>NC_086017.1:85027500-85652500 GCF_029281585.2 Gorilla gorilla gorilla | reverse complement strand
TAGGTCTAGGCCCGGCGAGAGACTCCACACAGCAGAGAACTGCCATTCTTTCCTGGGCATCCCGGGGATCCCAGAGCCGGCCCAGGTAGCAGCAGGTGGGCCGCCTACTGCGCACGCGCGGGTTTGCGGGCAGCCGCCTAGGCTGTGGGAGCAGCCCGGGCAGAGCTCTCACGGCTTTCCAGCACCCCACCCACGCCCGACCACCCCCTCCCCACCCCCACCCCCACCCCCCACCCCCGGAAAATGCGTCCTCCCCTGGGCTGGGTGGAGACCCCCGTCCCGCCAAACACCGGGCCCGCGCAGCGCCCAGGCCTGCCATCCCTCCCGCGGCTCGCCTCCTCTGCGCCTCCGCTCCACCGTCGCTCGCCCGTCCGTGCCCCTGCAGCCTCCCAGCTGCCACCGTGGAGCGCCTGCCGGCGGAACGCCGACCGCAGGCCCCGCGCACGCCGGGGACGCTGACCGTTCCAGGCGGGAGGGAAGGCGGGCAGAGATGGAGAGAGGAACGGGAGACCTAGAGGGGCGGAAGGATGGGCGGAGGGACGTTAGGAGGGAGGGAGGGAGGGTGGGAGAGAGGGAGGCAGTGAGGAACGGAGGGAAAGACAGAGCGACGCAGGGACAGGGGGCGGGCGGCAGGGAGCCAGGGACAGAGGGAGGAAGGCAGAGAGCAAAAGCGGCCTTCGGCCTCCGGGAGCGACGGGACCCCCGCGCTCCGGGAAAACGGTAAGCGCCCGGCGTCGGCTGAGGGCTGGGCCCACAGCCGCCGCCGCGTCGGCCGGCGGGGCACTCATTCGCCCCGATTCCGTGGCCCAAGGAGTGGGCGGTTTCCTCAGAGACAAAAGACCGGGACTCGGGTTGCCGTCGGGTTTTCAACCGCCTGGTGCACAGACCGCACATCCCCAGGCTGAGCCCTGCAACGGAGCGCGAGGCCGACAGCCCCGACCACGGAGGAGCCACACTCAGGACGACTGAGGCGTGATTTTGGATTCCACGTTGCTTTGCCCTCTGCAAGGGGGCCTGTTGCTCACGTCTCTCGGGCCCCCGAAAGGCTGGCCGTGCTGACTGTTTGCTCCCGGAGCTCTGCGGGCACCCAGAAACATCCCAGGGAAGGGTGGAAGACCGGCATGGCGCCTTCGCTCTCCTTGCCAGTTTCCAAACCGGCCACACTGCAGCCTCCCCATGTTGCCGGACACAGGAATCCATCGTCAGGCCATCGCGCCGGGGATGTATCTTCTCTCTGGGGTCTCGCTCTGGTCTTCTACGTGGAGATGAACCAGAGCCACACGCCTGCGTGTGTGAGACTGTCCCGGCAACGGCGACACCCACGGGCATTGCCTCCTTCACGGAGAGAGGGCCTGGAAAGCTCAAGACTCCCACGGAGGTTCATTTCCACACTCCCCTCCACCCTTCCAGGCTGGTTTCTCCCTGCTGAAGACGCGCGGGAGCCCAGAGAGCGGCTTCCAGTTCCCGCGGGATTCGTGGAGAGGTCGGGAGAGCCAGCCCCCGAAACGCGCCCCCCTCACCCCTTCCCCCTCTCCCCCTTCCGCTTCGTCTCTCCGGCCCCACCACCACCACCATCACCACGCCCTCCCCCGCCCCACCTCAAACCCCCCCACCCCGACCCTGGCCTCAACGCCCTGGGGCCCTTCCTGGGGGGCGGGGGGCGGCGTGCTGTCCCAGGGCTCACCGCCCTTCATGAAGGGGTGGAGCCTGCCTGCCTGTGGGCCTTTATAAGAGCCGCTGGCTGGCTGTCTGGGCCGGCTTCCTGGCTGCACCTGCCGCAGTGCACAGTCTGGCTGCACCTGCCGCAGTGCACAGTGAGGTGCACGGGAGCCCGCCGGCCTCTCTCTGCCCGTGTCCGTCCGTGAAATTCCGGCCGGGGCTCCCCGCGATGGCCCTCCCGACACCTTCGGACAGCACCCTCCCCGCGGAAGCCCGAGGACGAGGACGGCGAAGGAGACTCGTTTGGACCCCGAGCCAAAGCGAGGCCCTGCGAGCCTGCTTTGAGCGGAACCCGTACCCGGGCATCGCCACCAGAGAACGGCTGGCCCAGGCTATCGGCATTCCGGAGCCCAGGGTCCAGATTTGGTTTCAGAATGAGAGGTCACGCCAGCTGAGGCAGCACCGGCGGGAATCTCGGCCCTGGCCCGGGAGACGCGGCCCGCAAGAAGGCAGGCGAAAGCGGACCGCCGTCACCGGATCCCAGACCGCCCTGCTCCTCCGAGCCTTTGAGAAGGATCGCTTTCCAGGCATCGCCGCCAGGGAAGAGCTGGCCAGAGAGACGGGCCTCCCGGAGTCCAGGATTCAGATCTGGTTTCAGAATCGAAGGGCCAGGCACCCGGGACAGGGTGGCAGGGCGCCCGCGCACGCAGGCGGCCTGTGCGACGCGGCCCCCGGCGGGTGTCACCCTGCTCCCTCGTGGGTCGCCTTCGCCCACACCGGGGCGTGGGGAACGGGGCTTCCCGCACCCCACGTGCCCTGCGCGCCTGGGGCCCTCCCACAGGGGGCTTTCGTGAGCCAGGGAGCGAGGGCCGTCCCCGTGCTCCAGCCCAGCCAGGCCGCGCCGGCAGAGGGGATCTCCCAACCTGCCCCGGCACGCGGGGATTTTGCCTACGCTGCCCCGGCTCCTCCGGAAGGGGCGCTCTCCCACCCTCAGACTCCTCGGTGGCCTCCGCAGCCGGGCAAATGCCGGGAGGACCGGGACCCGCAGCGCGACGGCCCGCCGGGCCCTTGCGCGGTGGGACAGCCTGGGCCCGCTCAAGCGGGGCCACAGGGCCAAGGTGTGCTTGCGCCACCCACGTCCCAGGGGAGTCCGTGGTGGGGCTGGGGCCGGGGTCCCCAGGTCGCCGGGGCGGCGTGGGAACCCCAAGCCGGGGCAGCTCCACCTCCCCAGCCCGCGCCCCCGGAGGCCTCCGCGCGGCAGGGGCAGATGCAAGGCATCCGGGCGCCCTCCCAGGCGCTCCAGGAGCCGGGGCGCTCGTCTGCACTCCCCTCCGGCCTGCTGCTGGATGAGCTCCTGGCGAGCCCGGAGTTTCTGCAGCGGGCGCAACCTTTCCTAGAAACGGAGGCCCCGGGGGAGCTGGAGGCCTTGGAAGAGGCCGCCTCGCTGGAAGCACCCCTCAGCGAGGAAGAATACCGGGCTCTGCTGGAGGAGCTTTAGGACGCGGGGTTGGGACGGGGTCGGGTCGGGTCGGGTTGGGTCGGGTCGGGTCGGGGCAGGGCGGTGGCCTCTCTTTCGCGGGGAACACCTGGCTGGGCGTGGAGCGGCGTGTCTTCCCCGCCGGGCTGACCCGCCTGGGATTCCTGCCTTCTAGGTCTAGGCCCGGCGAGAGACTCCACACAGCAGAGAACTGCCATTCTTTCCTGGGCATCCCGGGGATCCCAGAGCCGGCCCAGGTAGCAGCAGGTGGGCCGCCTACTGCGCACGCGCGGGTTTGCGGGCAGCCGCCTAGGCTGTGGGAGCAGCCCGGGCAGAGCTCTCACGGCTTTCCAGCACCCCACCCACGCCCGACCACCCCCTCCCCACCCCCACCCCCACCCCCCACCCCCGGAAAATGCGTCCTCCCCTGGGCTGGGTGGAGACCCCCGTCCCGCCAAACACCGGGCCCGCGCAGCGCCCAGGCCTGCCATCCCTCCCGCGGCTCGCCTCCTCTGCGCCTCCGCTCCACCGTCGCTCGCCCGTCCGTGCCCCTGCAGCCTCCCAGCTGCCACCGTGGAGCGCCTGCCGGCGGAACGCCGACCGCAGGCCCCGCGCACGCCGGGGACGCTGACCGTTCCAGGCGGGAGGGAAGGCGGGCAGAGATGGAGAGAGGAACGGGAGACCTAGAGGGGCGGAAGGATGGGCGGAGGGACGTTAGGAGGGAGGGAGGGAGGGTGGGAGAGAGGGAGGCAGTGAGGAACGGAGGGAAAGACAGAGCGACGCAGGGACAGGGGGCGGGCGGCAGGGAGCCAGGGACAGAGGGAGGAAGGCAGAGAGCAAAAGCGGCCTTCGGCCTCCGGGAGCGACGGGACCCCCGCGCTCCGGGAAAACGGTAAGCGCCCGGCGTCGGCTGAGGGCTGGGCCCACAGCCGCCGCCGCGTCGGCCGGCGGGGCACTCATTCGCCCCGATTCCGTGGCCCAAGGAGTGGGCGGTTTCCTCAGAGACAAAAGACCGGGACTCGGGTTGCCGTCGGGTTTTCAACCGCCTGGTGCACAGACCGCACATCCCCAGGCTGAGCCCTGCAACGGAGCGCGAGGCCGACAGCCCCGACCACGGAGGAGCCACACTCAGGACGACTGAGGCGTGATTTTGGATTCCACGTTGCTTTGCCCTCTGCAAGGGGGCCTGTTGCTCACGTCTCTCGGGCCCCCGAAAGGCTGGCCGTGCTGACTGTTTGCTCCCGGAGCTCTGCGGGCACCCAGAAACATCCCAGGGAAGGGTGGAAGACCGGCATGGCGCCTTCGCTCTCCTTGCCAGTTTCCAAACCGGCCACACTGCAGCCTCCCCATGTTGCCGGACACAGGAATCCATCGTCAGGCCATCGCGCCGGGGATGTATCTTCTCTCTGGGGTCTCGCTCTGGTCTTCTACGTGGAGATGAACCAGAGCCACACGCCTGCGTGTGTGAGACTGTCCCGGCAACGGCGACACCCACGGGCATTGCCTCCTTCACGGAGAGAGGGCCTGGAAAGCTCAAGACTCCCACGGAGGTTCATTTCCACACTCCCCTCCACCCTTCCAGGCTGGTTTCTCCCTGCTGAAGACGCGCGGGAGCCCAGAGAGCGGCTTCCAGTTCCCGCGGGATTCGTGGAGAGGTCGGGAGAGCCAGCCCCCGAAACGCGCCCCCCTCACCCCTTCCCCCTCTCCCCCTTCCGCTTCGTCTCTCCGGCCCCACCACCACCACCATCACCACGCCCTCCCCCGCCCCACCTCAAACCCCCCCACCCCGACCCTGGCCTCAACGCCCTGGGGCCCTTCCTGGGGGGCGGGGGGCGGCGTGCTGTCCCAGGGCTCACCGCCCTTCATGAAGGGGTGGAGCCTGCCTGCCTGTGGGCCTTTATAAGAGCCGCTGGCTGGCTGTCTGGGCCGGCTTCCTGGCTGCACCTGCCGCAGTGCACAGTCTGGCTGCACCTGCCGCAGTGCACAGTGAGGTGCACGGGAGCCCGCCGGCCTCTCTCTGCCCGTGTCCGTCCGTGAAATTCCGGCCGGGGCTCCCCGCGATGGCCCTCCCGACACCTTCGGACAGCACCCTCCCCGCGGAAGCCCGAGGACGAGGACGGCGAAGGAGACTCGTTTGGACCCCGAGCCAAAGCGAGGCCCTGCGAGCCTGCTTTGAGCGGAACCCGTACCCGGGCATCGCCACCAGAGAACGGCTGGCCCAGGCTATCGGCATTCCGGAGCCCAGGGTCCAGATTTGGTTTCAGAATGAGAGGTCACGCCAGCTGAGGCAGCACCGGCGGGAATCTCGGCCCTGGCCCGGGAGACGCGGCCCGCAAGAAGGCAGGCGAAAGCGGACCGCCGTCACCGGATCCCAGACCGCCCTGCTCCTCCGAGCCTTTGAGAAGGATCGCTTTCCAGGCATCGCCGCCAGGGAAGAGCTGGCCAGAGAGACGGGCCTCCCGGAGTCCAGGATTCAGATCTGGTTTCAGAATCGAAGGGCCAGGCACCCGGGACAGGGTGGCAGGGCGCCCGCGCACGCAGGCGGCCTGTGCGACGCGGCCCCCGGCGGGTGTCACCCTGCTCCCTCGTGGGTCGCCTTCGCCCACACCGGGGCGTGGGGAACGGGGCTTCCCGCACCCCACGTGCCCTGCGCGCCTGGGGCCCTCCCACAGGGGGCTTTCGTGAGCCAGGGAGCGAGGGCCGTCCCCGTGCTCCAGCCCAGCCAGGCCGCGCCGGCAGAGGGGATCTCCCAACCTGCCCCGGCACGCGGGGATTTTGCCTACGCTGCCCCGGCTCCTCCGGAAGGGGCGCTCTCCCACCCTCAGACTCCTCGGTGGCCTCCGCAGCCGGGCAAATGCCGGGAGGACCGGGACCCGCAGCGCGACGGCCCGCCGGGCCCTTGCGCGGTGGGACAGCCTGGGCCCGCTCAAGCGGGGCCACAGGGCCAAGGTGTGCTTGCGCCACCCACGTCCCAGGGGAGTCCGTGGTGGGGCTGGGGCCGGGGTCCCCAGGTCGCCGGGGCGGCGTGGGAACCCCAAGCCGGGGCAGCTCCACCTCCCCAGCCCGCGCCCCCGGAGGCCTCCGCGCGGCAGGGGCAGATGCAAGGCATCCGGGCGCCCTCCCAGGCGCTCCAGGAGCCGGGGCGCTCGTCTGCACTCCCCTCCGGCCTGCTGCTGGATGAGCTCCTGGCGAGCCCGGAGTTTCTGCAGCGGGCGCAACCTTTCCTAGAAACGGAGGCCCCGGGGGAGCTGGAGGCCTTGGAAGAGGCCGCCTCGCTGGAAGCACCCCTCAGCGAGGAAGAATACCGGGCTCTGCTGGAGGAGCTTTAGGACGCGGGGTTGGGACGGGGTCGGGTCGGGTCGGGTTGGGTCGGGTCGGGTCGGGGCAGGGCGGTGGCCTCTCTTTCGCGGGGAACACCTGGCTGGGCGTGGAGCGGCGTGTCTTCCCCGCCGGGCTGACCCGCCTGGGATTCCTGCCTTCTAGGTCTAGGCCCGGCGAGAGACTCCACACAGCAGAGAACTGCCATTCTTTCCTGGGCATCCCGGGGATCCCAGAGCCGGCCCAGGTAGCAGCAGGTGGGCCGCCTACTGCGCACGCGCGGGTTTGCGGGCAGCCGCCTAGGCTGTGGGAGCAGCCCGGGCAGAGCTCTCACGGCTTTCCAGCACCCCACCCACGCCCGACCACCCCCTCCCCACCCCCACCCCCACCCCCCACCCCCGGAAAATGCGTCCTCCCCTGGGCTGGGTGGAGACCCCCGTCCCGCCAAACACCGGGCCCGCGCAGCGCCCAGGCCTGCCATCCCTCCCGCGGCTCGCCTCCTCTGCGCCTCCGCTCCACCGTCGCTCGCCCGTCCGTGCCCCTGCAGCCTCCCAGCTGCCACCGTGGAGCGCCTGCCGGCGGAACGCCGACCGCAGGCCCCGCGCACGCCGGGGACGCTGACCGTTCCAGGCGGGAGGGAAGGCGGGCAGAGATGGAGAGAGGAACGGGAGACCTAGAGGGGCGGAAGGATGGGCGGAGGGACGTTAGGAGGGAGGGAGGGAGGGTGGGAGAGAGGGAGGCAGTGAGGAACGGAGGGAAAGACAGAGCGACGCAGGGACAGGGGGCGGGCGGCAGGGAGCCAGGGACAGAGGGAGGAAGGCAGAGAGCAAAAGCGGCCTTCGGCCTCCGGGAGCGACGGGACCCCCGCGCTCCGGGAAAACGGTAAGCGCCCGGCGTCGGCTGAGGGCTGGGCCCACAGCCGCCGCCGCGTCGGCCGGCGGGGCACTCATTCGCCCCGATTCCGTGGCCCAAGGAGTGGGCGGTTTCCTCAGAGACAAAAGACCGGGACTCGGGTTGCCGTCGGGTTTTCAACCGCCTGGTGCACAGACCGCACATCCCCAGGCTGAGCCCTGCAACGGAGCGCGAGGCCGACAGCCCCGACCACGGAGGAGCCACACTCAGGACGACTGAGGCGTGATTTTGGATTCCACGTTGCTTTGCCCTCTGCAAGGGGGCCTGTTGCTCACGTCTCTCGGGCCCCCGAAAGGCTGGCCGTGCTGACTGTTTGCTCCCGGAGCTCTGCGGGCACCCAGAAACATCCCAGGGAAGGGTGGAAGACCGGCATGGCGCCTTCGCTCTCCTTGCCAGTTTCCAAACCGGCCACACTGCAGCCTCCCCATGTTGCCGGACACAGGAATCCATCGTCAGGCCATCGCGCCGGGGATGTATCTTCTCTCTGGGGTCTCGCTCTGGTCTTCTACGTGGAGATGAACCAGAGCCACACGCCTGCGTGTGTGAGACTGTCCCGGCAACGGCGACACCCACGGGCATTGCCTCCTTCACGGAGAGAGGGCCTGGAAAGCTCAAGACTCCCACGGAGGTTCATTTCCACACTCCCCTCCACCCTTCCAGGCTGGTTTCTCCCTGCTGAAGACGCGCGGGAGCCCAGAGAGCGGCTTCCAGTTCCCGCGGGATTCGTGGAGAGGTCGGGAGAGCCAGCCCCCGAAACGCGCCCCCCTCACCCCTTCCCCCTCTCCCCCTTCCGCTTCGTCTCTCCGGCCCCACCACCACCACCATCACCACGCCCTCCCCCGCCCCACCTCAAACCCCCCCACCCCGACCCTGGCCTCAACGCCCTGGGGCCCTTCCTGGGGGGCGGGGGGCGGCGTGCTGTCCCAGGGCTCACCGCCCTTCATGAAGGGGTGGAGCCTGCCTGCCTGTGGGCCTTTATAAGAGCCGCTGGCTGGCTGTCTGGGCCGGCTTCCTGGCTGCACCTGCCGCAGTGCACAGTCTGGCTGCACCTGCCGCAGTGCACAGTGAGGTGCACGGGAGCCCGCCGGCCTCTCTCTGCCCGTGTCCGTCCGTGAAATTCCGGCCGGGGCTCCCCGCGATGGCCCTCCCGACACCTTCGGACAGCACCCTCCCCGCGGAAGCCCGAGGACGAGGACGGCGAAGGAGACTCGTTTGGACCCCGAGCCAAAGCGAGGCCCTGCGAGCCTGCTTTGAGCGGAACCCGTACCCGGGCATCGCCACCAGAGAACGGCTGGCCCAGGCTATCGGCATTCCGGAGCCCAGGGTCCAGATTTGGTTTCAGAATGAGAGGTCACGCCAGCTGAGGCAGCACCGGCGGGAATCTCGGCCCTGGCCCGGGAGACGCGGCCCGCAAGAAGGCAGGCGAAAGCGGACCGCCGTCACCGGATCCCAGACCGCCCTGCTCCTCCGAGCCTTTGAGAAGGATCGCTTTCCAGGCATCGCCGCCAGGGAAGAGCTGGCCAGAGAGACGGGCCTCCCGGAGTCCAGGATTCAGATCTGGTTTCAGAATCGAAGGGCCAGGCACCCGGGACAGGGTGGCAGGGCGCCCGCGCACGCAGGCGGCCTGTGCGACGCGGCCCCCGGCGGGTGTCACCCTGCTCCCTCGTGGGTCGCCTTCGCCCACACCGGGGCGTGGGGAACGGGGCTTCCCGCACCCCACGTGCCCTGCGCGCCTGGGGCCCTCCCACAGGGGGCTTTCGTGAGCCAGGGAGCGAGGGCCGTCCCCGTGCTCCAGCCCAGCCAGGCCGCGCCGGCAGAGGGGATCTCCCAACCTGCCCCGGCACGCGGGGATTTTGCCTACGCTGCCCCGGCTCCTCCGGAAGGGGCGCTCTCCCACCCTCAGACTCCTCGGTGGCCTCCGCAGCCGGGCAAATGCCGGGAGGACCGGGACCCGCAGCGCGACGGCCCGCCGGGCCCTTGCGCGGTGGGACAGCCTGGGCCCGCTCAAGCGGGGCCACAGGGCCAAGGTGTGCTTGCGCCACCCACGTCCCAGGGGAGTCCGTGGTGGGGCTGGGGCCGGGGTCCCCAGGTCGCCGGGGCGGCGTGGGAACCCCAAGCCGGGGCAGCTCCACCTCCCCAGCCCGCGCCCCCGGAGGCCTCCGCGCGGCAGGGGCAGATGCAAGGCATCCGGGCGCCCTCCCAGGCGCTCCAGGAGCCGGGGCGCTCGTCTGCACTCCCCTCCGGCCTGCTGCTGGATGAGCTCCTGGCGAGCCCGGAGTTTCTGCAGCGGGCGCAACCTTTCCTAGAAACGGAGGCCCCGGGGGAGCTGGAGGCCTTGGAAGAGGCCGCCTCGCTGGAAGCACCCCTCAGCGAGGAAGAATACCGGGCTCTGCTGGAGGAGCTTTAGGACGCGGGGTTGGGACGGGGTCGGGTCGGGTCGGGTTGGGTCGGGTCGGGTCGGGGCAGGGCGGTGGCCTCTCTTTCGCGGGGAACACCTGGCTGGGCGTGGAGCGGCGTGTCTTCCCCGCCGGGCTGACCCGCCTGGGATTCCTGCCTTCTAGGTCTAGGCCCGGCGAGAGACTCCACACAGCAGAGAACTGCCATTCTTTCCTGGGCATCCCGGGGATCCCAGAGCCGGCCCAGGTAGCAGCAGGTGGGCCGCCTACTGCGCACGCGCGGGTTTGCGGGCAGCCGCCTAGGCTGTGGGAGCAGCCCGGGCAGAGCTCTCACGGCTTTCCAGCACCCCACCCACGCCCGACCACCCCCTCCCCACCCCCACCCCCACCCCCCACCCCCGGAAAATGCGTCCTCCCCTGGGCTGGGTGGAGACCCCCGTCCCGCCAAACACCGGGCCCGCGCAGCGCCCAGGCCTGCCATCCCTCCCGCGGCTCGCCTCCTCTGCGCCTCCGCTCCACCGTCGCTCGCCCGTCCGTGCCCCTGCAGCCTCCCAGCTGCCACCGTGGAGCGCCTGCCGGCGGAACGCCGACCGCAGGCCCCGCGCACGCCGGGGACGCTGACCGTTCCAGGCGGGAGGGAAGGCGGGCAGAGATGGAGAGAGGAACGGGAGACCTAGAGGGGCGGAAGGATGGGCGGAGGGACGTTAGGAGGGAGGGAGGGAGGGTGGGAGAGAGGGAGGCAGTGAGGAACGGAGGGAAAGACAGAGCGACGCAGGGACAGGGGGCGGGCGGCAGGGAGCCAGGGACAGAGGGAGGAAGGCAGAGAGCAAAAGCGGCCTTCGGCCTCCGGGAGCGACGGGACCCCCGCGCTCCGGGAAAACGGTAAGCGCCCGGCGTCGGCTGAGGGCTGGGCCCACAGCCGCCGCCGCGTCGGCCGGCGGGGCACTCATTCGCCCCGATTCCGTGGCCCAAGGAGTGGGCGGTTTCCTCAGAGACAAAAGACCGGGACTCGGGTTGCCGTCGGGTTTTCAACCGCCTGGTGCACAGACCGCACATCCCCAGGCTGAGCCCTGCAACGGAGCGCGAGGCCGACAGCCCCGACCACGGAGGAGCCACACTCAGGACGACTGAGGCGTGATTTTGGATTCCACGTTGCTTTGCCCTCTGCAAGGGGGCCTGTTGCTCACGTCTCTCGGGCCCCCGAAAGGCTGGCCGTGCTGACTGTTTGCTCCCGGAGCTCTGCGGGCACCCAGAAACATCCCAGGGAAGGGTGGAAGACCGGCATGGCGCCTTCGCTCTCCTTGCCAGTTTCCAAACCGGCCACACTGCAGCCTCCCCATGTTGCCGGACACAGGAATCCATCGTCAGGCCATCGCGCCGGGGATGTATCTTCTCTCTGGGGTCTCGCTCTGGTCTTCTACGTGGAGATGAACCAGAGCCACACGCCTGCGTGTGTGAGACTGTCCCGGCAACGGCGACACCCACGGGCATTGCCTCCTTCACGGAGAGAGGGCCTGGAAAGCTCAAGACTCCCACGGAGGTTCATTTCCACACTCCCCTCCACCCTTCCAGGCTGGTTTCTCCCTGCTGAAGACGCGCGGGAGCCCAGAGAGCGGCTTCCAGTTCCCGCGGGATTCGTGGAGAGGTCGGGAGAGCCAGCCCCCGAAACGCGCCCCCCTCACCCCTTCCCCCTCTCCCCCTTCCGCTTCGTCTCTCCGGCCCCACCACCACCACCATCACCACGCCCTCCCCCGCCCCACCTCAAACCCCCCCACCCCGACCCTGGCCTCAACGCCCTGGGGCCCTTCCTGGGGGGCGGGGGGCGGCGTGCTGTCCCAGGGCTCACCGCCCTTCATGAAGGGGTGGAGCCTGCCTGCCTGTGGGCCTTTATAAGAGCCGCTGGCTGGCTGTCTGGGCCGGCTTCCTGGCTGCACCTGCCGCAGTGCACAGTCTGGCTGCACCTGCCGCAGTGCACAGTGAGGTGCACGGGAGCCCGCCGGCCTCTCTCTGCCCGTGTCCGTCCGTGAAATTCCGGCCGGGGCTCCCCGCGATGGCCCTCCCGACACCTTCGGACAGCACCCTCCCCGCGGAAGCCCGAGGACGAGGACGGCGAAGGAGACTCGTTTGGACCCCGAGCCAAAGCGAGGCCCTGCGAGCCTGCTTTGAGCGGAACCCGTACCCGGGCATCGCCACCAGAGAACGGCTGGCCCAGGCTATCGGCATTCCGGAGCCCAGGGTCCAGATTTGGTTTCAGAATGAGAGGTCACGCCAGCTGAGGCAGCACCGGCGGGAATCTCGGCCCTGGCCCGGGAGACGCGGCCCGCAAGAAGGCAGGCGAAAGCGGACCGCCGTCACCGGATCCCAGACCGCCCTGCTCCTCCGAGCCTTTGAGAAGGATCGCTTTCCAGGCATCGCCGCCAGGGAAGAGCTGGCCAGAGAGACGGGCCTCCCGGAGTCCAGGATTCAGATCTGGTTTCAGAATCGAAGGGCCAGGCACCCGGGACAGGGTGGCAGGGCGCCCGCGCACGCAGGCGGCCTGTGCGACGCGGCCCCCGGCGGGTGTCACCCTGCTCCCTCGTGGGTCGCCTTCGCCCACACCGGGGCGTGGGGAACGGGGCTTCCCGCACCCCACGTGCCCTGCGCGCCTGGGGCCCTCCCACAGGGGGCTTTCGTGAGCCAGGGAGCGAGGGCCGTCCCCGTGCTCCAGCCCAGCCAGGCCGCGCCGGCAGAGGGGATCTCCCAACCTGCCCCGGCACGCGGGGATTTTGCCTACGCTGCCCCGGCTCCTCCGGAAGGGGCGCTCTCCCACCCTCAGACTCCTCGGTGGCCTCCGCAGCCGGGCAAATGCCGGGAGGACCGGGACCCGCAGCGCGACGGCCCGCCGGGCCCTTGCGCGGTGGGACAGCCTGGGCCCGCTCAAGCGGGGCCACAGGGCCAAGGTGTGCTTGCGCCACCCACGTCCCAGGGGAGTCCGTGGTGGGGCTGGGGCCGGGGTCCCCAGGTCGCCGGGGCGGCGTGGGAACCCCAAGCCGGGGCAGCTCCACCTCCCCAGCCCGCGCCCCCGGAGGCCTCCGCGCGGCAGGGGCAGATGCAAGGCATCCGGGCGCCCTCCCAGGCGCTCCAGGAGCCGGGGCGCTCGTCTGCACTCCCCTCCGGCCTGCTGCTGGATGAGCTCCTGGCGAGCCCGGAGTTTCTGCAGCGGGCGCAACCTTTCCTAGAAACGGAGGCCCCGGGGGAGCTGGAGGCCTTGGAAGAGGCCGCCTCGCTGGAAGCACCCCTCAGCGAGGAAGAATACCGGGCTCTGCTGGAGGAGCTTTAGGACGCGGGGTTGGGACGGGGTCGGGTCGGGTCGGGTTGGGTCGGGTCGGGTCGGGGCAGGGCGGTGGCCTCTCTTTCGCGGGGAACACCTGGCTGGGCGTGGAGCGGCGTGTCTTCCCCGCCGGGCTGACCCGCCTGGGATTCCTGCCTTCTAGGTCTAGGCCCGGCGAGAGACTCCACACAGCAGAGAACTGCCATTCTTTCCTGGGCATCCCGGGGATCCCAGAGCCGGCCCAGGTAGCAGCAGGTGGGCCGCCTACTGCGCACGCGCGGGTTTGCGGGCAGCCGCCTAGGCTGTGGGAGCAGCCCGGGCAGAGCTCTCACGGCTTTCCAGCACCCCACCCACGCCCGACCACCCCCTCCCCACCCCCACCCCCACCCCCCACCCCCGGAAAATGCGTCCTCCCCTGGGCTGGGTGGAGACCCCCGTCCCGCCAAACACCGGGCCCGCGCAGCGCCCAGGCCTGCCATCCCTCCCGCGGCTCGCCTCCTCTGCGCCTCCGCTCCACCGTCGCTCGCCCGTCCGTGCCCCTGCAGCCTCCCAGCTGCCACCGTGGAGCGCCTGCCGGCGGAACGCCGACCGCAGGCCCCGCGCACGCCGGGGACGCTGACCGTTCCAGGCGGGAGGGAAGGCGGGCAGAGATGGAGAGAGGAACGGGAGACCTAGAGGGGCGGAAGGATGGGCGGAGGGACGTTAGGAGGGAGGGAGGGAGGGTGGGAGAGAGGGAGGCAGTGAGGAACGGAGGGAAAGACAGAGCGACGCAGGGACAGGGGGCGGGCGGCAGGGAGCCAGGGACAGAGGGAGGAAGGCAGAGAGCAAAAGCGGCCTTCGGCCTCCGGGAGCGACGGGACCCCCGCGCTCCGGGAAAACGGTAAGCGCCCGGCGTCGGCTGAGGGCTGGGCCCACAGCCGCCGCCGCGTCGGCCGGCGGGGCACTCATTCGCCCCGATTCCGTGGCCCAAGGAGTGGGCGGTTTCCTCAGAGACAAAAGACCGGGACTCGGGTTGCCGTCGGGTTTTCAACCGCCTGGTGCACAGACCGCACATCCCCAGGCTGAGCCCTGCAACGGAGCGCGAGGCCGACAGCCCCGACCACGGAGGAGCCACACTCAGGACGACTGAGGCGTGATTTTGGATTCCACGTTGCTTTGCCCTCTGCAAGGGGGCCTGTTGCTCACGTCTCTCGGGCCCCCGAAAGGCTGGCCGTGCTGACTGTTTGCTCCCGGAGCTCTGCGGGCACCCAGAAACATCCCAGGGAAGGGTGGAAGACCGGCATGGCGCCTTCGCTCTCCTTGCCAGTTTCCAAACCGGCCACACTGCAGCCTCCCCATGTTGCCGGACACAGGAATCCATCGTCAGGCCATCGCGCCGGGGATGTATCTTCTCTCTGGGGTCTCGCTCTGGTCTTCTACGTGGAGATGAACCAGAGCCACACGCCTGCGTGTGTGAGACTGTCCCGGCAACGGCGACACCCACGGGCATTGCCTCCTTCACGGAGAGAGGGCCTGGAAAGCTCAAGACTCCCACGGAGGTTCATTTCCACACTCCCCTCCACCCTTCCAGGCTGGTTTCTCCCTGCTGAAGACGCGCGGGAGCCCAGAGAGCGGCTTCCAGTTCCCGCGGGATTCGTGGAGAGGTCGGGAGAGCCAGCCCCCGAAACGCGCCCCCCTCACCCCTTCCCCCTCTCCCCCTTCCGCTTCGTCTCTCCGGCCCCACCACCACCACCATCACCACGCCCTCCCCCGCCCCACCTCAAACCCCCCCACCCCGACCCTGGCCTCAACGCCCTGGGGCCCTTCCTGGGGGGCGGGGGGCGGCGTGCTGTCCCAGGGCTCACCGCCCTTCATGAAGGGGTGGAGCCTGCCTGCCTGTGGGCCTTTATAAGAGCCGCTGGCTGGCTGTCTGGGCCGGCTTCCTGGCTGCACCTGCCGCAGTGCACAGTCTGGCTGCACCTGCCGCAGTGCACAGTGAGGTGCACGGGAGCCCGCCGGCCTCTCTCTGCCCGTGTCCGTCCGTGAAATTCCGGCCGGGGCTCCCCGCGATGGCCCTCCCGACACCTTCGGACAGCACCCTCCCCGCGGAAGCCCGAGGACGAGGACGGCGAAGGAGACTCGTTTGGACCCCGAGCCAAAGCGAGGCCCTGCGAGCCTGCTTTGAGCGGAACCCGTACCCGGGCATCGCCACCAGAGAACGGCTGGCCCAGGCTATCGGCATTCCGGAGCCCAGGGTCCAGATTTGGTTTCAGAATGAGAGGTCACGCCAGCTGAGGCAGCACCGGCGGGAATCTCGGCCCTGGCCCGGGAGACGCGGCCCGCAAGAAGGCAGGCGAAAGCGGACCGCCGTCACCGGATCCCAGACCGCCCTGCTCCTCCGAGCCTTTGAGAAGGATCGCTTTCCAGGCATCGCCGCCAGGGAAGAGCTGGCCAGAGAGACGGGCCTCCCGGAGTCCAGGATTCAGATCTGGTTTCAGAATCGAAGGGCCAGGCACCCGGGACAGGGTGGCAGGGCGCCCGCGCACGCAGGCGGCCTGTGCGACGCGGCCCCCGGCGGGTGTCACCCTGCTCCCTCGTGGGTCGCCTTCGCCCACACCGGGGCGTGGGGAACGGGGCTTCCCGCACCCCACGTGCCCTGCGCGCCTGGGGCCCTCCCACAGGGGGCTTTCGTGAGCCAGGGAGCGAGGGCCGTCCCCGTGCTCCAGCCCAGCCAGGCCGCGCCGGCAGAGGGGATCTCCCAACCTGCCCCGGCACGCGGGGATTTTGCCTACGCTGCCCCGGCTCCTCCGGAAGGGGCGCTCTCCCACCCTCAGACTCCTCGGTGGCCTCCGCAGCCGGGCAAATGCCGGGAGGACCGGGACCCGCAGCGCGACGGCCCGCCGGGCCCTTGCGCGGTGGGACAGCCTGGGCCCGCTCAAGCGGGGCCACAGGGCCAAGGTGTGCTTGCGCCACCCACGTCCCAGGGGAGTCCGTGGTGGGGCTGGGGCCGGGGTCCCCAGGTCGCCGGGGCGGCGTGGGAACCCCAAGCCGGGGCAGCTCCACCTCCCCAGCCCGCGCCCCCGGAGGCCTCCGCGCGGCAGGGGCAGATGCAAGGCATCCGGGCGCCCTCCCAGGCGCTCCAGGAGCCGGGGCGCTCGTCTGCACTCCCCTCCGGCCTGCTGCTGGATGAGCTCCTGGCGAGCCCGGAGTTTCTGCAGCGGGCGCAACCTTTCCTAGAAACGGAGGCCCCGGGGGAGCTGGAGGCCTTGGAAGAGGCCGCCTCGCTGGAAGCACCCCTCAGCGAGGAAGAATACCGGGCTCTGCTGGAGGAGCTTTAGGACGCGGGGTTGGGACGGGGTCGGGTCGGGTCGGGTTGGGTCGGGTCGGGTCGGGGCAGGGCGGTGGCCTCTCTTTCGCGGGGAACACCTGGCTGGGCGTGGAGCGGCGTGTCTTCCCCGCCGGGCTGACCCGCCTGGGATTCCTGCCTTCTAGGTCTAGGCCCGGCGAGAGACTCCACACAGCAGAGAACTGCCATTCTTTCCTGGGCATCCCGGGGATCCCAGAGCCGGCCCAGGTAGCAGCAGGTGGGCCGCCTACTGCGCACGCGCGGGTTTGCGGGCAGCCGCCTAGGCTGTGGGAGCAGCCCGGGCAGAGCTCTCACGGCTTTCCAGCACCCCACCCACGCCCGACCACCCCCTCCCCACCCCCACCCCCACCCCCCACCCCCGGAAAATGCGTCCTCCCCTGGGCTGGGTGGAGACCCCCGTCCCGCCAAACACCGGGCCCGCGCAGCGCCCAGGCCTGCCATCCCTCCCGCGGCTCGCCTCCTCTGCGCCTCCGCTCCACCGTCGCTCGCCCGTCCGTGCCCCTGCAGCCTCCCAGCTGCCACCGTGGAGCGCCTGCCGGCGGAACGCCGACCGCAGGCCCCGCGCACGCCGGGGACGCTGACCGTTCCAGGCGGGAGGGAAGGCGGGCAGAGATGGAGAGAGGAACGGGAGACCTAGAGGGGCGGAAGGATGGGCGGAGGGACGTTAGGAGGGAGGGAGGGAGGGTGGGAGAGAGGGAGGCAGTGAGGAACGGAGGGAAAGACAGAGCGACGCAGGGACAGGGGGCGGGCGGCAGGGAGCCAGGGACAGAGGGAGGAAGGCAGAGAGCAAAAGCGGCCTTCGGCCTCCGGGAGCGACGGGACCCCCGCGCTCCGGGAAAACGGTAAGCGCCCGGCGTCGGCTGAGGGCTGGGCCCACAGCCGCCGCCGCGTCGGCCGGCGGGGCACTCATTCGCCCCGATTCCGTGGCCCAAGGAGTGGGCGGTTTCCTCAGAGACAAAAGACCGGGACTCGGGTTGCCGTCGGGTTTTCAACCGCCTGGTGCACAGACCGCACATCCCCAGGCTGAGCCCTGCAACGGAGCGCGAGGCCGACAGCCCCGACCACGGAGGAGCCACACTCAGGACGACTGAGGCGTGATTTTGGATTCCACGTTGCTTTGCCCTCTGCAAGGGGGCCTGTTGCTCACGTCTCTCGGGCCCCCGAAAGGCTGGCCGTGCTGACTGTTTGCTCCCGGAGCTCTGCGGGCACCCAGAAACATCCCAGGGAAGGGTGGAAGACCGGCATGGCGCCTTCGCTCTCCTTGCCAGTTTCCAAACCGGCCACACTGCAGCCTCCCCATGTTGCCGGACACAGGAATCCATCGTCAGGCCATCGCGCCGGGGATGTATCTTCTCTCTGGGGTCTCGCTCTGGTCTTCTACGTGGAGATGAACCAGAGCCACACGCCTGCGTGTGTGAGACTGTCCCGGCAACGGCGACACCCACGGGCATTGCCTCCTTCACGGAGAGAGGGCCTGGAAAGCTCAAGACTCCCACGGAGGTTCATTTCCACACTCCCCTCCACCCTTCCAGGCTGGTTTCTCCCTGCTGAAGACGCGCGGGAGCCCAGAGAGCGGCTTCCAGTTCCCGCGGGATTCGTGGAGAGGTCGGGAGAGCCAGCCCCCGAAACGCGCCCCCCTCACCCCTTCCCCCTCTCCCCCTTCCGCTTCGTCTCTCCGGCCCCACCACCACCACCATCACCACGCCCTCCCCCGCCCCACCTCAAACCCCCCCACCCCGACCCTGGCCTCAACGCCCTGGGGCCCTTCCTGGGGGGCGGGGGGCGGCGTGCTGTCCCAGGGCTCACCGCCCTTCATGAAGGGGTGGAGCCTGCCTGCCTGTGGGCCTTTATAAGAGCCGCTGGCTGGCTGTCTGGGCCGGCTTCCTGGCTGCACCTGCCGCAGTGCACAGTCTGGCTGCACCTGCCGCAGTGCACAGTGAGGTGCACGGGAGCCCGCCGGCCTCTCTCTGCCCGTGTCCGTCCGTGAAATTCCGGCCGGGGCTCCCCGCGATGGCCCTCCCGACACCTTCGGACAGCACCCTCCCCGCGGAAGCCCGAGGACGAGGACGGCGAAGGAGACTCGTTTGGACCCCGAGCCAAAGCGAGGCCCTGCGAGCCTGCTTTGAGCGGAACCCGTACCCGGGCATCGCCACCAGAGAACGGCTGGCCCAGGCTATCGGCATTCCGGAGCCCAGGGTCCAGATTTGGTTTCAGAATGAGAGGTCACGCCAGCTGAGGCAGCACCGGCGGGAATCTCGGCCCTGGCCCGGGAGACGCGGCCCGCAAGAAGGCAGGCGAAAGCGGACCGCCGTCACCGGATCCCAGACCGCCCTGCTCCTCCGAGCCTTTGAGAAGGATCGCTTTCCAGGCATCGCCGCCAGGGAAGAGCTGGCCAGAGAGACGGGCCTCCCGGAGTCCAGGATTCAGATCTGGTTTCAGAATCGAAGGGCCAGGCACCCGGGACAGGGTGGCAGGGCGCCCGCGCACGCAGGCGGCCTGTGCGACGCGGCCCCCGGCGGGTGTCACCCTGCTCCCTCGTGGGTCGCCTTCGCCCACACCGGGGCGTGGGGAACGGGGCTTCCCGCACCCCACGTGCCCTGCGCGCCTGGGGCCCTCCCACAGGGGGCTTTCGTGAGCCAGGGAGCGAGGGCCGTCCCCGTGCTCCAGCCCAGCCAGGCCGCGCCGGCAGAGGGGATCTCCCAACCTGCCCCGGCACGCGGGGATTTTGCCTACGCTGCCCCGGCTCCTCCGGAAGGGGCGCTCTCCCACCCTCAGACTCCTCGGTGGCCTCCGCAGCCGGGCAAATGCCGGGAGGACCGGGACCCGCAGCGCGACGGCCCGCCGGGCCCTTGCGCGGTGGGACAGCCTGGGCCCGCTCAAGCGGGGCCACAGGGCCAAGGTGTGCTTGCGCCACCCACGTCCCAGGGGAGTCCGTGGTGGGGCTGGGGCCGGGGTCCCCAGGTCGCCGGGGCGGCGTGGGAACCCCAAGCCGGGGCAGCTCCACCTCCCCAGCCCGCGCCCCCGGAGGCCTCCGCGCGGCAGGGGCAGATGCAAGGCATCCGGGCGCCCTCCCAGGCGCTCCAGGAGCCGGGGCGCTCGTCTGCACTCCCCTCCGGCCTGCTGCTGGATGAGCTCCTGGCGAGCCCGGAGTTTCTGCAGCGGGCGCAACCTTTCCTAGAAACGGAGGCCCCGGGGGAGCTGGAGGCCTTGGAAGAGGCCGCCTCGCTGGAAGCACCCCTCAGCGAGGAAGAATACCGGGCTCTGCTGGAGGAGCTTTAGGACGCGGGGTTGGGACGGGGTCGGGTCGGGTCGGGTTGGGTCGGGTCGGGTCGGGGCAGGGCGGTGGCCTCTCTTTCGCGGGGAACACCTGGCTGGGCGTGGAGCGGCGTGTCTTCCCCGCCGGGCTGACCCGCCTGGGATTCCTGCCTTCTAGGTCTAGGCCCGGCGAGAGACTCCACACAGCAGAGAACTGCCATTCTTTCCTGGGCATCCCGGGGATCCCAGAGCCGGCCCAGGTAGCAGCAGGTGGGCCGCCTACTGCGCACGCGCGGGTTTGCGGGCAGCCGCCTAGGCTGTGGGAGCAGCCCGGGCAGAGCTCTCACGGCTTTCCAGCACCCCACCCACGCCCGACCACCCCCTCCCCACCCCCACCCCCACCCCCCACCCCCGGAAAATGCGTCCTCCCCTGGGCTGGGTGGAGACCCCCGTCCCGCCAAACACCGGGCCCGCGCAGCGCCCAGGCCTGCCATCCCTCCCGCGGCTCGCCTCCTCTGCGCCTCCGCTCCACCGTCGCTCGCCCGTCCGTGCCCCTGCAGCCTCCCAGCTGCCACCGTGGAGCGCCTGCCGGCGGAACGCCGACCGCAGGCCCCGCGCACGCCGGGGACGCTGACCGTTCCAGGCGGGAGGGAAGGCGGGCAGAGATGGAGAGAGGAACGGGAGACCTAGAGGGGCGGAAGGATGGGCGGAGGGACGTTAGGAGGGAGGGAGGGAGGGTGGGAGAGAGGGAGGCAGTGAGGAACGGAGGGAAAGACAGAGCGACGCAGGGACAGGGGGCGGGCGGCAGGGAGCCAGGGACAGAGGGAGGAAGGCAGAGAGCAAAAGCGGCCTTCGGCCTCCGGGAGCGACGGGACCCCCGCGCTCCGGGAAAACGGTAAGCGCCCGGCGTCGGCTGAGGGCTGGGCCCACAGCCGCCGCCGCGTCGGCCGGCGGGGCACTCATTCGCCCCGATTCCGTGGCCCAAGGAGTGGGCGGTTTCCTCAGAGACAAAAGACCGGGACTCGGGTTGCCGTCGGGTTTTCAACCGCCTGGTGCACAGACCGCACATCCCCAGGCTGAGCCCTGCAACGGAGCGCGAGGCCGACAGCCCCGACCACGGAGGAGCCACACTCAGGACGACTGAGGCGTGATTTTGGATTCCACGTTGCTTTGCCCTCTGCAAGGGGGCCTGTTGCTCACGTCTCTCGGGCCCCCGAAAGGCTGGCCGTGCTGACTGTTTGCTCCCGGAGCTCTGCGGGCACCCAGAAACATCCCAGGGAAGGGTGGAAGACCGGCATGGCGCCTTCGCTCTCCTTGCCAGTTTCCAAACCGGCCACACTGCAGCCTCCCCATGTTGCCGGACACAGGAATCCATCGTCAGGCCATCGCGCCGGGGATGTATCTTCTCTCTGGGGTCTCGCTCTGGTCTTCTACGTGGAGATGAACCAGAGCCACACGCCTGCGTGTGTGAGACTGTCCCGGCAACGGCGACACCCACGGGCATTGCCTCCTTCACGGAGAGAGGGCCTGGAAAGCTCAAGACTCCCACGGAGGTTCATTTCCACACTCCCCTCCACCCTTCCAGGCTGGTTTCTCCCTGCTGAAGACGCGCGGGAGCCCAGAGAGCGGCTTCCAGTTCCCGCGGGATTCGTGGAGAGGTCGGGAGAGCCAGCCCCCGAAACGCGCCCCCCTCACCCCTTCCCCCTCTCCCCCTTCCGCTTCGTCTCTCCGGCCCCACCACCACCACCATCACCACGCCCTCCCCCGCCCCACCTCAAACCCCCCCACCCCGACCCTGGCCTCAACGCCCTGGGGCCCTTCCTGGGGGGCGGGGGGCGGCGTGCTGTCCCAGGGCTCACCGCCCTTCATGAAGGGGTGGAGCCTGCCTGCCTGTGGGCCTTTATAAGAGCCGCTGGCTGGCTGTCTGGGCCGGCTTCCTGGCTGCACCTGCCGCAGTGCACAGTCTGGCTGCACCTGCCGCAGTGCACAGTGAGGTGCACGGGAGCCCGCCGGCCTCTCTCTGCCCGTGTCCGTCCGTGAAATTCCGGCCGGGGCTCCCCGCGATGGCCCTCCCGACACCTTCGGACAGCACCCTCCCCGCGGAAGCCCGAGGACGAGGACGGCGAAGGAGACTCGTTTGGACCCCGAGCCAAAGCGAGGCCCTGCGAGCCTGCTTTGAGCGGAACCCGTACCCGGGCATCGCCACCAGAGAACGGCTGGCCCAGGCTATCGGCATTCCGGAGCCCAGGGTCCAGATTTGGTTTCAGAATGAGAGGTCACGCCAGCTGAGGCAGCACCGGCGGGAATCTCGGCCCTGGCCCGGGAGACGCGGCCCGCAAGAAGGCAGGCGAAAGCGGACCGCCGTCACCGGATCCCAGACCGCCCTGCTCCTCCGAGCCTTTGAGAAGGATCGCTTTCCAGGCATCGCCGCCAGGGAAGAGCTGGCCAGAGAGACGGGCCTCCCGGAGTCCAGGATTCAGATCTGGTTTCAGAATCGAAGGGCCAGGCACCCGGGACAGGGTGGCAGGGCGCCCGCGCACGCAGGCGGCCTGTGCGACGCGGCCCCCGGCGGGTGTCACCCTGCTCCCTCGTGGGTCGCCTTCGCCCACACCGGGGCGTGGGGAACGGGGCTTCCCGCACCCCACGTGCCCTGCGCGCCTGGGGCCCTCCCACAGGGGGCTTTCGTGAGCCAGGGAGCGAGGGCCGTCCCCGTGCTCCAGCCCAGCCAGGCCGCGCCGGCAGAGGGGATCTCCCAACCTGCCCCGGCACGCGGGGATTTTGCCTACGCTGCCCCGGCTCCTCCGGAAGGGGCGCTCTCCCACCCTCAGACTCCTCGGTGGCCTCCGCAGCCGGGCAAATGCCGGGAGGACCGGGACCCGCAGCGCGACGGCCCGCCGGGCCCTTGCGCGGTGGGACAGCCTGGGCCCGCTCAAGCGGGGCCACAGGGCCAAGGTGTGCTTGCGCCACCCACGTCCCAGGGGAGTCCGTGGTGGGGCTGGGGCCGGGGTCCCCAGGTCGCCGGGGCGGCGTGGGAACCCCAAGCCGGGGCAGCTCCACCTCCCCAGCCCGCGCCCCCGGAGGCCTCCGCGCGGCAGGGGCAGATGCAAGGCATCCGGGCGCCCTCCCAGGCGCTCCAGGAGCCGGGGCGCTCGTCTGCACTCCCCTCCGGCCTGCTGCTGGATGAGCTCCTGGCGAGCCCGGAGTTTCTGCAGCGGGCGCAACCTTTCCTAGAAACGGAGGCCCCGGGGGAGCTGGAGGCCTTGGAAGAGGCCGCCTCGCTGGAAGCACCCCTCAGCGAGGAAGAATACCGGGCTCTGCTGGAGGAGCTTTAGGACGCGGGGTTGGGACGGGGTCGGGTCGGGTCGGGTTGGGTCGGGTCGGGTCGGGGCAGGGCGGTGGCCTCTCTTTCGCGGGGAACACCTGGCTGGGCGTGGAGCGGCGTGTCTTCCCCGCCGGGCTGACCCGCCTGGGATTCCTGCCTTCTAGGTCTAGGCCCGGCGAGAGACTCCACACAGCAGAGAACTGCCATTCTTTCCTGGGCATCCCGGGGATCCCAGAGCCGGCCCAGGTAGCAGCAGGTGGGCCGCCTACTGCGCACGCGCGGGTTTGCGGGCAGCCGCCTAGGCTGTGGGAGCAGCCCGGGCAGAGCTCTCACGGCTTTCCAGCACCCCACCCACGCCCGACCACCCCCTCCCCACCCCCACCCCCACCCCCCACCCCCGGAAAATGCGTCCTCCCCTGGGCTGGGTGGAGACCCCCGTCCCGCCAAACACCGGGCCCGCGCAGCGCCCAGGCCTGCCATCCCTCCCGCGGCTCGCCTCCTCTGCGCCTCCGCTCCACCGTCGCTCGCCCGTCCGTGCCCCTGCAGCCTCCCAGCTGCCACCGTGGAGCGCCTGCCGGCGGAACGCCGACCGCAGGCCCCGCGCACGCCGGGGACGCTGACCGTTCCAGGCGGGAGGGAAGGCGGGCAGAGATGGAGAGAGGAACGGGAGACCTAGAGGGGCGGAAGGATGGGCGGAGGGACGTTAGGAGGGAGGGAGGGAGGGTGGGAGAGAGGGAGGCAGTGAGGAACGGAGGGAAAGACAGAGCGACGCAGGGACAGGGGGCGGGCGGCAGGGAGCCAGGGACAGAGGGAGGAAGGCAGAGAGCAAAAGCGGCCTTCGGCCTCCGGGAGCGACGGGACCCCCGCGCTCCGGGAAAACGGTAAGCGCCCGGCGTCGGCTGAGGGCTGGGCCCACAGCCGCCGCCGCGTCGGCCGGCGGGGCACTCATTCGCCCCGATTCCGTGGCCCAAGGAGTGGGCGGTTTCCTCAGAGACAAAAGACCGGGACTCGGGTTGCCGTCGGGTTTTCAACCGCCTGGTGCACAGACCGCACATCCCCAGGCTGAGCCCTGCAACGGAGCGCGAGGCCGACAGCCCCGACCACGGAGGAGCCACACTCAGGACGACTGAGGCGTGATTTTGGATTCCACGTTGCTTTGCCCTCTGCAAGGGGGCCTGTTGCTCACGTCTCTCGGGCCCCCGAAAGGCTGGCCGTGCTGACTGTTTGCTCCCGGAGCTCTGCGGGCACCCAGAAACATCCCAGGGAAGGGTGGAAGACCGGCATGGCGCCTTCGCTCTCCTTGCCAGTTTCCAAACCGGCCACACTGCAGCCTCCCCATGTTGCCGGACACAGGAATCCATCGTCAGGCCATCGCGCCGGGGATGTATCTTCTCTCTGGGGTCTCGCTCTGGTCTTCTACGTGGAGATGAACCAGAGCCACACGCCTGCGTGTGTGAGACTGTCCCGGCAACGGCGACACCCACGGGCATTGCCTCCTTCACGGAGAGAGGGCCTGGAAAGCTCAAGACTCCCACGGAGGTTCATTTCCACACTCCCCTCCACCCTTCCAGGCTGGTTTCTCCCTGCTGAAGACGCGCGGGAGCCCAGAGAGCGGCTTCCAGTTCCCGCGGGATTCGTGGAGAGGTCGGGAGAGCCAGCCCCCGAAACGCGCCCCCCTCACCCCTTCCCCCTCTCCCCCTTCCGCTTCGTCTCTCCGGCCCCACCACCACCACCATCACCACGCCCTCCCCCGCCCCACCTCAAACCCCCCCACCCCGACCCTGGCCTCAACGCCCTGGGGCCCTTCCTGGGGGGCGGGGGGCGGCGTGCTGTCCCAGGGCTCACCGCCCTTCATGAAGGGGTGGAGCCTGCCTGCCTGTGGGCCTTTATAAGAGCCGCTGGCTGGCTGTCTGGGCCGGCTTCCTGGCTGCACCTGCCGCAGTGCACAGTCTGGCTGCACCTGCCGCAGTGCACAGTGAGGTGCACGGGAGCCCGCCGGCCTCTCTCTGCCCGTGTCCGTCCGTGAAATTCCGGCCGGGGCTCCCCGCGATGGCCCTCCCGACACCTTCGGACAGCACCCTCCCCGCGGAAGCCCGAGGACGAGGACGGCGAAGGAGACTCGTTTGGACCCCGAGCCAAAGCGAGGCCCTGCGAGCCTGCTTTGAGCGGAACCCGTACCCGGGCATCGCCACCAGAGAACGGCTGGCCCAGGCTATCGGCATTCCGGAGCCCAGGGTCCAGATTTGGTTTCAGAATGAGAGGTCACGCCAGCTGAGGCAGCACCGGCGGGAATCTCGGCCCTGGCCCGGGAGACGCGGCCCGCAAGAAGGCAGGCGAAAGCGGACCGCCGTCACCGGATCCCAGACCGCCCTGCTCCTCCGAGCCTTTGAGAAGGATCGCTTTCCAGGCATCGCCGCCAGGGAAGAGCTGGCCAGAGAGACGGGCCTCCCGGAGTCCAGGATTCAGATCTGGTTTCAGAATCGAAGGGCCAGGCACCCGGGACAGGGTGGCAGGGCGCCCGCGCACGCAGGCGGCCTGTGCGACGCGGCCCCCGGCGGGTGTCACCCTGCTCCCTCGTGGGTCGCCTTCGCCCACACCGGGGCGTGGGGAACGGGGCTTCCCGCACCCCACGTGCCCTGCGCGCCTGGGGCCCTCCCACAGGGGGCTTTCGTGAGCCAGGGAGCGAGGGCCGTCCCCGTGCTCCAGCCCAGCCAGGCCGCGCCGGCAGAGGGGATCTCCCAACCTGCCCCGGCACGCGGGGATTTTGCCTACGCTGCCCCGGCTCCTCCGGAAGGGGCGCTCTCCCACCCTCAGACTCCTCGGTGGCCTCCGCAGCCGGGCAAATGCCGGGAGGACCGGGACCCGCAGCGCGACGGCCCGCCGGGCCCTTGCGCGGTGGGACAGCCTGGGCCCGCTCAAGCGGGGCCACAGGGCCAAGGTGTGCTTGCGCCACCCACGTCCCAGGGGAGTCCGTGGTGGGGCTGGGGCCGGGGTCCCCAGGTCGCCGGGGCGGCGTGGGAACCCCAAGCCGGGGCAGCTCCACCTCCCCAGCCCGCGCCCCCGGAGGCCTCCGCGCGGCAGGGGCAGATGCAAGGCATCCGGGCGCCCTCCCAGGCGCTCCAGGAGCCGGGGCGCTCGTCTGCACTCCCCTCCGGCCTGCTGCTGGATGAGCTCCTGGCGAGCCCGGAGTTTCTGCAGCGGGCGCAACCTTTCCTAGAAACGGAGGCCCCGGGGGAGCTGGAGGCCTTGGAAGAGGCCGCCTCGCTGGAAGCACCCCTCAGCGAGGAAGAATACCGGGCTCTGCTGGAGGAGCTTTAGGACGCGGGGTTGGGACGGGGTCGGGTCGGGTCGGGTTGGGTCGGGTCGGGTCGGGGCAGGGCGGTGGCCTCTCTTTCGCGGGGAACACCTGGCTGGGCGTGGAGCGGCGTGTCTTCCCCGCCGGGCTGACCCGCCTGGGATTCCTGCCTTCTAGGTCTAGGCCCGGCGAGAGACTCCACACAGCAGAGAACTGCCATTCTTTCCTGGGCATCCCGGGGATCCCAGAGCCGGCCCAGGTAGCAGCAGGTGGGCCGCCTACTGCGCACGCGCGGGTTTGCGGGCAGCCGCCTAGGCTGTGGGAGCAGCCCGGGCAGAGCTCTCACGGCTTTCCAGCACCCCACCCACGCCCGACCACCCCCTCCCCACCCCCACCCCCACCCCCCACCCCCGGAAAATGCGTCCTCCCCTGGGCTGGGTGGAGACCCCCGTCCCGCCAAACACCGGGCCCGCGCAGCGCCCAGGCCTGCCATCCCTCCCGCGGCTCGCCTCCTCTGCGCCTCCGCTCCACCGTCGCTCGCCCGTCCGTGCCCCTGCAGCCTCCCAGCTGCCACCGTGGAGCGCCTGCCGGCGGAACGCCGACCGCAGGCCCCGCGCACGCCGGGGACGCTGACCGTTCCAGGCGGGAGGGAAGGCGGGCAGAGATGGAGAGAGGAACGGGAGACCTAGAGGGGCGGAAGGATGGGCGGAGGGACGTTAGGAGGGAGGGAGGGAGGGTGGGAGAGAGGGAGGCAGTGAGGAACGGAGGGAAAGACAGAGCGACGCAGGGACAGGGGGCGGGCGGCAGGGAGCCAGGGACAGAGGGAGGAAGGCAGAGAGCAAAAGCGGCCTTCGGCCTCCGGGAGCGACGGGACCCCCGCGCTCCGGGAAAACGGTAAGCGCCCGGCGTCGGCTGAGGGCTGGGCCCACAGCCGCCGCCGCGTCGGCCGGCGGGGCACTCATTCGCCCCGATTCCGTGGCCCAAGGAGTGGGCGGTTTCCTCAGAGACAAAAGACCGGGACTCGGGTTGCCGTCGGGTTTTCAACCGCCTGGTGCACAGACCGCACATCCCCAGGCTGAGCCCTGCAACGGAGCGCGAGGCCGACAGCCCCGACCACGGAGGAGCCACACTCAGGACGACTGAGGCGTGATTTTGGATTCCACGTTGCTTTGCCCTCTGCAAGGGGGCCTGTTGCTCACGTCTCTCGGGCCCCCGAAAGGCTGGCCGTGCTGACTGTTTGCTCCCGGAGCTCTGCGGGCACCCAGAAACATCCCAGGGAAGGGTGGAAGACCGGCATGGCGCCTTCGCTCTCCTTGCCAGTTTCCAAACCGGCCACACTGCAGCCTCCCCATGTTGCCGGACACAGGAATCCATCGTCAGGCCATCGCGCCGGGGATGTATCTTCTCTCTGGGGTCTCGCTCTGGTCTTCTACGTGGAGATGAACCAGAGCCACACGCCTGCGTGTGTGAGACTGTCCCGGCAACGGCGACACCCACGGGCATTGCCTCCTTCACGGAGAGAGGGCCTGGAAAGCTCAAGACTCCCACGGAGGTTCATTTCCACACTCCCCTCCACCCTTCCAGGCTGGTTTCTCCCTGCTGAAGACGCGCGGGAGCCCAGAGAGCGGCTTCCAGTTCCCGCGGGATTCGTGGAGAGGTCGGGAGAGCCAGCCCCCGAAACGCGCCCCCCTCACCCCTTCCCCCTCTCCCCCTTCCGCTTCGTCTCTCCGGCCCCACCACCACCACCATCACCACGCCCTCCCCCGCCCCACCTCAAACCCCCCCACCCCGACCCTGGCCTCAACGCCCTGGGGCCCTTCCTGGGGGGCGGGGGGCGGCGTGCTGTCCCAGGGCTCACCGCCCTTCATGAAGGGGTGGAGCCTGCCTGCCTGTGGGCCTTTATAAGAGCCGCTGGCTGGCTGTCTGGGCCGGCTTCCTGGCTGCACCTGCCGCAGTGCACAGTCTGGCTGCACCTGCCGCAGTGCACAGTGAGGTGCACGGGAGCCCGCCGGCCTCTCTCTGCCCGTGTCCGTCCGTGAAATTCCGGCCGGGGCTCCCCGCGATGGCCCTCCCGACACCTTCGGACAGCACCCTCCCCGCGGAAGCCCGAGGACGAGGACGGCGAAGGAGACTCGTTTGGACCCCGAGCCAAAGCGAGGCCCTGCGAGCCTGCTTTGAGCGGAACCCGTACCCGGGCATCGCCACCAGAGAACGGCTGGCCCAGGCTATCGGCATTCCGGAGCCCAGGGTCCAGATTTGGTTTCAGAATGAGAGGTCACGCCAGCTGAGGCAGCACCGGCGGGAATCTCGGCCCTGGCCCGGGAGACGCGGCCCGCAAGAAGGCAGGCGAAAGCGGACCGCCGTCACCGGATCCCAGACCGCCCTGCTCCTCCGAGCCTTTGAGAAGGATCGCTTTCCAGGCATCGCCGCCAGGGAAGAGCTGGCCAGAGAGACGGGCCTCCCGGAGTCCAGGATTCAGATCTGGTTTCAGAATCGAAGGGCCAGGCACCCGGGACAGGGTGGCAGGGCGCCCGCGCACGCAGGCGGCCTGTGCGACGCGGCCCCCGGCGGGTGTCACCCTGCTCCCTCGTGGGTCGCCTTCGCCCACACCGGGGCGTGGGGAACGGGGCTTCCCGCACCCCACGTGCCCTGCGCGCCTGGGGCCCTCCCACAGGGGGCTTTCGTGAGCCAGGGAGCGAGGGCCGTCCCCGTGCTCCAGCCCAGCCAGGCCGCGCCGGCAGAGGGGATCTCCCAACCTGCCCCGGCACGCGGGGATTTTGCCTACGCTGCCCCGGCTCCTCCGGAAGGGGCGCTCTCCCACCCTCAGACTCCTCGGTGGCCTCCGCAGCCGGGCAAATGCCGGGAGGACCGGGACCCGCAGCGCGACGGCCCGCCGGGCCCTTGCGCGGTGGGACAGCCTGGGCCCGCTCAAGCGGGGCCACAGGGCCAAGGTGTGCTTGCGCCACCCACGTCCCAGGGGAGTCCGTGGTGGGGCTGGGGCCGGGGTCCCCAGGTCGCCGGGGCGGCGTGGGAACCCCAAGCCGGGGCAGCTCCACCTCCCCAGCCCGCGCCCCCGGAGGCCTCCGCGCGGCAGGGGCAGATGCAAGGCATCCGGGCGCCCTCCCAGGCGCTCCAGGAGCCGGGGCGCTCGTCTGCACTCCCCTCCGGCCTGCTGCTGGATGAGCTCCTGGCGAGCCCGGAGTTTCTGCAGCGGGCGCAACCTTTCCTAGAAACGGAGGCCCCGGGGGAGCTGGAGGCCTTGGAAGAGGCCGCCTCGCTGGAAGCACCCCTCAGCGAGGAAGAATACCGGGCTCTGCTGGAGGAGCTTTAGGACGCGGGGTTGGGACGGGGTCGGGTCGGGTCGGGTTGGGTCGGGTCGGGTCGGGGCAGGGCGGTGGCCTCTCTTTCGCGGGGAACACCTGGCTGGGCGTGGAGCGGCGTGTCTTCCCCGCCGGGCTGACCCGCCTGGGATTCCTGCCTTCTAGGTCTAGGCCCGGCGAGAGACTCCACACAGCAGAGAACTGCCATTCTTTCCTGGGCATCCCGGGGATCCCAGAGCCGGCCCAGGTAGCAGCAGGTGGGCCGCCTACTGCGCACGCGCGGGTTTGCGGGCAGCCGCCTAGGCTGTGGGAGCAGCCCGGGCAGAGCTCTCACGGCTTTCCAGCACCCCACCCACGCCCGACCACCCCCTCCCCACCCCCACCCCCACCCCCCACCCCCGGAAAATGCGTCCTCCCCTGGGCTGGGTGGAGACCCCCGTCCCGCCAAACACCGGGCCCGCGCAGCGCCCAGGCCTGCCATCCCTCCCGCGGCTCGCCTCCTCTGCGCCTCCGCTCCACCGTCGCTCGCCCGTCCGTGCCCCTGCAGCCTCCCAGCTGCCACCGTGGAGCGCCTGCCGGCGGAACGCCGACCGCAGGCCCCGCGCACGCCGGGGACGCTGACCGTTCCAGGCGGGAGGGAAGGCGGGCAGAGATGGAGAGAGGAACGGGAGACCTAGAGGGGCGGAAGGATGGGCGGAGGGACGTTAGGAGGGAGGGAGGGAGGGTGGGAGAGAGGGAGGCAGTGAGGAACGGAGGGAAAGACAGAGCGACGCAGGGACAGGGGGCGGGCGGCAGGGAGCCAGGGACAGAGGGAGGAAGGCAGAGAGCAAAAGCGGCCTTCGGCCTCCGGGAGCGACGGGACCCCCGCGCTCCGGGAAAACGGTAAGCGCCCGGCGTCGGCTGAGGGCTGGGCCCACAGCCGCCGCCGCGTCGGCCGGCGGGGCACTCATTCGCCCCGATTCCGTGGCCCAAGGAGTGGGCGGTTTCCTCAGAGACAAAAGACCGGGACTCGGGTTGCCGTCGGGTTTTCAACCGCCTGGTGCACAGACCGCACATCCCCAGGCTGAGCCCTGCAACGGAGCGCGAGGCCGACAGCCCCGACCACGGAGGAGCCACACTCAGGACGACTGAGGCGTGATTTTGGATTCCACGTTGCTTTGCCCTCTGCAAGGGGGCCTGTTGCTCACGTCTCTCGGGCCCCCGAAAGGCTGGCCGTGCTGACTGTTTGCTCCCGGAGCTCTGCGGGCACCCAGAAACATCCCAGGGAAGGGTGGAAGACCGGCATGGCGCCTTCGCTCTCCTTGCCAGTTTCCAAACCGGCCACACTGCAGCCTCCCCATGTTGCCGGACACAGGAATCCATCGTCAGGCCATCGCGCCGGGGATGTATCTTCTCTCTGGGGTCTCGCTCTGGTCTTCTACGTGGAGATGAACCAGAGCCACACGCCTGCGTGTGTGAGACTGTCCCGGCAACGGCGACACCCACGGGCATTGCCTCCTTCACGGAGAGAGGGCCTGGAAAGCTCAAGACTCCCACGGAGGTTCATTTCCACACTCCCCTCCACCCTTCCAGGCTGGTTTCTCCCTGCTGAAGACGCGCGGGAGCCCAGAGAGCGGCTTCCAGTTCCCGCGGGATTCGTGGAGAGGTCGGGAGAGCCAGCCCCCGAAATGCGCCCCCCTCACCCCTTCCCCCTCTCCCCCTTCCGCTTCGTCTCTCCGGCCCCACCACCACCACCATCACCACGCCCTCCCCCGCCCCACCTCAAACCCCCCCACCCCGACCCTGGCCTCAACGCCCTGGGGCCCTTCCTGGGGGGCGGGGGGCGGCGTGCTGTCCCAGGGCTCACCGCCCTTCATGAAGGGGTGGAGCCTGCCTGCCTGTGGGCCTTTATAAGAGCCGCTGGCTGGCTGTCTGGGCCGGCTTCCTGGCTGCACCTGCCGCAGTGCACAGTCTGGCTGCACCTGCCGCAGTGCACAGTGAGGTGCACGGGAGCCCGCCGGCCTCTCTCTGCCCGTGTCCGTCCGTGAAATTCCGGCCGGGGCTCCCCGCGATGGCCCTCCCGACACCTTCGGACAGCACCCTCCCCGCGGAAGCCCGAGGACGAGGACGGCGAAGGAGACTCGTTTGGACCCCGAGCCAAAGCGAGGCCCTGCGAGCCTGCTTTGAGCGGAACCCGTACCCGGGCATCGCCACCAGAGAACGGCTGGCCCAGGCTATCGGCATTCCGGAGCCCAGGGTCCAGATTTGGTTTCAGAATGAGAGGTCACGCCAGCTGAGGCAGCACCGGCGGGAATCTCGGCCCTGGCCCGGGAGACGCGGCCCGCAAGAAGGCAGGCGAAAGCGGACCGCCGTCACCGGATCCCAGACCGCCCTGCTCCTCCGAGCCTTTGAGAAGGATCGCTTTCCAGGCATCGCCGCCAGGGAAGAGCTGGCCAGAGAGACGGGCCTCCCGGAGTCCAGGATTCAGATCTGGTTTCAGAATCGAAGGGCCAGGCACCCGGGACAGGGTGGCAGGGCGCCCGCGCACGCAGGCGGCCTGTGCGACGCGGCCCCCGGCGGGTGTCACCCTGCTCCCTCGTGGGTCGCCTTCGCCCACACCGGGGCGTGGGGAACGGGGCTTCCCGCACCCCACGTGCCCTGCGCGCCTGGGGCCCTCCCACAGGGGGCTTTCGTGAGCCAGGGAGCGAGGGCCGTCCCCGTGCTCCAGCCCAGCCAGGCCGCGCCGGCAGAGGGGATCTCCCAACCTGCCCCGGCACGCGGGGATTTTGCCTACGCTGCCCCGGCTCCTCCGGAAGGGGCGCTCTCCCACCCTCAGACTCCTCGGTGGCCTCCGCAGCCGGGCAAATGCCGGGAGGACCGGGACCCGCAGCGCGACGGCCCGCCGGGCCCTTGCGCGGTGGGACAGCCTGGGCCCGCTCAAGCGGGGCCACAGGGCCAAGGTGTGCTTGCGCCACCCACGTCCCAGGGGAGTCCGTGGTGGGGCTGGGGCCGGGGTCCCCAGGTCGCCGGGGCGGCGTGGGAACCCCAAGCCGGGGCAGCTCCACCTCCCCAGCCCGCGCCCCCGGAGGCCTCCGCGCGGCAGGGGCAGATGCAAGGCATCCGGGCGCCCTCCCAGGCGCTCCAGGAGCCGGGGCGCTCGTCTGCACTCCCCTCCGGCCTGCTGCTGGATGAGCTCCTGGCGAGCCCGGAGTTTCTGCAGCGGGCGCAACCTTTCCTAGAAACGGAGGCCCCGGGGGAGCTGGAGGCCTTGGAAGAGGCCGCCTCGCTGGAAGCACCCCTCAGCGAGGAAGAATACCGGGCTCTGCTGGAGGAGCTTTAGGACGCGGGGTTGGGACGGGGTCGGGTCGGGTCGGGTTGGGTCGGGTCGGGTCGGGGCAGGGCGGTGGCCTCTCTTTCGCGGGGAACACCTGGCTGGGCGTGGAGCGGCGTGTCTTCCCCGCCGGGCTGACCCGCCTGGGATTCCTGCCTTCTAGGTCTAGGCCCGGCGAGAGACTCCACACAGCAGAGAACTGCCATTCTTTCCTGGGCATCCCGGGGATCCCAGAGCCGGCCCAGGTAGCAGCAGGTGGGCCGCCTACTGCGCACGCGCGGGTTTGCGGGCAGCCGCCTAGGCTGTGGGAGCAGCCCGGGCAGAGCTCTCACGGCTTTCCAGCACCCCACCCACGCCCGACCACCCCCTCCCCACCCCCACCCCCACCCCCCACCCCCGGAAAATGCGTCCTCCCCTGGGCTGGGTGGAGACCCCCGTCCCGCCAAACACCGGGCCCGCGCAGCGCCCAGGCCTGCCATCCCTCCCGCGGCTCGCCTCCTCTGCGCCTCCGCTCCACCGTCGCTCGCCCGTCCGTGCCCCTGCAGCCTCCCAGCTGCCACCGTGGAGCGCCTGCCGGCGGAACGCCGACCGCAGGCCCCGCGCACGCCGGGGACGCTGACCGTTCCAGGCGGGAGGGAAGGCGGGCAGAGATGGAGAGAGGAACGGGAGACCTAGAGGGGCGGAAGGATGGGCGGAGGGACGTTAGGAGGGAGGGAGGGAGGGTGGGAGAGAGGGAGGCAGTGAGGAACGGAGGGAAAGACAGAGCGACGCAGGGACAGGGGGCGGGCGGCAGGGAGCCAGGGACAGAGGGAGGAAGGCAGAGAGCAAAAGCGGCCTTCGGCCTCCGGGAGCGACGGGACCCCCGCGCTCCGGGAAAACGGTAAGCGCCCGGCGTCGGCTGAGGGCTGGGCCCACAGCCGCCGCCGCGTCGGCCGGCGGGGCACTCATTCGCCCCGATTCCGTGGCCCAAGGAGTGGGCGGTTTCCTCAGAGACAAAAGACCGGGACTCGGGTTGCCGTCGGGTTTTCAACCGCCTGGTGCACAGACCGCACATCCCCAGGCTGAGCCCTGCAACGGAGCGCGAGGCCGACAGCCCCGACCACGGAGGAGCCACACTCAGGACGACTGAGGCGTGATTTTGGATTCCACGTTGCTTTGCCCTCTGCAAGGGGGCCTGTTGCTCACGTCTCTCGGGCCCCCGAAAGGCTGGCCGTGCTGACTGTTTGCTCCCGGAGCTCTGCGGGCACCCAGAAACATCCCAGGGAAGGGTGGAAGACCGGCATGGCGCCTTCGCTCTCCTTGCCAGTTTCCAAACCGGCCACACTGCAGCCTCCCCATGTTGCCGGACACAGGAATCCATCGTCAGGCCATCGCGCCGGGGATGTATCTTCTCTCTGGGGTCTCGCTCTGGTCTTCTACGTGGAGATGAACCAGAGCCACACGCCTGCGTGTGTGAGACTGTCCCGGCAACGGCGACACCCACGGGCATTGCCTCCTTCACGGAGAGAGGGCCTGGAAAGCTCAAGACTCCCACGGAGGTTCATTTCCACACTCCCCTCCACCCTTCCAGGCTGGTTTCTCCCTGCTGAAGACGCGCGGGAGCCCAGAGAGCGGCTTCCAGTTCCCGCGGGATTCGTGGAGAGGTCGGGAGAGCCAGCCCCCGAAACGCGCCCCCCTCACCCCTTCCCCCTCTCCCCCTTCCGCTTCGTCTCTCCGGCCCCACCACCACCACCATCACCACGCCCTCCCCCGCCCCACCTCAAACCCCCCCACCCCGACCCTGGCCTCAACGCCCTGGGGCCCTTCCTGGGGGGCGGGGGGCGGCGTGCTGTCCCAGGGCTCACCGCCCTTCATGAAGGGGTGGAGCCTGCCTGCCTGTGGGCCTTTATAAGAGCCGCTGGCTGGCTGTCTGGGCCGGCTTCCTGGCTGCACCTGCCGCAGTGCACAGTCTGGCTGCACCTGCCGCAGTGCACAGTGAGGTGCACGGGAGCCCGCCGGCCTCTCTCTGCCCGTGTCTGTCCGTGAAATTCCGGCCGGGGCTCCCCGCGATGGCCCTCCCGACACCTTCGGACAGCACCCTCCCCGCGGAAGCCCGAGGACGAGGACGGCGAAGGAGACTCGTTTGGACCCCGAGCCAAAGCGAGGCCCTGCGAGCCTGCTTTGAGCGGAACCCGTACCCGGGCATCGCCACCAGAGAACGGCTGGCCCAGGCTATCGGCATTCCGGAGCCCAGGGTCCAGATTTGGTTTCAGAATGAGAGGTCACGCCAGCTGAGGCAGCACCGGCGGGAATCTCGGCCCTGGCCCGGGAGACGCGGCCCGCAAGAAGGCAGGCGAAAGCGGACCGCCGTCACCGGATCCCAGACCGCCCTGCTCCTCCGAGCCTTTGAGAAGGATCGCTTTCCAGGCATCGCCGCCAGGGAAGAGCTGGCCAGAGAGACGGGCCTCCCGGAGTCCAGGATTCAGATCTGGTTTCAGAATCGAAGGGCCAGGCACCCGGGACAGGGTGGCAGGGCGCCCGCGCACGCAGGCGGCCTGTGCGACGCGGCCCCCGGCGGGTGTCACCCTGCTCCCTCGTGGGTCGCCTTCGCCCACACCGGGGCGTGGGGAACGGGGCTTCCCGCACCCCACGTGCCCTGCGCGCCTGGGGCCCTCCCACAGGGGGCTTTCGTGAGCCAGGGAGCGAGGGCCGTCCCCGTGCTCCAGCCCAGCCAGGCCGCGCCGGCAGAGGGGATCTCCCAACCTGCCCCGGCACGCGGGGATTTTGCCTACGCTGCCCCGGCTCCTCCGGAAGGGGCGCTCTCCCACCCTCAGACTCCTCGGTGGCCTCCGCAGCCGGGCAAATGCCGGGAGGACCGGGACCCGCAGCGCGACGGCCCGCCGGGCCCTTGCGCGGTGGGACAGCCTGGGCCCGCTCAAGCGGGGCCACAGGGCCAAGGTGTGCTTGCGCCACCCACGTCCCAGGGGAGTCCGTGGTGGGGCTGGGGCCGGGGTCCCCAGGTCGCCGGGGCGGCGTGGGAACCCCAAGCCGGGGCAGCTCCACCTCCCCAGCCCGCGCCCCCGGAGGCCTCCGCGCGGCAGGGGCAGATGCAAGGCATCCGGGCGCCCTCCCAGGCGCTCCAGGAGCCGGGGCGCTCGTCTGCACTCCCCTCCGGCCTGCTGCTGGATGAGCTCCTGGCGAGCCCGGAGTTTCTGCAGCGGGCGCAACCTTTCCTAGAAACGGAGGCCCCGGGGGAGCTGGAGGCCTTGGAAGAGGCCGCCTCGCTGGAAGCACCCCTCAGCGAGGAAGAATACCGGGCTCTGCTGGAGGAGCTTTAGGACGCGGGGTTGGGACGGGGTCGGGTCGGGTCGGGTTGGGTCGGGTCGGGTCGGGGCAGGGCGGTGGCCTCTCTTTCGCGGGGAACACCTGGCTGGGCGTGGAGCGGCGTGTCTTCCCCGCCGGGCTGACCCGCCTGGGATTCCTGCCTTCTAGGTCTAGGCCCGGCGAGAGACTCCACACAGCAGAGAACTGCCATTCTTTCCTGGGCATCCCGGGGATCCCAGAGCCGGCCCAGGTAGCAGCAGGTGGGCCGCCTACTGCGCACGCGCGGGTTTGCGGGCAGCCGCCTAGGCTGTGGGAGCAGCCCGGGCAGAGCTCTCACGGCTTTCCAGCACCCCACCCACGCCCGACCACCCCCTCCCCACCCCCACCCCCACCCCCCACCCCCGGAAAATGCGTCCTCCCCTGGGCTGGGTGGAGACCCCCGTCCCGCCAAACACCGGGCCCGCGCAGCGCCCAGGCCTGCCATCCCTCCCGCGGCTCGCCTCCTCTGCGCCTCCGCTCCACCGTCGCTCGCCCGTCCGTGCCCCTGCAGCCTCCCAGCTGCCACCGTGGAGCGCCTGCCGGCGGAACGCCGACCGCAGGCCCCGCGCACGCCGGGGACGCTGACCGTTCCAGGCGGGAGGGAAGGCGGGCAGAGATGGAGAGAGGAACGGGAGACCTAGAGGGGCGGAAGGATGGGCGGAGGGACGTTAGGAGGGAGGGAGGGAGGGTGGGAGAGAGGGAGGCAGTGAGGAACGGAGGGAAAGACAGAGCGACGCAGGGACAGGGGGCGGGCGGCAGGGAGCCAGGGACAGAGGGAGGAAGGCAGAGAGCAAAAGCGGCCTTCGGCCTCCGGGAGCGACGGGACCCCCGCGCTCCGGGAAAACGGTAAGCGCCCGGCGTCGGCTGAGGGCTGGGCCCACAGCCGCCGCCGCGTCGGCCGGCGGGGCACTCATTCGCCCCGATTCCGTGGCCCAAGGAGTGGGCGGTTTCCTCAGAGACAAAAGACCGGGACTCGGGTTGCCGTCGGGTTTTCAACCGCCTGGTGCACAGACCGCACATCCCCAGGCTGAGCCCTGCAACGGAGCGCGAGGCCGACAGCCCCGACCACGGAGGAGCCACACTCAGGACGACTGAGGCGTGATTTTGGATTCCACGTTGCTTTGCCCTCTGCAAGGGGGCCTGTTGCTCACGTCTCTCGGGCCCCCGAAAGGCTGGCCGTGCTGACTGTTTGCTCCCGGAGCTCTGCGGGCACCCAGAAACATCCCAGGGAAGGGTGGAAGACCGGCATGGCGCCTTCGCTCTCCTTGCCAGTTTCCAAACCGGCCACACTGCAGCCTCCCCATGTTGCCGGACACAGGAATCCATCGTCAGGCCATCGCGCCGGGGATGTATCTTCTCTCTGGGGTCTCGCTCTGGTCTTCTACGTGGAGATGAACCAGAGCCACACGCCTGCGTGTGTGAGACTGTCCCGGCAACGGCGACACCCACGGGCATTGCCTCCTTCACGGAGAGAGGGCCTGGAAAGCTCAAGACTCCCACGGAGGTTCATTTCCACACTCCCCTCCACCCTTCCAGGCTGGTTTCTCCCTGCTGAAGACGCGCGGGAGCCCAGAGAGCGGCTTCCAGTTCCCGCGGGATTCGTGGAGAGGTCGGGAGAGCCAGCCCCCGAAACGCGCCCCCCTCACCCCTTCCCCCTCTCCCCCTTCCGCTTCGTCTCTCCGGCCCCACCACCACCACCATCACCACGCCCTCCCCCGCCCCACCTCAAACCCCCCCACCCCGACCCTGGCCTCAACGCCCTGGGGCCCTTCCTGGGGGGCGGGGGGCGGCGTGCTGTCCCAGGGCTCACCGCCCTTCATGAAGGGGTGGAGCCTGCCTGCCTGTGGGCCTTTATAAGAGCCGCTGGCTGGCTGTCTGGGCCGGCTTCCTGGCTGCACCTGCCGCAGTGCACAGTCTGGCTGCACCTGCCGCAGTGCACAGTGAGGTGCACGGGAGCCCGCCGGCCTCTCTCTGCCCGTGTCCGTCCGTGAAATTCCGGCCGGGGCTCCCCGCGATGGCCCTCCCGACACCTTCGGACAGCACCCTCCCCGCGGAAGCCCGAGGACGAGGACGGCGAAGGAGACTCGTTTGGACCCCGAGCCAAAGCGAGGCCCTGCGAGCCTGCTTTGAGCGGAACCCGTACCCGGGCATCGCCACCAGAGAACGGCTGGCCCAGGCTATCGGCATTCCGGAGCCCAGGGTCCAGATTTGGTTTCAGAATGAGAGGTCACGCCAGCTGAGGCAGCACCGGCGGGAATCTCGGCCCTGGCCCGGGAGACGCGGCCCGCAAGAAGGCAGGCGAAAGCGGACCGCCGTCACCGGATCCCAGACCGCCCTGCTCCTCCGAGCCTTTGAGAAGGATCGCTTTCCAGGCATCGCCGCCAGGGAAGAGCTGGCCAGAGAGACGGGCCTCCCGGAGTCCAGGATTCAGATCTGGTTTCAGAATCGAAGGGCCAGGCACCCGGGACAGGGTGGCAGGGCGCCCGCGCACGCAGGCGGCCTGTGCGACGCGGCCCCCGGCGGGTGTCACCCTGCTCCCTCGTGGGTCGCCTTCGCCCACACCGGGGCGTGGGGAACGGGGCTTCCCGCACCCCACGTGCCCTGCGCGCCTGGGGCCCTCCCACAGGGGGCTTTCGTGAGCCAGGGAGCGAGGGCCGTCCCCGTGCTCCAGCCCAGCCAGGCCGCGCCGGCAGAGGGGATCTCCCAACCTGCCCCGGCACGCGGGGATTTTGCCTACGCTGCCCCGGCTCCTCCGGAAGGGGCGCTCTCCCACCCTCAGACTCCTCGGTGGCCTCCGCAGCCGGGCAAATGCCGGGAGGACCGGGACCCGCAGCGCGACGGCCCGCCGGGCCCTTGCGCGGTGGGACAGCCTGGGCCCGCTCAAGCGGGGCCACAGGGCCAAGGTGTGCTTGCGCCACCCACGTCCCAGGGGAGTCCGTGGTGGGGCTGGGGCCGGGGTCCCCAGGTCGCCGGGGCGGCGTGGGAACCCCAAGCCGGGGCAGCTCCACCTCCCCAGCCCGCGCCCCCGGAGGCCTCCGCGCGGCAGGGGCAGATGCAAGGCATCCGGGCGCCCTCCCAGGCGCTCCAGGAGCCGGGGCGCTCGTCTGCACTCCCCTCCGGCCTGCTGCTGGATGAGCTCCTGGCGAGCCCGGAGTTTCTGCAGCGGGCGCAACCTTTCCTAGAAACGGAGGCCCCGGGGGAGCTGGAGGCCTTGGAAGAGGCCGCCTCGCTGGAAGCACCCCTCAGCGAGGAAGAATACCGGGCTCTGCTGGAGGAGCTTTAGGACGCGGGGTTGGGACGGGGTCGGGTCGGGTCGGGTTGGGTCGGGTCGGGTCGGGGCAGGGCGGTGGCCTCTCTTTCGCGGGGAACACCTGGCTGGGCGTGGAGCGGCGTGTCTTCCCCGCCGGGCTGACCCGCCTGGGATTCCTGCCTTCTAGGTCTAGGCCCGGCGAGAGACTCCACACAGCAGAGAACTGCCATTCTTTCCTGGGCATCCCGGGGATCCCAGAGCCGGCCCAGGTAGCAGCAGGTGGGCCGCCTACTGCGCACGCGCGGGTTTGCGGGCAGCCGCCTAGGCTGTGGGAGCAGCCCGGGCAGAGCTCTCACGGCTTTCCAGCACCCCACCCACGCCCGACCACCCCCTCCCCACCCCCACCCCCACCCCCCACCCCCGGAAAATGCGTCCTCCCCTGGGCTGGGTGGAGACCCCCGTCCCGCCAAACACCGGGCCCGCGCAGCGCCCAGGCCTGCCATCCCTCCCGCGGCTCGCCTCCTCTGCGCCTCCGCTCCACCGTCGCTCGCCCGTCCGTGCCCCTGCAGCCTCCCAGCTGCCACCGTGGAGCGCCTGCCGGCGGAACGCCGACCGCAGGCCCCGCGCACGCCGGGGACGCTGACCGTTCCAGGCGGGAGGGAAGGCGGGCAGAGATGGAGAGAGGAACGGGAGACCTAGAGGGGCGGAAGGATGGGCGGAGGGACGTTAGGAGGGAGGGAGGGAGGGTGGGAGAGAGGGAGGCAGTGAGGAACGGAGGGAAAGACAGAGCGACGCAGGGACAGGGGGCGGGCGGCAGGGAGCCAGGGACAGAGGGAGGAAGGCAGAGAGCAAAAGCGGCCTTCGGCCTCCGGGAGCGACGGGACCCCCGCGCTCCGGGAAAACGGTAAGCGCCCGGCGTCGGCTGAGGGCTGGGCCCACAGCCGCCGCCGCGTCGGCCGGCGGGGCACTCATTCGCCCCGATTCCGTGGCCCAAGGAGTGGGCGGTTTCCTCAGAGACAAAAGACCGGGACTCGGGTTGCCGTCGGGTTTTCAACCGCCTGGTGCACAGACCGCACATCCCCAGGCTGAGCCCTGCAACGGAGCGCGAGGCCGACAGCCCCGACCACGGAGGAGCCACACTCAGGACGACTGAGGCGTGATTTTGGATTCCACGTTGCTTTGCCCTCTGCAAGGGGGCCTGTTGCTCACGTCTCTCGGGCCCCCGAAAGGCTGGCCGTGCTGACTGTTTGCTCCCGGAGCTCTGCGGGCACCCAGAAACATCCCAGGGAAGGGTGGAAGACCGGCATGGCGCCTTCGCTCTCCTTGCCAGTTTCCAAACCGGCCACACTGCAGCCTCCCCATGTTGCCGGACACAGGAATCCATCGTCAGGCCATCGCGCCGGGGATGTATCTTCTCTCTGGGGTCTCGCTCTGGTCTTCTACGTGGAGATGAACCAGAGCCACACGCCTGCGTGTGTGAGACTGTCCCGGCAACGGCGACACCCACGGGCATTGCCTCCTTCACGGAGAGAGGGCCTGGAAAGCTCAAGACTCCCACGGAGGTTCATTTCCACACTCCCCTCCACCCTTCCAGGCTGGTTTCTCCCTGCTGAAGACGCGCGGGAGCCCAGAGAGCGGCTTCCAGTTCCCGCGGGATTCGTGGAGAGGTCGGGAGAGCCAGCCCCCGAAACGCGCCCCCCTCACCCCTTCCCCCTCTCCCCCTTCCGCTTCGTCTCTCCGGCCCCACCACCACCACCATCACCACGCCCTCCCCCGCCCCACCTCAAACCCCCCCACCCCGACCCTGGCCTCAACGCCCTGGGGCCCTTCCTGGGGGGCGGGGGGCGGCGTGCTGTCCCAGGGCTCACCGCCCTTCATGAAGGGGTGGAGCCTGCCTGCCTGTGGGCCTTTATAAGAGCCGCTGGCTGGCTGTCTGGGCCGGCTTCCTGGCTGCACCTGCCGCAGTGCACAGTCTGGCTGCACCTGCCGCAGTGCACAGTGAGGTGCACGGGAGCCCGCCGGCCTCTCTCTGCCCGTGTCCGTCCGTGAAATTCCGGCCGGGGCTCCCCGCGATGGCCCTCCCGACACCTTCGGACAGCACCCTCCCCGCGGAAGCCCGAGGACGAGGACGGCGAAGGAGACTCGTTTGGACCCCGAGCCAAAGCGAGGCCCTGCGAGCCTGCTTTGAGCGGAACCCGTACCCGGGCATCGCCACCAGAGAACGGCTGGCCCAGGCTATCGGCATTCCGGAGCCCAGGGTCCAGATTTGGTTTCAGAATGAGAGGTCACGCCAGCTGAGGCAGCACCGGCGGGAATCTCGGCCCTGGCCCGGGAGACGCGGCCCGCAAGAAGGCAGGCGAAAGCGGACCGCCGTCACCGGATCCCAGACCGCCCTGCTCCTCCGAGCCTTTGAGAAGGATCGCTTTCCAGGCATCGCCGCCAGGGAAGAGCTGGCCAGAGAGACGGGCCTCCCGGAGTCCAGGATTCAGATCTGGTTTCAGAATCGAAGGGCCAGGCACCCGGGACAGGGTGGCAGGGCGCCCGCGCACGCAGGCGGCCTGTGCGACGCGGCCCCCGGCGGGTGTCACCCTGCTCCCTCGTGGGTCGCCTTCGCCCACACCGGGGCGTGGGGAACGGGGCTTCCCGCACCCCACGTGCCCTGCGCGCCTGGGGCCCTCCCACAGGGGGCTTTCGTGAGCCAGGGAGCGAGGGCCGTCCCCGTGCTCCAGCCCAGCCAGGCCGCGCCGGCAGAGGGGATCTCCCAACCTGCCCCGGCACGCGGGGATTTTGCCTACGCTGCCCCGGCTCCTCCGGAAGGGGCGCTCTCCCACCCTCAGACTCCTCGGTGGCCTCCGCAGCCGGGCAAATGCCGGGAGGACCGGGACCCGCAGCGCGACGGCCCGCCGGGCCCTTGCGCGGTGGGACAGCCTGGGCCCGCTCAAGCGGGGCCACAGGGCCAAGGTGTGCTTGCGCCACCCACGTCCCAGGGGAGTCCGTGGTGGGGCTGGGGCCGGGGTCCCCAGGTCGCCGGGGCGGCGTGGGAACCCCAAGCCGGGGCAGCTCCACCTCCCCAGCCCGCGCCCCCGGAGGCCTCCGCGCGGCAGGGGCAGATGCAAGGCATCCGGGCGCCCTCCCAGGCGCTCCAGGAGCCGGGGCGCTCGTCTGCACTCCCCTCCGGCCTGCTGCTGGATGAGCTCCTGGCGAGCCCGGAGTTTCTGCAGCGGGCGCAACCTTTCCTAGAAACGGAGGCCCCGGGGGAGCTGGAGGCCTTGGAAGAGGCCGCCTCGCTGGAAGCACCCCTCAGCGAGGAAGAATACCGGGCTCTGCTGGAGGAGCTTTAGGACGCGGGGTTGGGACGGGGTCGGGTCGGGTCGGGTTGGGTCGGGTCGGGTCGGGGCAGGGCGGTGGCCTCTCTTTCGCGGGGAACACCTGGCTGGGCGTGGAGCGGCGTGTCTTCCCCGCCGGGCTGACCCGCCTGGGATTCCTGCCTTCTAGGTCTAGGCCCGGCGAGAGACTCCACACAGCAGAGAACTGCCATTCTTTCCTGGGCATCCCGGGGATCCCAGAGCCGGCCCAGGTAGCAGCAGGTGGGCCGCCTACTGCGCACGCGCGGGTTTGCGGGCAGCCGCCTAGGCTGTGGGAGCAGCCCGGGCAGAGCTCTCACGGCTTTCCAGCACCCCACCCACGCCCGACCACCCCCTCCCCACCCCCACCCCCACCCCCCACCCCCGGAAAATGCGTCCTCCCCTGGGCTGGGTGGAGACCCCCGTCCCGCCAAACACCGGGCCCGCGCAGCGCCCAGGCCTGCCATCCCTCCCGCGGCTCGCCTCCTCTGCGCCTCCGCTCCACCGTCGCTCGCCCGTCCGTGCCCCTGCAGCCTCCCAGCTGCCACCGTGGAGCGCCTGCCGGCGGAACGCCGACCGCAGGCCCCGCGCACGCCGGGGACGCTGACCGTTCCAGGCGGGAGGGAAGGCGGGCAGAGATGGAGAGAGGAACGGGAGACCTAGAGGGGCGGAAGGATGGGCGGAGGGACGTTAGGAGGGAGGGAGGGAGGGTGGGAGAGAGGGAGGCAGTGAGGAACGGAGGGAAAGACAGAGCGACGCAGGGACAGGGGGCGGGCGGCAGGGAGCCAGGGACAGAGGGAGGAAGGCAGAGAGCAAAAGCGGCCTTCGGCCTCCGGGAGCGACGGGACCCCCGCGCTCCGGGAAAACGGTAAGCGCCCGGCGTCGGCTGAGGGCTGGGCCCACAGCCGCCGCCGCGTCGGCCGGCGGGGCACTCATTCGCCCCGATTCCGTGGCCCAAGGAGTGGGCGGTTTCCTCAGAGACAAAAGACCGGGACTCGGGTTGCCGTCGGGTTTTCAACCGCCTGGTGCACAGACCGCACATCCCCAGGCTGAGCCCTGCAACGGAGCGCGAGGCCGACAGCCCCGACCACGGAGGAGCCACACTCAGGACGACTGAGGCGTGATTTTGGATTCCACGTTGCTTTGCCCTCTGCAAGGGGGCCTGTTGCTCACGTCTCTCGGGCCCCCGAAAGGCTGGCCGTGCTGACTGTTTGCTCCCGGAGCTCTGCGGGCACCCAGAAACATCCCAGGGAAGGGTGGAAGACCGGCATGGCGCCTTCGCTCTCCTTGCCAGTTTCCAAACCGGCCACACTGCAGCCTCCCCATGTTGCCGGACACAGGAATCCATCGTCAGGCCATCGCGCCGGGGATGTATCTTCTCTCTGGGGTCTCGCTCTGGTCTTCTACGTGGAGATGAACCAGAGCCACACGCCTGCGTGTGTGAGACTGTCCCGGCAACGGCGACACCCACGGGCATTGCCTCCTTCACGGAGAGAGGGCCTGGAAAGCTCAAGACTCCCACGGAGGTTCATTTCCACACTCCCCTCCACCCTTCCAGGCTGGTTTCTCCCTGCTGAAGACGCGCGGGAGCCCAGAGAGCGGCTTCCAGTTCCCGCGGGATTCGTGGAGAGGTCGGGAGAGCCAGCCCCCGAAACGCGCCCCCCTCACCCCTTCCCCCTCTCCCCCTTCCGCTTCGTCTCTCCGGCCCCACCACCACCACCATCACCACGCCCTCCCCCGCCCCACCTCAAACCCCCCCACCCCGACCCTGGCCTCAACGCCCTGGGGCCCTTCCTGGGGGGCGGGGGGCGGCGTGCTGTCCCAGGGCTCACCGCCCTTCATGAAGGGGTGGAGCCTGCCTGCCTGTGGGCCTTTATAAGAGCCGCTGGCTGGCTGTCTGGGCCGGCTTCCTGGCTGCACCTGCCGCAGTGCACAGTCTGGCTGCACCTGCCGCAGTGCACAGTGAGGTGCACGGGAGCCCGCCGGCCTCTCTCTGCCCGTGTCTGTCCGTGAAATTCCGGCCGGGGCTCCCCGCGATGGCCCTCCCGACACCTTCGGACAGCACCCTCCCCGCGGAAGCCCGAGGACGAGGACGGCGAAGGAGACTCGTTTGGACCCCGAGCCAAAGCGAGGCCCTGCGAGCCTGCTTTGAGCGGAACCCGTACCCGGGCATCGCCACCAGAGAACGGCTGGCCCAGGCTATCGGCATTCCGGAGCCCAGGGTCCAGATTTGGTTTCAGAATGAGAGGTCACGCCAGCTGAGGCAGCACCGGCGGGAATCTCGGCCCTGGCCCGGGAGACGCGGCCCGCAAGAAGGCAGGCGAAAGCGGACCGCCGTCACCGGATCCCAGACCGCCCTGCTCCTCCGAGCCTTTGAGAAGGATCGCTTTCCAGGCATCGCCGCCAGGGAAGAGCTGGCCAGAGAGACGGGCCTCCCGGAGTCCAGGATTCAGATCTGGTTTCAGAATCGAAGGGCCAGGCACCCGGGACAGGGTGGCAGGGCGCCCGCGCACGCAGGCGGCCTGTGCGACGCGGCCCCCGGCGGGTGTCACCCTGCTCCCTCGTGGGTCGCCTTCGCCCACACCGGGGCGTGGGGAACGGGGCTTCCCGCACCCCACGTGCCCTGCGCGCCTGGGGCCCTCCCACAGGGGGCTTTCGTGAGCCAGGGAGCGAGGGCCGTCCCCGTGCTCCAGCCCAGCCAGGCCGCGCCGGCAGAGGGGATCTCCCAACCTGCCCCGGCACGCGGGGATTTTGCCTACGCTGCCCCGGCTCCTCCGGAAGGGGCGCTCTCCCACCCTCAGACTCCTCGGTGGCCTCCGCAGCCGGGCAAATGCCGGGAGGACCGGGACCCGCAGCGCGACGGCCCGCCGGGCCCTTGCGCGGTGGGACAGCCTGGGCCCGCTCAAGCGGGGCCACAGGGCCAAGGTGTGCTTGCGCCACCCACGTCCCAGGGGAGTCCGTGGTGGGGCTGGGGCCGGGGTCCCCAGGTCGCCGGGGCGGCGTGGGAACCCCAAGCCGGGGCAGCTCCACCTCCCCAGCCCGCGCCCCCGGAGGCCTCCGCGCGGCAGGGGCAGATGCAAGGCATCCGGGCGCCCTCCCAGGCGCTCCAGGAGCCGGGGCGCTCGTCTGCACTCCCCTCCGGCCTGCTGCTGGATGAGCTCCTGGCGAGCCCGGAGTTTCTGCAGCGGGCGCAACCTTTCCTAGAAACGGAGGCCCCGGGGGAGCTGGAGGCCTTGGAAGAGGCCGCCTCGCTGGAAGCACCCCTCAGCGAGGAAGAATACCGGGCTCTGCTGGAGGAGCTTTAGGACGCGGGGTTGGGACGGGGTCGGGTCGGGTCGGGTTGGGTCGGGTCGGGTCGGGGCAGGGCGGTGGCCTCTCTTTCGCGGGGAACACCTGGCTGGGCGTGGAGCGGCGTGTCTTCCCCGCCGGGCTGACCCGCCTGGGATTCCTGCCTTCTAGGTCTAGGCCCGGCGAGAGACTCCACACAGCAGAGAACTGCCATTCTTTCCTGGGCATCCCGGGGATCCCAGAGCCGGCCCAGGTAGCAGCAGGTGGGCCGCCTACTGCGCACGCGCGGGTTTGCGGGCAGCCGCCTAGGCTGTGGGAGCAGCCCGGGCAGAGCTCTCACGGCTTTCCAGCACCCCACCCACGCCCGACCACCCCCTCCCCACCCCCACCCCCACCCCCCACCCCCGGAAAATGCGTCCTCCCCTGGGCTGGGTGGAGACCCCCGTCCCGCCAAACACCGGGCCCGCGCAGCGCCCAGGCCTGCCATCCCTCCCGCGGCTCGCCTCCTCTGCGCCTCCGCTCCACCGTCGCTCGCCCGTCCGTGCCCCTGCAGCCTCCCAGCTGCCACCGTGGAGCGCCTGCCGGCGGAACGCCGACCGCAGGCCCCGCGCACGCCGGGGACGCTGACCGTTCCAGGCGGGAGGGAAGGCGGGCAGAGATGGAGAGAGGAACGGGAGACCTAGAGGGGCGGAAGGATGGGCGGAGGGACGTTAGGAGGGAGGGAGGGAGGGTGGGAGAGAGGGAGGCAGTGAGGAACGGAGGGAAAGACAGAGCGACGCAGGGACAGGGGGCGGGCGGCAGGGAGCCAGGGACAGAGGGAGGAAGGCAGAGAGCAAAAGCGGCCTTCGGCCTCCGGGAGCGACGGGACCCCCGCGCTCCGGGAAAACGGTAAGCGCCCGGCGTCGGCTGAGGGCTGGGCCCACAGCCGCCGCCGCGTCGGCCGGCGGGGCACTCATTCGCCCCGATTCCGTGGCCCAAGGAGTGGGCGGTTTCCTCAGAGACAAAAGACCGGGACTCGGGTTGCCGTCGGGTTTTCAACCGCCTGGTGCACAGACCGCACATCCCCAGGCTGAGCCCTGCAACGGAGCGCGAGGCCGACAGCCCCGACCACGGAGGAGCCACACTCAGGACGACTGAGGCGTGATTTTGGATTCCACGTTGCTTTGCCCTCTGCAAGGGGGCCTGTTGCTCACGTCTCTCGGGCCCCCGAAAGGCTGGCCGTGCTGACTGTTTGCTCCCGGAGCTCTGCGGGCACCCAGAAACATCCCAGGGAAGGGTGGAAGACCGGCATGGCGCCTTCGCTCTCCTTGCCAGTTTCCAAACCGGCCACACTGCAGCCTCCCCATGTTGCCGGACACAGGAATCCATCGTCAGGCCATCGCGCCGGGGATGTATCTTCTCTCTGGGGTCTCGCTCTGGTCTTCTACGTGGAGATGAACCAGAGCCACACGCCTGCGTGTGTGAGACTGTCCCGGCAACGGCGACACCCACGGGCATTGCCTCCTTCACGGAGAGAGGGCCTGGAAAGCTCAAGACTCCCACGGAGGTTCATTTCCACACTCCCCTCCACCCTTCCAGGCTGGTTTCTCCCTGCTGAAGACGCGCGGGAGCCCAGAGAGCGGCTTCCAGTTCCCGCGGGATTCGTGGAGAGGTCGGGAGAGCCAGCCCCCGAAACGCGCCCCCCTCACCCCTTCCCCCTCTCCCCCTTCCGCTTCGTCTCTCCGGCCCCACCACCACCACCATCACCACGCCCTCCCCCGCCCCACCTCAAACCCCCCCACCCCGACCCTGGCCTCAACGCCCTGGGGCCCTTCCTGGGGGGCGGGGGGCGGCGTGCTGTCCCAGGGCTCACCGCCCTTCATGAAGGGGTGGAGCCTGCCTGCCTGTGGGCCTTTATAAGAGCCGCTGGCTGGCTGTCTGGGCCGGCTTCCTGGCTGCACCTGCCGCAGTGCACAGTCTGGCTGCACCTGCCGCAGTGCACAGTGAGGTGCACGGGAGCCCGCCGGCCTCTCTCTGCCCGTGTCCGTCCGTGAAATTCCGGCCGGGGCTCCCCGCGATGGCCCTCCCGACACCTTCGGACAGCACCCTCCCCGCGGAAGCCCGAGGACGAGGACGGCGAAGGAGACTCGTTTGGACCCCGAGCCAAAGCGAGGCCCTGCGAGCCTGCTTTGAGCGGAACCCGTACCCGGGCATCGCCACCAGAGAACGGCTGGCCCAGGCTATCGGCATTCCGGAGCCCAGGGTCCAGATTTGGTTTCAGAATGAGAGGTCACGCCAGCTGAGGCAGCACCGGCGGGAATCTCGGCCCTGGCCCGGGAGACGCGGCCCGCAAGAAGGCAGGCGAAAGCGGACCGCCGTCACCGGATCCCAGACCGCCCTGCTCCTCCGAGCCTTTGAGAAGGATCGCTTTCCAGGCATCGCCGCCAGGGAAGAGCTGGCCAGAGAGACGGGCCTCCCGGAGTCCAGGATTCAGATCTGGTTTCAGAATCGAAGGGCCAGGCACCCGGGACAGGGTGGCAGGGCGCCCGCGCACGCAGGCGGCCTGTGCGACGCGGCCCCCGGCGGGTGTCACCCTGCTCCCTCGTGGGTCGCCTTCGCCCACACCGGGGCGTGGGGAACGGGGCTTCCCGCACCCCACGTGCCCTGCGCGCCTGGGGCCCTCCCACAGGGGGCTTTCGTGAGCCAGGGAGCGAGGGCCGTCCCCGTGCTCCAGCCCAGCCAGGCCGCGCCGGCAGAGGGGATCTCCCAACCTGCCCCGGCACGCGGGGATTTTGCCTACGCTGCCCCGGCTCCTCCGGAAGGGGCGCTCTCCCACCCTCAGACTCCTCGGTGGCCTCCGCAGCCGGGCAAATGCCGGGAGGACCGGGACCCGCAGCGCGACGGCCCGCCGGGCCCTTGCGCGGTGGGACAGCCTGGGCCCGCTCAAGCGGGGCCACAGGGCCAAGGTGTGCTTGCGCCACCCACGTCCCAGGGGAGTCCGTGGTGGGGCTGGGGCCGGGGTCCCCAGGTCGCCGGGGCGGCGTGGGAACCCCAAGCCGGGGCAGCTCCACCTCCCCAGCCCGCGCCCCCGGAGGCCTCCGCGCGGCAGGGGCAGATGCAAGGCATCCGGGCGCCCTCCCAGGCGCTCCAGGAGCCGGGGCGCTCGTCTGCACTCCCCTCCGGCCTGCTGCTGGATGAGCTCCTGGCGAGCCCGGAGTTTCTGCAGCGGGCGCAACCTTTCCTAGAAACGGAGGCCCCGGGGGAGCTGGAGGCCTTGGAAGAGGCCGCCTCGCTGGAAGCACCCCTCAGCGAGGAAGAATACCGGGCTCTGCTGGAGGAGCTTTAGGACGCGGGGTTGGGACGGGGTCGGGTCGGGTCGGGTTGGGTCGGGTCGGGTCGGGGCAGGGCGGTGGCCTCTCTTTCGCGGGGAACACCTGGCTGGGCGTGGAGCGGCGTGTCTTCCCCGCCGGGCTGACCCGCCTGGGATTCCTGCCTTCTAGGTCTAGGCCCGGCGAGAGACTCCACACAGCAGAGAACTGCCATTCTTTCCTGGGCATCCCGGGGATCCCAGAGCCGGCCCAGGTAGCAGCAGGTGGGCCGCCTACTGCGCACGCGCGGGTTTGCGGGCAGCCGCCTAGGCTGTGGGAGCAGCCCGGGCAGAGCTCTCACGGCTTTCCAGCACCCCACCCACGCCCGACCACCCCCTCCCCACCCCCACCCCCACCCCCCACCCCCGGAAAATGCGTCCTCCCCTGGGCTGGGTGGAGACCCCCGTCCCGCCAAACACCGGGCCCGCGCAGCGCCCAGGCCTGCCATCCCTCCCGCGGCTCGCCTCCTCTGCGCCTCCGCTCCACCGTCGCTCGCCCGTCCGTGCCCCTGCAGCCTCCCAGCTGCCACCGTGGAGCGCCTGCCGGCGGAACGCCGACCGCAGGCCCCGCGCACGCCGGGGACGCTGACCGTTCCAGGCGGGAGGGAAGGCGGGCAGAGATGGAGAGAGGAACGGGAGACCTAGAGGGGCGGAAGGATGGGCGGAGGGACGTTAGGAGGGAGGGAGGGAGGGTGGGAGAGAGGGAGGCAGTGAGGAACGGAGGGAAAGACAGAGCGACGCAGGGACAGGGGGCGGGCGGCAGGGAGCCAGGGACAGAGGGAGGAAGGCAGAGAGCAAAAGCGGCCTTCGGCCTCCGGGAGCGACGGGACCCCCGCGCTCCGGGAAAACGGTAAGCGCCCGGCGTCGGCTGAGGGCTGGGCCCACAGCCGCCGCCGCGTCGGCCGGCGGGGCACTCATTCGCCCCGATTCCGTGGCCCAAGGAGTGGGCGGTTTCCTCAGAGACAAAAGACCGGGACTCGGGTTGCCGTCGGGTTTTCAACCGCCTGGTGCACAGACCGCACATCCCCAGGCTGAGCCCTGCAACGGAGCGCGAGGCCGACAGCCCCGACCACGGAGGAGCCACACTCAGGACGACTGAGGCGCGATTTTGGATTCCACGTTGCTTTGCCCTCTGCAAGGGGGCCTGTTGCTCACGTCTCTCGGGCCCCCGAAAGGCTGGCCGTGCTGACTGTTTGCTCCCGGAGCTCTGCGGGCACCCAGAAACATCCCAGGGAAGGGTGGAAGACCGGCATGGCGCCTTCGCTCTCCTTGCCAGTTTCCAAACCGGCCACACTGCAGCCTCCCCATGTTGCCGGACACAGGAATCCATCGTCAGGCCATCGCGCCGGGGATGTATCTTCTCTCTGGGGTCTCGCTCTGGTCTTCTACGTGGAGATGAACCAGAGCCACACGCCTGCGTGTGTGAGACTGTCCCGGCAACGGCGACACCCACGGGCATTGCCTCCTTCACGGAGAGAGGGCCTGGAAAGCTCAAGACTCCCACGGAGGTTCATTTCCACACTCCCCTCCACCCTTCCAGGCTGGTTTCTCCCTGCTGAAGACGCGCGGGAGCCCAGAGAGCGGCTTCCAGTTCCCGCGGGATTCGTGGAGAGGTCGGGAGAGCCAGCCCCCGAAACGCGCCCCCCTCACCCCTTCCCCCTCTCCCCCTTCCGCTTCGTCTCTCCGGCCCCACCACCACCACCATCACCACGCCCTCCCCCGCCCCACCTCAAACCCCCCCACCCCGACCCTGGCCTCAACGCCCTGGGGCCCTTCCTGGGGGGCGGGGGGCGGCGTGCTGTCCCAGGGCTCACCGCCCTTCATGAAGGGGTGGAGCCTGCCTGCCTGTGGGCCTTTATAAGAGCCGCTGGCTGGCTGTCTGGGCCGGCTTCCTGGCTGCACCTGCCGCAGTGCACAGTCTGGCTGCACCTGCCGCAGTGCACAGTGAGGTGCACGGGAGCCCGCCGGCCTCTCTCTGCCCGTGTCCGTCCGTGAAATTCCGGCCGGGGCTCCCCGCGATGGCCCTCCCGACACCTTCGGACAGCACCCTCCCCGCGGAAGCCCGAGGACGAGGACGGCGAAGGAGACTCGTTTGGACCCCGAGCCAAAGCGAGGCCCTGCGAGCCTGCTTTGAGCGGAACCCGTACCCGGGCATCGCCACCAGAGAACGGCTGGCCCAGGCTATCGGCATTCCGGAGCCCAGGGTCCAGATTTGGTTTCAGAATGAGAGGTCACGCCAGCTGAGGCAGCACCGGCGGGAATCTCGGCCCTGGCCCGGGAGACGCGGCCCGCAAGAAGGCAGGCGAAAGCGGACCGCCGTCACCGGATCCCAGACCGCCCTGCTCCTCCGAGCCTTTGAGAAGGATCGCTTTCCAGGCATCGCCGCCAGGGAAGAGCTGGCCAGAGAGACGGGCCTCCCGGAGTCCAGGATTCAGATCTGGTTTCAGAATCGAAGGGCCAGGCACCCGGGACAGGGTGGCAGGGCGCCCGCGCACGCAGGCGGCCTGTGCGACGCGGCCCCCGGCGGGTGTCACCCTGCTCCCTCGTGGGTCGCCTTCGCCCACACCGGGGCGTGGGGAACGGGGCTTCCCGCACCCCACGTGCCCTGCGCGCCTGGGGCCCTCCCACAGGGGGCTTTCGTGAGCCAGGGAGCGAGGGCCGTCCCCGTGCTCCAGCCCAGCCAGGCCGCGCCGGCAGAGGGGATCTCCCAACCTGCCCCGGCACGCGGGGATTTTGCCTACGCTGCCCCGGCTCCTCCGGAAGGGGCGCTCTCCCACCCTCAGACTCCTCGGTGGCCTCCGCAGCCGGGCAAATGCCGGGAGGACCGGGACCCGCAGCGCGACGGCCCGCCGGGCCCTTGCGCGGTGGGACAGCCTGGGCCCGCTCAAGCGGGGCCACAGGGCCAAGGTGTGCTTGCGCCACCCACGTCCCAGGGGAGTCCGTGGTGGGGCTGGGGCCGGGGTCCCCAGGTCGCCGGGGCGGCGTGGGAACCCCAAGCCGGGGCAGCTCCACCTCCCCAGCCCGCGCCCCCGGAGGCCTCCGCGCGGCAGGGGCAGATGCAAGGCATCCGGGCGCCCTCCCAGGCGCTCCAGGAGCCGGGGCGCTCGTCTGCACTCCCCTCCGGCCTGCTGCTGGATGAGCTCCTGGCGAGCCCGGAGTTTCTGCAGCGGGCGCAACCTTTCCTAGAAACGGAGGCCCCGGGGGAGCTGGAGGCCTTGGAAGAGGCCGCCTCGCTGGAAGCACCCCTCAGCGAGGAAGAATACCGGGCTCTGCTGGAGGAGCTTTAGGACGCGGGGTTGGGACGGGGTCGGGTCGGGTCGGGTTGGGTCGGGTCGGGTCGGGGCAGGGCGGTGGCCTCTCTTTCGCGGGGAACACCTGGCTGGGCGTGGAGCGGCGTGTCTTCCCCGCCGGGCTGACCCGCCTGGGATTCCTGCCTTCTAGGTCTAGGCCCGGCGAGAGACTCCACACAGCAGAGAACTGCCATTCTTTCCTGGGCATCCCGGGGATCCCAGAGCCGGCCCAGGTAGCAGCAGGTGGGCCGCCTACTGCGCACGCGCGGGTTTGCGGGCAGCCGCCTAGGCTGTGGGAGCAGCCCGGGCAGAGCTCTCACGGCTTTCCAGCACCCCACCCACGCCCGACCACCCCCTCCCCACCCCCACCCCCACCCCCCACCCCCGGAAAATGCGTCCTCCCCTGGGCTGGGTGGAGACCCCCGTCCCGCCAAACACCGGGCCCGCGCAGCGCCCAGGCCTGCCATCCCTCCCGCGGCTCGCCTCCTCTGCGCCTCCGCTCCACCGTCGCTCGCCCGTCCGTGCCCCTGCAGCCTCCCAGCTGCCACCGTGGAGCGCCTGCCGGCGGAACGCCGACCGCAGGCCCCGCGCACGCCGGGGACGCTGACCGTTCCAGGCGGGAGGGAAGGCGGGCAGAGATGGAGAGAGGAACGGGAGACCTAGAGGGGCGGAAGGATGGGCGGAGGGACGTTAGGAGGGAGGGAGGGAGGGTGGGAGAGAGGGAGGCAGTGAGGAACGGAGGGAAAGACAGAGCGACGCAGGGACAGGGGGCGGGCGGCAGGGAGCCAGGGACAGAGGGAGGAAGGCAGAGAGCAAAAGCGGCCTTCGGCCTCCGGGAGCGACGGGACCCCCGCGCTCCGGGAAAACGGTAAGCGCCCGGCGTCGGCTGAGGGCTGGGCCCACAGCCGCCGCCGCGTCGGCCGGCGGGGCACTCATTCGCCCCGATTCCGTGGCCCAAGGAGTGGGCGGTTTCCTCAGAGACAAAAGACCGGGACTCGGGTTGCCGTCGGGTTTTCAACCGCCTGGTGCACAGACCGCACATCCCCAGGCTGAGCCCTGCAACGGAGCGCGAGGCCGACAGCCCCGACCACGGAGGAGCCACACTCAGGACGACTGAGGCGTGATTTTGGATTCCACGTTGCTTTGCCCTCTGCAAGGGGGCCTGTTGCTCACGTCTCTCGGGCCCCCGAAAGGCTGGCCGTGCTGACTGTTTGCTCCCGGAGCTCTGCGGGCACCCAGAAACATCCCAGGGAAGGGTGGAAGACCGGCATGGCGCCTTCGCTCTCCTTGCCAGTTTCCAAACCGGCCACACTGCAGCCTCCCCATGTTGCCGGACACAGGAATCCATCGTCAGGCCATCGCGCCGGGGATGTATCTTCTCTCTGGGGTCTCGCTCTGGTCTTCTACGTGGAGATGAACCAGAGCCACACGCCTGCGTGTGTGAGACTGTCCCGGCAACGGCGACACCCACGGGCATTGCCTCCTTCACGGAGAGAGGGCCTGGAAAGCTCAAGACTCCCACGGAGGTTCATTTCCACACTCCCCTCCACCCTTCCAGGCTGGTTTCTCCCTGCTGAAGACGCGCGGGAGCCCAGAGAGCGGCTTCCAGTTCCCGCGGGATTCGTGGAGAGGTCGGGAGAGCCAGCCCCCGAAACGCGCCCCCCTCACCCCTTCCCCCTCTCCCCCTTCCGCTTCGTCTCTCCGGCCCCACCACCACCACCATCACCACGCCCTCCCCCGCCCCACCTCAAACCCCCCCACCCCGACCCTGGCCTCAACGCCCTGGGGCCCTTCCTGGGGGGCGGGGGGCGGCGTGCTGTCCCAGGGCTCACCGCCCTTCATGAAGGGGTGGAGCCTGCCTGCCTGTGGGCCTTTATAAGAGCCGCTGGCTGGCTGTCTGGGCCGGCTTCCTGGCTGCACCTGCCGCAGTGCACAGTCTGGCTGCACCTGCCGCAGTGCACAGTGAGGTGCACGGGAGCCCGCCGGCCTCTCTCTGCCCGTGTCCGTCCGTGAAATTCCGGCCGGGGCTCCCCGCGATGGCCCTCCCGACACCTTCGGACAGCACCCTCCCCGCGGAAGCCCGAGGACGAGGACGGCGAAGGAGACTCGTTTGGACCCCGAGCCAAAGCGAGGCCCTGCGAGCCTGCTTTGAGCGGAACCCGTACCCGGGCATCGCCACCAGAGAACGGCTGGCCCAGGCTATCGGCATTCCGGAGCCCAGGGTCCAGATTTGGTTTCAGAATGAGAGGTCACGCCAGCTGAGGCAGCACCGGCGGGAATCTCGGCCCTGGCCCGGGAGACGCGGCCCGCAAGAAGGCAGGCGAAAGCGGACCGCCGTCACCGGATCCCAGACCGCCCTGCTCCTCCGAGCCTTTGAGAAGGATCGCTTTCCAGGCATCGCCGCCAGGGAAGAGCTGGCCAGAGAGACGGGCCTCCCGGAGTCCAGGATTCAGATCTGGTTTCAGAATCGAAGGGCCAGGCACCCGGGACAGGGTGGCAGGGCGCCCGCGCACGCAGGCGGCCTGTGCGACGCGGCCCCCGGCGGGTGTCACCCTGCTCCCTCGTGGGTCGCCTTCGCCCACACCGGGGCGTGGGGAACGGGGCTTCCCGCACCCCACGTGCCCTGCGCGCCTGGGGCCCTCCCACAGGGGGCTTTCGTGAGCCAGGGAGCGAGGGCCGTCCCCGTGCTCCAGCCCAGCCAGGCCGCGCCGGCAGAGGGGATCTCCCAACCTGCCCCGGCACGCGGGGATTTTGCCTACGCTGCCCCGGCTCCTCCGGAAGGGGCGCTCTCCCACCCTCAGACTCCTCGGTGGCCTCCGCAGCCGGGCAAATGCCGGGAGGACCGGGACCCGCAGCGCGACGGCCCGCCGGGCCCTTGCGCGGTGGGACAGCCTGGGCCCGCTCAAGCGGGGCCACAGGGCCAAGGTGTGCTTGCGCCACCCACGTCCCAGGGGAGTCCGTGGTGGGGCTGGGGCCGGGGTCCCCAGGTCGCCGGGGCGGCGTGGGAACCCCAAGCCGGGGCAGCTCCACCTCCCCAGCCCGCGCCCCCGGAGGCCTCCGCGCGGCAGGGGCAGATGCAAGGCATCCGGGCGCCCTCCCAGGCGCTCCAGGAGCCGGGGCGCTCGTCTGCACTCCCCTCCGGCCTGCTGCTGGATGAGCTCCTGGCGAGCCCGGAGTTTCTGCAGCGGGCGCAACCTTTCCTAGAAACGGAGGCCCCGGGGGAGCTGGAGGCCTTGGAAGAGGCCGCCTCGCTGGAAGCACCCCTCAGCGAGGAAGAATACCGGGCTCTGCTGGAGGAGCTTTAGGACGCGGGGTTGGGACGGGGTCGGGTCGGGTCGGGTTGGGTCGGGTCGGGTCGGGGCAGGGCGGTGGCCTCTCTTTCGCGGGGAACACCTGGCTGGGCGTGGAGCGGCGTGTCTTCCCCGCCGGGCTGACCCGCCTGGGATTCCTGCCTTCTAGGTCTAGGCCCGGCGAGAGACTCCACACAGCAGAGAACTGCCATTCTTTCCTGGGCATCCCGGGGATCCCAGAGCCGGCCCAGGTAGCAGCAGGTGGGCCGCCTACTGCGCACGCGCGGGTTTGCGGGCAGCCGCCTAGGCTGTGGGAGCAGCCCGGGCAGAGCTCTCACGGCTTTCCAGCACCCCACCCACGCCCGACCACCCCCTCCCCACCCCCACCCCCACCCCCCACCCCCGGAAAATGCGTCCTCCCCTGGGCTGGGTGGAGACCCCCGTCCCGCCAAACACCGGGCCCGCGCAGCGCCCAGGCCTGCCATCCCTCCCGCGGCTCGCCTCCTCTGCGCCTCCGCTCCACCGTCGCTCGCCCGTCCGTGCCCCTGCAGCCTCCCAGCTGCCACCGTGGAGCGCCTGCCGGCGGAACGCCGACCGCAGGCCCCGCGCACGCCGGGGACGCTGACCGTTCCAGGCGGGAGGGAAGGCGGGCAGAGATGGAGAGAGGAACGGGAGACCTAGAGGGGCGGAAGGATGGGCGGAGGGACGTTAGGAGGGAGGGAGGGAGGGTGGGAGAGAGGGAGGCAGTGAGGAACGGAGGGAAAGACAGAGCGACGCAGGGACAGGGGGCGGGCGGCAGGGAGCCAGGGACAGAGGGAGGAAGGCAGAGAGCAAAAGCGGCCTTCGGCCTCCGGGAGCGACGGGACCCCCGCGCTCCGGGAAAACGGTAAGCGCCCGGCGTCGGCTGAGGGCTGGGCCCACAGCCGCCGCCGCGTCGGCCGGCGGGGCACTCATTCGCCCCGATTCCGTGGCCCAAGGAGTGGGCGGTTTCCTCAGAGACAAAAGACCGGGACTCGGGTTGCCGTCGGGTTTTCAACCGCCTGGTGCACAGACCGCACATCCCCAGGCTGAGCCCTGCAACGGAGCGCGAGGCCGACAGCCCCGACCACGGAGGAGCCACACTCAGGACGACTGAGGCGCGATTTTGGATTCCACGTTGCTTTGCCCTCTGCAAGGGGGCCTGTTGCTCACGTCTCTCGGGCCCCCGAAAGGCTGGCCGTGCTGACTGTTTGCTCCCGGAGCTCTGCGGGCACCCAGAAACATCCCAGGGAAGGGTGGAAGACCGGCATGGCGCCTTCGCTCTCCTTGCCAGTTTCCAAACCGGCCACACTGCAGCCTCCCCATGTTGCCGGACACAGGAATCCATCGTCAGGCCATCGCGCCGGGGATGTATCTTCTCTCTGGGGTCTCGCTCTGGTCTTCTACGTGGAGATGAACCAGAGCCACACGCCTGCGTGTGTGAGACTGTCCCGGCAACGGCGACACCCACGGGCATTGCCTCCTTCACGGAGAGAGGGCCTGGAAAGCTCAAGACTCCCACGGAGGTTCATTTCCACACTCCCCTCCACCCTTCCAGGCTGGTTTCTCCCTGCTGAAGACGCGCGGGAGCCCAGAGAGCGGCTTCCAGTTCCCGCGGGATTCGTGGAGAGGTCGGGAGAGCCAGCCCCCGAAACGCGCCCCCCTCACCCCTTCCCCCTCTCCCCCTTCCGCTTCGTCTCTCCGGCCCCACCACCACCACCATCACCACGCCCTCCCCCGCCCCACCTCAAACCCCCCCACCCCGACCCTGGCCTCAACGCCCTGGGGCCCTTCCTGGGGGGCGGGGGGCGGCGTGCTGTCCCAGGGCTCACCGCCCTTCATGAAGGGGTGGAGCCTGCCTGCCTGTGGGCCTTTATAAGAGCCGCTGGCTGGCTGTCTGGGCCGGCTTCCTGGCTGCACCTGCCGCAGTGCACAGTCTGGCTGCACCTGCCGCAGTGCACAGTGAGGTGCACGGGAGCCCGCCGGCCTCTCTCTGCCCGTGTCCGTCCGTGAAATTCCGGCCGGGGCTCCCCGCGATGGCCCTCCCGACACCTTCGGACAGCACCCTCCCCGCGGAAGCCCGAGGACGAGGACGGCGAAGGAGACTCGTTTGGACCCCGAGCCAAAGCGAGGCCCTGCGAGCCTGCTTTGAGCGGAACCCGTACCCGGGCATCGCCACCAGAGAACGGCTGGCCCAGGCTATCGGCATTCCGGAGCCCAGGGTCCAGATTTGGTTTCAGAATGAGAGGTCACGCCAGCTGAGGCAGCACCGGCGGGAATCTCGGCCCTGGCCCGGGAGACGCGGCCCGCAAGAAGGCAGGCGAAAGCGGACCGCCGTCACCGGATCCCAGACCGCCCTGCTCCTCCGAGCCTTTGAGAAGGATCGCTTTCCAGGCATCGCCGCCAGGGAAGAGCTGGCCAGAGAGACGGGCCTCCCGGAGTCCAGGATTCAGATCTGGTTTCAGAATCGAAGGGCCAGGCACCCGGGACAGGGTGGCAGGGCGCCCGCGCACGCAGGCGGCCTGTGCGACGCGGCCCCCGGCGGGTGTCACCCTGCTCCCTCGTGGGTCGCCTTCGCCCACACCGGGGCGTGGGGAACGGGGCTTCCCGCACCCCACGTGCCCTGCGCGCCTGGGGCCCTCCCACAGGGGGCTTTCGTGAGCCAGGGAGCGAGGGCCGTCCCCGTGCTCCAGCCCAGCCAGGCCGCGCCGGCAGAGGGGATCTCCCAACCTGCCCCGGCACGCGGGGATTTTGCCTACGCTGCCCCGGCTCCTCCGGAAGGGGCGCTCTCCCACCCTCAGACTCCTCGGTGGCCTCCGCAGCCGGGCAAATGCCGGGAGGACCGGGACCCGCAGCGCGACGGCCCGCCGGGCCCTTGCGCGGTGGGACAGCCTGGGCCCGCTCAAGCGGGGCCACAGGGCCAAGGTGTGCTTGCGCCACCCACGTCCCAGGGGAGTCCGTGGTGGGGCTGGGGCCGGGGTCCCCAGGTCGCCGGGGCGGCGTGGGAACCCCAAGCCGGGGCAGCTCCACCTCCCCAGCCCGCGCCCCCGGAGGCCTCCGCGCGGCAGGGGCAGATGCAAGGCATCCGGGCGCCCTCCCAGGCGCTCCAGGAGCCGGGGCGCTCGTCTGCACTCCCCTCCGGCCTGCTGCTGGATGAGCTCCTGGCGAGCCCGGAGTTTCTGCAGCGGGCGCAACCTTTCCTAGAAACGGAGGCCCCGGGGGAGCTGGAGGCCTTGGAAGAGGCCGCCTCGCTGGAAGCACCCCTCAGCGAGGAAGAATACCGGGCTCTGCTGGAGGAGCTTTAGGACGCGGGGTTGGGACGGGGTCGGGTCGGGTCGGGTTGGGTCGGGTCGGGTCGGGGCAGGGCGGTGGCCTCTCTTTCGCGGGGAACACCTGGCTGGGCGTGGAGCGGCGTGTCTTCCCCGCCGGGCTGACCCGCCTGGGATTCCTGCCTTCTAGGTCTAGGCCCGGCGAGAGACTCCACACAGCAGAGAACTGCCATTCTTTCCTGGGCATCCCGGGGATCCCAGAGCCGGCCCAGGTAGCAGCAGGTGGGCCGCCTACTGCGCACGCGCGGGTTTGCGGGCAGCCGCCTAGGCTGTGGGAGCAGCCCGGGCAGAGCTCTCACGGCTTTCCAGCACCCCACCCACGCCCGACCACCCCCTCCCCACCCCCACCCCCACCCCCCACCCCCGGAAAATGCGTCCTCCCCTGGGCTGGGTGGAGACCCCCGTCCCGCCAAACACCGGGCCCGCGCAGCGCCCAGGCCTGCCATCCCTCCCGCGGCTCGCCTCCTCTGCGCCTCCGCTCCACCGTCGCTCGCCCGTCCGTGCCCCTGCAGCCTCCCAGCTGCCACCGTGGAGCGCCTGCCGGCGGAACGCCGACCGCAGGCCCCGCGCACGCCGGGGACGCTGACCGTTCCAGGCGGGAGGGAAGGCGGGCAGAGATGGAGAGAGGAACGGGAGACCTAGAGGGGCGGAAGGATGGGCGGAGGGACGTTAGGAGGGAGGGAGGGAGGGTGGGAGAGAGGGAGGCAGTGAGGAACGGAGGGAAAGACAGAGCGACGCAGGGACAGGGGGCGGGCGGCAGGGAGCCAGGGACAGAGGGAGGAAGGCAGAGAGCAAAAGCGGCCTTCGGCCTCCGGGAGCGACGGGACCCCCGCGCTCCGGGAAAACGGTAAGCGCCCGGCGTCGGCTGAGGGCTGGGCCCACAGCCGCCGCCGCGTCGGCCGGCGGGGCACTCATTCGCCCCGATTCCGTGGCCCAAGGAGTGGGCGGTTTCCTCAGAGACAAAAGACCGGGACTCGGGTTGCCGTCGGGTTTTCAACCGCCTGGTGCACAGACCGCACATCCCCAGGCTGAGCCCTGCAACGGAGCGCGAGGCCGACAGCCCCGACCACGGAGGAGCCACACTCAGGACGACTGAGGCGCGATTTTGGATTCCACGTTGCTTTGCCCTCTGCAAGGGGGCCTGTTGCTCACGTCTCTCGGGCCCCCGAAAGGCTGGCCGTGCTGACTGTTTGCTCCCGGAGCTCTGCGGGCACCCAGAAACATCCCAGGGAAGGGTGGAAGACCGGCATGGCGCCTTCGCTCTCCTTGCCAGTTTCCAAACCGGCCACACTGCAGCCTCCCCATGTTGCCGGACACAGGAATCCATCGTCAGGCCATCGCGCCGGGGATGTATCTTCTCTCTGGGGTCTCGCTCTGGTCTTCTACGTGGAGATGAACCAGAGCCACACGCCTGCGTGTGTGAGACTGTCCCGGCAACGGCGACACCCACGGGCATTGCCTCCTTCACGGAGAGAGGGCCTGGAAAGCTCAAGACTCCCACGGAGGTTCATTTCCACACTCCCCTCCACCCTTCCAGGCTGGTTTCTCCCTGCTGAAGACGCGCGGGAGCCCAGAGAGCGGCTTCCAGTTCCCGCGGGATTCGTGGAGAGGTCGGGAGAGCCAGCCCCCGAAACGCGCCCCCCTCACCCCTTCCCCCTCTCCCCCTTCCGCTTCGTCTCTCCGGCCCCACCACCACCACCATCACCACGCCCTCCCCCGCCCCACCTCAAACCCCCCCACCCCGACCCTGGCCTCAACGCCCTGGGGCCCTTCCTGGGGGGCGGGGGGCGGCGTGCTGTCCCAGGGCTCACCGCCCTTCATGAAGGGGTGGAGCCTGCCTGCCTGTGGGCCTTTATAAGAGCCGCTGGCTGGCTGTCTGGGCCGGCTTCCTGGCTGCACCTGCCGCAGTGCACAGTCTGGCTGCACCTGCCGCAGTGCACAGTGAGGTGCACGGGAGCCCGCCGGCCTCTCTCTGCCCGTGTCCGTCCGTGAAATTCCGGCCGGGGCTCCCCGCGATGGCCCTCCCGACACCTTCGGACAGCACCCTCCCCGCGGAAGCCCGAGGACGAGGACGGCGAAGGAGACTCGTTTGGACCCCGAGCCAAAGCGAGGCCCTGCGAGCCTGCTTTGAGCGGAACCCGTACCCGGGCATCGCCACCAGAGAACGGCTGGCCCAGGCTATCGGCATTCCGGAGCCCAGGGTCCAGATTTGGTTTCAGAATGAGAGGTCACGCCAGCTGAGGCAGCACCGGCGGGAATCTCGGCCCTGGCCCGGGAGACGCGGCCCGCAAGAAGGCAGGCGAAAGCGGACCGCCGTCACCGGATCCCAGACCGCCCTGCTCCTCCGAGCCTTTGAGAAGGATCGCTTTCCAGGCATCGCCGCCAGGGAAGAGCTGGCCAGAGAGACGGGCCTCCCGGAGTCCAGGATTCAGATCTGGTTTCAGAATCGAAGGGCCAGGCACCCGGGACAGGGTGGCAGGGCGCCCGCGCACGCAGGCGGCCTGTGCGACGCGGCCCCCGGCGGGTGTCACCCTGCTCCCTCGTGGGTCGCCTTCGCCCACACCGGGGCGTGGGGAACGGGGCTTCCCGCACCCCACGTGCCCTGCGCGCCTGGGGCCCTCCCACAGGGGGCTTTCGTGAGCCAGGGAGCGAGGGCCGTCCCCGTGCTCCAGCCCAGCCAGGCCGCGCCGGCAGAGGGGATCTCCCAACCTGCCCCGGCACGCGGGGATTTTGCCTACGCTGCCCCGGCTCCTCCGGAAGGGGCGCTCTCCCACCCTCAGACTCCTCGGTGGCCTCCGCAGCCGGGCAAATGCCGGGAGGACCGGGACCCGCAGCGCGACGGCCCGCCGGGCCCTTGCGCGGTGGGACAGCCTGGGCCCGCTCAAGCGGGGCCACAGGGCCAAGGTGTGCTTGCGCCACCCACGTCCCAGGGGAGTCCGTGGTGGGGCTGGGGCCGGGGTCCCCAGGTCGCCGGGGCGGCGTGGGAACCCCAAGCCGGGGCAGCTCCACCTCCCCAGCCCGCGCCCCCGGAGGCCTCCGCGCGGCAGGGGCAGATGCAAGGCATCCGGGCGCCCTCCCAGGCGCTCCAGGAGCCGGGGCGCTCGTCTGCACTCCCCTCCGGCCTGCTGCTGGATGAGCTCCTGGCGAGCCCGGAGTTTCTGCAGCGGGCGCAACCTTTCCTAGAAACGGAGGCCCCGGGGGAGCTGGAGGCCTTGGAAGAGGCCGCCTCGCTGGAAGCACCCCTCAGCGAGGAAGAATACCGGGCTCTGCTGGAGGAGCTTTAGGACGCGGGGTTGGGACGGGGTCGGGTCGGGTCGGGTTGGGTCGGGTCGGGTCGGGGCAGGGCGGTGGCCTCTCTTTCGCGGGGAACACCTGGCTGGGCGTGGAGCGGCGTGTCTTCCCCGCCGGGCTGACCCGCCTGGGATTCCTGCCTTCTAGGTCTAGGCCCGGCGAGAGACTCCACACAGCAGAGAACTGCCATTCTTTCCTGGGCATCCCGGGGATCCCAGAGCCGGCCCAGGTAGCAGCAGGTGGGCCGCCTACTGCGCACGCGCGGGTTTGCGGGCAGCCGCCTAGGCTGTGGGAGCAGCCCGGGCAGAGCTCTCACGGCTTTCCAGCACCCCACCCACGCCCGACCACCCCCTCCCCACCCCCACCCCCACCCCCCACCCCCGGAAAATGCGTCCTCCCCTGGGCTGGGTGGAGACCCCCGTCCCGCCAAACACCGGGCCCGCGCAGCGCCCAGGCCTGCCATCCCTCCCGCGGCTCGCCTCCTCTGCGCCTCCGCTCCACCGTCGCTCGCCCGTCCGTGCCCCTGCAGCCTCCCAGCTGCCACCGTGGAGCGCCTGCCGGCGGAACGCCGACCGCAGGCCCCGCGCACGCCGGGGACGCTGACCGTTCCAGGCGGGAGGGAAGGCGGGCAGAGATGGAGAGAGGAACGGGAGACCTAGAGGGGCGGAAGGATGGGCGGAGGGACGTTAGGAGGGAGGGAGGGAGGGTGGGAGAGAGGGAGGCAGTGAGGAACGGAGGGAAAGACAGAGCGACGCAGGGACAGGGGGCGGGCGGCAGGGAGCCAGGGACAGAGGGAGGAAGGCAGAGAGCAAAAGCGGCCTTCGGCCTCCGGGAGCGACGGGACCCCCGCGCTCCGGGAAAACGGTAAGCGCCCGGCGTCGGCTGAGGGCTGGGCCCACAGCCGCCGCCGCGTCGGCCGGCGGGGCACTCATTCGCCCCGATTCCGTGGCCCAAGGAGTGGGCGGTTTCCTCAGAGACAAAAGACCGGGACTCGGGTTGCCGTCGGGTTTTCAACCGCCTGGTGCACAGACCGCACATCCCCAGGCTGAGCCCTGCAACGGAGCGCGAGGCCGACAGCCCCGACCACGGAGGAGCCACACTCAGGACGACTGAGGCGCGATTTTGGATTCCACGTTGCTTTGCCCTCTGCAAGGGGGCCTGTTGCTCACGTCTCTCGGGCCCCCGAAAGGCTGGCCGTGCTGACTGTTTGCTCCCGGAGCTCTGCGGGCACCCAGAAACATCCCAGGGAAGGGTGGAAGACCGGCATGGCGCCTTCGCTCTCCTTGCCAGTTTCCAAACCGGCCACACTGCAGCCTCCCCATGTTGCCGGACACAGGAATCCATCGTCAGGCCATCGCGCCGGGGATGTATCTTCTCTCTGGGGTCTCGCTCTGGTCTTCTACGTGGAGATGAACCAGAGCCACACGCCTGCGTGTGTGAGACTGTCCCGGCAACGGCGACACCCACGGGCATTGCCTCCTTCACGGAGAGAGGGCCTGGAAAGCTCAAGACTCCCACGGAGGTTCATTTCCACACTCCCCTCCACCCTTCCAGGCTGGTTTCTCCCTGCTGAAGACGCGCGGGAGCCCAGAGAGCGGCTTCCAGTTCCCGCGGGATTCGTGGAGAGGTCGGGAGAGCCAGCCCCCGAAACGCGCCCCCCTCACCCCTTCCCCCTCTCCCCCTTCCGCTTCGTCTCTCCGGCCCCACCACCACCACCATCACCACGCCCTCCCCCGCCCCACCTCAAACCCCCCCACCCCGACCCTGGCCTCAACGCCCTGGGGCCCTTCCTGGGGGGCGGGGGGCGGCGTGCTGTCCCAGGGCTCACCGCCCTTCATGAAGGGGTGGAGCCTGCCTGCCTGTGGGCCTTTATAAGAGCCGCTGGCTGGCTGTCTGGGCCGGCTTCCTGGCTGCACCTGCCGCAGTGCACAGTCTGGCTGCACCTGCCGCAGTGCACAGTGAGGTGCACGGGAGCCCGCCGGCCTCTCTCTGCCCGTGTCCGTCCGTGAAATTCCGGCCGGGGCTCCCCGCGATGGCCCTCCCGACACCTTCGGACAGCACCCTCCCCGCGGAAGCCCGAGGACGAGGACGGCGAAGGAGACTCGTTTGGACCCCGAGCCAAAGCGAGGCCCTGCGAGCCTGCTTTGAGCGGAACCCGTACCCGGGCATCGCCACCAGAGAACGGCTGGCCCAGGCTATCGGCATTCCGGAGCCCAGGGTCCAGATTTGGTTTCAGAATGAGAGGTCACGCCAGCTGAGGCAGCACCGGCGGGAATCTCGGCCCTGGCCCGGGAGACGCGGCCCGCAAGAAGGCAGGCGAAAGCGGACCGCCGTCACCGGATCCCAGACCGCCCTGCTCCTCCGAGCCTTTGAGAAGGATCGCTTTCCAGGCATCGCCGCCAGGGAAGAGCTGGCCAGAGAGACGGGCCTCCCGGAGTCCAGGATTCAGATCTGGTTTCAGAATCGAAGGGCCAGGCACCCGGGACAGGGTGGCAGGGCGCCCGCGCACGCAGGCGGCCTGTGCGACGCGGCCCCCGGCGGGTGTCACCCTGCTCCCTCGTGGGTCGCCTTCGCCCACACCGGGGCGTGGGGAACGGGGCTTCCCGCACCCCACGTGCCCTGCGCGCCTGGGGCCCTCCCACAGGGGGCTTTCGTGAGCCAGGGAGCGAGGGCCGTCCCCGTGCTCCAGCCCAGCCAGGCCGCGCCGGCAGAGGGGATCTCCCAACCTGCCCCGGCACGCGGGGATTTTGCCTACGCTGCCCCGGCTCCTCCGGAAGGGGCGCTCTCCCACCCTCAGACTCCTCGGTGGCCTCCGCAGCCGGGCAAATGCCGGGAGGACCGGGACCCGCAGCGCGACGGCCCGCCGGGCCCTTGCGCGGTGGGACAGCCTGGGCCCGCTCAAGCGGGGCCACAGGGCCAAGGTGTGCTTGCGCCACCCACGTCCCAGGGGAGTCCGTGGTGGGGCTGGGGCCGGGGTCCCCAGGTCGCCGGGGCGGCGTGGGAACCCCAAGCCGGGGCAGCTCCACCTCCCCAGCCCGCGCCCCCGGAGGCCTCCGCGCGGCAGGGGCAGATGCAAGGCATCCGGGCGCCCTCCCAGGCGCTCCAGGAGCCGGGGCGCTCGTCTGCACTCCCCTCCGGCCTGCTGCTGGATGAGCTCCTGGCGAGCCCGGAGTTTCTGCAGCGGGCGCAACCTTTCCTAGAAACGGAGGCCCCGGGGGAGCTGGAGGCCTTGGAAGAGGCCGCCTCGCTGGAAGCACCCCTCAGCGAGGAAGAATACCGGGCTCTGCTGGAGGAGCTTTAGGACGCGGGGTTGGGACGGGGTCGGGTCGGGTCGGGTTGGGTCGGGTCGGGTCGGGGCAGGGCGGTGGCCTCTCTTTCGCGGGGAACACCTGGCTGGGCGTGGAGCGGCGTGTCTTCCCCGCCGGGCTGACCCGCCTGGGATTCCTGCCTTCTAGGTCTAGGCCCGGCGAGAGACTCCACACAGCAGAGAACTGCCATTCTTTCCTGGGCATCCCGGGGATCCCAGAGCCGGCCCAGGTAGCAGCAGGTGGGCCGCCTACTGCGCACGCGCGGGTTTGCGGGCAGCCGCCTAGGCTGTGGGAGCAGCCCGGGCAGAGCTCTCACGGCTTTCCAGCACCCCACCCACGCCCGACCACCCCCTCCCCACCCCCACCCCCACCCCCCACCCCCGGAAAATGCGTCCTCCCCTGGGCTGGGTGGAGACCCCCGTCCCGCCAAACACCGGGCCCGCGCAGCGCCCAGGCCTGCCATCCCTCCCGCGGCTCGCCTCCTCTGCGCCTCCGCTCCACCGTCGCTCGCCCGTCCGTGCCCCTGCAGCCTCCCAGCTGCCACCGTGGAGCGCCTGCCGGCGGAACGCCGACCGCAGGCCCCGCGCACGCCGGGGACGCTGACCGTTCCAGGCGGGAGGGAAGGCGGGCAGAGATGGAGAGAGGAACGGGAGACCTAGAGGGGCGGAAGGATGGGCGGAGGGACGTTAGGAGGGAGGGAGGGAGGGTGGGAGAGAGGGAGGCAGTGAGGAACGGAGGGAAAGACAGAGCGACGCAGGGACAGGGGGCGGGCGGCAGGGAGCCAGGGACAGAGGGAGGAAGGCAGAGAGCAAAAGCGGCCTTCGGCCTCCGGGAGCGACGGGACCCCCGCGCTCCGGGAAAACGGTAAGCGCCCGGCGTCGGCTGAGGGCTGGGCCCACAGCCGCCGCCGCGTCGGCCGGCGGGGCACTCATTCGCCCCGATTCCGTGGCCCAAGGAGTGGGCGGTTTCCTCAGAGACAAAAGACCGGGACTCGGGTTGCCGTCGGGTTTTCAACCGCCTGGTGCACAGACCGCACATCCCCAGGCTGAGCCCTGCAACGGAGCGCGAGGCCGACAGCCCCGACCACGGAGGAGCCACACTCAGGACGACTGAGGCGCGATTTTGGATTCCACGTTGCTTTGCCCTCTGCAAGGGGGCCTGTTGCTCACGTCTCTCGGGCCCCCGAAAGGCTGGCCGTGCTGACTGTTTGCTCCCGGAGCTCTGCGGGCACCCAGAAACATCCCAGGGAAGGGTGGAAGACCGGCATGGCGCCTTCGCTCTCCTTGCCAGTTTCCAAACCGGCCACACTGCAGCCTCCCCATGTTGCCGGACACAGGAATCCATCGTCAGGCCATCGCGCCGGGGATGTATCTTCTCTCTGGGGTCTCGCTCTGGTCTTCTACGTGGAGATGAACCAGAGCCACACGCCTGCGTGTGTGAGACTGTCCCGGCAACGGCGACACCCACGGGCATTGCCTCCTTCACGGAGAGAGGGCCTGGAAAGCTCAAGACTCCCACGGAGGTTCATTTCCACACTCCCCTCCACCCTTCCAGGCTGGTTTCTCCCTGCTGAAGACGCGCGGGAGCCCAGAGAGCGGCTTCCAGTTCCCGCGGGATTCGTGGAGAGGTCGGGAGAGCCAGCCCCCGAAACGCGCCCCCCTCACCCCTTCCCCCTCTCCCCCTTCCGCTTCGTCTCTCCGGCCCCACCACCACCACCATCACCACGCCCTCCCCCGCCCCACCTCAAACCCCCCCACCCCGACCCTGGCCTCAACGCCCTGGGGCCCTTCCTGGGGGGCGGGGGGCGGCGTGCTGTCCCAGGGCTCACCGCCCTTCATGAAGGGGTGGAGCCTGCCTGCCTGTGGGCCTTTATAAGAGCCGCTGGCTGGCTGTCTGGGCCGGCTTCCTGGCTGCACCTGCCGCAGTGCACAGTCTGGCTGCACCTGCCGCAGTGCACAGTGAGGTGCACGGGAGCCCGCCGGCCTCTCTCTGCCCGTGTCCGTCCGTGAAATTCCGGCCGGGGCTCCCCGCGATGGCCCTCCCGACACCTTCGGACAGCACCCTCCCCGCGGAAGCCCGAGGACGAGGACGGCGAAGGAGACTCGTTTGGACCCCGAGCCAAAGCGAGGCCCTGCGAGCCTGCTTTGAGCGGAACCCGTACCCGGGCATCGCCACCAGAGAACGGCTGGCCCAGGCTATCGGCATTCCGGAGCCCAGGGTCCAGATTTGGTTTCAGAATGAGAGGTCACGCCAGCTGAGGCAGCACCGGCGGGAATCTCGGCCCTGGCCCGGGAGACGCGGCCCGCAAGAAGGCAGGCGAAAGCGGACCGCCGTCACCGGATCCCAGACCGCCCTGCTCCTCCGAGCCTTTGAGAAGGATCGCTTTCCAGGCATCGCCGCCAGGGAAGAGCTGGCCAGAGAGACGGGCCTCCCGGAGTCCAGGATTCAGATCTGGTTTCAGAATCGAAGGGCCAGGCACCCGGGACAGGGTGGCAGGGCGCCCGCGCACGCAGGCGGCCTGTGCGACGCGGCCCCCGGCGGGTGTCACCCTGCTCCCTCGTGGGTCGCCTTCGCCCACACCGGGGCGTGGGGAACGGGGCTTCCCGCACCCCACGTGCCCTGCGCGCCTGGGGCCCTCCCACAGGGGGCTTTCGTGAGCCAGGGAGCGAGGGCCGTCCCCGTGCTCCAGCCCAGCCAGGCCGCGCCGGCAGAGGGGATCTCCCAACCTGCCCCGGCACGCGGGGATTTTGCCTACGCTGCCCCGGCTCCTCCGGAAGGGGCGCTCTCCCACCCTCAGACTCCTCGGTGGCCTCCGCAGCCGGGCAAATGCCGGGAGGACCGGGACCCGCAGCGCGACGGCCCGCCGGGCCCTTGCGCGGTGGGACAGCCTGGGCCCGCTCAAGCGGGGCCACAGGGCCAAGGTGTGCTTGCGCCACCCACGTCCCAGGGGAGTCCGTGGTGGGGCTGGGGCCGGGGTCCCCAGGTCGCCGGGGCGGCGTGGGAACCCCAAGCCGGGGCAGCTCCACCTCCCCAGCCCGCGCCCCCGGAGGCCTCCGCGCGGCAGGGGCAGATGCAAGGCATCCGGGCGCCCTCCCAGGCGCTCCAGGAGCCGGGGCGCTCGTCTGCACTCCCCTCCGGCCTGCTGCTGGATGAGCTCCTGGCGAGCCCGGAGTTTCTGCAGCGGGCGCAACCTTTCCTAGAAACGGAGGCCCCGGGGGAGCTGGAGGCCTTGGAAGAGGCCGCCTCGCTGGAAGCACCCCTCAGCGAGGAAGAATACCGGGCTCTGCTGGAGGAGCTTTAGGACGCGGGGTTGGGACGGGGTCGGGTCGGGTCGGGTTGGGTCGGGTCGGGTCGGGGCAGGGCGGTGGCCTCTCTTTCGCGGGGAACACCTGGCTGGGCGTGGAGCGGCGTGTCTTCCCCGCCGGGCTGACCCGCCTGGGATTCCTGCCTTCTAGGTCTAGGCCCGGCGAGAGACTCCACACAGCAGAGAACTGCCATTCTTTCCTGGGCATCCCGGGGATCCCAGAGCCGGCCCAGGTAGCAGCAGGTGGGCCGCCTACTGCGCACGCGCGGGTTTGCGGGCAGCCGCCTAGGCTGTGGGAGCAGCCCGGGCAGAGCTCTCACGGCTTTCCAGCACCCCACCCACGCCCGACCACCCCCTCCCCACCCCCACCCCCACCCCCCACCCCCGGAAAATGCGTCCTCCCCTGGGCTGGGTGGAGACCCCCGTCCCGCCAAACACCGGGCCCGCGCAGCGCCCAGGCCTGCCATCCCTCCCGCGGCTCGCCTCCTCTGCGCCTCCGCTCCACCGTCGCTCGCCCGTCCGTGCCCCTGCAGCCTCCCAGCTGCCACCGTGGAGCGCCTGCCGGCGGAACGCCGACCGCAGGCCCCGCGCACGCCGGGGACGCTGACCGTTCCAGGCGGGAGGGAAGGCGGGCAGAGATGGAGAGAGGAACGGGAGACCTAGAGGGGCGGAAGGATGGGCGGAGGGACGTTAGGAGGGAGGGAGGGAGGGTGGGAGAGAGGGAGGCAGTGAGGAACGGAGGGAAAGACAGAGCGACGCAGGGACAGGGGGCGGGCGGCAGGGAGCCAGGGACAGAGGGAGGAAGGCAGAGAGCAAAAGCGGCCTTCGGCCTCCGGGAGCGACGGGACCCCCGCGCTCCGGGAAAACGGTAAGCGCCCGGCGTCGGCTGAGGGCTGGGCCCACAGCCGCCGCCGCGTCGGCCGGCGGGGCACTCATTCGCCCCGATTCCGTGGCCCAAGGAGTGGGCGGTTTCCTCAGAGACAAAAGACCGGGACTCGGGTTGCCGTCGGGTTTTCAACCGCCTGGTGCACAGACCGCACATCCCCAGGCTGAGCCCTGCAACGGAGCGCGAGGCCGACAGCCCCGACCACGGAGGAGCCACACTCAGGACGACTGAGGCGCGATTTTGGATTCCACGTTGCTTTGCCCTCTGCAAGGGGGCCTGTTGCTCACGTCTCTCGGGCCCCCGAAAGGCTGGCCGTGCTGACTGTTTGCTCCCGGAGCTCTGCGGGCACCCAGAAACATCCCAGGGAAGGGTGGAAGACCGGCATGGCGCCTTCGCTCTCCTTGCCAGTTTCCAAACCGGCCACACTGCAGCCTCCCCATGTTGCCGGACACAGGAATCCATCGTCAGGCCATCGCGCCGGGGATGTATCTTCTCTCTGGGGTCTCGCTCTGGTCTTCTACGTGGAGATGAACCAGAGCCACACGCCTGCGTGTGTGAGACTGTCCCGGCAACGGCGACACCCACGGGCATTGCCTCCTTCACGGAGAGAGGGCCTGGAAAGCTCAAGACTCCCACGGAGGTTCATTTCCACACTCCCCTCCACCCTTCCAGGCTGGTTTCTCCCTGCTGAAGACGCGCGGGAGCCCAGAGAGCGGCTTCCAGTTCCCGCGGGATTCGTGGAGAGGTCGGGAGAGCCAGCCCCCGAAACGCGCCCCCCTCACCCCTTCCCCCTCTCCCCCTTCCGCTTCGTCTCTCCGGCCCCACCACCACCACCATCACCACGCCCTCCCCCGCCCCACCTCAAACCCCCCCACCCCGACCCTGGCCTCAACGCCCTGGGGCCCTTCCTGGGGGGCGGGGGGCGGCGTGCTGTCCCAGGGCTCACCGCCCTTCATGAAGGGGTGGAGCCTGCCTGCCTGTGGGCCTTTATAAGAGCCGCTGGCTGGCTGTCTGGGCCGGCTTCCTGGCTGCACCTGCCGCAGTGCACAGTCTGGCTGCACCTGCCGCAGTGCACAGTGAGGTGCACGGGAGCCCGCCGGCCTCTCTCTGCCCGTGTCCGTCCGTGAAATTCCGGCCGGGGCTCCCCGCGATGGCCCTCCCGACACCTTCGGACAGCACCCTCCCCGCGGAAGCCCGAGGACGAGGACGGCGAAGGAGACTCGTTTGGACCCCGAGCCAAAGCGAGGCCCTGCGAGCCTGCTTTGAGCGGAACCCGTACCCGGGCATCGCCACCAGAGAACGGCTGGCCCAGGCTATCGGCATTCCGGAGCCCAGGGTCCAGATTTGGTTTCAGAATGAGAGGTCACGCCAGCTGAGGCAGCACCGGCGGGAATCTCGGCCCTGGCCCGGGAGACGCGGCCCGCAAGAAGGCAGGCGAAAGCGGACCGCCGTCACCGGATCCCAGACCGCCCTGCTCCTCCGAGCCTTTGAGAAGGATCGCTTTCCAGGCATCGCCGCCAGGGAAGAGCTGGCCAGAGAGACGGGCCTCCCGGAGTCCAGGATTCAGATCTGGTTTCAGAATCGAAGGGCCAGGCACCCGGGACAGGGTGGCAGGGCGCCCGCGCACGCAGGCGGCCTGTGCGACGCGGCCCCCGGCGGGTGTCACCCTGCTCCCTCGTGGGTCGCCTTCGCCCACACCGGGGCGTGGGGAACGGGGCTTCCCGCACCCCACGTGCCCTGCGCGCCTGGGGCCCTCCCACAGGGGGCTTTCGTGAGCCAGGGAGCGAGGGCCGTCCCCGTGCTCCAGCCCAGCCAGGCCGCGCCGGCAGAGGGGATCTCCCAACCTGCCCCGGCACGCGGGGATTTTGCCTACGCTGCCCCGGCTCCTCCGGAAGGGGCGCTCTCCCACCCTCAGACTCCTCGGTGGCCTCCGCAGCCGGGCAAATGCCGGGAGGACCGGGACCCGCAGCGCGACGGCCCGCCGGGCCCTTGCGCGGTGGGACAGCCTGGGCCCGCTCAAGCGGGGCCACAGGGCCAAGGTGTGCTTGCGCCACCCACGTCCCAGGGGAGTCCGTGGTGGGGCTGGGGCCGGGGTCCCCAGGTCGCCGGGGCGGCGTGGGAACCCCAAGCCGGGGCAGCTCCACCTCCCCAGCCCGCGCCCCCGGAGGCCTCCGCGCGGCAGGGGCAGATGCAAGGCATCCGGGCGCCCTCCCAGGCGCTCCAGGAGCCGGGGCGCTCGTCTGCACTCCCCTCCGGCCTGCTGCTGGATGAGCTCCTGGCGAGCCCGGAGTTTCTGCAGCGGGCGCAACCTTTCCTAGAAACGGAGGCCCCGGGGGAGCTGGAGGCCTTGGAAGAGGCCGCCTCGCTGGAAGCACCCCTCAGCGAGGAAGAATACCGGGCTCTGCTGGAGGAGCTTTAGGACGCGGGGTTGGGACGGGGTCGGGTCGGGTCGGGTTGGGTCGGGTCGGGTCGGGGCAGGGCGGTGGCCTCTCTTTCGCGGGGAACACCTGGCTGGGCGTGGAGCGGCGTGTCTTCCCCGCCGGGCTGACCCGCCTGGGATTCCTGCCTTCTAGGTCTAGGCCCGGCGAGAGACTCCACACAGCAGAGAACTGCCATTCTTTCCTGGGCATCCCGGGGATCCCAGAGCCGGCCCAGGTAGCAGCAGGTGGGCCGCCTACTGCGCACGCGCGGGTTTGCGGGCAGCCGCCTAGGCTGTGGGAGCAGCCCGGGCAGAGCTCTCACGGCTTTCCAGCACCCCACCCACGCCCGACCACCCCCTCCCCACCCCCACCCCCACCCCCCACCCCCGGAAAATGCGTCCTCCCCTGGGCTGGGTGGAGACCCCCGTCCCGCCAAACACCGGGCCCGCGCAGCGCCCAGGCCTGCCATCCCTCCCGCGGCTCGCCTCCTCTGCGCCTCCGCTCCACCGTCGCTCGCCCGTCCGTGCCCCTGCAGCCTCCCAGCTGCCACCGTGGAGCGCCTGCCGGCGGAACGCCGACCGCAGGCCCCGCGCACGCCGGGGACGCTGACCGTTCCAGGCGGGAGGGAAGGCGGGCAGAGATGGAGAGAGGAACGGGAGACCTAGAGGGGCGGAAGGATGGGCGGAGGGACGTTAGGAGGGAGGGAGGGAGGGTGGGAGAGAGGGAGGCAGTGAGGAACGGAGGGAAAGACAGAGCGACGCAGGGACAGGGGGCGGGCGGCAGGGAGCCAGGGACAGAGGGAGGAAGGCAGAGAGCAAAAGCGGCCTTCGGCCTCCGGGAGCGACGGGACCCCCGCGCTCCGGGAAAACGGTAAGCGCCCGGCGTCGGCTGAGGGCTGGGCCCACAGCCGCCGCCGCGTCGGCCGGCGGGGCACTCATTCGCCCCGATTCCGTGGCCCAAGGAGTGGGCGGTTTCCTCAGAGACAAAAGACCGGGACTCGGGTTGCCGTCGGGTTTTCAACCGCCTGGTGCACAGACCGCACATCCCCAGGCTGAGCCCTGCAACGGAGCGCGAGGCCGACAGCCCCGACCACGGAGGAGCCACACTCAGGACGACTGAGGCGCGATTTTGGATTCCACGTTGCTTTGCCCTCTGCAAGGGGGCCTGTTGCTCACGTCTCTCGGGCCCCCGAAAGGCTGGCCGTGCTGACTGTTTGCTCCCGGAGCTCTGCGGGCACCCAGAAACATCCCAGGGAAGGGTGGAAGACCGGCATGGCGCCTTCGCTCTCCTTGCCAGTTTCCAAACCGGCCACACTGCAGCCTCCCCATGTTGCCGGACACAGGAATCCATCGTCAGGCCATCGCGCCGGGGATGTATCTTCTCTCTGGGGTCTCGCTCTGGTCTTCTACGTGGAGATGAACCAGAGCCACACGCCTGCGTGTGTGAGACTGTCCCGGCAACGGCGACACCCACGGGCATTGCCTCCTTCACGGAGAGAGGGCCTGGAAAGCTCAAGACTCCCACGGAGGTTCATTTCCACACTCCCCTCCACCCTTCCAGGCTGGTTTCTCCCTGCTGAAGACGCGCGAGAGCCCAGAGAGCGGCTTCCAGTTCCCGCGGGATTCGTGGAGAGGTCGGGAGAGCCAGCCCCCGAAACGCGCCCCCCTCACCCCTTCCCCCTCTCCCCCTTCCGCTTCGTCTCTCCGGCCCCACCACCACCACCATCACCACGCCCTCCCCCGCCCCACCTCAAACCCCCCCACCCCGACCCTGGCCTCAACGCCCTGGGGCCCTTCCTGGGGGGCGGGGGGCGGCGTGCTGTCCCAGGGCTCACCGCCCTTCATGAAGGGGTGGAGCCTGCCTGCCTGTGGGCCTTTATAAGAGCCGCTGGCTGGCTGTCTGGGCCGGCTTCCTGGCTGCACCTGCCGCAGTGCACAGTCTGGCTGCACCTGCCGCAGTGCACAGTGAGGTGCACGGGAGCCCGCCGGCCTCTCTCTGCCCGTGTCCGTCCGTGAAATTCCGGCCGGGGCTCCCCGCGATGGCCCTCCCGACACCTTCGGACAGCACCCTCCCCGCGGAAGCCCGAGGACGAGGACGGCGAAGGAGACTCGTTTGGACCCCGAGCCAAAGCGAGGCCCTGCGAGCCTGCTTTGAGCGGAACCCGTACCCGGGCATCGCCACCAGAGAACGGCTGGCCCAGGCTATCGGCATTCCGGAGCCCAGGGTCCAGATTTGGTTTCAGAATGAGAGGTCACGCCAGCTGAGGCAGCACCGGCGGGAATCTCGGCCCTGGCCCGGGAGACGCGGCCCGCAAGAAGGCAGGCGAAAGCGGACCGCCGTCACCGGATCCCAGACCGCCCTGCTCCTCCGAGCCTTTGAGAAGGATCGCTTTCCAGGCATCGCCGCCAGGGAAGAGCTGGCCAGAGAGACGGGCCTCCCGGAGTCCAGGATTCAGATCTGGTTTCAGAATCGAAGGGCCAGGCACCCGGGACAGGGTGGCAGGGCGCCCGCGCACGCAGGCGGCCTGTGCGACGCGGCCCCCGGCGGGTGTCACCCTGCTCCCTCGTGGGTCGCCTTCGCCCACACCGGGGCGTGGGGAACGGGGCTTCCCGCACCCCACGTGCCCTGCGCGCCTGGGGCCCTCCCACAGGGGGCTTTCGTGAGCCAGGGAGCGAGGGCCGTCCCCGTGCTCCAGCCCAGCCAGGCCGCGCCGGCAGAGGGGATCTCCCAACCTGCCCCGGCACGCGGGGATTTTGCCTACGCTGCCCCGGCTCCTCCGGAAGGGGCGCTCTCCCACCCTCAGACTCCTCGGTGGCCTCCGCAGCCGGGCAAATGCCGGGAGGACCGGGACCCGCAGCGCGACGGCCCGCCGGGCCCTTGCGCGGTGGGACAGCCTGGGCCCGCTCAAGCGGGGCCACAGGGCCAAGGTGTGCTTGCGCCACCCACGTCCCAGGGGAGTCCGTGGTGGGGCTGGGGCCGGGGTCCCCAGGTCGCCGGGGCGGCGTGGGAACCCCAAGCCGGGGCAGCTCCACCTCCCCAGCCCGCGCCCCCGGAGGCCTCCGCGCGGCAGGGGCAGATGCAAGGCATCCGGGCGCCCTCCCAGGCGCTCCAGGAGCCGGGGCGCTCGTCTGCACTCCCCTCCGGCCTGCTGCTGGATGAGCTCCTGGCGAGCCCGGAGTTTCTGCAGCGGGCGCAACCTTTCCTAGAAACGGAGGCCCCGGGGGAGCTGGAGGCCTTGGAAGAGGCCGCCTCGCTGGAAGCACCCCTCAGCGAGGAAGAATACCGGGCTCTGCTGGAGGAGCTTTAGGACGCGGGGTTGGGACGGGGTCGGGTCGGGTCGGGTTGGGTCGGGTCGGGTCGGGGCAGGGCGGTGGCCTCTCTTTCGCGGGGAACACCTGGCTGGGCGTGGAGCGGCGTGTCTTCCCCGCCGGGCTGACCCGCCTGGGATTCCTGCCTTCTAGGTCTAGGCCCGGCGAGAGACTCCACACAGCAGAGAACTGCCATTCTTTCCTGGGCATCCCGGGGATCCCAGAGCCGGCCCAGGTAGCAGCAGGTGGGCCGCCTACTGCGCACGCGCGGGTTTGCGGGCAGCCGCCTAGGCTGTGGGAGCAGCCCGGGCAGAGCTCTCACGGCTTTCCAGCACCCCACCCACGCCCGACCACCCCCTCCCCACCCCCACCCCCACCCCCCACCCCCGGAAAATGCGTCCTCCCCTGGGCTGGGTGGAGACCCCCGTCCCGCCAAACACCGGGCCCGCGCAGCGCCCAGGCCTGCCATCCCTCCCGCGGCTCGCCTCCTCTGCGCCTCCGCTCCACCGTCGCTCGCCCGTCCGTGCCCCTGCAGCCTCCCAGCTGCCACCGTGGAGCGCCTGCCGGCGGAACGCCGACCGCAGGCCCCGCGCACGCCGGGGACGCTGACCGTTCCAGGCGGGAGGGAAGGCGGGCAGAGATGGAGAGAGGAACGGGAGACCTAGAGGGGCGGAAGGATGGGCGGAGGGACGTTAGGAGGGAGGGAGGGAGGGTGGGAGAGAGGGAGGCAGTGAGGAACGGAGGGAAAGACAGAGCGACGCAGGGACAGGGGGCGGGCGGCAGGGAGCCAGGGACAGAGGGAGGAAGGCAGAGAGCAAAAGCGGCCTTCGGCCTCCGGGAGCGACGGGACCCCCGCGCTCCGGGAAAACGGTAAGCGCCCGGCGTCGGCTGAGGGCTGGGCCCACAGCCGCCGCCGCGTCGGCCGGCGGGGCACTCATTCGCCCCGATTCCGTGGCCCAAGGAGTGGGCGGTTTCCTCAGAGACAAAAGACCGGGACTCGGGTTGCCGTCGGGTTTTCAACCGCCTGGTGCACAGACCGCACATCCCCAGGCTGAGCCCTGCAACGGAGCGCGAGGCCGACAGCCCCGACCACGGAGGAGCCACACTCAGGACGACTGAGGCGCGATTTTGGATTCCACGTTGCTTTGCCCTCTGCAAGGGGGCCTGTTGCTCACGTCTCTCGGGCCCCCGAAAGGCTGGCCGTGCTGACTGTTTGCTCCCGGAGCTCTGCGGGCACCCAGAAACATCCCAGGGAAGGGTGGAAGACCGGCATGGCGCCTTCGCTCTCCTTGCCAGTTTCCAAACCGGCCACACTGCAGCCTCCCCATGTTGCCGGACACAGGAATCCATCGTCAGGCCATCGCGCCGGGGATGTATCTTCTCTCTGGGGTCTCGCTCTGGTCTTCTACGTGGAGATGAACCAGAGCCACACGCCTGCGTGTGTGAGACTGTCCCGGCAACGGCGACACCCACGGGCATTGCCTCCTTCACGGAGAGAGGGCCTGGAAAGCTCAAGACTCCCACGGAGGTTCATTTCCACACTCCCCTCCACCCTTCCAGGCTGGTTTCTCCCTGCTGAAGACGCGCGGGAGCCCAGAGAGCGGCTTCCAGTTCCCGCGGGATTCGTGGAGAGGTCGGGAGAGCCAGCCCCCGAAACGCGCCCCCCTCACCCCTTCCCCCTCTCCCCCTTCCGCTTCGTCTCTCCGGCCCCACCACCACCACCATCACCACGCCCTCCCCCGCCCCACCTCAAACCCCCCCACCCCGACCCTGGCCTCAACGCCCTGGGGCCCTTCCTGGGGGGCGGGGGGCGGCGTGCTGTCCCAGGGCTCACCGCCCTTCATGAAGGGGTGGAGCCTGCCTGCCTGTGGGCCTTTATAAGAGCCGCTGGCTGGCTGTCTGGGCCGGCTTCCTGGCTGCACCTGCCGCAGTGCACAGTCTGGCTGCACCTGCCGCAGTGCACAGTGAGGTGCACGGGAGCCCGCCGGCCTCTCTCTGCCCGTGTCCGTCCGTGAAATTCCGGCCGGGGCTCCCCGCGATGGCCCTCCCGACACCTTCGGACAGCACCCTCCCCGCGGAAGCCCGAGGACGAGGACGGCGAAGGAGACTCGTTTGGACCCCGAGCCAAAGCGAGGCCCTGCGAGCCTGCTTTGAGCGGAACCCGTACCCGGGCATCGCCACCAGAGAACGGCTGGCCCAGGCTATCGGCATTCCGGAGCCCAGGGTCCAGATTTGGTTTCAGAATGAGAGGTCACGCCAGCTGAGGCAGCACCGGCGGGAATCTCGGCCCTGGCCCGGGAGACGCGGCCCGCAAGAAGGCAGGCGAAAGCGGACCGCCGTCACCGGATCCCAGACCGCCCTGCTCCTCCGAGCCTTTGAGAAGGATCGCTTTCCAGGCATCGCCGCCAGGGAAGAGCTGGCCAGAGAGACGGGCCTCCCGGAGTCCAGGATTCAGATCTGGTTTCAGAATCGAAGGGCCAGGCACCCGGGACAGGGTGGCAGGGCGCCCGCGCACGCAGGCGGCCTGTGCGACGCGGCCCCCGGCGGGTGTCACCCTGCTCCCTCGTGGGTCGCCTTCGCCCACACCGGGGCGTGGGGAACGGGGCTTCCCGCACCCCACGTGCCCTGCGCGCCTGGGGCCCTCCCACAGGGGGCTTTCGTGAGCCAGGGAGCGAGGGCCGTCCCCGTGCTCCAGCCCAGCCAGGCCGCGCCGGCAGAGGGGATCTCCCAACCTGCCCCGGCACGCGGGGATTTTGCCTACGCTGCCCCGGCTCCTCCGGAAGGGGCGCTCTCCCACCCTCAGACTCCTCGGTGGCCTCCGCAGCCGGGCAAATGCCGGGAGGACCGGGACCCGCAGCGCGACGGCCCGCCGGGCCCTTGCGCGGTGGGACAGCCTGGGCCCGCTCAAGCGGGGCCACAGGGCCAAGGTGTGCTTGCGCCACCCACGTCCCAGGGGAGTCCGTGGTGGGGCTGGGGCCGGGGTCCCCAGGTCGCCGGGGCGGCGTGGGAACCCCAAGCCGGGGCAGCTCCACCTCCCCAGCCCGCGCCCCCGGAGGCCTCCGCGCGGCAGGGGCAGATGCAAGGCATCCGGGCGCCCTCCCAGGCGCTCCAGGAGCCGGGGCGCTCGTCTGCACTCCCCTCCGGCCTGCTGCTGGATGAGCTCCTGGCGAGCCCGGAGTTTCTGCAGCGGGCGCAACCTTTCCTAGAAACGGAGGCCCCGGGGGAGCTGGAGGCCTTGGAAGAGGCCGCCTCGCTGGAAGCACCCCTCAGCGAGGAAGAATACCGGGCTCTGCTGGAGGAGCTTTAGGACGCGGGGTTGGGACGGGGTCGGGTCGGGTCGGGTTGGGTCGGGTCGGGTCGGGGCAGGGCGGTGGCCTCTCTTTCGCGGGGAACACCTGGCTGGGCGTGGAGCGGCGTGTCTTCCCCGCCGGGCTGACCCGCCTGGGATTCCTGCCTTCTAGGTCTAGGCCCGGCGAGAGACTCCACACAGCAGAGAACTGCCATTCTTTCCTGGGCATCCCGGGGATCCCAGAGCCGGCCCAGGTAGCAGCAGGTGGGCCGCCTACTGCGCACGCGCGGGTTTGCGGGCAGCCGCCTAGGCTGTGGGAGCAGCCCGGGCAGAGCTCTCACGGCTTTCCAGCACCCCACCCACGCCCGACCACCCCCTCCCCACCCCCACCCCCACCCCCCACCCCCGGAAAATGCGTCCTCCCCTGGGCTGGGTGGAGACCCCCGTCCCGCCAAACACCGGGCCCGCGCAGCGCCCAGGCCTGCCATCCCTCCCGCGGCTCGCCTCCTCTGCGCCTCCGCTCCACCGTCGCTCGCCCGTCCGTGCCCCTGCAGCCTCCCAGCTGCCACCGTGGAGCGCCTGCCGGCGGAACGCCGACCGCAGGCCCCGCGCACGCCGGGGACGCTGACCGTTCCAGGCGGGAGGGAAGGCGGGCAGAGATGGAGAGAGGAACGGGAGACCTAGAGGGGCGGAAGGATGGGCGGAGGGACGTTAGGAGGGAGGGAGGGAGGGTGGGAGAGAGGGAGGCAGTGAGGAACGGAGGGAAAGACAGAGCGACGCAGGGACAGGGGGCGGGCGGCAGGGAGCCAGGGACAGAGGGAGGAAGGCAGAGAGCAAAAGCGGCCTTCGGCCTCCGGGAGCGACGGGACCCCCGCGCTCCGGGAAAACGGTAAGCGCCCGGCGTCGGCTGAGGGCTGGGCCCACAGCCGCCGCCGCGTCGGCCGGCGGGGCACTCATTCGCCCCGATTCCGTGGCCCAAGGAGTGGGCGGTTTCCTCAGAGACAAAAGACCGGGACTCGGGTTGCCGTCGGGTTTTCAACCGCCTGGTGCACAGACCGCACATCCCCAGGCTGAGCCCTGCAACGGAGCGCGAGGCCGACAGCCCCGACCACGGAGGAGCCACACTCAGGACGACTGAGGCGCGATTTTGGATTCCACGTTGCTTTGCCCTCTGCAAGGGGGCCTGTTGCTCACGTCTCTCGGGCCCCCGAAAGGCTGGCCGTGCTGACTGTTTGCTCCCGGAGCTCTGCGGGCACCCAGAAACATCCCAGGGAAGGGTGGAAGACCGGCATGGCGCCTTCGCTCTCCTTGCCAGTTTCCAAACCGGCCACACTGCAGCCTCCCCATGTTGCCGGACACAGGAATCCATCGTCAGGCCATCGCGCCGGGGATGTATCTTCTCTCTGGGGTCTCGCTCTGGTCTTCTACGTGGAGATGAACCAGAGCCACACGCCTGCGTGTGTGAGACTGTCCCGGCAACGGCGACACCCACGGGCATTGCCTCCTTCACGGAGAGAGGGCCTGGAAAGCTCAAGACTCCCACGGAGGTTCATTTCCACACTCCCCTCCACCCTTCCAGGCTGGTTTCTCCCTGCTGAAGACGCGCGGGAGCCCAGAGAGCGGCTTCCAGTTCCCGCGGGATTCGTGGAGAGGTCGGGAGAGCCAGCCCCCGAAACGCGCCCCCCTCACCCCTTCCCCCTCTCCCCCTTCCGCTTCGTCTCTCCGGCCCCACCACCACCACCATCACCACGCCCTCCCCCGCCCCACCTCAAACCCCCCCACCCCGACCCTGGCCTCAACGCCCTGGGGCCCTTCCTGGGGGGCGGGGGGCGGCGTGCTGTCCCAGGGCTCACCGCCCTTCATGAAGGGGTGGAGCCTGCCTGCCTGTGGGCCTTTATAAGAGCCGCTGGCTGGCTGTCTGGGCCGGCTTCCTGGCTGCACCTGCCGCAGTGCACAGTCTGGCTGCACCTGCCGCAGTGCACAGTGAGGTGCACGGGAGCCCGCCGGCCTCTCTCTGCCCGTGTCCGTCCGTGAAATTCCGGCCGGGGCTCCCCGCGATGGCCCTCCCGACACCTTCGGACAGCACCCTCCCCGCGGAAGCCCGAGGACGAGGACGGCGAAGGAGACTCGTTTGGACCCCGAGCCAAAGCGAGGCCCTGCGAGCCTGCTTTGAGCGGAACCCGTACCCGGGCATCGCCACCAGAGAACGGCTGGCCCAGGCTATCGGCATTCCGGAGCCCAGGGTCCAGATTTGGTTTCAGAATGAGAGGTCACGCCAGCTGAGGCAGCACCGGCGGGAATCTCGGCCCTGGCCCGGGAGACGCGGCCCGCAAGAAGGCAGGCGAAAGCGGACCGCCGTCACCGGATCCCAGACCGCCCTGCTCCTCCGAGCCTTTGAGAAGGATCGCTTTCCAGGCATCGCCGCCAGGGAAGAGCTGGCCAGAGAGACGGGCCTCCCGGAGTCCAGGATTCAGATCTGGTTTCAGAATCGAAGGGCCAGGCACCCGGGACAGGGTGGCAGGGCGCCCGCGCACGCAGGCGGCCTGTGCGACGCGGCCCCCGGCGGGTGTCACCCTGCTCCCTCGTGGGTCGCCTTCGCCCACACCGGGGCGTGGGGAACGGGGCTTCCCGCACCCCACGTGCCCTGCGCGCCTGGGGCCCTCCCACAGGGGGCTTTCGTGAGCCAGGGAGCGAGGGCCGTCCCCGTGCTCCAGCCCAGCCAGGCCGCGCCGGCAGAGGGGATCTCCCAACCTGCCCCGGCACGCGGGGATTTTGCCTACGCTGCCCCGGCTCCTCCGGAAGGGGCGCTCTCCCACCCTCAGACTCCTCGGTGGCCTCCGCAGCCGGGCAAATGCCGGGAGGACCGGGACCCGCAGCGCGACGGCCCGCCGGGCCCTTGCGCGGTGGGACAGCCTGGGCCCGCTCAAGCGGGGCCACAGGGCCAAGGTGTGCTTGCGCCACCCACGTCCCAGGGGAGTCCGTGGTGGGGCTGGGGCCGGGGTCCCCAGGTCGCCGGGGCGGCGTGGGAACCCCAAGCCGGGGCAGCTCCACCTCCCCAGCCCGCGCCCCCGGAGGCCTCCGCGCGGCAGGGGCAGATGCAAGGCATCCGGGCGCCCTCCCAGGCGCTCCAGGAGCCGGGGCGCTCGTCTGCACTCCCCTCCGGCCTGCTGCTGGATGAGCTCCTGGCGAGCCCGGAGTTTCTGCAGCGGGCGCAACCTTTCCTAGAAACGGAGGCCCCGGGGGAGCTGGAGGCCTTGGAAGAGGCCGCCTCGCTGGAAGCACCCCTCAGCGAGGAAGAATACCGGGCTCTGCTGGAGGAGCTTTAGGACGCGGGGTTGGGACGGGGTCGGGTCGGGTCGGGTTGGGTCGGGTCGGGTCGGGGCAGGGCGGTGGCCTCTCTTTCGCGGGGAACACCTGGCTGGGCGTGGAGCGGCGTGTCTTCCCCGCCGGGCTGACCCGCCTGGGATTCCTGCCTTCTAGGTCTAGGCCCGGCGAGAGACTCCACACAGCAGAGAACTGCCATTCTTTCCTGGGCATCCCGGGGATCCCAGAGCCGGCCCAGGTAGCAGCAGGTGGGCCGCCTACTGCGCACGCGCGGGTTTGCGGGCAGCCGCCTAGGCTGTGGGAGCAGCCCGGGCAGAGCTCTCACGGCTTTCCAGCACCCCACCCACGCCCGACCACCCCCTCCCCACCCCCACCCCCACCCCCCACCCCCGGAAAATGCGTCCTCCCCTGGGCTGGGTGGAGACCCCCGTCCCGCCAAACACCGGGCCCGCGCAGCGCCCAGGCCTGCCATCCCTCCCGCGGCTCGCCTCCTCTGCGCCTCCGCTCCACCGTCGCTCGCCCGTCCGTGCCCCTGCAGCCTCCCAGCTGCCACCGTGGAGCGCCTGCCGGCGGAACGCCGACCGCAGGCCCCGCGCACGCCGGGGACGCTGACCGTTCCAGGCGGGAGGGAAGGCGGGCAGAGATGGAGAGAGGAACGGGAGACCTAGAGGGGCGGAAGGATGGGCGGAGGGACGTTAGGAGGGAGGGAGGGAGGGTGGGAGAGAGGGAGGCAGTGAGGAACGGAGGGAAAGACAGAGCGACGCAGGGACAGGGGGCGGGCGGCAGGGAGCCAGGGACAGAGGGAGGAAGGCAGAGAGCAAAAGCGGCCTTCGGCCTCCGGGAGCGACGGGACCCCCGCGCTCCGGGAAAACGGTAAGCGCCCGGCGTCGGCTGAGGGCTGGGCCCACAGCCGCCGCCGCGTCGGCCGGCGGGGCACTCATTCGCCCCGATTCCGTGGCCCAAGGAGTGGGCGGTTTCCTCAGAGACAAAAGACCGGGACTCGGGTTGCCGTCGGGTTTTCAACCGCCTGGTGCACAGACCGCACATCCCCAGGCTGAGCCCTGCAACGGAGCGCGAGGCCGACAGCCCCGACCACGGAGGAGCCACACTCAGGACGACTGAGGCGCGATTTTGGATTCCACGTTGCTTTGCCCTCTGCAAGGGGGCCTGTTGCTCACGTCTCTCGGGCCCCCGAAAGGCTGGCCGTGCTGACTGTTTGCTCCCGGAGCTCTGCGGGCACCCAGAAACATCCCAGGGAAGGGTGGAAGACCGGCATGGCGCCTTCGCTCTCCTTGCCAGTTTCCAAACCGGCCACACTGCAGCCTCCCCATGTTGCCGGACACAGGAATCCATCGTCAGGCCATCGCGCCGGGGATGTATCTTCTCTCTGGGGTCTCGCTCTGGTCTTCTACGTGGAGATGAACCAGAGCCACACGCCTGCGTGTGTGAGACTGTCCCGGCAACGGCGACACCCACGGGCATTGCCTCCTTCACGGAGAGAGGGCCTGGAAAGCTCAAGACTCCCACGGAGGTTCATTTCCACACTCCCCTCCACCCTTCCAGGCTGGTTTCTCCCTGCTGAAGACGCGCGGGAGCCCAGAGAGCGGCTTCCAGTTCCCGCGGGATTCGTGGAGAGGTCGGGAGAGCCAGCCCCCGAAACGCGCCCCCCTCACCCCTTCCCCCTCTCCCCCTTCCGCTTCGTCTCTCCGGCCCCACCACCACCACCATCACCACGCCCTCCCCCGCCCCACCTCAAACCCCCCCACCCCGACCCTGGCCTCAACGCCCTGGGGCCCTTCCTGGGGGGCGGGGGGCGGCGTGCTGTCCCAGGGCTCACCGCCCTTCATGAAGGGGTGGAGCCTGCCTGCCTGTGGGCCTTTATAAGAGCCGCTGGCTGGCTGTCTGGGCCGGCTTCCTGGCTGCACCTGCCGCAGTGCACAGTCTGGCTGCACCTGCCGCAGTGCACAGTGAGGTGCACGGGAGCCCGCCGGCCTCTCTCTGCCCGTGTCCGTCCGTGAAATTCCGGCCGGGGCTCCCCGCGATGGCCCTCCCGACACCTTCGGACAGCACCCTCCCCGCGGAAGCCCGAGGACGAGGACGGCGAAGGAGACTCGTTTGGACCCCGAGCCAAAGCGAGGCCCTGCGAGCCTGCTTTGAGCGGAACCCGTACCCGGGCATCGCCACCAGAGAACGGCTGGCCCAGGCTATCGGCATTCCGGAGCCCAGGGTCCAGATTTGGTTTCAGAATGAGAGGTCACGCCAGCTGAGGCAGCACCGGCGGGAATCTCGGCCCTGGCCCGGGAGACGCGGCCCGCAAGAAGGCAGGCGAAAGCGGACCGCCGTCACCGGATCCCAGACCGCCCTGCTCCTCCGAGCCTTTGAGAAGGATCGCTTTCCAGGCATCGCCGCCAGGGAAGAGCTGGCCAGAGAGACGGGCCTCCCGGAGTCCAGGATTCAGATCTGGTTTCAGAATCGAAGGGCCAGGCACCCGGGACAGGGTGGCAGGGCGCCCGCGCACGCAGGCGGCCTGTGCGACGCGGCCCCCGGCGGGTGTCACCCTGCTCCCTCGTGGGTCGCCTTCGCCCACACCGGGGCGTGGGGAACGGGGCTTCCCGCACCCCACGTGCCCTGCGCGCCTGGGGCCCTCCCACAGGGGGCTTTCGTGAGCCAGGGAGCGAGGGCCGTCCCCGTGCTCCAGCCCAGCCAGGCCGCGCCGGCAGAGGGGATCTCCCAACCTGCCCCGGCACGCGGGGATTTTGCCTACGCTGCCCCGGCTCCTCCGGAAGGGGCGCTCTCCCACCCTCAGACTCCTCGGTGGCCTCCGCAGCCGGGCAAATGCCGGGAGGACCGGGACCCGCAGCGCGACGGCCCGCCGGGCCCTTGCGCGGTGGGACAGCCTGGGCCCGCTCAAGCGGGGCCACAGGGCCAAGGTGTGCTTGCGCCACCCACGTCCCAGGGGAGTCCGTGGTGGGGCTGGGGCCGGGGTCCCCAGGTCGCCGGGGCGGCGTGGGAACCCCAAGCCGGGGCAGCTCCACCTCCCCAGCCCGCGCCCCCGGAGGCCTCCGCGCGGCAGGGGCAGATGCAAGGCATCCGGGCGCCCTCCCAGGCGCTCCAGGAGCCGGGGCGCTCGTCTGCACTCCCCTCCGGCCTGCTGCTGGATGAGCTCCTGGCGAGCCCGGAGTTTCTGCAGCGGGCGCAACCTTTCCTAGAAACGGAGGCCCCGGGGGAGCTGGAGGCCTTGGAAGAGGCCGCCTCGCTGGAAGCACCCCTCAGCGAGGAAGAATACCGGGCTCTGCTGGAGGAGCTTTAGGACGCGGGGTTGGGACGGGGTCGGGTCGGGTCGGGTTGGGTCGGGTCGGGTCGGGGCAGGGCGGTGGCCTCTCTTTCGCGGGGAACACCTGGCTGGGCGTGGAGCGGCGTGTCTTCCCCGCCGGGCTGACCCGCCTGGGATTCCTGCCTTCTAGGTCTAGGCCCGGCGAGAGACTCCACACAGCAGAGAACTGCCATTCTTTCCTGGGCATCCCGGGGATCCCAGAGCCGGCCCAGGTAGCAGCAGGTGGGCCGCCTACTGCGCACGCGCGGGTTTGCGGGCAGCCGCCTAGGCTGTGGGAGCAGCCCGGGCAGAGCTCTCACGGCTTTCCAGCACCCCACCCACGCCCGACCACCCCCTCCCCACCCCCACCCCCACCCCCCACCCCCGGAAAATGCGTCCTCCCCTGGGCTGGGTGGAGACCCCCGTCCCGCCAAACACCGGGCCCGCGCAGCGCCCAGGCCTGCCATCCCTCCCGCGGCTCGCCTCCTCTGCGCCTCCGCTCCACCGTCGCTCGCCCGTCCGTGCCCCTGCAGCCTCCCAGCTGCCACCGTGGAGCGCCTGCCGGCGGAACGCCGACCGCAGGCCCCGCGCACGCCGGGGACGCTGACCGTTCCAGGCGGGAGGGAAGGCGGGCAGAGATGGAGAGAGGAACGGGAGACCTAGAGGGGCGGAAGGATGGGCGGAGGGACGTTAGGAGGGAGGGAGGGAGGGTGGGAGAGAGGGAGGCAGTGAGGAACGGAGGGAAAGACAGAGCGACGCAGGGACAGGGGGCGGGCGGCAGGGAGCCAGGGACAGAGGGAGGAAGGCAGAGAGCAAAAGCGGCCTTCGGCCTCCGGGAGCGACGGGACCCCCGCGCTCCGGGAAAACGGTAAGCGCCCGGCGTCGGCTGAGGGCTGGGCCCACAGCCGCCGCCGCGTCGGCCGGCGGGGCACTCATTCGCCCCGATTCCGTGGCCCAAGGAGTGGGCGGTTTCCTCAGAGACAAAAGACCGGGACTCGGGTTGCCGTCGGGTTTTCAACCGCCTGGTGCACAGACCGCACATCCCCAGGCTGAGCCCTGCAACGGAGCGCGAGGCCGACAGCCCCGACCACGGAGGAGCCACACTCAGGACGACTGAGGCGCGATTTTGGATTCCACGTTGCTTTGCCCTCTGCAAGGGGGCCTGTTGCTCACGTCTCTCGGGCCCCCGAAAGGCTGGCCGTGCTGACTGTTTGCTCCCGGAGCTCTGCGGGCACCCAGAAACATCCCAGGGAAGGGTGGAAGACCGGCATGGCGCCTTCGCTCTCCTTGCCAGTTTCCAAACCGGCCACACTGCAGCCTCCCCATGTTGCCGGACACAGGAATCCATCGTCAGGCCATCGCGCCGGGGATGTATCTTCTCTCTGGGGTCTCGCTCTGGTCTTCTACGTGGAGATGAACCAGAGCCACACGCCTGCGTGTGTGAGACTGTCCCGGCAACGGCGACACCCACGGGCATTGCCTCCTTCACGGAGAGAGGGCCTGGAAAGCTCAAGACTCCCACGGAGGTTCATTTCCACACTCCCCTCCACCCTTCCAGGCTGGTTTCTCCCTGCTGAAGACGCGCGGGAGCCCAGAGAGCGGCTTCCAGTTCCCGCGGGATTCGTGGAGAGGTCGGGAGAGCCAGCCCCCGAAACGCGCCCCCCTCACCCCTTCCCCCTCTCCCCCTTCCGCTTCGTCTCTCCGGCCCCACCACCACCACCATCACCACGCCCTCCCCCGCCCCACCTCAAACCCCCCCACCCCGACCCTGGCCTCAACGCCCTGGGGCCCTTCCTGGGGGGCGGGGGGCGGCGTGCTGTCCCAGGGCTCACCGCCCTTCATGAAGGGGTGGAGCCTGCCTGCCTGTGGGCCTTTATAAGAGCCGCTGGCTGGCTGTCTGGGCCGGCTTCCTGGCTGCACCTGCCGCAGTGCACAGTCTGGCTGCACCTGCCGCAGTGCACAGTGAGGTGCACGGGAGCCCGCCGGCCTCTCTCTGCCCGTGTCCGTCCGTGAAATTCCGGCCGGGGCTCCCCGCGATGGCCCTCCCGACACCTTCGGACAGCACCCTCCCCGCGGAAGCCCGAGGACGAGGACGGCGAAGGAGACTCGTTTGGACCCCGAGCCAAAGCGAGGCCCTGCGAGCCTGCTTTGAGCGGAACCCGTACCCGGGCATCGCCACCAGAGAACGGCTGGCCCAGGCTATCGGCATTCCGGAGCCCAGGGTCCAGATTTGGTTTCAGAATGAGAGGTCACGCCAGCTGAGGCAGCACCGGCGGGAATCTCGGCCCTGGCCCGGGAGACGCGGCCCGCAAGAAGGCAGGCGAAAGCGGACCGCCGTCACCGGATCCCAGACCGCCCTGCTCCTCCGAGCCTTTGAGAAGGATCGCTTTCCAGGCATCGCCGCCAGGGAAGAGCTGGCCAGAGAGACGGGCCTCCCGGAGTCCAGGATTCAGATCTGGTTTCAGAATCGAAGGGCCAGGCACCCGGGACAGGGTGGCAGGGCGCCCGCGCACGCAGGCGGCCTGTGCGACGCGGCCCCCGGCGGGTGTCACCCTGCTCCCTCGTGGGTCGCCTTCGCCCACACCGGGGCGTGGGGAACGGGGCTTCCCGCACCCCACGTGCCCTGCGCGCCTGGGGCCCTCCCACAGGGGGCTTTCGTGAGCCAGGGAGCGAGGGCCGTCCCCGTGCTCCAGCCCAGCCAGGCCGCGCCGGCAGAGGGGATCTCCCAACCTGCCCCGGCACGCGGGGATTTTGCCTACGCTGCCCCGGCTCCTCCGGAAGGGGCGCTCTCCCACCCTCAGACTCCTCGGTGGCCTCCGCAGCCGGGCAAATGCCGGGAGGACCGGGACCCGCAGCGCGACGGCCCGCCGGGCCCTTGCGCGGTGGGACAGCCTGGGCCCGCTCAAGCGGGGCCACAGGGCCAAGGTGTGCTTGCGCCACCCACGTCCCAGGGGAGTCCGTGGTGGGGCTGGGGCCGGGGTCCCCAGGTCGCCGGGGCGGCGTGGGAACCCCAAGCCGGGGCAGCTCCACCTCCCCAGCCCGCGCCCCCGGAGGCCTCCGCGCGGCAGGGGCAGATGCAAGGCATCCGGGCGCCCTCCCAGGCGCTCCAGGAGCCGGGGCGCTCGTCTGCACTCCCCTCCGGCCTGCTGCTGGATGAGCTCCTGGCGAGCCCGGAGTTTCTGCAGCGGGCGCAACCTTTCCTAGAAACGGAGGCCCCGGGGGAGCTGGAGGCCTTGGAAGAGGCCGCCTCGCTGGAAGCACCCCTCAGCGAGGAAGAATACCGGGCTCTGCTGGAGGAGCTTTAGGACGCGGGGTTGGGACGGGGTCGGGTCGGGTCGGGTTGGGTCGGGTCGGGTCGGGGCAGGGCGGTGGCCTCTCTTTCGCGGGGAACACCTGGCTGGGCGTGGAGCGGCGTGTCTTCCCCGCCGGGCTGACCCGCCTGGGATTCCTGCCTTCTAGGTCTAGGCCCGGCGAGAGACTCCACACAGCAGAGAACTGCCATTCTTTCCTGGGCATCCCGGGGATCCCAGAGCCGGCCCAGGTAGCAGCAGGTGGGCCGCCTACTGCGCACGCGCGGGTTTGCGGGCAGCCGCCTAGGCTGTGGGAGCAGCCCGGGCAGAGCTCTCACGGCTTTCCAGCACCCCACCCACGCCCGACCACCCCCTCCCCACCCCCACCCCCACCCCCCACCCCCGGAAAATGCGTCCTCCCCTGGGCTGGGTGGAGACCCCCGTCCCGCCAAACACCGGGCCCGCGCAGCGCCCAGGCCTGCCATCCCTCCCGCGGCTCGCCTCCTCTGCGCCTCCGCTCCACCGTCGCTCGCCCGTCCGTGCCCCTGCAGCCTCCCAGCTGCCACCGTGGAGCGCCTGCCGGCGGAACGCCGACCGCAGGCCCCGCGCACGCCGGGGACGCTGACCGTTCCAGGCGGGAGGGAAGGCGGGCAGAGATGGAGAGAGGAACGGGAGACCTAGAGGGGCGGAAGGATGGGCGGAGGGACGTTAGGAGGGAGGGAGGGAGGGTGGGAGAGAGGGAGGCAGTGAGGAACGGAGGGAAAGACAGAGCGACGCAGGGACAGGGGGCGGGCGGCAGGGAGCCAGGGACAGAGGGAGGAAGGCAGAGAGCAAAAGCGGCCTTCGGCCTCCGGGAGCGACGGGACCCCCGCGCTCCGGGAAAACGGTAAGCGCCCGGCGTCGGCTGAGGGCTGGGCCCACAGCCGCCGCCGCGTCGGCCGGCGGGGCACTCATTCGCCCCGATTCCGTGGCCCAAGGAGTGGGCGGTTTCCTCAGAGACAAAAGACCGGGACTCGGGTTGCCGTCGGGTTTTCAACCGCCTGGTGCACAGACCGCACATCCCCAGGCTGAGCCCTGCAACGGAGCGCGAGGCCGACAGCCCCGACCACGGAGGAGCCACACTCAGGACGACTGAGGCGTGATTTTGGATTCCACGTTGCTTTGCCCTCTGCAAGGGGGCCTGTTGCTCACGTCTCTCGGGCCCCCGAAAGGCTGGCCGTGCTGACTGTTTGCTCCCGGAGCTCTGCGGGCACCCAGAAACATCCCAGGGAAGGGTGGAAGACCGGCATGGCGCCTTCGCTCTCCTTGCCAGTTTCCAAACCGGCCACACTGCAGCCTCCCCATGTTGCCGGACACAGGAATCCATCGTCAGGCCATCGCGCCGGGGATGTATCTTCTCTCTGGGGTCTCGCTCTGGTCTTCTACGTGGAGATGAACCAGAGCCACACGCCTGCGTGTGTGAGACTGTCCCGGCAACGGCGACACCCACGGGCATTGCCTCCTTCACGGAGAGAGGGCCTGGAAAGCTCAAGACTCCCACGGAGGTTCATTTCCACACTCCCCTCCACCCTTCCAGGCTGGTTTCTCCCTGCTGAAGACGCGCGGGAGCCCAGAGAGCGGCTTCCAGTTCCCGCGGGATTCGTGGAGAGGTCGGGAGAGCCAGCCCCCGAAACGCGCCCCCCTCACCCCTTCCCCCTCTCCCCCTTCCGCTTCGTCTCTCCGGCCCCACCACCACCACCATCACCACGCCCTCCCCCGCCCCACCTCAAACCCCCCCACCCCGACCCTGGCCTCAACGCCCTGGGGCCCTTCCTGGGGGGCGGGGGGCGGCGTGCTGTCCCAGGGCTCACCGCCCTTCATGAAGGGGTGGAGCCTGCCTGCCTGTGGGCCTTTATAAGAGCCGCTGGCTGGCTGTCTGGGCCGGCTTCCTGGCTGCACCTGCCGCAGTGCACAGTCTGGCTGCACCTGCCGCAGTGCACAGTGAGGTGCACGGGAGCCCGCCGGCCTCTCTCTGCCCGTGTCCGTCCGTGAAATTCCGGCCGGGGCTCCCCGCGATGGCCCTCCCGACACCTTCGGACAGCACCCTCCCCGCGGAAGCCCGAGGACGAGGACGGCGAAGGAGACTCGTTTGGACCCCGAGCCAAAGCGAGGCCCTGCGAGCCTGCTTTGAGCGGAACCCGTACCCGGGCATCGCCACCAGAGAACGGCTGGCCCAGGCTATCGGCATTCCGGAGCCCAGGGTCCAGATTTGGTTTCAGAATGAGAGGTCACGCCAGCTGAGGCAGCACCGGCGGGAATCTCGGCCCTGGCCCGGGAGACGCGGCCCGCAAGAAGGCAGGCGAAAGCGGACCGCCGTCACCGGATCCCAGACCGCCCTGCTCCTCCGAGCCTTTGAGAAGGATCGCTTTCCAGGCATCGCCGCCAGGGAAGAGCTGGCCAGAGAGACGGGCCTCCCGGAGTCCAGGATTCAGATCTGGTTTCAGAATCGAAGGGCCAGGCACCCGGGACAGGGTGGCAGGGCGCCCGCGCACGCAGGCGGCCTGTGCGACGCGGCCCCCGGCGGGTGTCACCCTGCTCCCTCGTGGGTCGCCTTCGCCCACACCGGGGCGTGGGGAACGGGGCTTCCCGCACCCCACGTGCCCTGCGCGCCTGGGGCCCTCCCACAGGGGGCTTTCGTGAGCCAGGGAGCGAGGGCCGTCCCCGTGCTCCAGCCCAGCCAGGCCGCGCCGGCAGAGGGGATCTCCCAACCTGCCCCGGCACGCGGGGATTTTGCCTACGCTGCCCCGGCTCCTCCGGAAGGGGCGCTCTCCCACCCTCAGACTCCTCGGTGGCCTCCGCAGCCGGGCAAATGCCGGGAGGACCGGGACCCGCAGCGCGACGGCCCGCCGGGCCCTTGCGCGGTGGGACAGCCTGGGCCCGCTCAAGCGGGGCCACAGGGCCAAGGTGTGCTTGCGCCACCCACGTCCCAGGGGAGTCCGTGGTGGGGCTGGGGCCGGGGTCCCCAGGTCGCCGGGGCGGCGTGGGAACCCCAAGCCGGGGCAGCTCCACCTCCCCAGCCCGCGCCCCCGGAGGCCTCCGCGCGGCAGGGGCAGATGCAAGGCATCCGGGCGCCCTCCCAGGCGCTCCAGGAGCAGGGGCGCTCGTCTGCACTCCCCTCCGGCCTGCTGCTGGATGAGCTCCTGGCGAGCCCGGAGTTTCTGCAGCGGGCGCAACCTTTCCTAGAAACGGAGGCCCCGGGGGAGCTGGAGGCCTTGGAAGAGGCCGCCTCGCTGGAAGCACCCCTCAGCGAGGAAGAATACCGGGCTCTGCTGGAGGAGCTTTAGGACGCGGGGTTGGGACGGGGTCGGGTCGGGTCGGGTTGGGTCGGGTCGGGTCGGGGCAGGGCGGTGGCCTCTCTTTCGCGGGGAACACCTGGCTGGGCGTGGAGCGGCGTGTCTTCCCCGCCGGGCTGACCCGCCTGGGATTCCTGCCTTCTAGGTCTAGGCCCGGCGAGAGACTCCACACAGCAGAGAACTGCCATTCTTTCCTGGGCATCCCGGGGATCCCAGAGCCGGCCCAGGTAGCAGCAGGTGGGCCGCCTACTGCGCACGCGCGGGTTTGCGGGCAGCCGCCTAGGCTGTGGGAGCAGCCCGGGCAGAGCTCTCACGGCTTTCCAGCACCCCACCCACGCCCGACCACCCCCTCCCCACCCCCACCCCCACCCCCCACCCCCGGAAAATGCGTCCTCCCCTGGGCTGGGTGGAGACCCCCGTCCCGCCAAACACCGGGCCCGCGCAGCGCCCAGGCCTGCCATCCCTCCCGCGGCTCGCCTCCTCTGCGCCTCCGCTCCACCGTCGCTCGCCCGTCCGTGCCCCTGCAGCCTCCCAGCTGCCACCGTGGAGCGCCTGCCGGCGGAACGCCGACCGCAGGCCCCGCGCACGCCGGGGACGCTGACCGTTCCAGGCGGGAGGGAAGGCGGGCAGAGATGGAGAGAGGAACGGGAGACCTAGAGGGGCGGAAGGATGGGCGGAGGGACGTTAGGAGGGAGGGAGGGAGGGTGGGAGAGAGGGAGGCAGTGAGGAACGGAGGGAAAGACAGAGCGACGCAGGGACAGGGGGCGGGCGGCAGGGAGCCAGGGACAGAGGGAGGAAGGCAGAGAGCAAAAGCGGCCTTCGGCCTCCGGGAGCGACGGGACCCCCGCGCTCCGGGAAAACGGTAAGCGCCCGGCGTCGGCTGAGGGCTGGGCCCACAGCCGCCGCCGCGTCGGCCGGCGGGGCACTCATTCGCCCCGATTCCGTGGCCCAAGGAGTGGGCGGTTTCCTCAGAGACAAAAGACCGGGACTCGGGTTGCCGTCGGGTTTTCAACCGCCTGGTGCACAGACCGCACATCCCCAGGCTGAGCCCTGCAACGGAGCGCGAGGCCGACAGCCCCGACCACGGAGGAGCCACACTCAGGACGACTGAGGCGTGATTTTGGATTCCACGTTGCTTTGCCCTCTGCAAGGGGGCCTGTTGCTCACGTCTCTCGGGCCCCCGAAAGGCTGGCCGTGCTGACTGTTTGCTCCCGGAGCTCTGCGGGCACCCAGAAACATCCCAGGGAAGGGTGGAAGACCGGCATGGCGCCTTCGCTCTCCTTGCCAGTTTCCAAACCGGCCACACTGCAGCCTCCCCATGTTGCCGGACACAGGAATCCATCGTCAGGCCATCGCGCCGGGGATGTATCTTCTCTCTGGGGTCTCGCTCTGGTCTTCTACGTGGAGATGAACCAGAGCCACACGCCTGCGTGTGTGAGACTGTCCCGGCAACGGCGACACCCACGGGCATTGCCTCCTTCACGGAGAGAGGGCCTGGAAAGCTCAAGACTCCCACGGAGGTTCATTTCCACACTCCCCTCCACCCTTCCAGGCTGGTTTCTCCCTGCTGAAGACGCGCGGGAGCCCAGAGAGCGGCTTCCAGTTCCCGCGGGATTCGTGGAGAGGTCGGGAGAGCCAGCCCCCGAAACGCGCCCCCCTCACCCCTTCCCCCTCTCCCCCTTCCGCTTCGTCTCTCCGGCCCCACCACCACCACCATCACCACGCCCTCCCCCGCCCCACCTCAAACCCCCCCACCCCGACCCTGGCCTCAACGCCCTGGGGCCCTTCCTGGGGGGCGGGGGGCGGCGTGCTGTCCCAGGGCTCACCGCCCTTCATGAAGGGGTGGAGCCTGCCTGCCTGTGGGCCTTTATAAGAGCCGCTGGCTGGCTGTCTGGGCCGGCTTCCTGGCTGCACCTGCCGCAGTGCACAGTCTGGCTGCACCTGCCGCAGTGCACAGTGAGGTGCACGGGAGCCCGCCGGCCTCTCTCTGCCCGTGTCCGTCCGTGAAATTCCGGCCGGGGCTCCCCGCGATGGCCCTCCCGACACCTTCGGACAGCACCCTCCCCGCGGAAGCCCGAGGACGAGGACGGCGAAGGAGACTCGTTTGGACCCCGAGCCAAAGCGAGGCCCTGCGAGCCTGCTTTGAGCGGAACCCGTACCCGGGCATCGCCACCAGAGAACGGCTGGCCCAGGCTATCGGCATTCCGGAGCCCAGGGTCCAGATTTGGTTTCAGAATGAGAGGTCACGCCAGCTGAGGCAGCACCGGCGGGAATCTCGGCCCTGGCCCGGGAGACGCGGCCCGCAAGAAGGCAGGCGAAAGCGGACCGCCGTCACCGGATCCCAGACCGCCCTGCTCCTCCGAGCCTTTGAGAAGGATCGCTTTCCAGGCATCGCCGCCAGGGAAGAGCTGGCCAGAGAGACGGGCCTCCCGGAGTCCAGGATTCAGATCTGGTTTCAGAATCGAAGGGCCAGGCACCCGGGACAGGGTGGCAGGGCGCCCGCGCACGCAGGCGGCCTGTGCGACGCGGCCCCCGGCGGGTGTCACCCTGCTCCCTCGTGGGTCGCCTTCGCCCACACCGGGGCGTGGGGAACGGGGCTTCCCGCACCCCACGTGCCCTGCGCGCCTGGGGCCCTCCCACAGGGGGCTTTCGTGAGCCAGGGAGCGAGGGCCGTCCCCGTGCTCCAGCCCAGCCAGGCCGCGCCGGCAGAGGGGATCTCCCAACCTGCCCCGGCACGCGGGGATTTTGCCTACGCTGCCCCGGCTCCTCCGGAAGGGGCGCTCTCCCACCCTCAGACTCCTCGGTGGCCTCCGCAGCCGGGCAAATGCCGGGAGGACCGGGACCCGCAGCGCGACGGCCCGCCGGGCCCTTGCGCGGTGGGACAGCCTGGGCCCGCTCAAGCGGGGCCACAGGGCCAAGGTGTGCTTGCGCCACCCACGTCCCAGGGGAGTCCGTGGTGGGGCTGGGGCCGGGGTCCCCAGGTCGCCGGGGCGGCGTGGGAACCCCAAGCCGGGGCAGCTCCACCTCCCCAGCCCGCGCCCCCGGAGGCCTCCGCGCGGCAGGGGCAGATGCAAGGCATCCGGGCGCCCTCCCAGGCGCTCCAGGAGCCGGGGCGCTCGTCTGCACTCCCCTCCGGCCTGCTGCTGGATGAGCTCCTGGCGAGCCCGGAGTTTCTGCAGCGGGCGCAACCTTTCCTAGAAACGGAGGCCCCGGGGGAGCTGGAGGCCTTGGAAGAGGCCGCCTCGCTGGAAGCACCCCTCAGCGAGGAAGAATACCGGGCTCTGCTGGAGGAGCTTTAGGACGCGGGGTTGGGACGGGGTCGGGTCGGGTCGGGTTGGGTCGGGTCGGGTCGGGGCAGGGCGGTGGCCTCTCTTTCGCGGGGAACACCTGGCTGGGCGTGGAGCGGCGTGTCTTCCCCGCCGGGCTGACCCGCCTGGGATTCCTGCCTTCTAGGTCTAGGCCCGGCGAGAGACTCCACACAGCAGAGAACTGCCATTCTTTCCTGGGCATCCCGGGGATCCCAGAGCCGGCCCAGGTAGCAGCAGGTGGGCCGCCTACTGCGCACGCGCGGGTTTGCGGGCAGCCGCCTAGGCTGTGGGAGCAGCCCGGGCAGAGCTCTCACGGCTTTCCAGCACCCCACCCACGCCCGACCACCCCCTCCCCACCCCCACCCCCACCCCCCACCCCCGGAAAATGCGTCCTCCCCTGGGCTGGGTGGAGACCCCCGTCCCGCCAAACACCGGGCCCGCGCAGCGCCCAGGCCTGCCATCCCTCCCGCGGCTCGCCTCCTCTGCGCCTCCGCTCCACCGTCGCTCGCCCGTCCGTGCCCCTGCAGCCTCCCAGCTGCCACCGTGGAGCGCCTGCCGGCGGAACGCCGACCGCAGGCCCCGCGCACGCCGGGGACGCTGACCGTTCCAGGCGGGAGGGAAGGCGGGCAGAGATGGAGAGAGGAACGGGAGACCTAGAGGGGCGGAAGGATGGGCGGAGGGACGTTAGGAGGGAGGGAGGGAGGGTGGGAGAGAGGGAGGCAGTGAGGAACGGAGGGAAAGACAGAGCGACGCAGGGACAGGGGGCGGGCGGCAGGGAGCCAGGGACAGAGGGAGGAAGGCAGAGAGCAAAAGCGGCCTTCGGCCTCCGGGAGCGACGGGACCCCCGCGCTCCGGGAAAACGGTAAGCGCCCGGCGTCGGCTGAGGGCTGGGCCCACAGCCGCCGCCGCGTCGGCCGGCGGGGCACTCATTCGCCCCGATTCCGTGGCCCAAGGAGTGGGCGGTTTCCTCAGAGACAAAAGACCGGGACTCGGGTTGCCGTCGGGTTTTCAACCGCCTGGTGCACAGACCGCACATCCCCAGGCTGAGCCCTGCAACGGAGCGCGAGGCCGACAGCCCCGACCACGGAGGAGCCACACTCAGGACGACTGAGGCGTGATTTTGGATTCCACGTTGCTTTGCCCTCTGCAAGGGGGCCTGTTGCTCACGTCTCTCGGGCCCCCGAAAGGCTGGCCGTGCTGACTGTTTGCTCCCGGAGCTCTGCGGGCACCCAGAAACATCCCAGGGAAGGGTGGAAGACCGGCATGGCGCCTTCGCTCTCCTTGCCAGTTTCCAAACCGGCCACACTGCAGCCTCCCCATGTTGCCGGACACAGGAATCCATCGTCAGGCCATCGCGCCGGGGATGTATCTTCTCTCTGGGGTCTCGCTCTGGTCTTCTACGTGGAGATGAACCAGAGCCACACGCCTGCGTGTGTGAGACTGTCCCGGCAACGGCGACACCCACGGGCATTGCCTCCTTCACGGAGAGAGGGCCTGGAAAGCTCAAGACTCCCACGGAGGTTCATTTCCACACTCCCCTCCACCCTTCCAGGCTGGTTTCTCCCTGCTGAAGACGCGCGGGAGCCCAGAGAGCGGCTTCCAGTTCCCGCGGGATTCGTGGAGAGGTCGGGAGAGCCAGCCCCCGAAACGCGCCCCCCTCACCCCTTCCCCCTCTCCCCCTTCCGCTTCGTCTCTCCGGCCCCACCACCACCACCATCACCACGCCCTCCCCCGCCCCACCTCAAACCCCCCCACCCCGACCCTGGCCTCAACGCCCTGGGGCCCTTCCTGGGGGGCGGGGGGCGGCGTGCTGTCCCAGGGCTCACCGCCCTTCATGAAGGGGTGGAGCCTGCCTGCCTGTGGGCCTTTATAAGAGCCGCTGGCTGGCTGTCTGGGCCGGCTTCCTGGCTGCACCTGCCGCAGTGCACAGTCTGGCTGCACCTGCCGCAGTGCACAGTGAGGTGCACGGGAGCCCGCCGGCCTCTCTCTGCCCGTGTCCGTCCGTGAAATTCCGGCCGGGGCTCCCCGCGATGGCCCTCCCGACACCTTCGGACAGCACCCTCCCCGCGGAAGCCCAAGGACGAGGACGGCGAAGGAGACTCGTTTGGACCCCGAGCCAAAGCGAGGCCCTGCGAGCCTGCTTTGAGCGGAACCCGTACCCGGGCATCGCCACCAGAGAACGGCTGGCCCAGGCTATCGGCATTCCGGAGCCCAGGGTCCAGATTTGGTTTCAGAATGAGAGGTCACGCCAGCTGAGGCAGCACCGGCGGGAATCTCGGCCCTGGCCCGGGAGACGCGGCCCGCAAGAAGGCAGGCGAAAGCGGACCGCCGTCACCGGATCCCAGACCGCCCTGCTCCTCCGAGCCTTTGAGAAGGATCGCTTTCCAGGCATCGCCGCCAGGGAAGAGCTGGCCAGAGAGACGGGCCTCCCGGAGTCCAGGATTCAGATCTGGTTTCAGAATCGAAGGGCCAGGCACCCGGGACAGGGTGGCAGGGCGCCCGCGCACGCAGGCGGCCTGTGCGACGCGGCCCCCGGCGGGTGTCACCCTGCTCCCTCGTGGGTCGCCTTCGCCCACACCGGGGCGTGGGGAACGGGGCTTCCCGCACCCCACGTGCCCTGCGCGCCTGGGGCCCTCCCACAGGGGGCTTTCGTGAGCCAGGGAGCGAGGGCCGTCCCCGTGCTCCAGCCCAGCCAGGCCGCGCCGGCAGAGGGGATCTCCCAACCTGCCCCGGCACGCGGGGATTTTGCCTACGCTGCCCCGGCTCCTCCGGAAGGGGCGCTCTCCCACCCTCAGACTCCTCGGTGGCCTCCGCAGCCGGGCAAATGCCGGGAGGACCGGGACCCGCAGCGCGACGGCCCGCCGGGCCCTTGCGCGGTGGGACAGCCTGGGCCCGCTCAAGCGGGGCCACAGGGCCAAGGTGTGCTTGCGCCACCCACGTCCCAGGGGAGTCCGTGGTGGGGCTGGGGCCGGGGTCCCCAGGTCGCCGGGGCGGCGTGGGAACCCCAAGCCGGGGCAGCTCCACCTCCCCAGCCCGCGCCCCCGGAGGCCTCCGCGCGGCAGGGGCAGATGCAAGGCATCCGGGCGCCCTCCCAGGCGCTCCAGGAGCCGGGGCGCTCGTCTGCACTCCCCTCCGGCCTGCTGCTGGATGAGCTCCTGGCGAGCCCGGAGTTTCTGCAGCGGGCGCAACCTTTCCTAGAAACGGAGGCCCCGGGGGAGCTGGAGGCCTTGGAAGAGGCCGCCTCGCTGGAAGCACCCCTCAGCGAGGAAGAATACCGGGCTCTGCTGGAGGAGCTTTAGGACGCGGGGTTGGGACGGGGTCGGGTCGGGTCGGGTTGGGTCGGGTCGGGTCGGGGCAGGGCGGTGGCCTCTCTTTCGCGGGGAACACCTGGCTGGGCGTGGAGCGGCGTGTCTTCCCCGCCGGGCTGACCCGCCTGGGATTCCTGCCTTCTAGGTCTAGGCCCGGCGAGAGACTCCACACAGCAGAGAACTGCCATTCTTTCCTGGGCATCCCGGGGATCCCAGAGCCGGCCCAGGTAGCAGCAGGTGGGCCGCCTACTGCGCACGCGCGGGTTTGCGGGCAGCCGCCTAGGCTGTGGGAGCAGCCCGGGCAGAGCTCTCACGGCTTTCCAGCACCCCACCCACGCCCGACCACCCCCTCCCCACCCCCACCCCCACCCCCCACCCCCGGAAAATGCGTCCTCCCCTGGGCTGGGTGGAGACCCCCGTCCCGCCAAACACCGGGCCCGCGCAGCGCCCAGGCCTGCCATCCCTCCCGCGGCTCGCCTCCTCTGCGCCTCCGCTCCACCGTCGCTCGCCCGTCCGTGCCCCTGCAGCCTCCCAGCTGCCACCGTGGAGCGCCTGCCGGCGGAACGCCGACCGCAGGCCCCGCGCACGCCGGGGACGCTGACCGTTCCAGGCGGGAGGGAAGGCGGGCAGAGATGGAGAGAGGAACGGGAGACCTAGAGGGGCGGAAGGATGGGCGGAGGGACGTTAGGAGGGAGGGAGGGAGGGTGGGAGAGAGGGAGGCAGTGAGGAACGGAGGGAAAGACAGAGCGACGCAGGGACAGGGGGCGGGCGGCAGGGAGCCAGGGACAGAGGGAGGAAGGCAGAGAGCAAAAGCGGCCTTCGGCCTCCGGGAGCGACGGGACCCCCGCGCTCCGGGAAAACGGTAAGCGCCCGGCGTCGGCTGAGGGCTGGGCCCACAGCCGCCGCCGCGTCGGCCGGCGGGGCACTCATTCGCCCCGATTCCGTGGCCCAAGGAGTGGGCGGTTTCCTCAGAGACAAAAGACCGGGACTCGGGTTGCCGTCGGGTTTTCAACCGCCTGGTGCACAGACCGCACATCCCCAGGCTGAGCCCTGCAACGGAGCGCGAGGCCGACAGCCCCGACCACGGAGGAGCCACACTCAGGACGACTGAGGCGCGATTTTGGATTCCACGTTGCTTTGCCCTCTGCAAGGGGGCCTGTTGCTCACGTCTCTCGGGCCCCCGAAAGGCTGGCCGTGCTGACTGTTTGCTCCCGGAGCTCTGCGGGCACCCAGAAACATCCCAGGGAAGGGTGGAAGACCGGCATGGCGCCTTCGCTCTCCTTGCCAGTTTCCAAACCGGCCACACTGCAGCCTCCCCATGTTGCCGGACACAGGAATCCATCGTCAGGCCATCGCGCCGGGGATGTATCTTCTCTCTGGGGTCTCGCTCTGGTCTTCTACGTGGAGATGAACCAGAGCCACACGCCTGCGTGTGTGAGACTGTCCCGGCAACGGCGACACCCACGGGCATTGCCTCCTTCACGGAGAGAGGGCCTGGAAAGCTCAAGACTCCCACGGAGGTTCATTTCCACACTCCCCTCCACCCTTCCAGGCTGGTTTCTCCCTGCTGAAGACGCGCGGGAGCCCAGAGAGCGGCTTCCAGTTCCCGCGGGATTCGTGGAGAGGTCGGGAGAGCCAGCCCCCGAAACGCGCCCCCCTCACCCCTTCCCCCTCTCCCCCTTCCGCTTCGTCTCTCCGGCCCCACCACCACCACCATCACCACGCCCTCCCCCGCCCCACCTCAAACCCCCCCACCCCGACCCTGGCCTCAACGCCCTGGGGCCCTTCCTGGGGGGCGGGGGGCGGCGTGCTGTCCCAGGGCTCACCGCCCTTCATGAAGGGGTGGAGCCTGCCTGCCTGTGGGCCTTTATAAGAGCCGCTGGCTGGCTGTCTGGGCCGGCTTCCTGGCTGCACCTGCCGCAGTGCACAGTCTGGCTGCACCTGCCGCAGTGCACAGTGAGGTGCACGGGAGCCCGCCGGCCTCTCTCTGCCCGTGTCCGTCCGTGAAATTCCGGCCGGGGCTCCCCGCGATGGCCCTCCCGACACCTTCGGACAGCACCCTCCCCGCGGAAGCCCGAGGACGAGGACGGCGAAGGAGACTCGTTTGGACCCCGAGCCAAAGCGAGGCCCTGCGAGCCTGCTTTGAGCGGAACCCGTACCCGGGCATCGCCACCAGAGAACGGCTGGCCCAGGCTATCGGCATTCCGGAGCCCAGGGTCCAGATTTGGTTTCAGAATGAGAGGTCACGCCAGCTGAGGCAGCACCGGCGGGAATCTCGGCCCTGGCCCGGGAGACGCGGCCCGCAAGAAGGCAGGCGAAAGCGGACCGCCGTCACCGGATCCCAGACCGCCCTGCTCCTCCGAGCCTTTGAGAAGGATCGCTTTCCAGGCATCGCCGCCAGGGAAGAGCTGGCCAGAGAGACGGGCCTCCCGGAGTCCAGGATTCAGATCTGGTTTCAGAATCGAAGGGCCAGGCACCCGGGACAGGGTGGCAGGGCGCCCGCGCACGCAGGCGGCCTGTGCGACGCGGCCCCCGGCGGGTGTCACCCTGCTCCCTCGTGGGTCGCCTTCGCCCACACCGGGGCGTGGGGAACGGGGCTTCCCGCACCCCACGTGCCCTGCGCGCCTGGGGCCCTCCCACAGGGGGCTTTCGTGAGCCAGGGAGCGAGGGCCGTCCCCGTGCTCCAGCCCAGCCAGGCCGCGCCGGCAGAGGGGATCTCCCAACCTGCCCCGGCACGCGGGGATTTTGCCTACGCTGCCCCGGCTCCTCCGGAAGGGGCGCTCTCCCACCCTCAGACTCCTCGGTGGCCTCCGCAGCCGGGCAAATGCCGGGAGGACCGGGACCCGCAGCGCGACGGCCCGCCGGGCCCTTGCGCGGTGGGACAGCCTGGGCCCGCTCAAGCGGGGCCACAGGGCCAAGGTGTGCTTGCGCCACCCACGTCCCAGGGGAGTCCGTGGTGGGGCTGGGGCCGGGGTCCCCAGGTCGCCGGGGCGGCGTGGGAACCCCAAGCCGGGGCAGCTCCACCTCCCCAGCCCGCGCCCCCGGAGGCCTCCGCGCGGCAGGGGCAGATGCAAGGCATCCGGGCGCCCTCCCAGGCGCTCCAGGAGCCGGGGCGCTCGTCTGCACTCCCCTCCGGCCTGCTGCTGGATGAGCTCCTGGCGAGCCCGGAGTTTCTGCAGCGGGCGCAACCTTTCCTAGAAACGGAGGCCCCGGGGGAGCTGGAGGCCTTGGAAGAGGCCGCCTCGCTGGAAGCACCCCTCAGCGAGGAAGAATACCGGGCTCTGCTGGAGGAGCTTTAGGACGCGGGGTTGGGACGGGGTCGGGTCGGGTCGGGTTGGGTCGGGTCGGGTCGGGGCAGGGCGGTGGCCTCTCTTTCGCGGGGAACACCTGGCTGGGCGTGGAGCGGCGTGTCTTCCCCGCCGGGCTGACCCGCCTGGGATTCCTGCCTTCTAGGTCTAGGCCCGGCGAGAGACTCCACACAGCAGAGAACTGCCATTCTTTCCTGGGCATCCCGGGGATCCCAGAGCCGGCCCAGGTAGCAGCAGGTGGGCCGCCTACTGCGCACGCGCGGGTTTGCGGGCAGCCGCCTAGGCTGTGGGAGCAGCCCGGGCAGAGCTCTCACGGCTTTCCAGCACCCCACCCACGCCCGACCACCCCCTCCCCACCCCCACCCCCACCCCCCACCCCCGGAAAATGCGTCCTCCCCTGGGCTGGGTGGAGACCCCCGTCCCGCCAAACACCGGGCCCGCGCAGCGCCCAGGCCTGCCATCCCTCCCGCGGCTCGCCTCCTCTGCGCCTCCGCTCCACCGTCGCTCGCCCGTCCGTGCCCCTGCAGCCTCCCAGCTGCCACCGTGGAGCGCCTGCCGGCGGAACGCCGACCGCAGGCCCCGCGCACGCCGGGGACGCTGACCGTTCCAGGTGGGAGGGAAGGCGGGCAGAGATGGAGAGAGGAACGGGAGACCTAGAGGGGCGGAAGGATGGGCGGAGGGAATTCCTCTAGGTGTCTTTGCCGGCCTCCTGGCTAGACCTGCGCGCAGTGTGTAGGCCGGCTGAGGTGCAAGGGTGCCCGCTGGCCTTTCTGCCCTTGTCCGTCCGTGAAATTGCTCCCGAGGCTCTCCCGACACCTTCCGACGCTCTGTAGGCAAAGCTTGGAGAGGAGTTTCATCACCTGGATGATCAGTTCAGAGATATGTCACAATGACCCCTACCTGCGGAGCCTAGAAAAGATTTGTATCATTTTGGTGGTCAGTGCAGTGATATGTCACAATGTCCCCTGTAGAAAAAGCCTGGAAATGATTTACATCACCTAGGTGATCAGTGCAGAGGTATGTCAGAACTCCCCAGTAGGCTGAACCTATACAAGGGTTACATCACTTCGGTGATCAGTGTAGAGATATGTGAAAATTCCCGTGTAGACAGAACCCAGACAAGTGTTGCATCACCTAGTGATCAGTGCAGGGGTAAGTCTTAAATCCTCCTGTAGGCAGAGTGTCCTGTAGGCAGAACTCAGACAAGGGTTACATCACCTGGGTGATCAGTGCAGAGATATGTCAAAATGCTTCTGTAGGCTGAAGCTAGACAGGAGTTACATCACCTGGGTGATCAGTGTAGAGATATGTGAGAATTCCCGTGTAGGCAGAGCCTAGACAAGTGTTACATCACCTAGGTTATCACTGCAGGGATAAGTCATAAAGCCTCCTGTAGGCAGAGCGTAGACAAGAGTTCCCTCCTCAGGGTGATCAGTGCAGAGATATGTCACAAATCCCCTGTAGGCAGAGCGTAGACAAGAGTTTCATCACTTGGTTGATCAGTTCAGAGATGTGTCACAATGTCCATGTAGGCAGATCTAAGACAAGAGTCCATCACCTGGGTGAGCTGTGCAGAGATATGTACCAATGTCTCCTGTAGGCAGTGCCTAGACAAGAGTTGCTTCACCTCAAAGATCAGTGCATAGATATGTCACAGAGCCTCCTGTAGGCAAAGCCCATAAAAGGCTTACATCACCTAGGTGATCAGTGCAGATATATGTCTAAATGCCCCTGTATTCAGAGTGTAGACAAGAGTTACATCACCTAGGTGATCAGTGCAGAGATATGTCACAATACCCCTGTAGGCAGAGCCTAGACAAGAGATACATCACCTGGGTGACCAGTACAGTGATACGTCAAAATTCCCCTGTAGGCAGAGCCTAGACAAGAGATACATCACCTGGGTGATCAGTGCAGTGATATGTCACAAAAATCCGTGTAGACAGAGCCTAGAAAAGTGTTACATCACCTGGGTGATCAGTGCAGATATTTGACACAATGCCCCCATAGACAGAGCCTAGACAAGACTTCCATCACCTGGGTGATCAGTGCAGAGATATGTCACAAATCCCCCTCTAGGCAGAGTATAGAGAAGAGTCCCATCACCTGAGTGATGAGTGCAGAGATATGTCACAAAGACCCCTGTAGGCAGAGCGTCGGCAAGAGTCCCATCACCTGTGTGATCAATGTAGTGATATGTCACGATGCCCCTGTAAGCAAAGCGTAGACAAGGGTTGCATTACCTGGGTGATCAGTGCAGAGATATGTAACAGTGCCCCCTCTGGGCAAAGCCTAGAAAATAGTTACATCGCCTAGTTGATCAGTGTAGAGGTATATCACAAAGCCCCCTGAAAGTAGAGCCTAGAGAAGAGTTACATCACCTGGGTGATCAGTGCAGTGATATGTCACAATTCCCCCGTAGGCAGAGCCTAGAAAAGGGTTACATCACCTTGGTGATCAGAACAGAGATATGTGGCAAATCCCCCTTTAGGCAAAGCCTAGAAAAGAGTTACATCATCTAGGGAATCAGTGCAGAGATATCTCACAATGCACCCATAGGGAGAGCTTAGACAGGGGTCACATCACCTCAGTGATCAGTGCAGAGATGTGTCACAATGCCCCCTTAGGCAGAGCCTAGGCAAAAGTTACATCACCTCGATGATGTCACAAAGCACCTTGTAGGCAGAGCCTAGAGAAGAGTTACATCACCTGCATGATCAGTGCACAGATATGTCACAATGCACCCTGTAGGCAGAGCCTAGAGAAGAGTTGTATCACCTGGGTGATCAGTGCAGAGATATAATACAATGCCCGCTGTAGGCAAAGCCTAGACAAGAGTTACATCACCTCGGTGATCACTTCAGAGATATGTCAAAACAGCCCTGTAGGCAGAGCCTAGAAAAAAGTTACATCACCTAGGTGATCAGTGCAGAGATATGTCACAATACCCCCTTTAGGCAGAGCCTAGACAAGAGTTACATCAGCTGGGTGATCAGTGCAGTGATATTTCACAAAGCCCCCTGTGGGCAGAGAGTGGCCAAGAGTTACATAACCTAGGTGTACAGTGCAGAGCTATGTCAAAACGCCCCTGTAGGCAGAGCCTAGATAAATGTTACATCACCTGGGTGATCAGTGCAGAGATATGTCACAACACCCCCTGTAGGCAGAGCCTAGACAAGAGTTACATCACCTGGGTGATCAGTACAGAAATATGTCACAAAGCCCCTGTAGGTCGAGCCTAGACAAGTGTTACATCACCTGGGTGATCAGTACAGAAATATGTCACAAAGCCCCCTGTAGACAAATCCCAGAAAATAGTTACATCACCTGGGTGATCAGTGGAGATATCTCTCACAATTCCCCCTTAGGCGCAGCTTAGACAAGCGTTACATCACATGGGTGATCAGTGCAGGGATATGTCACTATGCCCCCATAGGCAGATCCAAGACAAGAGTCCATCACCTGAGTGATCAGTGCAGAAATATGCCACAATGCCGCCAGTAGGCAGATACAGACAAGAGTTATATCACCTGCGTGATCACTGCAGAGATATGTCACAATGCCCCTGTAGGCAGAGCCTAGACAAGAGTCCCATCACCTGGGTGATCAGTGCAGAGTTATGTCACAATGCCACCTTTTGGCAGAGCCTAGACAAGTGTTACATCACCTGGGTGATCAGTGCAGAGATGTGTCACAAGCCCCCTGTAGCCAGAGCCTAGACAAGAGTTACATCAGCTGTGTGATCAGTGCAGTGACATGTCACAATGTCCCTGTAGCCATATCCTTGACAAAAGTGACATCACCTGGGTGATCAGTGTGGAGATACGTCACAATGTCTCCAGTAGGCAGAGCCTAGACAAGAGTTACGTCACCTGGGTGATCAGGGCAGATATGTCACAATGCCCCCTGTAAGCAGATCCCAGACAAGAGTTGCATCACCTCAGTGATCAGTGCAGAGATATGTCTCAATGCCCCCTGTCGGAGAAGCCTATACAAGTTACATCATGTCGGTGATCAGTGCAGTGATATGTTAAAATGCCTCTGTAGGCGGAGCCTAGACAAGAGTTACATCACCTGGGTGATCAGTGCAGAGATATCTCACAATACCCCCTGTAAGCAGAGCCTAGACAAGAGTTACATCAACTGGGTGATCAGTGCAGATATATCATAAATCCCGCTGTAGGCAAAGCCTAGACAAGTGTTACATCACCTCAGTGATTGGTGCAGAGATATTTCCCAATGCCCCTGTAGGCAGAGCTTAGACAAGAGTCACATCTCTTGGGTGATCAGTGGAGAGATACGTCACAATGCTCCCATAGGCAGAGCCTAGACAAGAGTTACATAACCCGGGTGATCCGTGCAGAGTGATGTCACAACGCCCTCTGTAGGCAGAGACTAGAAAAGAGTTACATCACCCAGGTGATCAGTGCAGAGATATGTCACAATGCCCCTTGCAGGCAGAGCATAGAGAAGAGTTGCATCACCTGGATGATCAGTGCAGAGATTTGTCACAATGTCCCCTGTAGGCAAAGCCTAGGCAAGAGTTACATCACCTTTGTCATCAGTTCAGGGATATGTCAAAACGCCCCTGTAGGCAAAGCCTAGGCAAGAGTTACATCACCTTTGTCATCAGTTCAGGGATATGTCAAAACGCCCCTGTAGGCAGAGTCTAGACAAGAATTACATCACCTAGTTGATCAGTGCAGAGATATTTCACAATACCCCCTGTAGGCAGATCCTAGACAAGAGTTGCATCGCCTGGGTGATCAGTGCAGAGATATTTCACAATGCCCTCTGTAGGCAGAGGGTAGACAAGAGTTACATCACTTAGGTGATCAGTGCAGAGATTTGTCAAAATTCCCTGTAGGCAGTGCTTATAAAAGTGTTACTTCACCTAGGTGATCAGTGCAGAGATATGTCACAAAGCCCCTGTAGGCAGAGCTTAGATGAGTTACATCACCTGGATGATCAGTGCAAAGGTATGTCACAAAACTCCCTGTAGGCAAAGCCTAGACAATAGTTACATCACTTGGGTGATCAGTGGAGAGATCTCTCACAATTCCCTTGTAGTCAGAGCTTATACAACAGTTACATCACCTAGGTGATCAGAGCAGAGATATGTCACAATGTCCCCATAGGCAGATCCAAGACAAGAGTCCGTCACCTAGGTGATCAGTGCAGAAATACGTCACAATGCCCCCTTAGGCAGAGCCTAGACAAAAGCCCCATCACCTGGATGATCAATGCAGAGTTACGTTACAAAGTCCCTTTAGGCAGATCCTAGACAAGAGTTACATCACCTGGGTGATCAGTGCAGAGATATGTCACAATGCCACTGTAGGCAGAGCCTAGACAAGAGTTACATGACCTAGGTGATCAGTGCAGAGATACATCGCAATGCCCCTGTAGGCAGAGCCTTGACAAGTGGTACATCACCTGGGTGATCATTGCAGGGATATGTCACAAAGCACCCTGTAGGCAGATCCTAGACAAGAGTTACATCACCTGGGTGATCAGTGCAGAGATATGTCACAATACCCCCTGTAAGCAGAGCCTAGACAAAAGTTACATCACCTGGGAGATCAGTGCAGAAAGATGTCACAATGTCCCCAGTAGGCAGAGACCAGGCAAGAGTTGGATCACCTCGGGATCAGTGCAGAGACATGTCTCAATCCCCCTGTGGGCACAGCCTAGACAAGAGTTACATCACCTCGGTTAACAGTGCAGAGATATGTTGAAATGTCCCTGTAGGCAGAGCCTGCACAAGTGTTGCATCACTTAGGTGATCAGTGCAGAGATATGTCACAATACCCCCTGTAAGCAGAGCCTGGACAAGAGTTACATCACCTGGTTGATCAGTGCAGAGATATCCCACAACGTCCCTGCAGGCAGAGTGTAGACAAGAGTTACATCACCTAGATGATCAGTGCAGAGATATTTCACAGTGCCCCTTGTAGGCAGAGCCCACACAAGAATTATATCACCTGGATGATCAGTACGGGGATATGTCACTATGCCCCCTGTAGGCGGAGCCTAGACAAGAGTCCTATCACCTGGGTGATCAGTGCAGAAATATGTCACAATGCCCCCAGTAGACAGAGCCTAGACAAGAGTCCTATCACCTGGGTGATCAGTGCAGAATTATGTCACAATGCCCCCAGTAGACAGAGCCTAGACAAGAGTTACATCACCTGGGTGATCAGTGCAGAAATATGTTGCAATGCCCCCATAGGCAGATCCAACACGAGAGTTACATCACCTGGGTGATCAGTGCAGAGATATGTAACAATGCCCCCAGTAGGCAGAGCCTAGAGGAGAGTTACATCACCTGGGTGATCTTTGCAGAAATACGTCACAATCCCCTGAGTAAGCAGAGCCTAGACAAAAGTTACATCATCTGGGTGATCAGTGCAGAGACAAGTCACAAAACCCACATAGGAAAAGACTAGACAAGAGTTACATCATCTGGGTCATCAGTGCAGACATATGTCACAAAGCTACCATAGGCAGAGTGTAGACAAGTGTTACATCACTTGGGTGATCAGTGCAGAGATCTGTCACAGTGCCCCCATAGGCAGAGCCTAGACAAGAGTTCCATCACCTAGGTGATCAGTGTAGAGATATGTCACAACGCCCCCTGTAGGCAGAGGCTAGACAAGAGTTACATCACCTGGATTTTGGTTCCTGCAATATGTCACAATGGCGAGGGTGAGGGTTAGGGTGAGGGTGAGGGTGAGGGTCAGAGTAAGGGTGAGGGTCAGGGTGAGGGTGAGGGTCAGGGTGAGGGTGAGGATTAGGGTTAGGGTGAGCATTAGGTTTAGGGTTTGGGTTAGGGTTAGGGGTTAGGCTTAGGCTTAGGGTAAGGCTTAGGGTTCGGGTTCAAGTTTGGGTTCAGGTTAAGAGTTAGGGTTAGGGTTAGGGGTTAGGGGTTAGGGTTAGGGGTTAGGGTTAGGGGTTAGGGCTAGGGGTTAGGGCTGGGTTAGGGTTAGGGTTAGGGTTATGGGTTACAGTTAGGGTTAGGGTTAGGGTTAGGGTCAGGATTAGGGGTTAGGGTTAGCGTAGTGTGAATAATTTCACATTATTACTAATAATAAATTATTATTTATATTACACTATTACTTAATGTAAAGGCTATTAAGACATGTTTGTCTTCAAAGAATGGCCTTGATTTCTGTGGGCAGTTTCTCCTCATGGAAAGGTAGTGCATTCTTTCTAAATCATGGACAAAATGGGCCTCCAGGAGCTACAGGCTGCAGAAGCAGCTTCTCCTCTATGTCCTTCACTGCCTCATACTATTGTTGACCTTGAAACCTTCTTTTGGTCTAGTTTTATCAACAGAGCTAGTATTTCCATGAGGTTCTACTACATACCAGGTTCCAGAAAGCTAGATGTCTTTTGTTTGTTATTATTCACTAAATACAAATCACAACTCTTTTCTCATTACACACACATTAAAATTTAGCTGAGGGAGATTGAGTGACTTTCCCAGGGTCACAGAGCTACTAAGAGCAGAGTCGTGTTTAGATTCATGTGGGAATACTGAACACAGAAATGAACCAACGGAAACATCCTATGTTCCAAAAGTCTACTCAAGCCATTTGTTCTTATTTTAAGGAAAATCTTTATGCTAATTTTAAACTCCAAATACTTCTGAATGGCAGAGATCTACAGATTTGATTCTGATGTAAGAAATGATGTTCACCAGCTGGTTACTGCTAACATCCCACAACCCCGAGCATACTGGAGAAATGTCTAAGCCTCGTGGTCAGTGGGGACATTGCTGGTGGAGTCTGAAATTGTCATGCAGTGACTCACTCAAGCTTAGGCAGATTTGGTGATATATGACACAGAGATGCAAAGAAATGTTGTAGCTGACACACACAGGCTGGCTCTGGGAGATGCAGAAGGAGCACGTCCCCCAAAATGAAGCCAGACAGACATCTTTAAGGAAGGAGCAAAGGGGCTTCATCTTAAAGAATGAAGAAGGGATTTGGCATGAGAGATGGGGCAGGAAGTTCTTCAGAGGCAGAGGGAGAGCATGAGAATATTAGGAAGGCAGGAGAGATCCTCACACATCTGGGAAGCTGACAATCCATCAGCATGTCCAGAAGGAAAATAAGGAAGAGGAGCAGAAATAGATGAGGCTGGATATAGAAGCAGGGCTGAAGCTGTGTCGATTGTGGTAAAGAGTTGTGATTCTATCCAGAAGGCAATAGGTAGCATTCTAAACAGAGATCTTTTTTTTTGAGATGGAGTCTCCCTCTGTCGCCCAGGCTGGAATGCAGTGGCACGATCTCAGCTCACTGCAAGCTCCTCCTCCCGGGTTCACACCATTCTCCTGCCTCAGCCTCTGGAGTAGCTGGGACTACAGTCGCCCGCCACCACACCCGGCTAATTTTTTTGTATTTTTAGTAGAGACGGGGTTTCACTGGCTTAGCCAGGATGGTCTCGATCTCCTGGCCTCGAGATCCACTAGCCTCGGCCTCCCAAAGTGCTGGGATTACAGGCGTGAGCCACCGTGCCCGGCCACAGAGATCTTTTAAAACAAGAGTCAGCAAATATTTTCTGCAAAGGGCTAAATGTTAAATATTTTAAATTTTCCAAGCCATATGGTCTCTCTCTCAATGACTCAGCTCTTCCATTATACCATGAAAGTAGCCAGAGACATTATATAACACATGTATTGGCTGTGTCCCATTACAACTTTACTTACAAACGCAGACTGTGTCAGACATAGTCCATGCATGGTAGTTTGCCACACCCTGTTTTAGAAAGCTCAGGTTTATGATGTGATGGAGAATGCCTACAAGAGATCTTGTTTTAAATGGTAGAGTGAACATACACTGGAATTCTATCCTGCTTGACCCAAGCTCTTGATAGCGAAAGGTAGAAAAGATAGATAGTAAATAGATAGATAGATGATAGGCAGGTAGATAGATAGATGATAGATAAAGAAAATACATAGCTCTTCCAGAAAACAGAAATGGATAACTTCATGAACCAAAAGCAGAGTAATATACTTTAGAAAGGAAGCAGGCCGGAAAACCCACAGTTGCAAAGCAAATAGAATTTCCAGCTGCCTCTTGTAGCCTCTTCCTGGAAGTAGTCACAGCCCAGTGTGTTTGACTTCTTCCTCTGTTTTTTGTTAGTTTGTTGTTTGCTTTTCTGTGGGGTTTTTGTTGTTGTTGTTTGCTTTTTTTAAAAAAATTCCCTTTCCCTGCTTTTTTGTCACAGCAGCCTTTGTCATTTCAAACAGCGCGTGTTCTTTAAAAAAAATTATATCAACTTTTCAATTAAAATGCAACATGTCTGAAACTTGATATCTGTAGAGGTGAGTTGGACAAAGGAGCCCTTGTTACTGCACGTATTCATTCTTCAAATTTCACCTTGCACGCAGTAACAGACAATGCACAAAGCCACTTCCTTATGGATGGAAATTCTGAAATCGTTTTATGCCTGGCCTTTCCATCCTTCAACTTCCCCTCTCCCATGCTGTGAATGATTGTGTTGGACATTTTTGTTTTAATCTCAGTGAGAGGGGAACACAGGTAGCTCTAATATAGCTGTGACCCACATGCTTCTGTTTCTAGCATGCATTTATTTTACAGCAAACATTTACATCCATGATTTTTCACTGTCTTTTGAAAATAATTAGGCAACATCTCATCTGAGGTAGGATGTCTCTAGGGGTTGTGTTCTGAGGGAGGAAAACTAATCTGTTCTCTTTCCACTGCATTCTAGGAACAGTAAGAGAACCTTGTTCATGAATAATTTGTTTCCACACTACAGAGTGGGTAATAAGCAGATTAGTAAAAACAATTCTGCTTCACTTCAATAACAGCCTCCTCCAACTAATTTTTTCTCAACAAACTTATTTTTCCAGCAGAAGAATCCCAGACTTCCTAGAAAACCCAGTGACTCTTTGCACCTTAAATCTGTGAAATCCTCATGTTTTCTTCTGCCGTATCCATAGTTCAAACAAAGATGAGGCAAAGCTAGATGCATTCCTGAAGGAACCCAAGAAATTCTTCTCTTTCTTTCTCTGGAATGAAATGAATTCTCTAGACCACCAGTTCTAACCTTCAAAAACCAAACCTGTTTGTGAGATCTCCTTCAAATACTACTGTGGACCCCAGTGTTTATTCATTAGATTTTTTAAATATTTGTTTTATTTGGAATCAAAGTATTTCTAATTTTAGTATTTGTATTAATATAAGGGAGAAATGTTTAAATCTGTCTATGCCATATGTGCCTCTGGCTTATTGCCCAATTAATTGCAGCCTCAGGCTAAACTTCGGTTTCTGTCTTTAATTTTTGTCAGAAGAAGTATAACTGATCTCAAAACATCTGCTTTTATTGTAGGGGCTCATGCAGCCATCTCCATTCCTCTCTCTTTTCTTGCAATCTGGGTGGAAGTTCTTTAATATGAACATTTCAACCACCTTCATTCTACCATGTCCACTCTCAGCACATTCAAACTTATCCAGCCAAGGCTGTCATCTTAGGCCAGGGATTTTTTAGGAATCTGTTTTGCTGTGATGTCGCTGGCACCCCTTTGACTCACTGTATCACCCCAGGCTTCTTTTCATTTCAGAAGCCCAAGAGGGCAGAAAAAGAAGTAGGTGAGCAATTAAACACTCTGAGTCAGGAGCGTCTCCCCTTGTGTTAAGCAATGTTGTAGAACATTGTATTTAGTAAGCTCCTAGCAGATGAGCCATGTAGCTGCTGAGCACACAGGCCTGCTTGCTGCTGTGAGCTCAGACACCATCATCATTAGTCTTTTCCATCTCTGGAGGGAAGTGTAAGGGCCACTTAATAACCTGTAAGTCACAGAGAGTTAAAGGTGTTTCCCCAAAACACTGATGACAGAATGAAAGGTGAGGAGTGTAAACCACAGGCCACAAAAGTGCAGGAAAGTCTCTCAGTGTGGGTTGCTGAAGAAATGCAGGTCTTTTTTCTTTTGGAAGTCTCCCTAGAATGGGGTCAAGGACTCTGCCCATTCTGGGATGAAAAATTGGGATGTTAGACACCTTCAGATATTTATCCCAAGCTTTCATTTTGGGCTCTTAATTAGTTTGTTCATCCATCACAATCTCAAATGCTAAGCAGGGCATTTGAATCTCTCCACAGTCCAAATCAGCACCGTCTTTTAAAGTTGAGTTTCTTATTATTCTCAGCTGATATACCTTATTTATCCCGCACCCACCCCAATAACATATTATGCTTACTGTTATCTTGGAGACAACCTTTGAATTTTACTCAGTCTGGAGCGCTCTTCACATGTCTTGTCCAGATCCAGTTCAGACTCATTCTTCAGCTGTGCATCAGTCAGTGGGGGCTAGCTTAAACTGTGGTGATAAACAACCTCCAAATTTCAGTGGCTCAAAAATATTCTTCCTCATTTATTTACATCTCATCACTGGTCAGGTGAGAGGTAGCTCTGTGCTGTGTCATCCTGACACAGGAATCCAGACGGAAGGAGGGACCATCAATAAGATCCCCATTGCTATAGAAAAGAGAAAAAAGCATGCAGAATAGAACTCTGTTTCTTGGAGATTTCTCCTGAAAAAGTTACATGTTATTTCTTCTCACCGCCATTGGCAAAAAAAAAAAAAAAAAAAAAGTCATGTGGCCATGGGAAAATTTAAGTAGGTGGGATGGAACAGTCAGAATGCATTCATAAAAAATGAACCGAAAATATTTGGAGAACAGCACCAATGACTATCATGAATGCCAACATACATCCCTAACAACCCAGTGCTGTTACCCTCCAAACTTTTTATGTCTTGCAAAGTATTAGAACTTCATATCTGAAACCATACCACTCAGAGGGAATGCAAAATAGAAATTGACATCTCCTTTAGGATGTCCATAGAGAATTCAAGAAAAGAAGTTAAATAATTTAAAAGTGCTTTTGGGTACAGCTATTTAGCACTAGAGGGTAAGATTAGAGATAGATTGTAAAGATAATAATAGGGTTAGGCATAGGATTAGGATCTGGGTCACAGTCAGGGCCGGAAGTATGGTTAGAGGTGGGGTCATTGTCAGGGTCAAGATCAAAGTCAGGGTCAAAGTAAGTGTCAGAATTAAGGACCAGGGTAGGGATCAGGATTTAGGTTCAGGCTCAAAGTCTTGGGACACGGTTAGGGTTAGGATTAGAACCACAGCTTTGTTCTCAGGACCCACCCAAGGATGGGTCACCATGGCTTTGGAGCACCTGGTAGAGTGGCGTGTCCACAGTGAAGACCAGAGTTTCGTTGTCCTAAAGACTGACCTGGGAGACGTGGCTGCAGGCCATTGAGGAAGGTGAGGCAAAAGCTTCCTGTCTGCTCCCCGTGTGCTGAGGAGGGAGCTCTGCCATGGGCTTTACTTTCACACGTTATATTCTACAAGTCTTGTTTTACAAAAGCATCCCTTCCTTGAGGTTTCGGCCGCTCATCGCTGCTCATGGTCATAGCGTGCCATAACATATAGTAAGATTTGGGTTTGTTTCTGGGAGAGATCTTGGCATAGAGAAAGGAGAAATGCTTAGAGCCACCATCAAGACAGTTGGGATGAAAGCTGGGGATAGGCAGAGGCTGGAGGAAACATGTGCACCCCTTGTAAACACTTTTATTCATGTTTTAATTATTCACTTTTCTTACAGTGTTAAATTAGTAAAAATAGTATTGGAAAATTGAAAAGTAGGCATATTAAAACTTGCAACACTATTTAAGCTTAGATATATTATTTGTACCTCATCAACATTTTTTATTTTGTTGAGAAAGTCTAAGGTTAATTGGCAGCATATTTCTAATAGTAGATAGAATAATGTCTGTTTTATAAACATTGACATCCTACATTACATGTGTGAACCCTGAAAATCTGAGACAGCTCTCAGATTTTTTAGAAAGTTTATTTTGCCAATCTTGAGGATGTGCACCCGTGATGCCTCCTCAGGAGGTCCTGACAACATGGGCCCAAGGTGATCGAGGCACAGCTTGGTTTTATACACTTTAGGGAGACATGAGACATCAATCAATACGTGTAAGATGTACATTGGTTCAGTCCAGAAAGGTGAGAAGGCCAGAGAGGGGGCTTCCAGGTCATAGGGAAGTAAGAGACAAATGGTTTCATTCTTTTGCTTTGCTGATTACCCTCTCCAAATGAGGCAATCAGATATGCATTTATCTCGGTGAGCAGATGGGTGACTTTGGATAGAATGGGAGGCAGGTTTGCCCTAAGCAGTTCCCAGCTTGACTTTTCCCTTTAGCTTAGTGATTTTGGGTCCCCAAGATTTATTTTCCCTTCATAAGGTTTTCCTATGAGCATTAATTATTCATTGTGTATTTTACTGCACAAATAAGGCACAGGTTTTTAAAAAATCATCAACTTTGTGGCTACCTATATAGACATAATTACATAGAAGCTCAACTAAATTTGCAAACATTCCAGAGTTTGGGTTTCCAATAATTCTTTGTGATTATTTAAAAGGTAAAGTATTTTTTTCCCATAAAACATAGCAACATTTAAAATCACCCATAGAATGTCCTGCAATTTTTGTTTCTCTAGTTTCCTCATTTTCTGCAAAGCCTCGCTGAGGAAATTGACTTTGAATATCCTTTTACACTCTTCTGTTTTAGAAAGCATTGTGGTAAAACATTGAATCATCATGGTCATAAGCTCTGTTCATATTGTTTCTTTCTTTGAATATTTTTTCCCAGTGGCCAATATTTGATCCTGTTGTATTATGGCTAAAAGGTAGGCATGGCAACAAAATAAAGACAGGAAGTCTTTGGAATAAGTGATCCCATCACAATGAATCAATTTGCCTTTGGAACATATTTTTACAAAGTCACTCTTTTGAAAGTATTTAGCTATGAATTGAAACAGAGTCTGTATGGTTAATATTTTTCCTGGTCTAAGGTGAACAGCATTTTAGAGAATGAACTCAGGACACAACCACAGCACAAGAAAAACATGTGATAATTAAGTTTACAGATATGTGTTACTACTGTAACAGAAAACATGTAAAGAACATTTGATTTATATATCAGTCTGCACAGTTTAATTTTTTGTGTCATAAATACTCTTATTTAAAAAAACAGGACTAGTTAACCGTGTCAATTACTAGTAATTCATGGTATAAATAATTAAACAAGGAAGTGTTAAAAAAACAGTGTTTTAAATAAAGTTTTATTTTACATCATCTTTTTTACTTACACAGGAATTGTCAAAAAAAAAAGCAGAGATTTCCCATGTAGCCGCAACCTAGTTTCCTCTCTTATTAATAACTTCTATCAGTGTGTCTCACATGGCTTATTAATATCTTACATAATTTGTCACAGTTAATGAACCAACACTGATAGACTATTATTAACTAAAGTTCATATTTCATTTGGACTCCCTTAGTTCTGTCTTACTCTGACCCAGGATCCCATCCAGGATCCCGCATGACATGTAGTCATCACGTAGGCTCTTCCTGGCTGTGACAGTGTGTCAGGCTTTCCATCTCATGATGACCTTGATAGTACTGAGGAGGATGGGTCAGGCATTTTGTAGAATGTCCGCCATTGTCTGTTCATGTTCTCAAGGTGAACTGTCACCTTTGATGTTCACTTGGATCGTTTGGCAGAGCTACTGTTTGTCAGGTTTCTCCACCGTGAAGTTATTTTTCCCCCTTGTCCGTACTGCATGTGTTCTTTTGGAGCAAGTCACTATGCAGAGCCTCACTCCTTACGGAGTGAGGAGTTGGCTCCACCTTCTTAATGGCTAAGTGTCTACATCAATTATTTGGAATTCTTTTGCAAAGGAGATTCCTATGCAACTCCATTTGCTTATTCACCTAGGTATACAAATACAGACACCTAGATAATTACTTTAAGCTTTAGTTATTATTCAACAGTACAGTATTATGTTGCACAATTCATTCCTGTGCTGGCCATCAGTAGCTGTTTTTATTGGCTCTTATTTTTCTTTGATATATTTTAATTTTTTTAGTACTTACTTACTTTCTGATACTTCCAGATTATCCTGGCTCCTATATTTACTGTCCCAGTTCTAGTATCAGACATTTCTTCAAAGAGCCTGATTCCTTTCAGAATGGTAGGAAAACTTGCATCTGGCTGCTGAATGAGCACATTGTATCTTGTCCCTCATTGGCAATGCTAGGAAGTATATGTGTGTGTCTAACCTACCTATACACACCTAATTATAAAGTTTTCTATGTAGAACTGTGTGTATCTATATTAAACTAAACATAAGTTTACATTGATGTCTCCACCTCTGATCTACTATCACATGAATCATTCTAGCCTTCTCGCCTTGCTAATTTGTAACCTCCCACTTCAACAGTGAGAAACCTGGTTCCCACCATCTGTGACTTATGTAAGTCATTGTTTTATTCCAGATACAGACACCGTGGTTTTACAATTGTTCACAATTGCTTCTGTTGGAAAGAACTTTATAAAATGGAATCCAATGATGAAGTATAGTTCATTTGCCTTCAGCCTACAGATTCTATTCATTTTCAAAGTTACCTAGGTCAACACCATTTTCTCTACACCTTCAGTGAGTTTTTACCTACATTTGTGTCTTAGTCCATTTTGTGCTTCTGTAACAGAATACCTGAGGCTGCATAATTTATAGGTAAAAAAGGTTCATTTGGCTCACAATACTGGTGGCTGGGATGTCTGAGATTGGGCAGTTGCATCTGGTGGGGCCTCAGTCTTTTTCACCTCATGGTGGAAAGTGGAAGGGGAGCAAGGGGTGCACTAGAGATCACATAGCAAAAGTGAAAGCAAGAGGGAAGCAAAGGAAGACAGACTCTTTTTAATTACCTAGTCCTGCAGGAATTATGTATTCCTGTGAGAACAGAACTCACTCACCCCCATGGAGGACATTAATCTATTCATGAAGGATCCGTCCCCATGACCCATACACCGTCCACTAGGCCCCACCACCCCACACTGACACAGTGGGGGTCAAATTTCAACATGAGTTTTTGCGGGGACAAACCACATCCAAACCATAGTAATTTGTAGCATAAATTCTTTTTCACATGATGTATTCTGTCCTGGGATACTCCACATCCTGAGTAATTTTATTTAATTTGAATAGAGTTTGCTTTAACCATTTGGCTGTAAAATTCTGTATATTTTGAAAAATGCATTGTGGCAGATATCCCACTATTAAAGTATCATATGGAATGCTTCAAATCCCCACCCCATGGAGCCAATGGCTTCCCATCTGGGTAGTTTGCCTTCTCTAGTATCTCATTAAATAAGGTCACACTGTGTGTATCCTCCTCAGACTGTCTTCTTCCACTTAGCAATGTGCATGCAAGATTCACTCATGTCTTTGTGTGAGTTGATAGCTTGTTCCTTTCTATGGCTAAATAGTATTCCATTACATGAATGTACCACAATTTGGTTATGCATTTTGGGGAGCAGAACCTTCCTTTTCTAACTTTGTTCCAGGGTTGGAGACCTTAAAATTAACTGAAAATAGATGCATTAGTAGGAGAGACAATACTTGGCTTCTTGTTCCCCAAGTATCATTGTGGGACAAAATTCATCAGATGGCAGGATCCAGTTTAAAAAGAGGTAAAAATAGTCAAGAAACAAGAAACAAGACTAGAATCTGATAACCCACAATGGCTATAGTTTTCCTTTAAAAATTTTTTTTTGAGACAGGGTGTGGCTCTGTCACCCAGGCTGGAGTGCAAAGGTGCAATCTCAGCTCACTGCAACCTCTACCTCCTGGGTGCAAATGATCCTCCCTCCTCAGCCTCCTGATTACCTGGGACTACAGGCACATGCCATCATGCCCATCTAATTTTTGTATTTTTGGTAGAGACAAGGTTTCACCATGTTGCCCAGGCTGATGTTGAACTCCTGGCCTCCCAAAGTGCTGTAATTATAGGCATGTGCCACCATGCCCAGCCATGTTATACTTTTCCATTGAAACATTAAATTTCTGTCTGTAGTAACCATCATTTTTGATCATAATCAAAGTAAGACTATTCTTGTTTTAAAAATAAGTCTAGTTTTGTTAGATTTTGCTTGATTATTTACGTAAGTGCAGCAAGAACAGGAGATGACCACGTAGGTGCCTTCAGGTTTCTTTGCTGGAAGTTTTCATACAGAATCTCAGATTTGACTTTTAAGGCCTTATTCAGGCTAAAAGCCAAGCCAAGAACATACTATCAAATTTCAGCTGCAGTCCTTATAGCTTTGTGTGAATTCCTCTCTTCTTGAGGCCCCAAAATATCCCTAAATTCCTGGGCCTACCATGAAATGACCTTCCTTACTAACCTATAAGGCTGTGAACCCTGTAATCTAGGTATCAGGCTGGCTTTTCTGAGAGTGCTGTTGGGAATGAAGTTTTTGATGTTCCAGAAAAAAAAAAAAAGAATTAACATGGGAACAAATGATCTCTTAGCAAGGCGAGCTTTACTTTTCTGCAGAAAGGGTGCTACTCAATAGCTGTCCAGCCACAAGAGCACACCAAACAAAGGAGACAGAGTTACTTATAACCTGATGTATCTACCCTACTGCTGTGTCCAGTTTCCATTGGCTGGAATAGGACCTCACAATTTACACTTTACCCGATTGGCTGTTAGTTTAAAACTTTCTTAATTAGGTAAGGGGAATAGAAGAAAGAAAGAAAAGGAAGTTGCACAGGGATAGTTAAGGAAGCATCTCCAAATAAGGAATTGCATGTACTATGGACTGGGGCTTGTCTAGTTCTGTCCAGGCATGCTGGAGCAAGCTAGGACAAGTGATTTGGAATACACACACACACACACACACACACACACACACACACACACATATAAAAATAGTGGATAGTTGTGACTTTATAATCTTTGAGGAAGAACTTTCCTTAAAGTTTTCCACAGTGCTTTGTAAGCATTGTCTCCATAAAAGTCAACCTTACTTCCTTAAAACTGCTGGTCATAACTGATCTTAGGTACACTTCCTAAATATCATATTCCAGTAAAAACCTTGATAATATAACCAAAATTTCCAATTATGTCCTGTTATAAGGTGAAAAGATTCTTATTGGACTTTTGCTAATAACTATATCATCGTGGAAATAAGAGTATTCAGTAAGGATTTCAAAATTCTGGAAAAATCAGGCAGGGAAAAAAGATAAATGCTTCATTTCTGTTTACAAAAGTATAATCTACTAAATTGTTGCAAGTTACAGTTAGAGTAAGAGAAAGAGATTTCTTAAATCCAGAAACTAGAATATTAAATAACCAGCAATGCTCCAAAAAGCTATAAAATTATAATCAATTTTCATCAGTTCATTCAGTGCCATGTAATCAATTCCAGTCTTGTGGATCTTGGGTTAGCAGTGTCATGAACCCATCAATTTCTCAACCAGACTTCTGGAGCCCTTAACTGAGTCAAGTGTATGGTCTTAAAGTTATTTAAGCAATATCATCAGAAGCCTATAACCAGAGTACCTGTCATAGTCTTTTCTGTGAGTCTCAGAGGGAGTCCTGTCTTGGAGACGAATTTTCTGACCTGTAGCTGATTGCAGGAGTTTTCAGGAAAGCATCAGGGGGAAATAATATCTAAATGACCAAAAGTATGAAATGGCTGTGATGAAAGATCTGATGAGAGTTCATTATACCACAACTGACAAGGATATTCGATTTTTTCTGTGGCATACAACATATATTTATTTATTTATTTAGAGACAGAGTCTTGCTCTGTCGCCCAGGGTGGAGTACAGTGGCGCAATCTCGGCTTACTGCAAGCTCTGTCTCCCGGGTTCATGCCATTCTCCTGCCTCAGCCTCCCAAGTAGCTGGGACTACAGGTGCCTGCCATCACGCCCGGCTAATTTTTTGTATTTTTAAGAGAGACGGAGATTCACCGGGTTAGCCAGGATGGTCTGGATCTCCTGACCTTGTGATCCACCCGCCTCAGCCTCCTAAAGTGCTGGGATTACAGGCATGAGCCACTGCGCCTGGCACAATATTTAAAATAATAATTGGAATTATGACTCATTACTCTATAGTGGTACATAGCATGGATAAGGAGGACATTGACAAATTTCCAGGAATTTTATATAATTTCTGAAAACATAATATTTTACCCATACAAATATAACACAGGGAAGGTTAGGTATCTCTTTTGATTTGTATCTTATGTATGGTTTTCCTTATAAAAAATACAACCTACTTTACTTGCAAAACATGCCCCACTTTTCTTGCATGCTTAGCATAGTGTTGTTTCTAGTTATTCTATTATTTCTAGTAGTTTTATTTACATATATGATTATAATTTTAATACTTAGTAATCTTTTATTTTCCAGAGAAAACTAGGAAGTAGACAGTTATAAACTGTCATATATTAGCATTCTATAGTAGATTAGAAAATGTATGAATATACCATCTCCCAACATCTAGAGGGAAGTGTTCCCTCATAATACAATTCCTCAGTGTGGCAGAAAAAAATATGTTTATTAATGGGCCAAAATATCTTTAGTCTCTCTGTAAAAATAGGAAGCCAAAAGTATATAAACTTGAATTATTTATGTTCAGTAATTAATGTTTTAGTATTGTATCTTATTTATAAATGGTCTAGATATTTAATGCAAATCTTTTACTTAGCTTAACTTTAAGGTTAAAAATTACCAAAAGTACTTTGGAGACTATTCTTAGGCAGATTTACTGTAAACAGATTATATTTGAAATAATGTTTTTTGCTTTTCACAAGATGGCACCGAAGGCGAAGGAAGCTCCTGCTCCTCCTAAAGCCAAAGCCAAAGCGAAGGCTTTAAAGGCCAAGAAGGCAGTGTTGAAAGGTGTCCACAGCCACATGCAAAAAGAAGATCCACATATCACCCACCTTCAGGCGGCCCAAGACACTGCGACTCCAGAGGCAGCCCAGATATCCTCAGAAGAACACCCCCAATAGAAACAAGCTTGGCCACTATGCTATCATCAAGTTTCCGCTGACCACTGAGTCAGCCGTGAAGAAGACAGAAGAAAACTACACACTTGTGTTCATTGTGGATGTTAAAGCCAACAAGCACCAGATCAAACTGGCTGTGAAGAAGCTCTATGACAGTGATGTGGCCAAGCTCACCACCCTGATTTGTCCTGATAAAGAGAAAAAGGCATATGTTCGACTCGCTCCTGATTATGATGCTTTGGATGTTGCAACAAAATTGGGATCATCTAAACTGAGTCCAGCTGGCTACCTCTAAATATATGTGTATCTTTTCACCATAAAAAAATGTTTTTCATAAGAGTGACAACTTAATTAGAATCAAATCTATAAGCTTTAAGATTTTATGTTTCTAGTAAGTATAATATTAGCTTATTTGACTAGAACTCAAGCAGAATAGGAATTTATGCTTGTTTTATATTCAATAGTGATAACTTTGAAGATATAGTTGTTTTATTATACCAAAAATATTATATTAATCTTATTTAACTAAGTTTTATCCAAATCGTGTTAACTTAAAAAACATTTGATCGGTTCCTATATTTCTAGGAGTTTTGTGAATATTTATTTATAAATGCTTATTTTTTTCCAAGCCAAGTTAGAATAGAGCACTTTTAGAGGACTTTATAAATGAATTTTGCAATGCTCTCCGGAGTTAAGAATATATCACATATACCTAACATACATTAACAGATATGCAAACACAGATAGAGATTTCATAGATTTCATCCTGAAATTTCAGCCATGAATCAGGCATAAATATTCTGATGGTTAATTTTAGACATCTACTTGATCGGATTAAGAGACACACATAGCAGGGGGGTGAGGCACCCCCCGCGATGCAGGGAGTAAGAGCCAGCCCCTCTTCCTCCCCTGGCTCTTAGGACCCCCATCGCAGGGGGGTGAGGCACTCCCCGCAATGCGGGGAGTAAGAGCCAACTCCTCTTCCCCCCCTGGCTCTTAGGACCCCCATCGCAGGGGGGTGAGGCACTCCCCGCGATGCGGGGAGGGCTGAGACTGGGGTTTGGGCTGTTCTGGACTTCAACACTCACACCTTGTCCCCCCGCAGGTCTATGGCGTGTGCTCAGTGGGGCTGGAGTGGCTGGCTTACCTCCTCGTGACTTATGGCCTGGGTGCCTCAGCCACCTCACTTCTGGGCCTGCTGGGCCTGTGGCTGCCACGCCCTGTGCCCCTGGTGGCTGGAGCAGGGGTGCACCTGCTGCTCACCTTCATCCTCTTTTTCTGGGTCCCTGTGCCTCGGGTCCTGCAACACAGCTGGATCCTCTATGTGGCAGCCGCCCTTTGGGGTGTGGGCAGCTCCCTGAACAAGACTGGACTCAGCAGTGAGTATAGCTGTGTGCCTGGGTGGGGGGGTGGGGGTGGCAGGGAGCTTTATGGCTATCTGTGGGTGGTTGGCTAGACATAGACATCCCAGGGACAGATATGGGGTCCCATGGTCACATAGGGCCCTGTGGACATGGCAGAGGCAGGTGGGGCTTCCTGTGAACACTCTGGGGGTGGAAGGGAAGTCTCATGGAGACACTGGGGACAGATGGGTAAGGCATGGACACCCTGGAGACAGGTATGGGGTTTCCACGCCATGGACATTCCGTTAATACCCCAGGGCGGGCACAGGGCCCCATCAACACTGGAGTGTTAGTGTGAAACCTCGTGGTTACACGGGGCAGGTGTGGGGCTCTGTGGACACCCCTTAGGGACAGTTTGAAAAACACATCAGGGATTCTCCCTTTTCATACCAGCGGACAGGGCTTACCCTGGCATAGTTTTCATGACACTTGGAGCAGATGTTTTGGTCTCTGCCTCATGGAGCATGTGGTAGGAGCAAGTGGCCTGTTGTACATCCATGGCATGGATACAGACATGGGCCTTTGTATAGAGAGGAGCAGGCCTGCAGCCCCAACCCATTCTGCTCAGTACCAGAGTCCAGGCCCCAGGTCTGGGCTGCTGGGGAACAGGGCCCTGTTTGCAGAAGGCAGCGGGTGGGCCCATGTTCAGCTCCAGGATGCTCCCTGCCCACAGATGGGCACATGCAGTGACACACAGCTAGCACACATGGGCAGAGTCCTGCGGGGCATCCATGTCAGTGTCTGTTCTGATGGGCCGAAGCTGTGAACAGTTTTGAACGTCATCCTTGGGGGTGTGGAGTGGCAGAGGTCATGCCTGCTGCTGGCAGGGCAGAGGCTGGCTCGGTGTCTCTGTCTGTAGCAGGGGCTGGAGCCTCATACTGCACCACAGTCTCTTGGCCGTTTTTCCCAAGGATAGCCAATTCTGGGCAGAGTCCAACCTGGCTATCTTGGACCCATGTTGTGCCCTGTCTGGTCCTGGCATCCCCTCTGCCCAGCTCCATATCCCATCTCCTCCGGTCAACCCTGGGGGACACTTGTCTCTTCATAGCAGCACTGTGGGGTTAAAGTCACCCTGCAGGGCCCCAAGACAGGAGTGTTCATGTCCTGAGTGCCTGGTGAAGGTGTTAATAGTGGTCCCTATGATTTGGCAGGTGCCATGCCCACTTTCTCACTTTAGAACTTCAGAACACAGCACAGAATAGGCATAAGCTCATCTCACCATTGGGAAAAGCAGCTCTGGGGAATTAAGTACCCAAATCACCCACAGAGCCAACATTACAGTCCTGAGAACGAGTGTGCATCTTCTGACTCCCAATCCATTATTCTTGTTGCCCTCCCTGGGAGGACTCACTGGAAAGGAAGCCCCACTCTCCATGCTTAGCTTCAGGTTTGATTTGCAAAGTTGGCAGCTGCAAACAGTTCGATCTCTCTAGTCCCGGCTGAAGAGGAGAAACAGTGCCTGCAAGCTTGGCACTGCACACCTGCGGTTGGGGACAGGACATGACTAAGCACAGAGCTTTCTTCTTTTGAGGCCACGCGTGTGGTGCGGAGCGGGACCACCTGCATCCACACAGCCCGACGCACCTGCTCCTACTTCTGCTTAGCGTGTGAGCAGTGTGGCAATCAGGGTTTCCACCAGGGGGCAGGCCAGGACTGGCTCACAGCACTTTCTAGGCGCTCTCTGGTCTGGGGCTGGGACCCATACAGGGCTTAGTAAAGTTCATAGATGGTAGCTCGGCAGCCCCAGACCCCAGGTGACACCTCTCCCCTGCCTGCCCTGTACTGCCTGCCTGCAGGACTCCTGGGAATCTTGTACGAAGACAAGGAGAGACAGGACTTCATCTTCACCATCTACCACTAGTGGCAGGCTGTGGCCATCTTCACCGTGTACCTGGGCTCGAGCCTGCACATGAAGGTCAGACTGGGCATGGTTGGGGGCCCCATGCCCAGTGACAGGTACTTCCTTAGCCCCTGCCCTGGCTTCACAGCTTCTTAAACGCCACCCCTTCCCAAGCCAGTCTCTGGGCCAAGCCCCATACCTGCAGCCCACTGGGTGGCCCTCAACTCAGCAACCCACTTCCTGGCCCACCTCCAGCCACTCTCAGTTTGCCCATCTCTGAGGGGATTTGTGGGTGCATCACAGCCATCCTGTGGGCTGTTTGGTACCCTGTTCTCCAGATGATGGGTCTGTCTCCCTTCATGGCCTGAAGGGGAGCAGGCTCCACATTCTCTGCTCCCAAAAGATGGTGGCTCAGTCTAGCAAGTCCCAGTTGCTAAACATTTTTGAAAAATAGAACTAAAGGCCGGGCGCGGTGGCTCACGCCTGTAATCCCAGCACTTTGGGAGGCCGAGGCGAGTGGATTGTCTGAGGTAGGGAGTTTGAGACCAGCCTGACCGACATGGTGAAACCTCGTCTCTACTAAAAATACAAAAATTAGCCGGGCTTGGTGGCAGGCGCCTGTAATCACAACTACTCGGGAGGCTGAGTCAGGAGAATCGCTTGAACTGGGAGGCAGAGGTTGCAGTTAGCCGAGACGGGGCCTTGGCACTCCATCCAGCCTAAGCAACAAGAGCGAAACTCCGTCTCAAATAAAAATAAAAATAAAAATAAAAATACAACTAAAAATAGCAGGGAGTGGGCCGGGAGCAGTGGCTCATGCCTGTAATCCCAGCATTTTGAGACGCTGAGGTGGGGGTATCACCTGAGGTCTGGAGTTCGAGACCAGCCTGGGTAACAGGCTGTGAAACCCTGTCTCTACTAAAAACACAAAAATTAGCTGGGCATGGTGGCGCGTCCCTGTGATCCCAGCTACTCTGGAGGCTGAGGCACGAGAATGGCTTGAAACTGAGAGATGGAGGTTGCAGTGAGCCAAGATCGCGCCACTGCACTTCAGCCTGGAGGACAGTGCGAGACTCTGTCTCCCAAAAAAAAAAAAAAAAGAAAAAGAAAAGCAGTGAGTGGGCTGGGCATGGTGGCTCATGCCTGTAATCCCAACACTTTGGGAGACTGACACAGGAGAATTGCTTGAGGCCAGCAATTGAGACCAGCCTGGGCAACATAGAAGACCCTGTCTCTACAAAAAATTTAAAAATTAGCTGGGAGTTGTGGCGCGTGCCTGTAGTTCCAGCTACTTGGGAGACTGAGGTGGGAGAATGGCTTGAGCCTCAAAGATTGAGGCTGAAGTGAGCATGCCACTGCGCTCCAGCAGTGGGTGGGGGGAGGGAGGGAGGGGGAGCGGTGGGGAAACGGAGCGACCGTGTCCCGAAAAAAGAAAATAGCCGGAAGTATGCATACAGATATGTGTGTATGTACTGAGCTATGTTGTAAAATCATTCCTGACTGCGGGTTATAGTCAAAACCCTATGAAAAGCATCACTACAGCCCACGGGTGTGTCAGGGACACAGTGTTGTGAGCCCTGGGGAGGCAGGGCCTGTGGCCAGCACTTTATCAACACTGGCACATGCACCCTATGAGGCAAAGGGATTTGCATTGTCTCTTTACAGCGTGGGACACTGAGGTCGCCAGGGGCATGGCGACTGTAAGGGACAGTGCTGGATGTGAGCCTCGCCTGCAGGAGGCGGTCCAGGAAGCGTGGGTGGAAGGGCTGGAGAAGTTGAGCGCCGCGTGGCCCGGGAGGCTCCCGGAGGAGGGAAGGACCTATCTCAGTGAGGGGCATAGGCGGGAAAGGTGCGGGGCGAGGCGGCCGCGGGTCCCTGGCATCCCTCTCCTTACGCCCAGGCTAAGCTGGCGTTGCTGCTGGTGACGCTGGTGGCGGCCGCGGTCTCCTACCTGCGGATGGAGCAGAAGCTGCGGCGGGGCGTGGCCCCGCGCCAGCCCCGCGCCAGCCCCGCATCCCGCGGCCCCAGCACAAGGTGCGCGGTTACCGCTACTTGGAGGAGGACAACTCGGACTAGAGGGACGCGGAGGGCGATCTTAGGGACGGCGCGGAGGCGGAGGCGCCGCCCGCGGGGCCCAGGCCTGGCCCCGAGCCCGCTGGACTCGGCCGCCCGCCCTGCCCGTACGAACAGGCGCAGGGGGGCGACGGGCCGGAGGAGCAGTGAGGGGCCGCCTGGTCCCCGGACTCAGCCTCCCTCCTCGCCGGCCTCAGTTTACCACGTCTTAGGTCGGGGGCACCCCCTCCGAGTCCCGCGCTGTCTTCAAAGGCCCCTGTCTCCCCTCCCCCACGTTGGGGACGCCCCTCCCAGAGCCCAGGTCACCTCCGGGCTTCCGCAGCCCCCTCCAAGGCGGAGTGGAGCCTTGGGAACCCCTCGGCCAAGCACAGAGGTTCAGAAATACAGCTGAAACCCCGCGGGCCCCTAGCAGGCGCCCCAGCCCCAGAGCAGGGTCAGGGTCTTCTTGCCACCCGGCCCTGCTCCAGATCCCCCTAGCTCTCGGCCGCGGACCTGGGCTGCGTGTGAACGCGCTTTGCACCTCCTATCCCCAGGGTCCGCCGAGAGCCACGATTTTTTACAGAAAATGAGCAATAAAGAGATTTTGTACTGTCCTGACTGGGGAGTCCCAGGCCGCGGGGGACGGAGGGCCCCTGGGGTGCACGCCCGGCTGGCCCGGCCTCTGGGTGCGGTGGTGGGAGGCCCTGACCTAGGGGGACCGCGGGGTGTGGGGAGTGCGGAGCCCCACTGGGGGCGGGGCGAGGTGTCCGCAGGCCCGGTCCACCAGTCCGTCCTCCCTCCTGAGGCCCCGCCCCCCATAGCTGCCTGCCTTTGCCAACCCCAGCCAGGAGAAGGGAGCGGCGGAGCGGCTGGCAGAGACAGAGGAGGGTGTGACCGCGTTGCTGGTTCCCCATGGGTCCCGAGGGCACGACAGACTCCAGAGGCACACCCTCCAGGGGCCTGTGTAGGCATCCTCGGCCCTCCAGCGACCACCCCCGCGTCGGACAGGGTCCACTTCCGAGCCACGGTGGGGTCACCCTGTGCCCAGTAGGGGCCTTGGAAGTGGTCGTTGGAGGCCAGGTATGCTCGGTTACTACCCTTTCCCGGCTACAGCCTCAGCTGCGATACTTACGACAAACAGGCTGGTGGAGGGGCAGACCCCCTACAAGGCCTGAAGGTGCCGTTCCTCCACCCGCTCCTCTTGTGGCCAGAGGAGAGGGACACCCCCGCCATGAAGAGCTCTGAACGGTTGGGTGAGGACAAGTGGGGGCCGTGGGAGGGACATGGAGCCCCCAGCTGCACCCCAGCAGGCCCGGGGCTGGCCCACACCATTCCTCACTCCCCACAGCCTCTCTACCCCTGACTTTGGCGAGACCCTCGTCCGTACCTCCAGGCTCCATGCCTGCCTCAGCATCGCTCTATGGATTCTCCCAGCCCTAAACTGGCACCATCTCTCCTCTCTGCCCTCATGTGAGTTTGGTTCTTGAAGCCTCTAGTGGGCCCTGGGGCCAGACTCTGTGGCCTTGGACAGGGAGTCTCCCATCTGAGCCACAGGTTCCTTCTCTGTTGAGTGTGTGAGGTAACATGTTGGAGCCCTTAGTGTGGCGGCTGCAAGCTCCCCAACGCCTGTAAGAAACACAAAAGGGTGCGGCGGGAGACTTGACATTTTCTAAATCTGGGAGGGAACGCTGCCTGCCTCACGCTGACCTTCAATGACAAGCAGACTCAGAAGCGGTCCCTAGGTGCCACCGTAAGCTGGGTGAAGGCCAGCGCTGTGTGCTTCCAGTTCCCCCTTGGCATCTGTAGACTGACTGAGTGTTCTCTGGAGGTGCCTGGCGACATCCTCCAGGCAGGCTCCAGCAAAACCAGTCGGAGCTGGGTAACCTGACGCTCGGATGATTCACCTCTGAATGGAGGGCAAGGTGATATTTGGAAGGGTGTGGGCCCCTGGGATGCTGGGCGAATGGAGAGGGGGTGCCTGGATAGTGGGCCTACAGCTCTTCCCAGTTCCGAGTCAATTCTAATGTCCATGGTGCCAAGGAACAGAGGCTCTGGTGTAGAGCAGACTTGAAGGTGATCCGGGCACAGGGAGGGCCACTCAGGGGCTTGGCTCCTGGCTGTGCTCTTCCTATCTGGGCATTTCCCATGAGAAGGCCTCACAGGCCACCTGGCTGCTCCTGGCACACGGAGGATGCCCAGATGCTGACATGTGCCAGACAACACATATGTACACCTGATAGGCCACACACATGTAACATGCAAACACACGTGACGGGTAACACCTGTGACAGACACTACAAGACAACACTTGTGCACACATGATGGGAAACACATAGCACAGGCTGTGCAACGGGAAACACACATCACAGGCTGTGCGACGGGAAACACAGAGCAGGCAGTGCGATGGGAAACACAGCGCAGGCAGTGCGACGGGCCCTGGCAGCAAGCTCAGCAGGCTGGCTCTTTTCGAGCAGGAGAAGAGCTCATTGTAAGGGATGACACTGGCGTAGGTGGCTCCTCCCCTGTCTCCATCACCCCTGAATAAGGTGACTGGGTGGACGTTCTGGACCCTGAGTGGACGAGCAGTTTGTGTCATGGCCTCCGTGTCTGATTGCCACCCTCGCTCCCAAAGCAACTCTGTAATTTTGTCGATCTGCACTGTGGGGATTTTTCTTTTCCTTTTCTTTTTTCTTTTTTTTTTTGCAACGGAGTTTCACTCTTGTTGCTGAAACTGGAGTGCAATGGCGTGATCTCAGCTCACTGCAACCTCCATCTCCTGGGTTCAAGCGATTCTCCTACCTCAGCCTCCCGAGTAGCGGGGATTACAGGCGCCCACCACCACGCCAAGCTAATTTTTTTGTATTTTTAGTGGAGACGAAGTTTCACCATGTTGGCCAAGCTGGTCTCAAACTCCTGACCTCAGGTGATCCACCTGCCTTGGCCTCCCAAAGTGCTGGGATTACAGACGTGAGCCATCACGCCCAGCTGGGATTTTTCAATTATGTGATTCCAAGAATCTCCAGTCCAAGATTTTCCCTATCTTTAAGTTCTCAGTAGCAGGTTAGATAACCTGAGAAATCTCCCTCTTCAAAACACCTAGAAATGCTGGGTAAGAAACAAATGTCCTTTTAACTATAGAGCTGAGGCCGGGCATGGTGGCTCACGCCTATAATTCTAGCACTTTGGGAGGCTGAGGCGGGCGGATCACCTGAGGCCAGGAGTTCGAGACCAGCCTGGCCAATGGTGAAACCCCATCTCTACTAAAAATACAAAAATCAGCCAGGAGTGGTGGCATGCGCTTGTAATCTCAGCTACTTAGGAGGCTGAAGCAGAAGAATCGCTTGAACCCAGAAGGCAGAAGTTGCAGTGAACCAAGATCACGCCATTGCACTCCAGCCTGGGCAAAAGAGTGAAACTCCATCTCAAAAAATATATAAATAAGATAAAATAAAATAAATATATAGCTGAGTTCTTCAGAAAATAAGTTAAGTCCCCTAAAGCCAGAAGTGAAGAGGGAAGTGAGAACCAAGGTGGGGACAGAGTAGCTGGTGCTGCAACTGCCTGAGGGCAGGGCTGGGTTGAGCCTTGGAAGCCCTTACAAGGCAGGGGGTCAGGGTTACAGTCAAGCATGATGAAGTTGGGGCCACAGAAATGCAACACCTTTAGAGAAAGGGACAGAAAAATTTTCACACAGGGGAACAGAGAAAGGCGAGAAAATTTGAGCTTTAGGTGGTGATCAAGTTTCCCACGAGATCGTTGCGTTTTCAGGCCTCTCTTATATAAATGTGGAACTCCTACAATGAAGTCATGCCACCTGTGTGGTCTAGGAATGCCAGAGTTGAGAAATTAGCACTAAAAAGTTGCTTTGGGCCGGGGGTGGTGGCTCACGCCTGTAATCCTGGCACTTCGTGAGGCTGAGGCAGGTGAATCACCTGAGGTCAGGAGTTCGAGACCAGCCTGGCCAACATGGTGAAACCCCCCTCTCTACTAAAAATACAAAAAATTAGCCACGCCTCGTGTGCCTGTAATCCCAGGTACTCAGGAGGCTGAGGCAGGAGAATAGCTTGAACATGGGAGGCAAAGGTTGCAGTGAGCTGAGATTGCGCCACTGCACTCCAGCCTGGGCAACAAGAGTGAAAGTCCGTCTCAAAAAAAAAAAGTTGCCTTCGCTTAGTGGTACCCTGGGGCCCCTGGAAAAGCCAAAGAGAAAACCTCTCTAGGTGGCTCTCTCAAACCTGGCCACCAAGGATTCCCCACATAAAGCCCCTCTGAAGCTCAGCTCACGATCCAAAATTACAGAACACACAGGAAACACATCACCGTGAGAAAAGGCAACAGACATAAAAAAGAGCAGGATTCGACACCCGCTTCAAACACCCGCAGCTAGGAGAGAGAAGCTGTCCAACAGGTATGTGAGATAGGCAGCTTCTATAAGGGCTGCCAGTGATCTCCCACCCTTGTCTCTTCACAACTTTGTGGAATTTCCATCCCTTGATTGTGGGCTGGACCTAGTGAGTTTCTTTTAACGAACTGAATTCTTATTTTACTTATTTTATTTTATTTTATTTTATTTTATTTTATTTTATTTTATTTTATTTTACTTAGAGATAGAGTTGCACTGTGTTGTCCATGCTAGGCTGAAACTCCTGGCCTTAAGCAGTCTTCCTGCCTTGGCCTCCTAAAGTGCCAGGATTATAAGCATGAGTCACTGCGCTCAGCTGCCTTCGCATTTACTTATTTTTGAGACTTGCTGTATCGCCCAGGCTGGAGTGCAATGGCACGATCTCGGTTCACTGCAACCTCCACCTCCCAGGTTCAAGCGATTCTCCTGCCTCAGGCTTCCAAGTAGCTGGGATTACAGGCACCTACCATCACGCCTGGCTAATTTTTGCATTTTTAGTAGAGACTGGGTTTCACCATGTTGGCCAGGCTGGTCTCGAACTCCTGGCCTCAGGTGATCTGCCCGTCTTGGACTCCCAAAGTGCTCAGATTACAGGCGTGAGCCACCGATCCTGGCTGACCAACTTAATACTAAACTGGCCTGAGAGATTCTCACTGCCTGGTGTCCACACTCCGCTAATGCCCTCCTGTGAGTGAATGTGATGGGCTACAGTACTTTTGAGCTAATCACATCGGATGCTACCTAAGTGGACCTGAACGAGTCAGGCAAGTCTTTTAAAAGAAAGGGACATGGCAGAGAGGTGCTCTTCTGCAGGCTTGGAGTAGGGCAAGTGGACATGGTGCCACCTACAAGGGGGCCTGTCGAAGCCGAGAGTGGTCTCCGATGGCAGCTTGAAAGAAAACAGGGACCTCAGTGCCCCAACGTAGGGAACAACCCCTCTCCCCCCCTGGCTCTAAGGACCCCCATCGCAGAGGGGTGAGGCACCCCCCGCGATGCGGGGAGTAAGAGCCAGCCCCTCTCCCTCGCTGGTTTTTAGGATCCACGGTGGACTCACAGCCTGTTTACCATATTGTGAGTAATATCATCTCCCCTCTGGAAATTATGAACTATTTCACAGACGGGTGTACACCCGTCTGTATTGGGAGTAATATCATCCTCTTCCTCCCCGAATATTAAGAACAGTACCACACGGGTGTTTCTACTCCCTGCGATATTGGGTGTCATATCCTCCTCTCCCACGTGGCAATTAGAGACAGTATCAGTGGGGACGTGTCCACCTTCTGTGATATTTAAAGTAATATCATCCTCTTCCCTTCTGAATTATGGCAACAATATCCCTGGGGGGTGTACACTTTCTGCGATATATGTAGTCATATCACCCCCTCCGCCTTGGAATATTATGAAGGACCATCTCACAAGGGGGTGTACACTGCCTGAGATATTGGGAGTAATATCAACCTCTCGGCCTCTGAATATTAGGAAAAATATCACAAGGTGGGTGTACACCTCCTGCTCTATTATGGGGAGTAATATCATCCCCTCCCTTTCAGGATATTAATAATATCACAGGGTGGGTGAACAAAGCCTGCGATGCTGGAATTATTATCATCCTCTCCCCGTCGGGTTATTAGGAACAATATCACAGAAGAGGTGTACACTCCCTGCGATATTAGGAGTAATATCATACGCTTCTTCCGTGAATATTAGGAGCAATATCACCGGGTGGCTGTACATTCATTGTTATGTTGGCAGTCATGTCATACTCCACCCGCTGGATATTAGGATCAGTGTCACAGGGTGAGTGTACACCTGCTGCGATATTAAAACTAATATCATGCTGTCCGTCCCTGGATATTAGGAACAATATCACAGGTAGGTGTACACCCCCTGCGGTATTAGGAGTAATAACATTATGAATTATTAAACATCAGTCTCATTAATGAGTATCAATGGTAATATTAATTAATAGTATAACGTTATTGGTCATTAATCATTATTTTAAAAACATGATTATGCATGATTAAAATTAATTCTTACTATTAATGTCATTTCAAATAATATTAGTTATTAATATTAATATTAATCATTGTCTTATTACCAACATCACTTATGATGGATTTAAGTAAGACTAATTACTGATATCATTATTTTATTATTAATAGTGATATGGTTATTAATTATTAATCATAATCATTAATATTTTTAATCCGCATTGTTTTACTGTCTCCACTGTAGTTATTAATATCGATGACTACTATTAATTATTATATTTATTAATATTAATAATTAATAAAACTGTTTCCGATATCCGTAGGGGAGAGGATATGACTCCCAATATCACAGAAAGTGTACACCGCTCTATGATGTTACTCCTAATAGCCAGGGGGTAGAGGATGACATTATGGAAAATAGCACAGTGGGTGTACATCCCTTCGGTCATCTTGTTCCTAATATCCTGGGTGGGAGCGGATGATATGACTCCCAATATCGCAGGGGGCGGAGACCTCCCCCGTGATACTGTCCCTAACATCCAAAGGTGAAGAGGATAATATTTCTTCCAATTTCGGCGGGGGTGCAAACCACCCCTGTGATATTGATCCTAACATCCAGGAGGCAAGAGGATGATATTAGTCTGAATATTGCAGGAGGTGTCCACTCCCTAGGGATATTTTTCCTAATATCCAGGGACGGAGAGGATGATATCACTCCCAATATAGCAGGGGATGTACACCCCTTGTGTGACATTGCTCCTAAAGGGCAGCGGGGGAGAGGAAGATATTACAGCCAATATCGCACGGGGTATAGAACCCCTTGTGACATTCTTCCTTCTATCCTGGGAGGGAAAGGGAGATACTAGCGGCAATGTCGCAGGGGCTGTACACACCCACTGTGATATTGTTCCGAATATCCCTAGGGGGAGAAAATTATGTTACTTCCAATATCCCAGGGGGTGTACATGCTCCTGTGATATTGTTTCTTATATTCAGGGGGAGAGGATGATATTACTCCCAATATCGCAGGGGTTGTACACACCTCCTGTGATACGGGGAGTAAGAGCCAGACCCTCTCCCTCCCTGGCTCTTAGGAGCCCCATCGCAGGGCGGTGAGGCCCCCCCCCCCGCGGTACGGGGAGTAAGAGTCACATCCTATCTCCCCCTGGCTCTTAGGATCCCCATCGCAATGGGGTGAGGCCCCCGCGATGCGGGGAGTCATATCATCCCCCTCTGGATATGACGATTCACGTCGCAGGGGGACGGGCGCCCCCCGCCATGCGGGAAGTCATATTACCCCCCCTCCACCCCGGATTGATGATCCACATCGCAGTGGGGCGGGCGCCCACCGCGATGCGGGGAGTCATATCACCCCCCTCTCCCCCCAGGATATGACGACCCACATCGCAGGGGGGCGGGCGCCCCCCGCAATGCAGGAAGTCATATCACCCCCATCTCCCCCCCTGGATATGACGATCCACGGTGGTCACACAGCGTGTTCACCTTATTGTCAGTAATATCTTCTCCGCCTCTGGAAATTACCAACTATGTCACAGACGGGTGCACATTCTCTGCACTCTTTGGAGTAATAGCATCGTCTTTCCCCTTGATATTAAGAACAATATCACAGGAGTGTTTTTACCCCCAGGGGCTTTCCGTGTAGTATCATCCCTCCCAGGTTGAAATTAGGAACAATATCACTGGGGGCGTGTCCACCTCGTGCGATATTGAAAGTAACATCATCCTCTTCTCTCTTGGATCATGGGAACCATATCACTGGGGTTTTGTACACTTTCTGCGGTATTGGGAGTAAGATCATCCTCTCCGCCTTGGAATATTAAGGACCATATCACAGTGGGGCTGTACACACCCTCTGCTATTAAGAAGAATATTATCTTCCCCTGCCCTGCACATTGGAAAAAATATCACAGAGTGGGTGTACACCTCCTGCGATGGGGTGGTGATATCATCTTCTCTTCTTCTGGATAATAGCAACAATAATACACGGGTTTGTACACTTTCTGTGATATTGGGAGTAAGAGCAACCTCTCCAACTTTGAATATTAAGAACAATATCACAGACTGGATGTACGACCCCTGCGATTTTGGGAGTCATATCAGCTTCTCCTCTCCATGGATATTAGGAATAATATCCCAGGATGGGTGTACACCTCCTGCTGTATGGGGAGTCATATCGTCCTCTCCCTTCCTGGCTGCTAGGAACAATATCAGAGGATGGGTGTACACAGCCTGCGATATTGCGAGTAATATCACCCTCTCCCCCTCCGGATATTAGGAACAATGTCACAGAAGGGGTGTACACTTCCTGAGATATTGGGAGTAATAGCATTCTCTTCTTCCGGGAATATTAGGAGGAATATCACCGGGTGGATGCACACCCACTGCTATCTTGGGAGTAACGTCATATGCCATCCCCTGGAGATGATATTCGGATCAATATCACCGGGTGGGTGTACACCTACTGCGATATTCAACGTCATATCATGCTCTCTCCCTCCCTGGACATTAGGAACAATATCACAGGTGGGGGTACACCCACTGAGGTATTAGAGATAATATTCATATTAATTCTTCCTCATTTATTATTTACATGAATATGTATTACCAATATAAATATTAATATAAGAAATCATTGCTAATAGTGTTCAGATTATTAATATTAATATTAATTATTAGGAGCTAATATGACAGTTTTCTAATGAATAAGATCAATATCACTCTTTAATACCAGGCGTCATTAATCATTAATATTAGTCATTTATTGTTATCCTGAGTATAACACTTTAATAGGAATTTTCATTATTATCGGTATTGATTTTAAGAATTATATGATCAGTTATTAATATTGATAATTATTAGTATCAATTAATAATTGAGATTATTAATTGCAGTAAGTCACATTGCGCCATTCCACCCCTCCCTGGGCAGCTCGTTTACGACCCAAAACGGGGATCCAAATGCCCCTGAGAGAGCAGCGGTATACTGTGATAAAGGAGGATGGTCACGTGGTGGAGAGGCGTGTTTTTATGTACCAACCCTTCACCTCTGCCGACCTTCTCAACTGGGAAAACAATACCCGGTCCTAGAGAGAAAAGCTGCAAGCCCTAATTCATTTGCTCCAAACTGTTATCCAGACCCACAACCCACCTGGGCTGATCGCCACCGGTTGCTCATGTTCCTCTTTAAGAGAGATGAAAGGCGAAAGGCGGAGAGGGCTCCACGCAGCAACTAAGTGGCTAGAGGAACATGCACCAGCTGATTATCAAAACCCCCAAGAGTGTGGAAGGACCCAGTTACCAGGAACCCACTCCCAGTTGGACCCACATGAAAGAGAGGATATGCAAAGGCTAAACCGAGACAGGGAAGCTCTCTTGGAAGGATTCAAGAGGGGAGCTCGGAAGGCCACAAACGTTAACAAGGTCCCTGAGGTCATTCAGGGAAAAGAAGAAAGTCCAGCACAATTCTACCAGAGACTGTATGAGGCTTATGGTATGTATACTCCCCTTGATCACGATAACCCTGAAAATCAGGGCATGATTCACATGGCTTTAGTCCGTCAAAGCGCGGAAGACGTTAGAAGAAAACTGCAGAAGCAGGCTGGACTTGCAGGGATGAATACATCACATTGATGAGAAATAGCTAAGCAGGCGTTTGTAAACAGGGATGCAGTAAGCCCGAAGGAAAATGGCAAAGAGATTGGAGGTCAGGCCTGGCAAAACACCGACCTGTTTGTTAGCTGCAGCAATCAGAGGGGCCCCCCCAAAGAGGCAAGGGAAGGGGGGCCCTGGGAAAGAAACTCAGCTTGGCTGTCAGAGTTTGCAGCATAGCCAGTGTGCTCATGGTAAAGAAATAGGACAGTGGAAGAACAAATGCCCTGAGCTCAAAAGAAAACAAGGTGACTCAGAGCAGGAGGCCACGGACAAGGAGGAAGGGGCCCTGCTCAACCTGGCAGAAGGGTTCTTGGACTGAGGGAGACCGGGTTCAAGCGTCCCCAAAGAGCCTCTGGTCAGAATGACAGTCGGGGGTAGGGACATTGACTTTCTTATAGATAGCGGTGCTGAACATTCGCTAGTAACCGCCCCGGTCGCCCCCTTATCCAAAAAGACTATTGACGTCATCGGAGTCACGGGGGTTTCAGCAAAGCAAGCTTTCTGCTTGCCTCGGACTTGTACTGTAGGAGGACTTAAAGTCATTCATCAGTTTTGGTACATGCCTGACTGTCCCTTGACCTTTTTGGGAAGGGACTTGCTCAGCAAGCTGAGAGCCACTATCTCTTTGACAGAGCACGGCTCTTTGCTGCTAAAGTTACCCGGAACGGGAGTCATTATGACCCTTATGGTCCCCCGAGAGGAGGAATGAAGACTTTTCTTAACTGAGCCGGGCCAAGAGAGAAGACCAGCTCTGGCTGAGTGGTGGCCAAGAGTACAGGCAGAATACAACCCTCCAGGATTGGCCAATTAAGACTGGGGCCCAGCCGCTTAGGCAAAAACAGGACCTGGTCCCCAGAGAAGCTCTTCAAGGTATCCAGGTCCCTCTCAAGCACCTAAGAACTTTTGGAATTATTGTTCCTTGTCAGTCTCCATGGAACACTCCCCTCCTGCCTGTTCCCAAGCCACGGACGAAGGACTACAGGCCGGGACAGGATTTGCGCTTGCTTAATCAAGCTACACTGACTTTAATTCCAATAGTACCTAACCCGTCCACATTGTTGGGGTTGCTGCCAGCTGAGGACAGCTGGTTCACCTGCTTGGACTTGAAAGACGCTTTCTTTCCTATCAGATTAGCCCCTGAGAGGCAGAAGCTGTTTGCCTTTCAGTGGGAAGATCCGGAGTCAGGTGTCACTACTCAGTACACTTGGACTGGGCTTCCCCAAGGGTTCAAGAACTCCCCCACCATCTTTGGGGAGGCTTTGGCTCGAGACCTCCAGAAGTTTCCCACCAGAGACCTAGGCTGCGTGTTGCTTCAGTAGGTTGATGACCTTCTGCTGGGACACCCCACGGCAGTCGGGTGTGCCAAGGGAACAGATGCCCTACACCGGCACCTGGAGGACTGTGGGTAGAAGGTGTCCAAGAAGAAAGCTCAGATCTGCCAACAGCAGGTACGTTACTTGCGATTTACTATCCGACAGGGGTCGGAACGGAGCCCGGGATCAGAAAGAAAGCAGGTCATTTGCAATCTAGCGGAGCCTGAGTAGAAGGCAGCTGAGAGAATTCTTAGGAGCTGTGGGGGTTTTGTAGACTGTGGATCCCAAACTTTGCAGTATTAGCCAAGCCTTTGTATGAGGTCACAAAGGGGGCGGGGACAGGGAACCTTTTGAATTGGCATCCCAACAACAGCAAGTCTTTCATGAGTTAAAGGAAAAACTTCTGGCAGCCCCAGCCCTGGGGCTACCCGATCTGACAAAGCCTTTTACATCCTATGTGTCAGAGAGAGAGAAAAGATGGCAGCCGGACTTTGAACCCAAACTGTGGGGCCCTGGCAGAGGCCGGTGGCCTACCTCTCTAAACAACTAGACGGGGTCTCTAAAGGATGGCCCCTGTGTTTGAGGGCCTTGGCAGCAACTGCCCTGCTAGTACAAGAAGTAAATAAGCTGACTCTTGGGCAAAACCTGAACATAAAGGCCTCCCGTGCTGTGGTGACTTTAATGAATACTAAAGGACATCATTGGCTAACGAATGCTAGACTCACCAAGTACCAAACTGCTCTGCGAAAATCCCCGTATAACCATTGAAGTTTGTAACACCCTACACCCCGCCACCTTGCTCCTGGTATCAGAGAGCCCTGTCGAGCCTGATTGTGTAGAAGTGTTGGACTCAATTGACTCTAGCAGACCTGACCTCCGGGACCAGCCTTGGGCATCAGTAGACTGGGAACTAGACGTGGATGGGAGCAGCTTCTTCAACCCCCAAGGAGAGAGAGGTGCAGGGTATGCAGTGGGAACCCTGGACACTGTTGTTGAAACCAGATCATTGCCCCAGGCCACTTCAGCCCAGAAAGCTGAACTCATTGCTTTAATTCGTGCCTTAGAACTCAGTGAGGGTGAGACTGTAAACATTTACACTGATTCTCGCTATGCCTTTTTAACCCTTCAAGTGCATGGAGCATGATAGAAAGAAAAGGGCCTATTGAACTCTGGGGGAAAAGACAGAAAATATCAACAAGTAATCTTGCAATTATTAGAAGCAGTATGGAAACCCCACAAGGTGGCAGTTATGCATTGCAGAGGACACCAGCGAGCTTCCACCTTGCTGGGTTTGGGGAATTCCCGCGCTGACTCAGAGGCTTGAAAAGCAGCATCTGCCCGCTTCTGGACATCAGTGTTCCCTCAAGCACCTGATCTTGGACGCACTTATTCTAAAGAAGAAAAGGACTTTCTCCAGGTAGAGGGAAGGACAAGTGATGGAGGAAGGATGGATTTGGTTACCAGATGGGAGAGTAGCTGTGCTACAGCTGCCAGGAGCCGCAGTTGTACTGGCTGTGCAAGAAACCACCCATGTAGGTTAGGAGTCACGGGAAAAGTTGTTACCCCGGTATTTCTACATCTTGCGTTTCTCAGCCCTTGCCAAAACGGTGAGGCAGCGGTGTGTTACCTGCCTACAGCATGATGCGAGGCAAGGTCCAGCCGTTCCGCCCGGCATACGAGCTTATGGAGAAGCCCCCTTTGAAGATCTCCAGGTAGATTTCACAGAGATGCCAAAGTGTGGAGGTAACAAGTATGTACTAGTTCTTGGGCGTACCTACTCTGGGTGGGTGGAGGCCTATCCAACACGAACTGAGAAAGCTAGTGAAGTAACCCCTGTGCTTCTTTGAGGTCTGATTCCTAGATTTCGACTGCCCTTAAGGATCGGCTCAGATAACGGGCCTGCATTTTTGTCTGCCTTGGTACAGAAGACGGCAAAAGTATTGGGGATCACACGGAAACTGCATGCCGCTTCCCGGCCTCAGAGTTCTGGAAAGGTGGAGAGGATGAATCGGACTATTAAAAATAGTACTATTGTCTTCACCTCTGGATATTTAAAACAACACCACAAGGGGCATCAAACCACCTGCTAAATTGGAGGGTATGTTATCCTCTCCCCCCCGCCCCCAGCGCCCCCGGATATTAGAGACAGTAACACAGGGGCGATGTACACCCACTGCTTTATTGGGAGTAATATCATCCTCTCCCTTTTTGGATATTAGGAACAATATCACACTGTGCGTGTACACCTGTTGCGAAATTCAATGGAATGTCATCCTGCGCCTCCCTGGGTATGACGAACAATATCACGGGGGATGTACAACTTCTGAGATATTGGGAGTGATATGATCCTCTGCCCTCTGGAAGTTAGGGACAATATCACAGTGGTAGTGTACACCCTATGGGATGTTGGGAATAATATCATCCTCCCGCCCACTGGATATTAGAAACCATATCACAAGGGGAGTGTACACACACTTTGATATTGATATTAATACCATCATCTCCCTCTTTGGATATTCAGTGCAATATTTCAGGTGGGGTATACACCACCTACAATACTGGAAGTAATATGATTTTCTCCCCCCCTGGATATCAGAAACAATATAACAGGGGGTTGTGAACAACCCCTGCGATATTTGGAGTAATATCACCGTCTCCATTCACGATTATTAAGAACAATATCGTAGGGGTGGGAGTGTACACCCCCTTTCATACTTGATATCATCCTCTTCCCCCCTGGATATTAGGAACAATATCAGGAAGGGATGTACAGACCCCGCGACCTTTGCTGTCATATAATTGTCTCTCCCCTAGATATTAGGAAAAATGTCACTGGGTATGTGAACAGCCCTGTGATATTGAGAGTAGTATCATCCTCTCCCCCCTTGCATATTGGGAAAAACATCACAGGTGGGGTGTACTGCCTCTGTGATATTGGGAGTAAAATTTTCCTCTCTTCCCCTGGACATTAGGAAGAGTATCAGAGGGGGAGGGTGTACATTCCCTGCGATATTCAACGTAACCTTATCCTCTCCCTCCCAGGGTATTCAGAACAATAGGACAGGAGGGGTGTACACCCCCTTCGATATTGAGAGTCATATCATCCTCTTTCGCTCTGGATATTAGGAACAATATCACAGGGTTGTGTACATCCCTTGCGATATTGGGAGTCATATCATCCTCTCTCCCTGTGGATATTAGGAAGAGTATCACAGGGCTGTGTAAACCCCCTGCGGTACTGGGAGTAATATCATCCTCTCTCCCTCTGAATATAGGAAGATTTTCACAGGGGTGTGTACACCCCCTGCGATATTGGGAGTAATATCATCCTCTCCACCCAGGAAATGACTAACAAGGTCACGGGGGGGGTGTACTCCCCCTGAGATATTGGGAGTAATGTCGTCCCCCGCAAACCTGGATGTTAACAACGAGATCACAGAGGGGGTGTATACACCCTGCGACATTGGAAGTAATATGATCCTCTCCCCACCTGGATACTGGGAAAGATACCACAGCGCTGGTATACGTTTCCTATGCTGTTGGGAGTAATATCATTCTTTTCCTTTCTGGATATTAGGAAGAGTATTACAGGGGTTTTGTACAATTACTTCAATATTGGGAGTACTATCATCCTCTATTTTCCTGGATATTGGGCACAAAAACACAAAAGGGTGTACAACCCCTGCGATATTGGGAGTAATAGCATACTCTCCTTCCCTGGATGTTAGAAAACAATATCATCAGGGCTGAACACCCCCCGCGATAATGGGAGTCATATTTACTCTTTCACAGGCCATTTGGAACAATATCACAGGTGTTGTTTACAAACACGGGTGGTGTACTCTCCTTGTGATATTGGGAGTAACATCATTCTCTCCACCTCCGGATATTAAGAACAATATCCCAGCGGGAGGTGGTACACCCCCAGTGATATTGCTAGTAATGTCATCCTCTCCTTCCCTGGATATTAGGAACAATATCACAGGGGGGTGTACACCTTCTGTGATATTGGAAGCAATATCATCCTCTCCCCCGCTGGATATTAGAAAAAAATATCACGGTGTACACCCACTGTGATATTAGGAAGAATATTACAGGGTGTACACCCACTCTGACTTCAAGAGAAATAGCTCCCTCAAATGTCCCAAACAATATCACAGGGTATACAATGATATTTCCCTAGGATATTACAAATAGTATCACAGGGTGTACACCCACTGTGATAACAGGGGTAATACATCCCAAAGATACTACCAAGAATATCACAAGGCTGTACACCCACTATGACATCAGGAGTGATATCTCCCTAGGATATTACGAATACCATCACAGAATGTACACACATGGTGTGCGCCCACGGTGATATTAGGAGTACTATCAACCCAGGACATAACCAATAAGACCACAGGGAGAACATACATGATGTACACCCACGGTGATGTTATGAGAACTATCTCCCTAGGATAATACGAATAACATCACAGAGTGGGCACACATGGTATACACCCACTGTGGCACTAGGACTAATAACTTTCTAAGATATTACCAATAGTATCACAGAATAGAAACACGTGGTGTACACCCACTGTAACACAAGGTGTAATTTCTCCCTAGGATATTACGAGGAACATCTCAGTGCATACACACATGGTGTACACCCACTGTGACATTAAGGGTAATATCGCCCTAGCATATTACCAATAACATCACAGGGTGTCCACCCATGGTGTACACGCACTGTGATGTTAGGGATAATATCTCCCTGGGATATGATGAATAATACCACAGGGTGTACAGAAACTGTGATATTAGAGGTAATATGTCTCTAGGATATTATGAATAATATCACAGGGTGTACACCCACTGTGATACTGGGAGCAATATCTCTCTAGGATAGTACAAATAATATCACAGAGTGTACGCGCACTGTGATATTAGAAATATCTCTCTGGGATATCACGAATTATATCACAGAGTGTACACACATGGTGTACATCCACTTTGATATTAGGAGTAATATCTTCGTAGGACATTACAAATAACATCGCAGAGTGTACAAGCACTGTAATATTAGGAATCGTATCTCCCTAGGTGATTACAAATAATATCACAGGGTGTACACCCACTGCGATATTAGGAGTAATATCTTCCTAGGGTATTACGAATAATTTCACAGTCTGTACGCACATGGTGTACACTCACTGTGATATTAGGAGTAATATCTACCTAGTAGATCACAAATAACATCGAAAGGTGTACACCCACTTTGATATTAGCTGTAATATTTTTCTAAGTTGTTACAAATAAGATCACAGGGTGTACAAACATGGTGTACACTCACTGTGATATCAGGAGTCGTATCTCTGTAATATATTATGAATAATATCACAGGGTGTACACCCACTGTATTATTAGGAGTACTATCTCTGTAGGATATTACAATTAATATGACAGGGTGTGGAGCCACCGTGATATTAGGAGCAATATCTTTCTAGGATATTACAAATAATATCACAGGGTGTACATGCACTCTGCTGTCAGGAGCAGTATCTCCCTAGGACATAAAAAATCCTATCACAGGGTGCCCAATCTCTGTCTTCCAGGTTCTAAGGGATTCTTCTGCTTCAGCCTCCCAAGTAGCTAGGGTTACCCGCCACCACGCCCGGCTAAATTTTTTGTTTTCACTGGAGACGGGGTTTCACCACGTTGACCACGTTGGTCTGGATCTCCTGACCTCAGGTGATCCATCAGCCCCGGCTGACCAAATTACTGGGATTACGGGTGTGAGCCATGGTGCTGGGCCAAGAGTTATATATTCAATTCATTTGGAAACACAGCTCCCATATTTGAGTGTGCATGTACTTTTATGAAGAAATGATGTCAGAAAACCTAAGGATGATAATAAATATGAAAAGTAACAGGCATGTGAAAAGGTCTTCCGATTGAGAACTATAAGGTTCGATTTCGTTTTTAGATAATGGGGTCCTAGCTATTGTGTCGTCCTTTTACATATTCTACCTCAAAGGAATTTGTAGCATGGTGTCAGAATAAAATAGAGTGTATTTCATGGCTTCTTAATTTCTTTCAATTAGACTGAGATCTTTTTCTTAAAGAGAGAAGGACATTTTCATTGCATTGTATTTTTTCTGAAAAGAGTAGGCCGTATTTCACTGAGATCACGTATTTGTTATGTATGACGTTTTGGTCTTGTAATATTCTTCAGTGGATTTTCTCTAAAGTAGTATGTACAAAAAGACTTGTATAGCAAAAAAGTAAATCACGTAATAACTCTGATATTTCTGGAATTGTCACAACTGAGAAACATTGCTGGCGGTGCATGGTCCGCAAGTGTGAAAATGTTCCTTGTGAATTGCTTGCATCCAGCATTAAGGGCTGGTTTTTATCTTTTATTTTTCCAATCCTCTTTACTTCTCAAGGTGTCCAAGTCACACAGAGCCACGGAATCTCACAGGTGTCTGAGAATTCCTCCTCCTGGGACTCTCAGAGGATCCAGAACTGCAGCTGGTCCTCGCTTTGCTGTCCCTGTCCCTGTCCATGTATATGGTAACGGTGCTGAGGAACCTGCTCAGCATCCTGGCTGTCAGGTCTGACTCCCCCCTCCACAGCCCCATGTGCTTCTTCCTCTCCATCCTGTGCTGGGCTGACATCGGTTTCACCTCGGCCACGGTTCCCAAGATGATTGTGGACATGCAGTCGCATAGCAGAGTCATCTCTTATGAGGGCTGCCTGACACGGATGTCTTTCTTGGTCCTTTTTGCATGTATGGAAGACATGCTCCTGACTGTGATGGCCTATGACTGCTTTGTAGCCATCAGTCGCCCTCTGCACTACCCAGTCATTGTGAATCCTCTCCTCTGTGTCTTCTTCATCTTGGTGTCCTTTTTCCTTAGCCCGTTGGATTCCCAGCTGCACAGTTGGTTTGTGTTACTATTCACCATCATCAAGAATGTGGAAATCACTAATTTTGTCTGTGACCCCTCTCAGCTTCTCAACCTTGCTTGTTCTGACAGCGTCATCAATAACATATTCATATATTTCGATAGTACTATGTTTGGTTTTCTTCCCATTTCAGGGATCCTTTTGTCTTACTATAAAATCGTCCCCTCCATTCTAAGGATGTCATCATCAGATGGGAAGTATAAAGGCTTCTCCACCTGTGGCTCTCACCTGGCAGTTGCTTGCTGATTTTATGGAACAGGCATTGGCATGTACCTGACTTCAGCTGTGTCACCACCCCCCAGGAATGGTGTGGTGGCATCAGTGATGTATGCTGTGGTCACCCGCATGCTGAACCTTTTCATCTACGGCCTAGGAAAGAGGGATATACAAAGTGTCCTGCGGAGGCTGCACAGCAGAACAGTCGAATCTCATGATCTGTTCCATCCTTTTTCTTGTGTGGGTGAGAAACGGCAACCACATTAAATCCCTACATCTGCAAATCCTGCCCCTTAGTCACATTATTTTTGTGGCTTGATGGCTTTTATTCCTTTCCGCATTTCCTTTGTCAATATTGCTTTCTTCGTTATGCCTTTAACTGCAATGGGTGAGGATTCTGGGATCCTTTGTTTAGCAGAAACCTCATGACAGAATCCTCTATACCTAAGCGGCCTCTTTTAGCTTCTGAGCAATAACCCGGTCATCCAGGTGGAATCACAGCCATCTTTTTATATACACGAAGTCCTCACTTCATTTTGGAATTCCCTGAAAACTGGCTTTATGGAAACAATGTACAGGAGGTCCTGCAACACCATTGGTTGTTCAAAGTTGTGTAGTTATACTGTTGATGAAAAATAAGTGGTTTCACTATACATAATTTTGCTTCAAGGTGAAGTTTCCAAGAGACTTTCAAAGATGTTAAGTGAGGACATACTGTACATCAAATTCATATCCTCTTCCACAGTTCATGTGGAATTTCTTTATAAACCGCTTCTAGAGAATGTATTTAGGCAGGTTATGTGTAAAGATCCATGTCGCCCTTCCTCAATCTTGGCTTTGAATCAAATCACCTGCGGAGCTTACAAATGATGAGGCCTGGGTCTCAATACCTGAGATTCTGATTTCCTTGCACCTGTGTGAGTATGTGGATTTTTTTTTTTTCTTTTAAAGCACCAGAGGTGGTTCCAATGATGAAGTTTTTAGAGGCATCAAGCTCCAATGATTAAGAACAGAAATTAATTGCAATATGATTTCTTCAAATATTATCTTCAAATGCATTGCCCATCAACACCATACAAATGTTTATTATGCTGTTGTTTCTTACCATTTTGCATTTTCTATTTCTTTCTTTTCCTTTTTTTTTTTTTTTTTTTTGAGTCAGAGTTTCACTCTTGTTGCCCAGGCTGAAGTTCCATGGCATGGTCTCGGCTCACTGCAACCTCTGTCTCCCATATTCAAGCAATTCTCCTGTCTCAGCCTTCCAAGTAGCTGGGATTACAGGCATGCGCTACCATGCCCGGCTATTTTTTTTTTTTTTTTGTATTGTTAGTAGAGACAGTGTTTCTCCATTTTGGTCAGGCTGGTCTTGAACTCCCGACCTCAGGTGATTCGTCCGCTTCCGCCTCACAAAGTGCTGGGATTACAAGCATGAGCGACCACGCCCAGCCACCACTTAGCATTTACATTTTACATTTGTTGAAGTTATAGATTTATACACACATTGATTGCTGCTTTGTTATACACTTGCATATACATAAGATGGGAAATAGAAAAGAATAAAATAGGCACAGTATCCCTGAAGTTTCATATTCCGAGACTTTAACAATATTTGCTCTTTCGAAATTTGTTTCAATTAAGAAATTGTGGTATACACACCCAATTAAGTACTATTCAGCCTAAAAAGGAAGAAAATCCTCTCCGCTGCAGACAAAATGGATGAGATTGTAGGTCTGTATATTAAATGAAATAAGCCAGGCACAGAATGACAAATATTTCATGTCCTCACTTCTATGTAGGAAGAAAAAAGGAAACCTTGGCCGGGTGTGGTGGCTCAGGCCTGTAATCCCAGCACTGTGGGAGGCCGAGTCGCACGGATCACTTGAGGCCAGGAGTTTGAGACCCGCCTGGCCAACATGGTGAAACTCCGTCTCTACTGAAAACACAAACAATTAGCCAGGCGTGGTGACGCCTGCCTTTAGTCACAGCTACTCGGAGGGCTGAGGCCCAAGAAGCGCTTGAACTCGGGAGGCGGAGGTTGCAGTGAGCCCGGATTGTGCCTGTGTACTCCAATCTGGGCAACAGAAAGAGACTCCATCACACACCTACACACAAAAGGAATCTCAGGAAGATGGAAAGTATAAAGGTGGTTAGCAGACGCTAGGAAGAAAAGGGGTGGGGTGGGGAATGAAGAGAAGTGGATAATTGGGTCCCAAAATACAGAAAGATGGAATAAGTGAGTTCTAGTGTTTGACAGTACAGTATGAAAATTTTAGTTCACAAGAATTTCTTGCATATTACCTGATGCTTTGGTAAGAAGCTTCCTAACTTTCTCATTATGCTGGTTTTTCAGCTCTTCTCTTTCTGCTCTTGAAATTATGCTGGTTTTTTGTTTTTTGTTTTGAGATGGAGTTTCACTCTTGTTGCCCAGGCTGGAGGGTCATGGTGCAATCTTGGCTAACCGCAACGTCTGCCTCCTGGGTTCAAGCGATTCTCCTGCCTCCACCTCCCGAGTAGCTGGGATAACAGGCATGCGCCAGCATGCCCAGCTAATGTTGTATTTCTATTAGAGATGGGGGTTTCTCCCTTTTGGTCAGGCTGGTCTTCAACTCCTGACCTCAGGTGATCCGCCCACCTCGGCCTCCCAAAGTGCTGGGATTACAGGTGTGAACGACTGACCGCGCCCGGCCCAAGCTGTATCCTTATCTGTTGTCTGTTGTTGTTTGTTTGTTTTTGAGCCCAGAAATTACTTCTCACCTATATGTTGAAACGATTTTTAACATGAGTGCTAAGAAAGCTCATTGGTGGAAAAGCAGCCTTTTCAAGAATTGGTGTTGGAGAAACTTGATTTCCACATGCAGAAGAAAGAAGGTGGACTCTATGTCACACCAGGTGCAAAAATTAACACAAACTGGATCAAAGACCTAACCCCAAGCGCTAAATGTACCATACGCCTAAAAGAAAACATTGGCCACACTTTCATGACATGAGATTGGGCAATGTTCTCTGGGATATGACACCAAAAGCATAGGCAACAAAATAAAATTAGATTCCTTGGATTACAACTAAATGACAGACACTTTTGTGCAGCAAAAAACACTGCAAACTGAGTGAAAAGATAACCCATGGATTAGGAAAAATATTTGCAAAGCATATATCTGAAAAGAGGCTGATATCCATCATATATAAAGAACAGCTAGAACTAAACAACAAGAAACCCAAAGCATCCCATCAACAATGGTCAGAAGACTCGAGTAGACGTGTTCCTAAAGAAGATATAGCAATAGCCAAGAAGCATCTAAAATGATGTTCAAAATCACTAATCATAGGGAAGTGCAAATCAAACCAAGAATGTCATACCACACATTAGGATGGATATGATAAATAAACAAGCATTGGAGAGACTAGAGGGAAGTAGGAATGCTCCAATGTGATCGGAGGAAATGTAAAACCTTGAAGGAATGGGGAAAATAGTATGGCGTGTACTGGAAAAATTAGAAACAATGATCAGATGTTTCCGCAGTTGCATTTGTGGGTACCTACCAAAAAGAATTAGAAGCCAGGAGTGGAAGACAGATTTTTGTACACCCATATTCATAGCAGCATTATTCGCAACCGCCAAAATGTGGAAGTAACCCAAGGGTTCGTGGACAGATGAATGAAAAAGCACACTGCAGTTCCTTCATACAGTGGAAGACTATTCAGCCTTAAAAAGGCAGGCACCTCTGGCCGGTTCGGTGGCTGACACCCATAATCGCAGCATCTTGGAAGACCGAGGTGGGCGAATCACCTGAGGTCAGGAATTCAAGATCAGCCTGGCCATCTTGGTGAAACCCTGTCTCTACTGAAAATGCAAAAAACGAGACAAGCGTGGTGGCGTGTGCCTATAGTCCCAGCTACTCGGGGGGCTGAGGCAAAAGAATCGCTGGAACCCGGGAGGCAGAGGTTGCAGTGAGCCCAGATTGTGCTACTGCACTCCAGCCTGTGCGACAGAGTGAGACTCCATGGAAACACAAAACAAAACAAAGTCAAATGAACAAACAAAAAACAAAAAAAAAACCAGACAGGCACTTCTGAAGCAGGCCGCAACATGGATGAACCTTGAAGACATTATCGTCAGTGAAATAAATAAATCCCAAAAGGATAAACATGCCCAGGCTCAGTGGCTCACACCTGTAACCCCAGCACTTTGGGAGGCTCAGCCAGGTGGATCACTTCAGGTCAGGAGTTTGAGACCAGCCTGGCCAATATGGTGAAAGCTTGTCTCTATTAAAAATACAAAAATTATCTGGGCGTGGTGGCGCACGCCTGTAATCCCAGCTACTCGGGAGACTGAGACACAAGAATCTCTTGAACCCACGATGTGGAGGTTGCAGTGAGCCGAGATCATGCTACTGCCACTCCAGCCTGGGTGACAGAGAAAGACTGTCTCCAAAACAAAAAAATTAAAAGCGGTATGATTCCACTTATCTATGAAGTGTCTAGAGTAGTTAAACTCATAGAGTTGCAAACTAGAAAGGTGGCCCCCAGGGGTGGGAGAGCTAGAGTAATGGAGAGCTTGGTGAATGGGTGCAATTTCCATTTTGAAAGATAAAACTGTTCCGGAGATGATGGCGGTGATGGTTGCTAAACAATGTGAACGTACTTAATGTCATTAAACTGTAAACTGAAAAAGAGTGGAAATTGTAAATGTTTATACTGGCCATTCTATATGAACTAATGTATATTTATAATTTTTAATATTTATACGTGGTATATTGTCCCATAAGAAAGATGAAAATTAAAGCAGTTGGATCTTTAAAAAGAAAGAAGTGAAGAATACACATCAGCTTTCTCTTGATTAGAGGAAGAGCCCCAAAGCTTCTATGGACACTCACTTTTCTCTTCTTCTTGCATGATGATGAGGAAGTCCTTAGAGCTTGGGGAACTTGGGCGACTTTGGCTAATGAGGAACTCTGTGCCTTGAGCCCCCTAGGCCACAGAATATTAAATACTCAGTCTATGCCTTCAGCCCTGCAGTGTGAGGTTCCAGTCCTGTAGGCTCCATACCCATTACCTGTATCAGGAGGCTCATGTCTCACCCTGTCTTCTTGCCAGCCTTGAGGACAGAGTCTGAGCCTCCATTGTGCACCACGCAGGGAGGACAGTGGACCTGTTCTCCATGGTCATGGCCCAGCAGAGGGGAAGGGCAGTTCAGTGAGTGTAGGCAAAAGAAAGAGAGATCAGACTCTTACTGTGTCTATGTAGAAAGGAAAGACATAAGAGACTCCATTTTGAAAAAGACCTGTACTTTCAACAATTGCTTTGCTGAGATGTTGTTCATCTGTAGCTTTGCCCCAGTCACTTTGAACCAACCACTTTGACCCAACCTGAAGCTCACAAAAACATGTGTTGTATGAAATCAATGTTTAAGGGATGTAGGGCTGTGCAGGACGTGCCTTGTTAACAAAATGTTTACAAGGAGTATACTTGGTAAAAGTCATCGCCATTCTCTAGTCTCAATAAACCAGGGGCACGATACACTGTGGAAAGCCGCAGGAACCTCTGCCCTTGAAAGCGGCGTGTTGTCCAAGGTTTCTCCCCATGTGATAGTCTGAAATGTGGCCTCATGGGATGAGAAAGACCTGACCATCCCCCAGCCCGACCACCGTAAATGGTCTGTGCTGAGGTGGATTAGTCAAAGAGGAAAGCCTTTTGCAGTTGAGAGAGAGGAAGGCCACTGTCTCCTGCCTGCCCCTGGGAACTGAATGTCTCAGTATAAAGCCCGATTGTACATTTGTTCAATTCTGAGATGAGAGAAAAACAGCCCTATGGTGGGAGGCAAGACATGTTTGCAGCAATGCTGCCTTGTTATTCTTTACTCTACTGAGATGTTTGGGTAGAGAGAAACATAAATCTGGCTTACGTACAGGTCCAGTCATAGTACCTTCCCTTGAACTTCCTTATGACATAGATTCTATTGCTCACATGTTCGTTGCTGACCTTCTCCTTATTATCACCCTGCCCTCCTACTACATTCCTTTTTGCTAAAATAATAAAAATGATAATCAATAAAAACGGAGGGAACTCAGAGGTGGTGCCGGTGCAGGTCCTTGGTATGCTAAGCGCCGGTCCCATGGGCCCACTGTTGTTTCTCTATACTTTGCCTCTGTGTCTTATTTCTTTTCTCAGTCTCTCATCCCACCCGACTAGAAATACCCACAGGTGTGGAGGGGCAGGCCACCCCTTCAAGTGAGTGCTGAGGGACGGTCGGGTGCCTTGTTTGTTTCCTCATCCTCAGGACAAACAGGAGAGTGTGGTGTGCAGATATGAGGAGACCAATGTGCAAACTGTCCGCTCAGCAGACTGTGGATTTTCTGTTCTTGGTTGCGGTGGGGGTCTCAGAAATCTTATTCAAAATTTTGCTTTCCTCCCCCACTGGTTCTCCTTTTCATAGACATCTCACCCATGATAGGAGGGAATCAGTCCCTCTAAACTATTCCCTAAGAACAACAAAAACATTATGAAGGTGATAATGAGGATAAAGAGGATGATAACAGACACCATGGCATCATGAACCCTTACTGAGGGCTTCCTGAAGGCCAGCCTCTGAGCTCTGTGCTTTATGCAGCTTGTTTCATTTCATCTGCATAGTCTCCCAGTTATTAGTGCACATTTCATGATGATTTTACAGACTAGAAAAGGAGCAACGCATTTTCATACAACTTCTACCAGATCATGAAGTCAAAAAGGGTGAAGTCAGGGGTGAACAAGGCAGTCTAAGTCCAGACACATGGCATTTGGCCCGTCCTCTCCTTGCATCCAACCTGCCCTCTCAAATCCTTGTCATTCAGACTGATGCCCCTGCTCACTGTGCCCTTCCCTTTGGGGGTTCCTTGTAGACCACAGCTAGACCAGTGGGTGCCACAGTCAGTGTCAAGTATAGAAAGGGCAGCTGAGATCACATCAAGGATTCTAGAAAGAATTGGCACAGGATCATTCGGGACACATCTCTCCCTTGCCCCTGTTCCTGGCTTTCCATACAGCTCTCGATTTCCTCAAAGGAGTCATCAATTCGGAGTTTGGCTTCCGTTCCTATTGAGGAAGCTGGAAAGTGTTTCAAAAATGCTCCCCAGATGTGCCTGTGGTTAAGACCTCTGAGCTCTGCTTAAAACTTTTTGAATCTGAGCGCAGTGGCTCACGCCTGTAATCCCAGCCCTTTGGGAGGCTAAGGCAGGTGAATCACAAGGTCAGGAGTTCGAGACCAGTCTGGCCAACATGGTGAAACCCTGTCTGTACTAAAAATACAAAAAAAAAAAAAAAATAGCCAGGCATGGTGGTGTATGCCTGTAATCACAGCTACTTGGGAGGCTGAGGCAGGAGACTCCTTTGAAACTGGGAGACAGAGGTTGCAGTGAACCGAGATCACGCCACTGCTCCAGCCTGGGCGACAGAGCAAGACTCTGTCTCAAAAAAATAAATAAATAAAAATTACGAAAAAAGTGCTTGGAAGGGCTTGGCAAACTTTAGCCATCAGCTTAAGTACCACTTTGGAAGGGCATACCTTCAGTCACTTCACCCTTTAATCCCTTTGCTCAAGACTAAAGTTCTGAGAGGAAGTCTAATCAGCTGAGTTGTGTCCATGTGGACAGTGCAGGAAAGGATGCAGCGGGAGGCGGCTCCAGGGACGTCTTTGGCTTCCATCATGGGGGAGCAGGCGCCTGGATTATCCACCCTAACAAATCTAGACAAAGGAAAGCAAGGTTCTCTGAGGAAGGAGACATAGAGCCCAAGGAGCTAACCAAGAGACAAATAGTCATCCTGTCTTGTTATTTTCTTGTATACATGTGTGTACATTATCTTACATTTACCACTTTGTTTTCTTTCTCTCCTTTAATTGCACCCTGCTGCCAAAAGTTAAAATAAAATGAAATTATTGAGATAGCTCAGTAACTGACTTTTGGTCAATTGCCTTTTCATATAGTGAACAGCTGCCCAAACGATTGTCTCTGTCACTGTGCAAATTTGCAAGCGTTTGCATGATCACTCCCAATCCCCAACACAGGGCTGTGTTACAGCACAATTTAGTTCAGTGTTTTGCTCTCTGCAACAGGGAGGTTCTCATCTATTACAGGTTGCAGTAAAAACAAGGGTACCATAAGTAACCACCTCTTTCCTCAATGATGTGATGAAAGCAAAAGCCAAGTAGCTCTATGTATCCAACTTAAAAACATAAAAATTATGCCCGTGGGCTGCAGCTGGAGCTATAGTGGCGGCAGCTGCCGCTGGGCCTAGCCCGGGGTGTGGACTTGGGAACTCCCCAGAAGGGCCCGAGGGGGAGCCTCACGGAGCGACGGCGGAAGGCGCACAGGATGCTAAAGCTTTACTACGGCCTCTCGGAAGGGGAGGCGGTGGGACTCCCCACGGGGCCCAACCCCCTGGACCCCACTGATCTAAACGGGGCGCACTTCAACCCGGAAGTTTACCTAGACAAGCTGCATAGAGAGTGCCCTCTGGCCCAGCTGATAGACAGTGAGATGGACATGGTGCGGCAGATCCGGGCTCTAGACAGCGACATGCAGACGCTGGTCTGAGAACTACAAGTTCATCCCAGCCACAGAAATTGACAAACAGCATAAAACTGTATGAGGAATTGCAGGAGACCCAGAATTTCCCAAATAACCTTGTAGAAGAACAAAGTTGGAAGACTCACACACACACACAAAATATATATATATATATGTATATATATAAGGTTTTGTTTTCATTCAGTTGTAAATATTTAGTAATTTCTATTGTGATTTTTCATTTAACTCATGAAAGGATATTTTTAATTTTCCAAATGTATGCTTGTGTTTAGCTATCTTCTTGCTGTTCACTTCTAATTTTGTTGCATTATGGTCAGGGAAACATGGTCTGGACAATGTCAATCCTATAGTGGATTTTGTTGAGACTTCTTTATGGCCTAATATGTGGCCAGTTTTTTTTTTCTTTTTTTTTTTTTTGCAAATGTGCCACATGTGGTTAAAAGGAATGTGGATTTTTTTTTAGGAGGGTTTTTATTTTTAAATAGATAAGGTTCTCAGTGTAATTGAAATCTAGCTTCAATTAACAATATGCTAGTTCTCTCAAACCTTAGGATGTTAGTCAGTGTAACAATAGACTGCTTCTGAGACAAATAAACCATGAATTCTCAGTGGGTTGGCACCCATAGCATAGTCTGGTGCAGGGCAGGGGTTCTCCTTGGGGGCCCTTGTCCAACAGTGATTCAGAGATTCTGGAGGTTTCCATCTTTTAATTCTGCCATCTCAGAATTTTTCACTTGTAGCCATATGGATAGGAAGAGAGGGAACATAGCTCAAACTTGCCTTTGATAACCTTGGCCCAGAAGTGATTTCTTACATTCGTATTGGTGGAAATGCAGTCATGTGGCTCCAAACTAACTGCAAGGGAGGCTCGGAAATGTAGCCTTTCTGCATGTCCAGGAAGAGGAATGGTGTGAACACAGCACTGTCTTTGACACACTAAGCATGTGCTAAAGAGTTCTTACTCTTATAGGAGGTTTGTCTGTCCTGTGTAACTTTCTCAGTTTTTGCTTAGATAGTTTCAGGCAATGTTGTTTGGTGCATTCAGCTTGATGATTATTATGTCCTCTTGGCAAAGTAGTCAAGATTCCCATCAGTTTGAATAAAAGTGTTTTACAGATAGGTCAGGAAATGTTAATACTTTAAAAGGCCCCTCTATTCCTCCACTCTACAGATAAGAACAACAGATTCCTAGAGAGAGGAGGTCATGGGTCTCACTCATCAGTGGCAGAATTGAAACCAACATGGCTGTAACTTTGCCTTTCCCCCATCATGTTGTTCTCCCTCTATCTTCACTCTGCTGATTTCTTCACTTGCTCCATACAGACCTCCCAGTGCCAAGTAAAATGTGTCCGGAAATGGTGGGTTCTTGGTCTCACTGACTTCAAGAAAGAAGCTGCAGACCCTCACAGTGAGTTTTACAGTTCTTAAAGGTGGCGTGTCTGGAGTTTGTTCCTTCTGATGTTCGGATGTGTTTGGAGTTTCTTCCTTCTGGTGGGGTTCGTGGTCTCGCTGGCTCAGGAGTGAAGCTGTGGACCTTCGTGGTGAGTGTTACAGCTCTTAAGGTGGCACGTCTGGAATTGTTCATTTCTCCCAGTGGGTTCATGGTCTCACTGGCTTCAGGAGTGAAGCTGCAGACCTTCTCAGTGAGTGTTGCAGCTCATAAAGGCAGTGTGGACCCAAAGAGTGAGCCACAGCAAGATTTATTGCAAACAGCAAAACAACAAAGCTTCCACAGCATGGAAGGGGACCCCAGCGGGTTGCCACTGCTGGCTCGGGCAGCCTGCTTTTATTCTTTTACCTGGTCCCACCCACATCCTGCTGATTAGTCCATTTTACAGAGAGCCTGAGTGGTCTGTTTTGACAGGGTGCTGACTGGTGCGTTTACGATCCCTGACCTAGACACAAAGGTTCTCCACGTCCCCACTAGACCAGCTAGTTACAGAGTGTCCACACAAAGGTTCTCCAAGTCCCCCCCAGAGTAGCTAGATACAGAGTGTTGATTGGTGCATTAACAAACCCTGAGCTAGACACAGGGTGCTGATTGGTGTGTTTACAAACCTTGAGCTAGATACAGAGTGCCGATTGGTGTATTTACAATCCCTTAGCTAGACATAAAGGTTCTACAAGTCCCCACCAGACTCAGGAGCCCCGCTGGCTTCACCCAGTGGATCCCACACAGGAGCCACAGGTGGAGCTGCCTGCCAGTCCCTCACCATGAGCCTGCACTCCTCAGCCCTTGGGTGGTCAATGGGACTGGGCACCGTGGAGCAGGGGGTGGCACTCGTCGGGGAGGCTTGGGCCGCACAGGAGCCCATGGAGCAGGGGAGGCTCAGGAATGGAGGGCTGCAGGTCCCAAGCCCTGCCCCATGCGGAGGCAGATAAGGCCCAGTGAGAAGTTGAGCACAGCAGCTGCTGGCCCAGGTGCTAAGCCCCCTCACTGCCTGGGGCCGGCAGGGCCAGCCAGCCGCTCCTAGTGTGGGGCAGCCAAGCCCATGCCCACCTGGAACTCCAGCCAGCAGGCAAGTGCCAGGGACAGCCCCGGTTCTGGCTCGCACCTCTCCCTCCACACCTCCGTGCAAGCTGAGGGAGCCAGCTCCAACCTTGGCCAGCCCAGAAAGGGGCTCCCATCATGCAGCCACGGGCTGAAGGGCTCCTCAAGTGCCACCAAAGTGGGAGCCCAGGCAGAGGAGGTGCTGAGAGTGAGCGAGGGCTGTGAGGGCTGCCAGCACACTGTCACCTCTCATAAGGAGTGATTAATCTGAGCTTCTCCAGAAAGTCCATTCCTGGTAGGCACTGGGAATAAGAAATCTCAGAGTATAAAATAACATCAAGTGGTAGCACTTTTGTGAATGGCTCCCAAATTAGTTCCTTTACTTTTTGTTTTTCATGAAGCACAGTTGCACAAAACACACTTAGCCTGGGATGAAGCACATATTAGAGAAAGGTTCTCTCTATAGCATTATCTATTACTCGAATGAGCATGAAAAAGAGGAGGCGGAACATACTCTCTCTAGCTATTATTACCTCCACTATAGAGTTGACATACACAAGCTCATTATTGCATTATGTTTTATTCAACAAAATAACTTTAATGTTGTAGCTTAAATTGAATTCGCTAAAACATTTTTATCTCCAGCATAATGTGCCTCAAGTGTCTTCTTGGTGCTTGAATTTTCTCCAGAATTATAGTGCTGAAGCTATGGAAATGGTGAAATTATATGCAATATGCAAAACAATGTTGCTATAACGTGGTAATTGGCCTTCCATATAATTAAAGGAACATTTCCTCATCAGAGCTGTTCCATCAGAGACCCAAAGGCTATCTGTACAAATCACCCACTTAGGAAAGCCTTTATTCCCAGTAGCCTATAAAAATCTGGTTATGCAAACAGATTTGCTTATTCAGTAACATTAATGTCCCCTCATAGTTAAAAAGTCATCAAGGTGATTGACCTATAATCTGTTTCCTCTGTGACCAAGTGTCATTTTTACTTTGACAGTTGGGAGCCTTTTGACTCTTTCACAGCTGGCATGAAGGCACAGGGAGGGAAATCTGAAAAACCAACAACCTGTGTATTCTCAGCCTATTAGTCAATAGAAAATCACTTCAACTGGATTAGGGTCTTGTTCCTGGCAGAAAGGCTCTTATGGACATTGGAATTGGATTTTTACACTTGATATGACATCTCCTTGAGTCAGATCAGATTCGTGTTTGATAGACTCTTGCCGAAAAATTGCTGCAGGGTCTGTGCGGTAGCTAAAGCCTTTTTGTTGTTGTTGTTGTTGTTTTAAAAGCAGCATTAAATGTTTTCATGAAGACCTTCCCAGCAGTGATTTTATTGGGAATATGGTCTTTAGCTCTGGTCCCGAATAACTCACACTGAGGAAACCTCTAACAAGTGTTTTATTAGAAGATGTCTGATGGATGGTTGGTTTTAAAAACAAAGCTCTTCCCTTTTTCTGTCCCCTGTGTTCTATTCTCCTTTCTCTACACATTATTCTGGGAGGATTCACCTATTCCCAAAGTCCTTTCCTCTTTATTTCCATTCCAGAGCTCTCTGTATAACTCCAGGCTGATGAATCCAACTGCCCACTGGTTATCTCCACTTGGCTCTCTGTCTTGCATTGACCTCATCTTACCTTTCATCTCCTGATTTCGTTTTTTGTCTGGGCTCACCACATCAGATTCACACCACCATCCACCCAGCTTCCAAAACACCTGGGCCTCATCCTGCATTCCTCCCTCTTTCTCAGTCAAGTTAGCCTACTGTCTCCTCTCCATCCTCACTGCCACAGCCTTGGTCCAGCCAACCATCTTGTCTCACTTGGTGTATTGCAGCCTTCTACCTGGTCTACTCACCTCCCACTCTCCTCCAGCCAGACTGCTCTTTTTATAGCACAAAGGGGATCATTACTCCCCTGCCTAAAAACATCTACTGTCTCCCTTTGTCTACAGGATAAACATGACAAAGAGCCTTTAAGATTTGGCTCCAACTTACCTCTACATTAGTCACTTTTTACAATTATATGAAGATCTCTCAGCTCCTCACCCTCTCACGTCTCGATTTTTGCACATGCTCTTCCCTCTGCTGGGAATGATCTTCCACACCTTTCCTATCAACCTGGCTAATTCCTACCATCTCCTAGTCTTCAACTTAGGAGTACTGTGATGGAGAAGTATTTCTGACCACCTGATATAGATTGGATGCCCACCCATCTCCTGGCTTTTTTTTTTTTTTTTTTTTTGACGGAGTCTTGCTCTGGCCATCCAGGCTGGAGTACAGTGGCACGATCTTGGCTCACTGCAATCTCCGCCTCCTGGCTTCAAGCAATTCTCCCACCTCAGCCTTCTGAGTATCTGGAATTACAGGTGCCCGCCACCACACCCGGCTAATTTTTTTGTATTTTTAGAAAGACAGGATTTCACCATGTTGGCCAGGCTGTTTTCGAACTCCTGGCCTCAAGTGATCCACCCACCTTGGCCTCCCAAAGTGCTGGGATTACAGGCATGAACAACTGCACCTGGCCGATTGGGTGCCCCTTCTTTGTGCTCCCATTGCCCCAGGCATACTGTCACCATAACTCTTACCATTCTGAGTTGAAAATGTTTTTTTTTTGCTTTTTATTTCTCTCATTAAATGCAAAGCTCATCAAAAAGAGGATGGTGGTTGTTTACTGTTGTACTCCTAACCTTTGACTCAGTGTCCTGAGGTTGGCTCTAGAGCTGTGCACACATGTTCAGACATTGGAGCACATCTTGTCTAGCGCCTCTTTTGAGGTGGCTCGGAGAAAAGTCAGTAGGTACTTCCCCAAGGATGAAACAGAAGCTTCACCTAAATCAGGAGTTCTTCAACTTCAGCCTGCATTAGAATCCTCTGAGAGCTTGTTAAAAATACATTCTCCTAGAGCCCACTCTTCAAGAGTCAGTGAGTTGCTTCATCATCAAAATATATACAGAATCCAGCCGGTCTTCAGCGCCAGCCTGGTCTGAGCCACTGTGGACTCCCACCTACAGAATCTCACTGCTGGTCTCCTTGCTTCTGCTCTTACCTTCTTACCATCCATTCAAGTAGCCAGGGTGATCCTTTTTGAAAATTTTTTTAAATTTTTTTGAGATGAAGTCTCACTCTATAGCCCAGGCTGGAGTGCAGTGGTGCTATCTCGGTTCACTGCAGCCTCTACCTCCTGGGCTCAAGCCATCCTCCCACCTCAGCCTCCTGGGTAGCTGGGACCACAGGCATACACCACCACACCTGGCTGATTTTTGTATTTTTTGTAAAGACAGGGTCTTGCTATGTTGCCCAGGCTAGTCTTGAACTTCTGTGTGTGCCCACCTCAGCCTCCTGCATTTTTAGGAAGCCCCTCTTGTAGGGATTTTGATGCAGAGGCCTGGGTGCCTCTTGTCTCCTCCCATCTCTCTCTGTCTTTCTGTCTCTGTCTATCTCTCTCTCTTTCTCTTTGCCTTATAGCTGCCCTGGGGACTAGACTCTGCCTTAAGCATCCCTCTGAATCCTGTTTGCTTTTACACTGAGGCTGCTTTAAGTCGCACCTTGATCTGAAGCCTTGGGCTTCTGTTCCTATTGCTTGCCTTTGTTGGAAGGGCTGTGCAGCTTCTTGACAAATTGCAAAGGTGCCCACGCATTTCCAAGTCCCCAAGAACCAAACCAGATGACAAACAAGGATACAGCCTACAGCTGGGGAGACAGATTTCATGTCCACACAGAGACTCCAAGATGCTGAACTGAAATCCACCCCGAAACCTGTTTTCTCTCTCATTTAAGTTCAATGTCACTTGGGGGCTTGCAGGGCAGGGCTGGTGACTATTCACAGGGCAAAGATCCTTTAAAATGTCAACGGAGAATGGTGTGGTGGTTGACAGATGGCACGTCAGGGCATAGATTAACATGGAAAGAGAAACTCATCCCTTGGGGAGAGTGTGTGAGGCTGGCAGCCACACAGAGGGCTTTTCCTGCGAGCTCTCGCATAGATGCAAACAGCCAGGAGGTTTTGCTTTCTGAGGCTGAGTGGAACCATGTTCCTCCCTGCACATTGCCGCTCTGCAGCAAATGTTTATTCCTGTTGCATTGATTAAAAGTGCTTACCAGGCGGGGCATGGTGGCTCAAGCCTGTAATCCCAGCACTTTGGGAGGCTGAGGCGGGCGGATCACAAGGTCAGGAAATCGAGACCATCCTGGCTAACACGGTGAAACCCCGTCTCTACCAAAAATACAAAACATTAGCCGGGCATGATGGTGGGTGCCTGTAGTCCCAGCTACTTGAGAGGCTGAGGCAGGAGAACGACATGGACCTGGGAGGCGGAGCTTGCAGTGAGCCGAGATTGCACCACTGCACTCCAGCCTGGATGACAGAGTAAGACTCCGTCTCAAAAAAAATAAATAAAGTGCTTACTGAAAGGGTTTGAGGGGAGTGGTGACAGTGTGAGTTATGGCTCTGCCCGCTGCCAGTGGATCCAGCCCCTCTGCACAGCTGTGCAAGGGTGTTTTGAAAAGTGGCTCAGCCAGCCAGGAGTGACTGGGTGTAAGTGTTGCTGCCACAACATCTTGTAGCCTGATTGGGGCCGTATTTGCAGAATGCCTAAACCACTACACTTGTTCAGGCTTAAAAATAAGCTTCCTTTTTTTTTGTTTGTTTTGGTTTGTTTTATGGGACGGAGTCTTGTTCTGTTGCCGGGTTGGAATGCAGTGGCATGATCTCGGCCCACTGCAACCTCTGCCTCCTGGGTTCAAGTGATTCTCCTGCCTCAGGCTCCCAAGTAGCTGGGACTACAGGCTTGTGCCATTATGGCCAGCTAATTTTTGAATTTTTAGTAGAGATGGGGCTTCACCATGTTGGCCAGGATGGTCCGATCTCTTGACCTCGTGATCTGCCCACCTCAGCCTCCCAAAGTCCTGGGATTACAGGTGTGAGCCACCGTGCCTGGCCAAACATAAACTTACTTTCTTACCTCTTCTGCTGAATTCTATTTGCTTCTTTTCCCAAACGTCTTTATCCAAACGAGCTTTTAGCAACAAAGTTACCCAATGCCCTTCCCTAGTCTCTCCTTGCAACTGGCTCTCAGCAGGGGGTAGGAGGAAATCCTTGAAAGAACCAATTTACGTGACTGTTTGGAGGACTCTGGCTAGCCCCAGGAGGTGTTTGCATTTTTAAATAGGTTACTAGTGTCAGCATGTTTCATGAGTAAGAGCACAGCCTCTATGTTGGATGCCCTGAATTTGAATCTCAGCATGGCCCCTTTGTATATAACCAGAGAATGGATTTGGGGACCCAATGGTTCTATCATGACATGAACTTGCACCAACATTCACCTGACCTCCAAAATGCCTATTCTGACTGGTAGACCCTAGTCTCACCCTAGTGCCAGTTCAGAGCCTGTGTCCAGTGATCCTGCACAGATCTCATGAGTTCCTTTTCCCCTGTTCAGTCAGCCTGGTAAAAGGCTGTGTATTCCTTCGGGGGCAGGCTGGGAGAAAAATTGACAGTATAAATTTTTGGCAGTGGAGCAGAGTCCTTTCTGGAGGGGAGCTGGCTTCCCATTCAGATGAGGGACTCCAGGTCTGTGAACTGGCTTATGTCTGGGAATTGACTGGGGACTGTGACTCTGTCTTTATGATTCAGATTAGACTTCTACTCACCTGATCTAGAACTCTTCTGCAAACACAGATCAAGTAAAAATGTGGCAGGCTTCTTATCTATTTCACTTCTAGGAATGCCACGATCAGCTGGCACCATAGGTCTCTGCGAGTCAGGCTATTCTGGTTGCAGCTTTGACGCTGCTGTCTTTTATGGTAACTGCGTCCACCTTGCCTTTGGGGATTGAGTGCTGCAATCACTTGGCCCCGGCCCCTGTAGTGTGCCTATGTCACTTACCCTCTTTGTACCTCAGTCTCCTCCTCTGTAAAATGGGCATCCTAATAGCATCCACCCCCAGGGCTGCTGTGAGGTATAGATGGATTAGCATATGGAAAGTAATAGAAGAGGGTCTCAAAGCCCATGTGTCGTTATCAGAATTATTTCATGACAGGGGAGAGCTGGAGGAGAGAGGAAGGTGCTGAGCAGACCCATGTGCTCTCCCACCAGTGTTTCCTGAGCACCTACTATGTGCTGCCCACTGTGAGAGCTGTTAGGGTTGAAATAGGGAGCACAGCAGGATAGGGGCCGCCATCAGGAGCTTAGTGGAGAGACCATTGTGCAACATGGTTCCAGTGCTTGGGGTGGGGAAGCTCAGGGAGTACAGGGGCCTAGGATCCTGGGCAGAATCATGGAAAGGACACAGCCTCCCCAGCCTCTCCTGCCTCCACTGCCTCCCTGGCCTCCTCTGCTTCCCTGGCCTCTCCTACCTTCCTGACTTCCCCTTCCTCCCCAGCCTCCCCAGTCTCCCCTGTCTCTCTTGCTTTTGAGGTAGGCCAGGAGCTGCTGGTGCTCACTTAGCCTGTCCTGGACTCTTGGTGTAGCACCTCAATGTCCAGAAAATACCCCCGGGTTCAGCTCATCACACAGCCAAGGAAGGAGCTCCACACTGACACTAAGGATGCATCCTGGGCTCATTAATCAGGGCATGCCTCCAAAATATTTCCCCACATCTCCTCCCTTTGCCCACCTGCATTGTCTCTGTGCCTGAGCCCTGGCTGGGGGCCTGCAAGGATCCCCTATCTACTCTGTCCCTGCACGGCTGGGTCCCAGGCAATCTGTCTGCCCACCACACCTCTCTCCCCTTGCCCACCAAGCTCCAGCCCCACAGTCCTCTTTCTGCTTCTTTCCCAGCCTCTGGGCTTTTGCACACGCTGTTCCCTCTGCCCGAACATGCTCCACTGGGCTGAGAACAGCTCTCTGAGACCTCTCTCAGCTGTTGCTTCCTTTGGAACAGCCGCTGCTGCTGTCCCTCTCCCAGCTCCAAGACCTGCTGAGCCTCCTGTCTTTTTCAGTTCCCATGCACCCAGCACTTCTCCTTGGTCTCCTTTTGCCCGATTGACAATATCCGTTCTCAATGCCTTCTCACCCAGCGCTGAGCCCCAGTGGGTGAAGGCAATGCCTGTCATGTTCACCACAATATCCCCTCCCCCATCACCACTCCTGGTCCACAGAGATGCTCAAAAAAGATCTGTTGGTAGGCAATGCGAAGGTGCATTCTTGTCATCCTGCAGGCAGAATTCTCCACGAGTTTTGAGCAGCCTTGGTTTTCCCACCACCTCCAAACCATGCAAGACACAGGGTAAGAGCAAAGACAAGGTGGCTGTGGCCGATGTCCACCCTCTCCGGGCGTCCTTTCTCTTCTCTCCTCCTTGGGCAGGGAGACCATCGGGGTGCAACCTGGCTGGGGCGGGGAGGAGGTGCAGGGCCTGGCCGGAGCGGGCCTGGCCACGGGCAGGGGACAGCGACCGCCTAGGCCGGGGCAGGTGAGCGCGGCGCAGGCCCTGGCACGGCGTGTCCGCGGTGCGCGCGAGCGGCCAGCAGAGGGCGCCAGAGAGCCAGGAGCTGCCCGCGGAGGAGCCCGCGCCGGCCCCGATGCCCAGCTCCGCGCCGCGCCTACCCACCGAGCCCGCGCTCAGACGCCCCAGCTCCGCCGAGAGGCCGCTCGCGCCGGGTCCTTCCTCTTCCCCAAGTGGAGGCAGAGCCCCCGGAGCCATGGCCAGTCCTTCCGGCAGCTCCGAAGACACTGCCAAGCCCCGAGGCAGGGATGGCCGGCCCAGGAGGGAGGAGGACGACGTCCCTTCCGAGGAGAAGGGGCTGCGGCTGTTGCTGGAGTGGGGGAAGCGCACAGCCCGAGGACTGCGAGGACGGAGAGGACGCGCCGCGGCCGGGCAGGGAGGATACCGGCACCCAGACAGGTGGCGAGGGCAGAGGAGTAAGTGACGCGGGCGCGGGGGTCCAGGGGTGCCAGGGACACGGGGTAGGGGCGGCGGGAGGCTCCGTGGCCGGCCCCGGGTTGAAGTTGGTAACTGAGCGGCAACTCCGGCGGGCGCGGAGTGACAGCTCGTGACGGCCTCCGAGACGCCAGCTGCCCCTTCTCGGCTGTGTGGCTTCGACTTCCTGATTCTCCCACGACGTCCCTGGCCGGGAGACCAGCTGGACTCTGCGGCTAGCCAAAAGGGGAGGGGGAGCCCCGCGTCCTGGGGGTCCCCCGCAGAGGGAAGGGGCGGGGGTTGCTCTGGGCATCCTGTCTGGGGCATCTGTCTGGGACTCTGTCGGTGCCTCTCACCTGGCGAGAGGCTTGTGGTGGGGGTAGGGGAGAAGTCCCTGGCGCCAGGCTTGGCCAAGCCCTGCTCTGCTGGGCTGCGGGCTGGCGGCGCTCACCCAGCTCCTCACCTGCCCAGCATCTTCCTGTTTTTCTTCCCTTTCTGGTTGGGCAGCAAGAGTTGAGAGGAGGCAGATGGCTTCCATCCCAGAAATCGCTCTCCACTTTCCATCCCTACGGAGAGGGACAGAGAGGCAAAGTTCCTTGCATCCCCCGGGACGCTGTCCCTGTGAGCTCCCGGTGTCCTGCACACGTGGGCCCCTGAGTCACCGGGCCTGTGTGTGTGCGATGGGGCTCCGTGGCCAGCCTGGCCTCCTGGGGTTCACTTTCTGCTTTCCTACCCCAACTCTTCCTGTGTGGCTTTGCTGGCCTTCCACTGGGGAGGCACGTGGGTTTGGAGGGCAGATGAGGGCCTGCTGGAGAGCTGTACCCCTCAGTGAGGGCCGCCACCTTAATGGTTTTTGATGGATAATGGGGTTGACCTCTTTGTTCCTTCCACATGATTTTATGTTTGACCATTTTCTCAGCTGAGCTCGTCTTAATAATTTGATTCGTAGTTAATGAGCCCCACATGGGAGAGAGGGCGGCCTTCATTCTGAATCCATTGAGGCAGCACGGGCAGCCCTCTTCGCCGTGGGCTGCATCAGAGCTCCCCCTGCCCAGTCTTGGGGTTGCTCCCGGATGCTGTCTGGGAGGCTTGCTCATGGTGACATCCTCATCTCCCCGTGCACTTTACTGCATTCAGAGCTTGGGTCACCTGGACACTGAGCTCAGGTGAATTTTCTCTGAGATCCCGGGAGAAGGAGGACAGTTCTCTGGAAGGTTTTCCAGGGCCGATCACGGAAAGGATGAGAAGGGAGAGGTCCTGGTCGGGGACACAATTACGGTGGCAGTGTAACGCCGGGAAACTTGATTGCGTGAAGTCCCTCTCACTCTCTCTACCTCCCTTTTTTACGTGGACTCTGCCAAAGACCAGGATACCAGAATGCAGTGGAGTGACCAAGTGTAGTGGGACCTTGGGAACGCGAGTCTGGAGCCAGGCGGCTGGGGTTTGCAACCCGGTTCTGCCCCTCCTTAGCTGGCTGACATGGCACAAGCCACTTACCCTCTCTGAGCCTTACTGTCTTCAGCGGCAAATGGATCGGTCAACAGGCCCCATTGCCTGGGGTTGTTACTACTGAGATTAAGGGAAGCTCGTCCATAGAAGCACTTAGCGTTGTGCCTGGCACATAGTGTATGGTGGATAAATGGGACTTAGGACTGAAACTCATGCCTTGGTGTGTTTTTGCAGTGAAGTTTTGTTCTGGGGTGCATCACAAGAGACAAGGTTCTTGGCCGGGCGTGGTGGCTCAAGCCAATAATCCCAGCACTTTGAGAGGCCGAAGAGGGAGGATCGCTTGAGCCCAGGAGTTTAAGACCAGCCTGGGCAACGTGGTGAAGCCTCATATCTACCAAAAAAAAAAAAAAAAAAAAAAAAAAAAAAGCCAGGTATGGTGGTGTGTGCCTGTAGTCCCAAGTACTTGGGAGGCTGAGGTGGGAGGATTGCTAGAGCCTGGAAGGGTCCGGCTGCAGTGAGCTGTGATCATGCCACTGCACTCCAGCCTAGGTGACAAAGTGAGACCCTGTTTCAAGGAAAAGAGAGAGAGACAGACCCACAAGTGTCTTAAGCCAGAATCTCCATGTTAAAATGCTTTCTGGAGGCTAAAAAGATGACATATTGATAATGAAATATTTAAAAGGCAGAAACCCCACTGAATTTCTTGGTCCACAGAGGGAAATGGGAATCGCATGACCTGAAGGATGATGCAGGAACTGAACAGAAACCATCCTTGTTTCCTGAATCTGAATATGGCACCCTCTTTTCACGGTGTCTGTATCTGCTCAGTCCAGCGGCCGCTTGAAAAGAGGGAATCTTGATTTTCAAACTTAAAATTTGGCCCAAAGCCCACTGCTGCCCACAATGCCCGCCAGACACATTCCTGTTCCCTTTTCGTTTCTATGGGAATACTCTCTTTGAAGAACCCATGAAGCAGTGTCAGGCTGGTGTGAGGATCAGCAGCAATTTCTTTGAGGAGGAGAGCTCGTTTCTTCACTCACAGGCCATATCTGAGTGGATCAAGAAGAACAGAGTACGCTTTTATGAGATTTTGTCTGCGTAGACCATTAACTTGGTAAAAATGTCAAAACCCTCCTCATTCTTTAATAGATTATTTTGGACTTTTCTTTGTAAGAAGCAGCATGGGCATTCAGATGCTTTTAAGGATAAAATGTTCTTTCTCATCACCAGGCCTGGTGCTCTGGATGGCTGAGGTTTTAATGTGACTGGATGTCCCTTAGAGTGGCTCCCAGGCTGTGATCTTGTGGTTGGGTGGCAACGGGTTGCTTTATTCGCTGGTGGCTAGAGGATGTTTTAACAGGAAAATCGGGCCCCCAGGAGCCCCTGAGTGCCAAGTCCTGCTGCAGGGCACGTGTTTATGGTGGGTAGGTGGGGAGGGGGTGGAGTGTGGAGGTTGGGGGGCATTGATTTCCTGCCAATATCAGAAGTTTCACAGGCTTCTTGTGTATCCACAAACACCCACCCCATTGAAAAGTCCTAGAAAATCTGGCCCTCCCCAAGCCTTTATTGACCGCTTGTGAATGATCCCAGGGTGTGTCTGACCCACAGCTCCTGGAGGGAGAGAAAAGTCTCTCCTAGGTATTTGGTTATCAACCTCAACCACTTGCTGAGCCTTCCTCAAGACCAGGCACCTCGGCAGAGATTTCTGGGTTGCCAGGCGGAACCGAGCATTCAAGGGTAATAACTCGTTGGAGTCCCTGAAATCCCTGATGGATGCACCAGGTAAAAGCATCCAGGGTTGAAACCAGATCAGGAAGGTTATTGTCAGCCTGGGGCTCCTGTAGAGGTGCATCCATGTTGCAGGTATTTTCCCTTCTTGCTGAGGAGAAACCTGGGTTTCTCAGCTTTCGCACAGTCACAACACTTGGGGTCAGACCATTCGTGGTGGTGGTGGTGGGGGGGGGGCGTCCTGTGTATTGTAGGATGGTTAGCAGCATCTCTGGTCTCCATCCTCTAGGTGCCATTCTACCCTCCCAGCTTTGGCTACACCAGATGTCTCCAGACGGTTTCAAATGCCATGGAGCAAGTGAGTGGTACGTGAGCAAAACCATCCCAGTTGAGAGCCATTGGTCTACACTTGTGGAAATGTTTGAGGGTGAGAGTGTCGAGCTTGGGTCCCTGCTGTACCCTTTATGAGCATGCGGTCTTGGAAAATTAATACTACTCCAGGGGCCTCAGTTTTCTCATCTATAAAATGGAGATAAATGAGATACACTTTCATAGGAAGTTTATATGGGATTTACTGAGATAATAAGACAGTACATGGAAAATGCTGGGCATAGAATTTATTTATTTTTATTTTTTTTTAAGACGGAGTCTTACTCTGTTGCCCAGGCTGGAGTGCAGTGGCATGATCTCTGCTCAGTGCAACCTCCACCTCCTGGGCTCAGGTGTTTCTCCTGCCTCAGCCTCCTGAGTAGCTGGGATTACAGGTGCCCACCACCACACCTGGCTAATTTTTGTATTTTTAGTAGAGATGGGGTTTCACCACATTGGCCAGGCTGGTCTCAAACTCCTGACCTAAGGTGATCTGCCTGCCTCGGCCTCCCAAGGTGCTGAGATCACAGGTGTAAGCCACCATGCTGGGCTAGGCATAGCATTGTAACACAGACAAAGCACAAAATACTTGGGCAATATCTTTTTACATTTGGCTTGTCTAGACTCCATCCTCCATTCCCTCATGCGCTGGTGTGGTGCAGACCAGAGTATCACCCACCTGGACTGCAGAGTGGATTTGGGTGGCATCTTGGATTTCTGCACAAGACTTGCCTGTTCCCCACCACATCCCCCTGGTTCTCAGGGTCCAGGATTCCAGGAGGCAGTGATGTGGGCAGGCAGGGCAGGTGGCCCACCCAGTTCACTCCCACACTGGGGACCTGCAGAGCCGGCTCTCCAAGACAGGGTGTTTTGACCAACATCTGGGTTTCTGGATTTCCATTTGAGCACAGCTGGACTACACAGGCTGAAGCTCTCTCTGCCGAGATATAGATATTTCCCTGGCGATGATCTTTCAAGCTGACATGAAGACATGGCCACCTGCTGGAACGTGGTGTGTCTGCCATGGCGCTCTTGTAATTTGTGAGGCAGGCTCCTGAGGAATGCAGTGCATAAGTGGGAAATGGTGGGAAGTTCTCCCATCACCCCCTGCGCAGGTTGGTGGACGGTCCTTTGAGCAGGAAGAAGACAAGGAGCACATTCCTGTTAGCTACGACAGAGAGGGGCAGGGTACACACTGGACATTTCAAGCCCCTGCAGAGAAGCAAGTCTTACTGTGCTGGGAGTACTTGTGGAGTGGGGGCTGTGTTGCCCTGGGCTTTAATTATTTCAGGAACATTTAACCACAGGGCTGGCAGTCTGGGTCTTGATATGTGTTTCTCAGTTGGAAAGACTTTGGACCATAGGGAAATGTCTTCTCAATTCTTTTAATTTCATTAAGGTGGTCATTTTTCTTCTTGTGGCCACTGGAATGTGACACAGAACTCAAGGGACAGGAAGGAGATGAGTTGGAGGCTGGGACAGGGGTCCCTGCCAGGGATGCTGGTGACTCACATGACGGTGTTGATGTGTGGAGTCCGGTGCCTGGTTTGGGGAATGTTTGTGGGATATGTTCCAAAGCACTGATAGACCTATCAGGTACTGGAGGTGAATGGTCAAGTCTGATCTCAGGGCTGGCAGTGTCAGGCAAGGACAGGAAGTTGACGTTGGACTCATTGGCTGATGTTGCTTGGGACCCAGGGGGCAATGTGTGCCAGGACAGATGGGTCTGGGGCTAGGAAGGCAGGTTTGGGCTGGAGACTTGGGCTTTGGAGGCATCCCAGGTAGACAGTGGTTGAGGCTGTGAAAATGACCACGATTGCCTGGGATGAGAGTGGAGACAGACAAGATGGGGGTTTTGCTGTAAGCCTGGGGAACCCACCTCCCAGGTTCAAGGGATTCTCCTGCCTCAGCCTCCCAAGTAGCTGGGAATGCAGGTGCATGCCACCATGCCTGACTAACTTTTGTATTTTTAGTAGAGATGTGGTTTGGCCAGGCTGGTCTCAAACTCCTGATCTCAAGTGATTGGCCCATCTTGGCCTCCAAGGTGCGGGATTATAAGCATAAGCCACCATGCCTGACCATTTTTAAATATTAATTTTTATGAAATATTTTCAAACACATTTTACTGTACATTGGAAAAGTCAATCATGATTTGAAAACTTATCAAAATCCAATCAAATGTCAATTAACCATTTAATTGTGGATGGGTAAGGAGACTATTTTGGCCAAAACATGTTAGAACAATTACCACTTATAGAAATAATCTATGTTTTAATGTTTTAGTTGAATTAAACAATCTTTTATATTCTGTCCAGGCGCAGTGGTTCACACCTGTAATCCCAGCACTTTGGGAGGCCGAGGCTGGTGGATCACCTAAGGTCAGGAGTTCGAGACCAGCCTGGCCAACATGGCGAAACTGTCTCTACCAAAAAACCCCAGAAATTAGCCAGGTGTGATTGCACACACCTGTAATCCCAGCTACTTGGGAGGCTGAGGCAGGAGAATCGTTTGAACCTGAGAGACAGAGGTTGCAGTCAGCCGAGATCGCACCACTGCACTTCAGCCAGCCTGGGTGACAGAGCAAGACTCTGTTTCAAAAATAAATAAATAAATAAAATAGAATTCTGAATTTTATTTTTAATAATTATTTTTGTAAAGAGAATATCTTGTTTTTTGGAGTTGTTGAATTTATTGAATTGACAAAAATTATGTACAAGAGGGTATACAACATGATGTGATTGAAGTATGTATACATTACGAAATGGCTAAATCAAGCCAAATAACATATCACCTCCCAGACTTATTTTTTTGTGGTGAGAACACTTAAAAAATCTACTATCTTAGTGATTTCCAAGTGTATGATATGTTGTTATTAACTATAGGTACCATGTTGCCCCATGGATATCCTGAACTTACTCTTCTTCTCTAAAAATGACATTCTGTGTCCTTTGGCATCTGCCCACTTCCCCACCCTGGCAACCATCATTCTACTCTGCTTCTGTGAATTCAACTTTTTTCTTTTCTTTTTCTTTCTTTTTTTTTTTTTGAGACAATCTCATTCTATTGCCCAGGCTGTAGTGCAGGATTGTGATCTTGGCTCACTGCAGCCTTGACCTCCCAAGCTCAATCAATCCTCCCAATTCGGCCTCCTGAGTATCTGGGAGTACAGGCATGAACCACCACGCTCCACTAATTTTTGTATTTTTTTGTAGAGATGGGGTCTTGGTATGTTATGCAGGCTGGTCTCGAACTCCTGGGCTCAAGCAATCTGCCAGCCTCAGCCTCCCAAAGTGCTGGGATTACAGGCATGAGCCACCGTGCCTGGCCGGGTTTAACTTTTTTAGATTCCACATATAGGTGAGATCATGTAGTATTTGTCGTTCTGTGCCTGGCTTATTTCACTTAACATAATATCCTCCAGGCTCATCCATGTTGTCTCAAATGGCAGGATTTCCTTCTTTTTGAAGGCTGAATAGTATTCCATTGTGTACATACGACACATTGTTGCTGGAAGTGTAATGGAGGCCAGTTGGCGGAGGAGGGGGAAAAGATTCACTCTAAGTCTAGATGCTCCAGCACCCACCCAGGGTGTGTGCAAGGAAGTGCAGGTTGCTCCTGGTCTTGCAAACTGTGGTTTGTGGGACTCCAAAGCCCCTATCCTTCCACGATGCTTTCTGTCCTGTTATCACATTTCCTTGGAGGAGAACCCAGCTTTGGTGGAGAACCCTGCTCTGGCTTTGTCCCTCGGCATGAGATGGCAAAGGATCGTGCTGCTGGGAGACCCTCACGGCTGCGCACTGGGGGCTGCTTGCCTTCTCCATTCCTCCTTCAAGTATCTGAGCAGCTCCTGTGTGCCAGCTGCTGGTCTACGAGATGGATGGGTCCTTGGAGATTACGCTGTAGCAGAGGAGGCAGGCTGTAGCCCACAGGCCAGAACCAGCCCCCTGCCTGTTCATAAAAATAAAGATTTATTGGAACACAGCCGCACCCATTTCAGTGCATATTGTCTGTGGCTGCTTTCCTGCTACAATGGAGAGTTGAATAGTTGGGACAGAGACCTATGGCCTGCAAAGCTGAACTATTTACCATCTGGCCCTCAAGAAAAGGGAAAAAAAATGCTGATCCTTGTACCCCGACAGTCTTAGGTTAAGAGGACTTTGTACCACCCTGATGTCCCAGGCGGCCATGAGTCCGGCCACCCTTGAAATGTACACAGGTCTGGGCTAGGGTTGCAGCAGGTGAGTCCCAATTTTGCAGGTCTTTGGTGTCAGGGGCACAACCCAGGATTTTGAGTGGGGTTTCCCCACCACTGTGGCTGGGCACTGGGCTAGGGTGCTTTCTGATTTTTGTATGGGGAAGAGATAAGAGGGAGGACATGGCAATTTGTTGCCCTGTTCTAACATTTTCCTAAGATGGGTCTCCAGGCAAGGGCTTGGAATCTTACCTTGCACAGCTTACAAAACCCAGTGAGGCCAGCTGTCTTGGCGCTGCCACTCTGAGGCATGGAGCCCCCAGATTACTGGGAAGGGAGATAAAAGAATGGTTTCTGCGAGCACAAGAACTGGCGTTACTGAAATTAACTTTTCCCCCAAGTTTTATAATATCTAGGCATGCATATTTAAGTGTCTGCCTCAAAAGCTCATCCTAATAACCAGATGGTGCATTTAATTAGTTTTTTTGTTCTCTGAGCAATATGCAGCTTCCTGCACAGCCCTCCTTGCAGGCAACTGCACTGAGGTGACAGTCCTCCTGACTGCCAGCACAGATCCCCAGGGCCTCTGAGAGCCCTGTATTCTGGAGGCAGCCTTTCCCCCTTCTATTCAGCCCCAGCTGGAAGGGGGCAGGTTACCCACAGGGCTCCTGCCTGATCTTAGCTAAGCTCCTGCCTAAGCACAGGGCTCCTGCCTTAGCTTCTCTAGGGAGTCTGGCTCCCTCTGACCCTCTAGACCTCACCAGCTGAGGATCAGAGCCCCGGGACAGGAGCCAGGGCCAGGGGGCATTGGGGGGTGGTTTGAGAGTGCAGCTCTGGAGGAGGGCAGGGCGGGCCCAGGAAAAGCTGCTCGGGGGAGACTGCAAAGAGATCTCAGAGTTAGGACAAGAGGCCCGGGCATGGTGACTCACACCTTTAATCCCAGCACTTTGGGAGGCATGTTGTGGGATCACCTGAGGCCAGGAGTTTGAGACCAGACTGGCCAACATGGTGAAAACCTGTCTCTACTAAAAATACAATAATTAGCCAGAAGTGATGACACATATAATCCCAGCTACTTGGAAAGCTGAGCCATGAGAATTGCTTGAACCCGGAAGGTGGAAGTTGCAGTGAGCTGAGATTGTGCCACTGTACTCCAGCCTGGGCAACAGAGCAAGATTCCATCTCAAAAAAAAAAAAAAAAAAAAAAAAGAGGACAGGAGGAGGAGGGAAGAGAAGGGAGCTGTGGGGCAGCAGCCAGGGCCTTAAAGGCACAGGAGAGGAAGCTTGGATTTCCAATTCCAAAGGACATGAAGACAAAGTCACACACCTTTATTTAACCTGCTCCAGGTGAGTCGGGGCTTTGTGTATTTTCCTTGTTTTCCTTTTCCTTGTGTTCAGGCTGTTGTAGAAACAGGTATGCAGGGGCTCTGTGTGGCGCCTTGTTCTGGTGGCCTTCAGGAAGCATGGGGTGCCCTGGTTTCCTTGGCTTCCTGTCCTCTTTTCCTCCTGCCACCCCTGACTGTGCACCCCACCTTGTCCCTCAGACCATCCTCCTCGAAGGGCCTGGCCAAGGCTTGTGTCCTTGCTAGTCTCTGGGGAGGAAGACTCTGTCTCTTGAAAGCCTGTTGGCTTAAGTTGCAAGGTGTAGGTGCCTGGGAGGGCACGTGCACGGCCCTCTTGACTGACCCATTCATGTTTTTCTTTTTTGACTCTCTTCTATGTTGTCCTGATGGAGGGGTAAGCCCCTGCCTTCTGCCTTTCCTGCCTTGGACTCTTGCAATTGGGTCAGATGAGAGGGTCCATGTGGTCTGAGAATTCAAGCAATGCAGACCAGACATGGTGGCTCACACCTGTAATCCCAGCAGTTTTGGAGGCCAAGGCGGGCAGGCCAGAAGTTCGAGACCAGGTGGCCAAAATAGTGAAACCCTGTCTCTACAAAAAATACAAAATTAGCCGGGCTTGGTGGTGCATGCCTGTAATCCTAGTTATTTGGGAGGCTGAGGCAAGAGAATCACTTGAACCCAGAAGGAGCAGGTTGCAGTGAGGAGGAGGTTTCAGTGAGGAGGAGTTTGCAGTGAGGAGGAGGTTGCAGTGAGGAGGAGGTTGCAGTGAGGAGGAGGTTGCAGTGAGGAGGAGGTTGCAGTGAGCCGAGATTGTGTCCCTGGACTCCAGCCTGTGCAATAGAGCGAGACTATGTTTCCAAAAAAAATAAAAAAAATAAAAAATTTATATATAGAAAAGAAAACACAAAACTTCCTCTCGATTTGATTTTCTTGATCTTGCTTCTCAGAGGTAACACTGGGAAGGGTTGGGGTATACCTCTCCACAACTTTTTATTTGATTTCTTTTTATTTTTTATTCTACGTTCTGAGATACATGTGCTGAACGTGCAGGTTTGTTACATAGGTATACATGTGCCATGGTGGTTTACTGCACCTATCAACCCGTCATCTAGGTTTTAAGCCCCGCATGCATTAGGTATTTGTCCTAACGCTCTCCCTCCCCTTGTCCCCCACCCCCGATGGGCCCTGTTGTGTGATGTTCCCCTCCCTGTGTCCATGTGTTCTCATTGTTCAACTCCCACTTATGAGTGAGAACACGCAGAGCTTGGTTTTCTGTTCCTATCCACACCTTTTCCCTCTGTGCATGCAAGCACATGTATTTGCACATAAGTGTTTATTGTAACCTTTTTAAAAAAATAAAAATGAAATAATGCTATATTTATTCTTTGGAAAGCCTGGTTTTCAGGCAGCATGTCTTTGACATTGTCTCATGTTGGAACCTGTGTACCACCTTCTTCTCCCAGCAGTTATTCTGATGTGTGGATGCACCACGTTTCGTTTAACCAGCCCTGCACCGATACGTCTTTGGATGGTTTCCGCCTTTTCCCAATCACAGACGGTGTTCTGATGAATTTCCTTGCACACATCACTTGCTGCTCTGTGCGTGCATTTCTGTGAGATGTTCCTGGAGGTGGGCTGTCTAGGTCAGAGGGGGATCTGTGCTTAATTTGCATCCTGTGCAAAATTCCATCCAGTCATCCGGCTCCCCAAGGTCTCACATGGTACTGTCCTCTGTAGACATCATCTTCTGCAGATGACGGCACGACCGCCTCTCTTTCTTTTACTCACACCAGTCTGCACCCTGGTGTCCTGGGGGGATCCAGCCCCTACCTGCTTGTCTGTCCCCAGTCCCCCCAGCCCCTGCTAACAGGGACTCTGTCTTCTGAGCTTTGGCAGACTGCTTCACTCTGGAGAAGTTTGCTTTCTCATACATTCCTGGCAATGTTACTGCAAATCCCTAGGCCTGTGTTTGCCTTCTTCAGGCCTCAGTTTTCTCATAAGTAAAATGGGGATAATGTGATGCTACTGTCTGCGTCCTAGAGCTGCCATGAGGGTTCAGTAAGATCACTGTTGAGAGCACGTTCACAGCGCCGCCCTTGTGCGCAGTCAGCACGTGTGGGGCAAGGCTGTTGCTGATACGTGGTTGACTGTCATTGCTAGACTGTGGCTTTACCAGGGGCATTGTCTTTAGTGCCGAGCCCAGAGCCACCCCTAGTACCTGCTGTGTTTATAGAGTGATTGGGTAGCAGGGTCAGAGAAGGGGGCAATGGCAGCAGAAACAGAGGAAAGAAGTGGGGCTTCTAATAGGTCCTGAACCAGTGGCCCTTGAGATGTCGCCTTCTTGCCAAGGTCTGGGGCTGTGCTGTGTGTTCTAGGCCCGAGACTGGAAGCTAGGCCTGGCTGCAGCCCCCGCTGAGCTGGGGAAGTGCAGGTCAGCATCCTGCTTCATTAGGACACCTCCAAGCCCAGCTTAGATGTGGATGCAAGGTGACCCCCTGTTCACTCTGAGCCCAGACAGAGGACAGGGAAGTGTGCAAGGGTGGGGACCCCCTCATCACAGCCCTTGACTCTGTAAGGCATATGGGTTTGTGCACGTGTGTGAGCACGGCCGTGGCTTCTCTGAGTTTCAAGCTTGAGGATGTGTTTATGCAGGGTTAGGCTTGCCAGGTAAAATACAGGAGGTCCAATTAAACCTGAGTTTCTCATTAAACTTTTTTTTTTTTTTTTGGTGCAAATATATCCCATGCAATATTTGGGAACTGCTTACCCTAAAAAATGATTTGTTGTTTATTGGAAATTCAAGTTTAACTGGCATCCTGTCTTTTCACTTGCTACATATGAGAGTTCCGTGTGGGGGTTATCAGTGCGCATTTGCGAGTTCCCATGTGAAGGACTCTCTCCAAGTGTCTGTAGGTGCCAGGATGGAGATGGACAGAGAAGACCCTCTTGGGCTGCTTTAGTGGCACCTAGAGGCTGTGGGGTTGGACACTTCAGCCCCAGGTGCCTGGACAGCACTGTCCAGCACCTGCCTGCTCCTGTCTTCTTCATGGGGGCTGACTTCCCTGCCATCTCTCTCCAAATACGGTAGCAAGAGCTATCCCATCTGCCGCCATCTGGAGTTCGGCTGCCCAGTCAGACAAGATGGCAAACAGTGTGCAGATGGCTGCAAAGCTTTCCCCAGCTCCTTCTGCAAGGGGCCTGCAGATGAAATGGAAGCCCTCATCCTCACCACCTCCCCCTTCCAGAAAACCCAGGCAACAGCCACCTCTGAATGCTGCTTTAGAAGCTTCTCCCTCCTGGTGATTAAACCACCCCAAACAAGTAAAGCACTGCATTTCCACCATAGGCTTGTTCACACGCACACAGCCAATTGTCTTGGATCCGCCTGTGTGCCTGATTCATCAGGGTGAGGGGTTCTCCTCTGAGGTGCTTATGAAGAGCTGCTTAATTTTCACCTGGAAGACTCTGTAGAAACCAGGCCCAGCTTTGGAAGAAAGCCCTTTCTCCCCCTTTAGCAAATTCTGTGTCATTCTTTTCTTTCTTTCTTTTTTGAGACAGAGTTTCACTTTTGCTGCCCAGGCTGGAGTGCAATGGTGCAATCTCGGTTCACTGCAGTCTCTGCCTCCTGGGTTCAAGCGATTCTTCTGCCTCAGCCTCCTGAGTAGCTGGGACTACAGGCACCCACAACCTTACCTGGCTAATATTTTTGTATTTTTATTAGAGAGGGAGTTTCACCATATTGGCCAGGCTGGTCTCGAACTCCTGACCTCAGGTGATCCACCTTGGCCTCCCAAAGTGCTGGGATTACAGGTATGAGCCACCATGGCTGGCTGGAATTCTGTGTCATTCTGGATACTTATCATGACTTCAAGCATCCAGGACTCTGTCCTGGGTATCCTGAGCCTGAGGGTGTATGTGTGTCCAGCTGGCTTGGAGGTTGTCTACAGGCAGGTTGAACTTGGCCTCTGAGTCCATGGCAGCCTCACATGGGAAATACCACCAAGGAGCCTCATCTTGTGCTTTTAGGAGATAGTTTCTATTTAGTCATTGCTGAATCTGTTACAGACAGGGTCTCAATTTCTTGCAAGTCCTGTATGAGGTGGGTGCTGTGATTATCCACATGTTCACTTGTTCTCTCTGGCCTCTTTCAGGCTCTTGCACTTCCTTTGCTCTTTTCCTGCCACAGGGCCTTTGCACATCCTGCTCTTTCTGCCTGGAAAGATTTTCCCTCTCCCTGCCTCTTCACCTGGTCACAATCTCATCTGACAGTGGAGTCACTACATCCTCAGGGACTCCTGGCCACACTGACTCAGTCACAGCAACCCCCTGTTATCTGCTTTCATGACACAAGGTGCCTCTCTGTGGTAGACACTAGCTCAGCTATGGATTCCTATTTCTGTGCATGTCATCCTTCCCCTTCAAGACTGTGGTCACCATGAGGACCAGGGCCATGTCTGTTCCTGATTCTTATTTGTATCTCTGGTGTTTAGTATATGCTCACCTAGAATTTGATTAATGAATGATGTCATACCCATTTTACAGATGAGAAAGTTGAGGCTCAGGAACATTATGTAACTTGCTCAGTATTAGGTAGTGATGGTTTGAAGCCATCTGGCTGGTCGCTGGGTGCACACTCTTAACCAATTCACTATGGTTCTTCTCTCATGGTAGCTCTCCAACAGCAGGAGTAAGAGACAATTTTAGGACAGGTGTAACCAGAATCCCAGGGGTTATCCTAGAAGGTGGTGTCAGGGACATGCTTGCCTATGGGCCTTCTTACTGTATTACATAAAATACTCAGTTTTTCTGACTCACCTTTAGTAAAGACCTTAGCAATATTTGAAGCACAGTTGTCAATAGGAAATGGTGGGTGTTTATACTTTTTTAAAAAGGAGTCTATCTCATATTTATCTTGTGGTCTGCCATGCCCCCCTGATCTTCTTCAGCTACAGTTATGCAAAATTGACACTTCTTCTCTTGGCTGCCTCTCTCTTACCTGTTCAGTTGCTTTTCTGTGTTCGAGATTGCTTAGAATTTTTCCCCTTTACTACAGCCTGCTTCCCACCTGTATCCCCCAGCCAGCTTGTTCTGGATTTTGTCAACAAGAGTTCCAGCGTTTAGTGAGGGCTGGATTGAAGGAAAGCCTTGGAAAAGGCTGTGTGATGAAAGCTGAAGATACCTAATGGGCAGGCAGTCATCAGGGTTAATTCAAAGGCTGGAAGAAGGGCTGACCTGGAGGACTGGAAATGTCTTTGAGCTGAAGGTCATGTGCAGGTGGAACAAAGAGGGTGAGCCTTTTGGGGTGAACTGCAAGTGTTTGATAAGATCCCTGTCCCCATGGTTGGGGAAGTCTTGATAAGCATACTCAATGTGATAGAGGGATTAAGGAACCCCTGGCTCTACCTGCCCAGCACAGCAGTAACATGACACAGCCAAGTTATTGATTATTGGTTGCCCAGCTGTCATCAGCTCACCATCTTCTTTTGGTTATAGCTGTAATTTGCATTAGTTGTCAATGCCAGTTTTGACTTTCCTAGTCAATAAAGTGTTCTGAGAGTGGTGACTAAGGCTGAGTACTACCCATAATCATGAGTATTACAGAGGCAAGCCCCTTTGCCCACCCACCTGCAGGTGATGAGACACCCTAGGAAATCAATCAATTATTTGGAGGACCCCGAATAAATGCTCGAGTCCATCTGTTCATCTGTCCATCCATCCGTCCACCCTTCCTTCCATCCATCCATCCATCCATCCATCCATCCATCCATCCATCCATCCATCCATCCAGACACGGATACATCCATCCACCCACCTACCCATCTATCCACCCACCCACCCATCTATCTATCCAACCCACTCTCTTATGCACCCAACTATCATCCACCTACCCACCCACCAACCCATCTGTCCATCCACTCAGCATGCATCTATCCACCCATTCACTCATCTACCCATCTATCCACCCATTCACTCATCTACCCATCTATCCACCCACCCGTCCATCCATTTATCTATCCCTCCACCCCCTCACCCACTCATCCATTTCTCCACCCACTCAGCCATCCCTTCACCGACTCAACCATCCATTCATTCACCCATCTGCCCGCCCACCCATCTTTCCATCCACCCATCTAACCACCCACCCACCTATGTATCCATCCATCTGCTTGTCCTTCTGTTCATTTGTTCCACAAAGACTCGTTAACCACCTGCTAGATTCTGGGGAGGTACCTGCTCTAGTAATTGAGAACACGGTCTCTAGAATATGATTCCCTGGGCTCAAACTGAGCTGCCTCCTATCTAGCTGCTTGGGTAAGTTATAAAAACTGTGCTTTGATTTTCTTATCTGAAAATTGGCTATTAATAGCTTCTACTCTTGCAGATATAGTGAGGATTAAATAAGATGTCACGTTAAAAGTGCATCATCGACACTCAATAGAGATTAGGTTTTACCATTCATTATTATTCTTGGCAGATGCTGCAGATAACGTGGAGAGCATATGAAAGACACATGTTTGAACCAACAGTGGCATATAGGTGCTAAGTTCTTCAGTAGAGGGAAGGCAGAGAGCCATGGAGAGGGCCTGGCCCAATCCTGGAGCCTCAGAAAAATGTTCCTCGTTGAATTGCTGTTTTAGCTGAGACCTGTTGGATGGGTAGTAGTTGGAGATCCCAGACAGGATGTGACCGAGTTAGCCAGGGAAAAATTTGGTCCTGGCACCCATGGCAGAGTTGAGTGATCCAGTCCTTCTGTCTCCTCTGGCTGGAAGTCCACCAGATCTGGGAATGTCAAGTTGGGGGAGGAGGCTGACAATGATCATGACCTTCACCTGTCCTCACATGTCCTCTGTGTATCTGCCAAGCCTCTTCCTCAGTCTCCTCTTCTGGAAAGTAGGATTGGAAACCACATCTGCTTCTCTCCCAGGACTGCTAGGAAGACAAGATTAGATGGCAGGTGACAGCTCTTTGAAAATGAAAACATTCTGCTATTTGAATGCAAAGTGTTCTTCTTTGCCTGTGATGTTTCCTAATCTGTGAACTCATACTGGACTTCGAAGCTGTCTATTAAAAAAAAATAGCAAAGTGGCTGGGCATGGTGGCTCATGCCTGTAGTCCTAGCACTTTGAGAGGCTGAGGGGGGCGGATCACTTGAGGCCAGGAGTTCGATACCAGCCTGGCCAATATGTGAAACCCCATCTCTACTAAAAATACAAAAATTATCCAGGTGTGGTGGCATCTGCCTGTAGTCCCAGCTACTCAGTAGGCTGAGGCAGAAGAATCATTTGAGCTCAGGAGGCAGAGGTTACAGTGAGCTGAGATGGCGCCACTGCACTCCAGCCTGGGTGACAGAGTGAGGCTCTGTCTGAAAACAGAAAAAAAAAAAAGAAAAAAAAAAGCAAAGTTAACACTTCCTCCATCTCTCCCCTAGGGGAGGTAATTTGTCAAAGATTGTTGTTGGATTTTACACACAGGGAAATCTAAGGAAGGTGTGGAAACCAGACCAGGACTCCAGACTCTGGTCTCCCTGTTTATAGGGTCTTAAACGGGGGAGCCACTTTGGGTTCTTTCCACAAGATTGCTTTGTAAAAAAAACCAAGAAACAAACAAACAAAAAACTCAAAAAAACAGCCCTGACCTAAAGATTCACAAGGGACCTTAGGCAATATCTGCAAACAAAAGTGAGTGATGAGTGGAATCTGTCATCTTTACAACTAAGACAGCTCCAGAGTTTAAGCAAGTGGAAATATCTCTAGAGACAGAGATTTGGGCAGGTTTTGCCAGTTACAAACTATGAGAACCTGGGCAGGTTTACCTCTTTGAGCTTCTGTGACCTTGTAAAATAGGTTGCATTGCGCTAAACGCGCAGGAGGAATCCCAGCATCCTCCCGTGCACAAGGCTGGTCTCTTCCCATCCTTTTCCTTGTTCTGCCTCTCTCCTCCTCTCCAAGAGATGAATACATTTGGACCCAGTAGGGGCCTATATTTGCAAAAGCTTGCAGGTGATTCTCATGCAGCCAGCCTGGCTCTGGCACTGAGTTCTTGGACACTTTTGGAGGCACATTTACTAGTGAGGAAGGTCACTGTGTGTTAAAGGCAGGATTCATCTTCCATTCCTTTCTTCCATGAAGCAAGGTGCATGGGTCGACTGAGCTGGGAGAGTCCACAGTGTCAGCCTCCCCCACACTTCCCTCCCTCCTTATTCCTTGTGTGCTATACTTTGTCTTGATTTCCTGTACTCTGCACCAAGCCAGGAGATGGTAAGATGTCAAAAAAATCATTTTTTTGGGAAATGGGATCAAGAGAGTTTTTGTTTGCTTGTTTGTCTGTTTGAGACAGGGTCTGTCGCCGAGGCTGGAGTGCAGTGGCATGACTTTGGCTCACTGCAGCCTTGACCTTCTGGGCTCGGGTGATCCTCTCACCTCAGCCTCCTGAGTAGCTGGGACTGCAGGTGCACACCACCATGCCTGACTAATTTGTCTATTTTTTGTACAGATAAGGTTTCACCATGTTGCCTAGGCTGGTCTCAAACTCCTGGGCTCAAGCAGTCCTCCATCCGCCTCGGCCTCACAAAGTGCTGGAATTACAGGCATGAGCTGCTGTGCCTGGCCAAGGTTTTTTTATTATTATTATTATGAAAAATTTTCAATATACATAAAAGTAGAGAGACTAGTTTAATGAGCTATCATATACCCATCACATAGGTTTAAAAACTATTAACGTTTGCAATATTTACTCCATTTGTTTTTCTGGAGTATTTAAAAAATGGTTTACAGTAGTTATGTAATTCCATCATGGTATTCACCCCTACATAATTTACTTTCCCTCTAAAAACATGAGGGCATTTTTTATATGATCATTGTCATACCTAATCAAATTACCAGTAATTCCTTAATATCCTCTAAGATCAAGTTTACATTCAGATGTCTTCTCAAAATGTCAATTGTGATTATTTTTTTCTTTGAGCAAAGATAATAAGATCTCAAGATTTAATGACAGAGATTCCATGTTAGCCCTGATGTCTAAGCTCTGTGGTCCATTGTGGCTTTACTTGAAAGTCTCAGGCTAGGCGTGGAGGCTCACACCTGCAATCCCAGCACTTTGGGAAGCCAAGGTAGGTGGATCATGAGGTCAAGAGATCAAGACCATCCTGACCAACATAGTGAAACCCTGTCTCTATTAAAAATACAAAAATTAGCCAGGCATGGTGGTGGGCTCCTATAGTCGCAGCTACTCAGGAGGCTGAGGCAGGAGAATCGCTTGAACCCAGGAGGTGGAAGTTGCAGTGAGCTGAGGTTGCACCACTGCACACCAGCCTGGGTGGCAAGAACGAGACTCTTGAAAAAAAAAAGTCTCTCACTGTGGTCTCATAATAAAAGGACACTCCATTTCCCATTTGGCCCCTGCTCCTTAATGTTAGCCCCCTCCTGTGGGGAGGAGGGGGTGACCTTCAGCACAGGTTCAAGCATTCCCAGGGCTAGCTCTGATCCCGATAAAGCCCATCGTCATGAATGAATGCTTCCCTTGCAGGTTATTCTAAGTATTGTAAATAGTGCATGTGGAGCGTCCTCATGATGCCTGGGATGGTAGTGAATATTTATAGGTTTCTTTTAGTGCCTTTTTTTTTCAGTGTTTTCTATAGTTCCATGTTTCTACAACCCTTAGGAACATCAGAATCATGCGTGTGTGGGTGCTTATTAAATAAACCAGTTCCTGGAGCTCACTCCCAGGGACTCCCAGTTTGATGATTAGGGGCTCAGCTAGGACCTATGTTTGCAAAAGCTCCCATCTGATCTCATGCAGCCAGCCTGGCTCTGGCTCTGGCTCTGGCTCTGGGAGCTGGGTTGGGAACTAGTCTTTGGTGCTATTCTGCTGAAACTTCAAGTTGGGCTCTTTGACTCCTTCTTGTATTGTCATCACTTGTATTCAGGTCTGTTCTTCCCCTAGATTGTAAGCTCCTTGATGTCTGCATCATCTCAGCTCATGAGCTGAGCTTTCAGTGGGTGCTCAGTGGAACAGGTGCTGAATGGAGTCAGGCTGTAGGGAGGCCAGCGTGTGTTGGTAAGTGAGAGACAAAAATCATTTTAAAAAGACTCTTTTTGCCCTTCAGTTGTGTTTGCCATGAGTTAATGTGATTTACTCTAGTGGAAGCCAGTGCAGCTTAAGTGGAGGTCTTGCCCTGAAATGGAGCCAGGTTATGGATCAGCAGAGCTGCCAAAAGCATTTTGGGGGAAATGCTTCTGTGTCACCCTCAGTTGATTGAACTCAAGTTTTCACTCCCGTTTAACACCACGTGGAGGCCATTCTGACTTCTGCGGAGTGGGTATGATCAGATCTTCTGTAAAAGTGTAAGTGAGGAGGCTGGGCACTGTGGCTTACACCTGTAATCTTAGCACTTGGGAGGCTGAGGTGGGCTGATCACTTGAGGCCGAGAGTTTGAGACAAGCCTGGACGACATGATGAAACTTCATCTCTACTAAAATTACAAAAATTAGCCAGGCATGATGGTGCATGCCTGTAATCCCAGCTACTCAGGAGGCTGAGGCAGGAGAATCACTTGAACCTGGGAGGTGGAGGTTGCAGTGAGCTGAGGTTGCACCACTGCACTGCATTCCAGCCTGGGTGACAGAGCGAGACTCTGTCTCAAAAAAAAAAAAATGTGTATGTGAGGAAACTGGGATTGAGCTTGGGGATGTTGGGGGATGGAGGTACTTCATCTACTGAACAAAAACCATGGGATACCAATGCTGGAGGAAGAAGCATCATCCTCAGTTTCTACTAACTCAACCACGCATGAGATGGGGACTTGGTGTCCGAGAGAAAAGCCTCTTTTTAGGTCTTCAACCTTGATCAAACCATTTCTGAATTCCTCATATGAAGGGGTGGCCTGCCCCTCCATACCTGTGGGTATTTCTAGTCAGGTGGGATGAGAGATGGAGAAAAGAAATAAGACACAGAGACAAAGTATAGAGAAACAACAGTGGGCCCATGGGACCGGCGCTCAGCACACCAAGGACCTGCACCGGCACTGGCCTCTGAGTTCCCTCAGTTTTTATTGATTATTATTTTTCATTATTTCAGCAAAAACGAATGTAGTAGGAGAGCAGGTTGATAATAAGGAGAATGTCAGCAAATTACATGTGAGCAAAAGAATCTATATCATGATTAAGTTCAAGGGAAAGTACTATGCCTGGACGTGCACGTAGGCCAGATTTATCTTTCTCTCCACCCAAACATCTCAGTGGAGTAAAGAGTAACAAGGCAGTATTACTGTAAACATGTCTTGCCTGCCGCCACAGGGCAACTTTTCTCGTATCTCAGAGTTGAACAAATGTACAATCGGGTTTTACACCGAGACATTCAGTTCCCAGGGGCAAGAAGGAGATAGTGGCCTTCCTCCATCTCACCTGCAAGAGGCTTTCCTCTTTTACTAATCCACCTCAGCACAGACCCTTTACGGGTGTCAGGCTGGGGGACGGTCAGGTCTTTCTCATCCCATGAGGCCATATTTCAGACTATCACATGGGGAGGAACCTTGGACAATACCCTGCTTTCAAGGGCAGAGGTCCCTGCAGCTTTCCACAGTGCATTGTGCCCCTGGTTTATTGAGACTAGAGAATGGCAATGACCTTTACCAAGTATACTGCTTGTAAGTGTTTTGTTAACAAGGCATGTCCTACACAGCTCTAGGTCCCTTAAACGTTGATTTTATACAACACATGTTTTTGTGAGCTCCAAGTTGGGCCAAAGTGCCTGGGTCAAAGTGGCTGGGGCAAAGCTACAAATCAACAACATCTCAGCAAAGCAACTTTTAAAGTACAGGTCTTTTTCAAAATGGAGTCTCTTATGTCTTTCCTTTCTTCATAGACACAGTGACAGTCTGATCCCTCTTTCTTTTCTCTACATTTCCCCCTTTTCTTTTTGACAACACCGCCATCGTCATCATGGCCTGTTCTCGCTGGTCGCTGTTTCTCCATAGCTGCTGGATACACCTGTAGACTAACAATAGAGAGGACAGACATACAAGGATTAATGCAAAATTTGCAATAGTGGAATTTCCAATAGTTTTAATCCAAGTGACAGGCTTAAGATTTGTGAGGCTATTAACAGCTTTTACCATTGCCTTAGTTTCTGGCACCAGATTTAACTGGGCTTTTGATGTTTTAAAAATTTGTTTTTTAAATCTAGAAATATCTAAGGTAAGATTATCTTCTTTTCCCTGTAGATTGTGTCTAACCATGTCCCAGTGATGTTCAGATTCGTTATAGACTTGAGGTGTAATACAAAAATCTGGCGTATTCCAGGCACACTGTAACTGAAAAAGATATTCCAAGCTCATGAGCCTATCTCCCATTCAAATAACAGTTTGTCTAAGATCATTAATTTGATTTGTCAATTTTTGATCTATTTGAGTCTGAGAATTCCACAATTTTGAGGAATTCTTTTGCCATTTATTCACATATTCTGCAGTTTGAACAGAGGAGTGTAAAGCAATTCCAGCAGCTGCAGCAGTAGCTGTGACTGCAATAAGACCTATAATCACTGCAATTAAAGTAAAAATGAATTTTTTAGATCTGGTTAGAACTCCTTTTAATACTTTTGTTAAGATATGTACAGATGGAGAAGCTTCCCACGGTCGGTCCATGGACACAGGGATCCACACACCTTTTCTTGCCCTTACTAACAGAATACGATGCTGCCAATCAAAAGTTGAATCAATGCAAGTAAACAATCTACAATTTTCACAGGCTATAGTTTGGGAATCTGGTTTAATAACTATGTTCCCTACAACTAGGATATAAGGGGGTTTTACACAACTTTGCAAAGGAATTGTCAGATTGGAATTTAGGTTAAGAGTATAATATGGCTTATGATTTTTTGTTCCCATAACTTGATTTTCAGACCAAATTCTAGTGTGGTATGAGGCCACAGTAAGCTTCCGTAATTCTGGGTGTTCAGGACCAACAACAGGACTAACTAACTTTGGTCGGGGTGATGTAATCCCCATTTCACCCCATTTCCATGGATAGGGTGATTCTAGCCTTCTGTAAACTTGGTCTAGTTTTTTAGTTAAATCACTATTATAGGCTGGATTAATGGGCCAGACAGATAGAGCCTGTGAACACGAGTGGGTCTGGCCCATACAATCATAATATAACTGGCCTCGAGGGGCCCAGTCTATAATAGTTCCAAACTTATGGTTTTGTAGTACCACTGCAGTATCAGCCACACATTCTTCCTAAACTAAGACTTTTGGGTCTTTTGATTCTTTTGGAATTTCCTTGGGACATGGTTTCCCTTTAGGCCTAAATTTTAATGATCTTTGATAGGAAGAATTTTGTAAATTATTTATTTGTGACCCGAGTGACATTCCACTTATCACATGATAAGTAAACTTACTGGTGCCACTGACAGTAGGTACTTCTACCAACCAATTTTGGATAGTAGGCATTAAGCATCCTGGTGCTTTTCCCAAGCAAATAGGAGGATAATGATACCCAATGGAAATGTTTATCATCATTCCTTCTTCTTCAGGTTGGGCAGGGCCACGTTTATCTGTGGGGCCTGGTACCCATACACTGTTATTAACATATATTTCAATAGGATTATCTATCCAAGTGACTGCCCGAATTAACGGTGGGAAAGGCACATAGGCCCAGTAAGTATAGTTAGCTGTAGCGGCTCCCACAGACATAGGGAGACTTACCACTGTTGATACAATCATTAAAGCTGCAAGCAGCATATTCTCTGGAGTTTGTGTTACCCTTGTGTTTTCCAGGCTTTTTTTTAGCTAACTGTGTCAGCTTCTTTAGCTGGGCCCAGGTCGGCGGCTCCACCTTTTTGGTGGATGGCAATTTCATCTGTTTTTCTGATATTACCATTTTATTCATCCTGCGAGTCGAAGATGTTTGATTGCAGGTTTTTTGTCTCTGCAGAGGCGCCTTCCTTTGTATCTCTGATGGGTTCATTGTAGAACTTCAAATGTCTAGTGGGTACCCAAACAGGAAGCTGATTTTCTCCTGGTGAAACACAAGTAAAACCTCTCCCCCATGTTATCACTTTACCTATTTCCCATGTTTTATTTTTGTTATTTTCCCACCAAATCAGTTTTTCCTCATGTGGGCTGTTCTTTTTACCGGTAAAATGTTATTCTGCAGGAGTAGTGGTTTGATTTCTATATATATTTAAAAAATTTAAAGTATAGAGTGCTATATTAAGTTGCATCTGAGGAGTGTTATACTGTTTACTGTCTTTTTCCTTTTTTTGTTTAACCAATTGAGCTTTGAGTGTTCTATTAGTTCTTTCAATTATGGCCTGTCCTTGGGAATTATAAGGGATTCCTGTTGTATGTGTAATTTTCCACGGATTTAAAAATTTTTGAAATGCTTTACTACAATATCCTGGCCCATTATCTGTTTTAATTTTTTTTGGAACTCCCATGACTGCAAAATAAGATAATAAATGTCTTTTAACATGGGAAGTACTTTCTCCTGTCTGACAGGTTGCCCATATGAAATGTGAATAAGTATCAACGTTACATGGACAAATGACAATTTTCCAAATGAAGGTACATGTGTAACATCCATTTGCCATAGTGCATCAGGACATAAACCTCTGGGATTAACTCCTGCCTCTTGAGTGGGCAGGTGTAAGACTTGACACTGAGCACAATGTTGTACAATATTTTTTGCTTGTTTCCTTGTGATATCAAATTGTTTTTTAATCCTGTTACATTTACATGAGTCAGGATATGAAGTTCTTGTGCTTCCATGAAGGCAGATGATACTAGCAAATCAGCTTGTTCATTTGCCTTAGTTAAAGGCCCTGGTAAATTAGTATGTGCTCGAATATGAGTAATATAAAATGGGAACTTTCTTTTTTTCACAGTTTGTTGTAACAATTTAAACAGCTGATTTAAGTGATCATCCATACTATATTTGATTAGAGCTGTCTCAATATCCTTGGTAGACTGTACTACATATGTAGAATCCGAAACAATGTTAATAGGCTGATTAAAATCTTGTAACACTGAAATGACAGCAACCAATTCTGCTCTTTGAGCTAAGTGATATTGAGTTTCGATGACTCGTTCTTTTGGTCCAGTGTAAGCCGTTTTTCCATTGCTGGAACCATCAGTAAACACTGTCAGAGCATTTTCTAAAGGTTTATGTCTGGTAATTTTAGGTAAAATCCAAGTAGTCAATTTTAAAAACTGGAAGATTTTTGCTTTTGGGTAATGATTATCAGTAATTTCCACAAAATCAGCAAGACCAATCTGCCATGCACCAGAATTGATAAAGGCTTGTCTAACCTGTTCCTTATTTAAAGGAACAGTGATTTTATCTGGGTCACTTCCACACAATTTTACTATTCGTAATCTTGCCTGATTACGAATTCGTAATCTTGCCTGATTACGAATTCGTAATCTTGCCTGATCAAATGTAGCCATTTGATCTAAGTACAATGTAAAAGTCTTAATTGTACTGTGAGGAAGGAATGACCACTCTACAAGATCTGTATCTTGAACAATAATGCCTGTTGGAGAATGTGCAGTAGCAAAAATTAAAAGTTGGAGTGGGGCTGAGTGATCTATTCTATTTACTTGTGCTGACTGAATTTTTTTCTTCAACTAATTTAATTTTTTTAGTTGCCTCTGGGGTTAATGTTCTTTTACTATTCAAGTCTGGATCCCCTCTCAAGATAGAGAACAAATTTGACATGGCATAAGTAGGGATGCCTAAAGTTGGCCGAATCCAATTAATATCTCCTATCAATTTTTGAAAGTCATTTAATGTTCTTAATGTGTCTTTTCTTATTTCTACTTTTTGTGGTTTAATGTTTCTTTCCTCTACTTGCATTCCCAAATAATGAAAAGGAGTGGAGGTCTGAATCTTATTAGATGCTATTGTCAGGCCTGCGTTTGCAACCTCTGCTTGCAGAAATGTGTAACAGTCAATTAATTTGTCTCTTGTTTCTGCAGCACACAAAATATCATCAACATAATGAATGATATAACAGTCTGAAAACTTGTCTCTAACTGGTTGAAGAACTTGAGCTACAAAAGTCTGACAAATAGTTGGACTATTAAGCATTCCCTGAGGCAACACCTTTCACTGAAATCTGGTGGCTGGTTCTTTATTATTTATAGCTGGTATAGTAAAATCAAATTTTTCAAAATCCTGTTTTGCCAGAGGAGTGGTAAAAAAGCAGTCCTTCAGATCAATTATAATTAAAGGCCAATCTTTGGGAATCATGGCTGGAGAGGGCAGCCCAGGTTGGAGAGGCCCCATGGGTTGAATTACTGCATTAACGGCTCTTAAATCAGTTAGCATGCGCCATCTGCCTGATTTTTTCTGAATTACAAACACAGGAGAATTCCAAGGCGAAAATGATGGCTCAATATGTCCGTTTTCTAATTGTTCCTTTGCCAATAAGTGTAAAGCCTCCAGCTTTTGTTTTGGTAGTGGCCACTGATTTACCCATACAGGCTTTTCTATTTTCCAAGTTAATGGAATGGGTTTTGGAGGCTCTACAGTGGCCACTCCTGAAAAGGATACTCTAATCCCCTTTTTTTCTGGATTTTCTTTAGCCTCAATTGGAACTTTAATGCCTTCTCCATTTTTCCCTAGTCCTTTGCCAGGGAGATATCCCATTTTAGTCATAATTTTTTGACTAGTGGCGCTGTATAGGGAGACTGGAATAGTAATCTCTGCATGCCACTGTTCTAATATGTCTCGGCCCCATAAATTAATTGGAATAGAAGTAATCATAGGCTGAACTGTACTCTCTTGATTATCAGGTCCCAGACAATGTAAAATTTTGGCACTTTGGTACACTTCTGAGGCAGTGCCCACACCAACAAGTCCTGCAACGGGCTTTTGTTTAGGCCAATTTTTTGGCCATTGATTTAAGGCAATGATAGAAACATCAGCCCCAGTATCCACTAATCCTTCAAACTGCTTTCCCTGAATAGTAACTGTACACACTGGTCTATTCTCTGAGAGCTGACTAGCCCAATAAACAGCTTTTCCAGCAGGGTTGGTACTTCCAAACCCTTCTGTTCTTTCTGTTTTGCTATCTCCAATTTTAATATAAGGCAAGAGCAGTAATTGAGCAATTCTCTCACCTGGATTGGCACTCCAGGGAACAGTAGAGCTGATCACTAACTGAATTTCCCCTTTATAATCTGAATCAATTACCCCAGTATGAATTTGGACTCCCTTTAAATTTAGACTTGATCTTCCTAAAATAAGGCCTACCATCCCTTCTGGCAGTGGGCCATATACCCCTGTAGGAATCTTTTGCGGAGGCTCTCCAGGGAGTAAAGAAATAATCTGAGTAGAACATAAATCTACTGCAGCACTGTCTGCTGTGGCGGGGGATAACTCTTATATTGTTGTAATTGGCTGATTTCCTGAAATGGTGGCATTTACTGTGGGGGTTGTTGTCCCTGAAAACCCTGAGGAACAAATGGCTGAATCGGGAATGCCCCACTTTGTTGTGGGGCCTGGGGCTGGCCCCTCTTCCCGTTTCCCGACAATGGTTGTCCATTTTTATCAAATTTAGAACAACATTCCTTAGCCCAATGTTTTCCTTTTCCACATCTTGGACACAGGCCAGGTGCCTCCTTTTTTTTGCTCTGTTTATTTAAGCCTGGACAATTCTTTTTTAGATGACCGATTTGACCACAATTCTAACATTTTCCCCCCAAATGTTTTAACTTGTCCTCCTAAAGCAACCCCTGTAATTGCTTGAGCCATTAGTATTGCTTTATGCATAGCTCTTCCAATCCCATCACAAGCCTTCACATATTCTGTAATTACATCAACTCCTGCTGAAACCTTTTCTTTTAATGCTTTATAGCCGATTGACATTCTGGATTTGCATTTTGATAAGCCATTATTTCTACAATAACTTTTCGGGTGTTATTATCTGCAATGCATTTTTGAGCTGCATCTTGCAACCTTGCCACAAAGTCTGGATATGGCTCTTTAGAGCCTTGTCTGATTGAACTAAAAGAAGGGCAGGAGGTTCCTGGGTCCTGAATCTTCTCCCAGGCCCTGAGGTAAATAGCCCTTAGTTGTTCAATAGCCTCATTCTGCATTACTGATTGTTGGTTAATAGTGCCCCAATTTGGACTTGTTCCTAGCAATTGGTCTGCATCTATATAACCAACAGGATTAATAGCCTGATTTTTCCATACCTGTTCTTGTACCCCATCAATCCACCAGGTTTTAAACTGTAGATACTGAGAGAGTGAGAGGGAAGATTTAACCAAATTTCCCAATCTTAAGGAATAAGTCTATTTCCATGAGCAATGGAATCTAATAATGTTCTCATATAAGGAGAGTTGAGTCCATATTGTTTAAACCCTTCATTTATATTTTTTAACATTTTCATGGTGAAAGATTCATATCTAGCCTCAGTTCAGACAGATGCTCCTGTTTGACTCCCTTTTCCGGCCGGTATGGGTTGTAACATTACCGGATACTGCCATGCCTCAAGATCTCCCTGTTTTCTGGCTGTAGCAGTCGTCTCATGCAGTGCACTATCTTGTCCACTAGGTGGTGCTGTAGGATCAAACGCCATCGCCGTGGGTTGTTGATATAGTGTCTTGCTATTTAGCACAGGACGCACCGCCTGAGATCCATACTGAACTTCTGGAGATGGCCGATACTGAAATTCGGCTGGCGGCTGGTGTTGATAAACTACCGATGGTTGGGTTTTATTTTCTACTGGCTGCTATTGTAGATACTGTGCCTGGATTAGCATTTGAGATTGTGATGTCACAGGTATCTGAACCGCGGGAGAAGGAGATGGTGGCCATTGTGGTCTAAACTCTGATGGCCCAAATAATTCTGGACCTCCTTTCCCCAATTTTGATGTTTCAGGATATATTGCCTCCTGTAATTGATTATAATCAACATTTTGCATTGACTGAGCTATTACAGGCTGTACTGCATTTTTACAATGTGAACTTTCCATTCCTTTCTTAAACTCTGTTCCTACCTCTTCTTCACAATCTATTACACGGATTTCAGGGGCATCAAAGACTGAAATGCTATCTTCTTCTATTTGAAATGGTTCTAAAGTTGCTTTAGTAATGGCCCAATCATTCCATACTGTAAGTGGGATGATTTTACCTTCCCGAGTTGCTTGTTTTAGTCCTTTGCCAATTTTTTCCCAATCTTTTAAATCTAAAGTTCCCTGTTCTGGAAACCATGGGCAGAATTGTTCTATTGTTTGAAATAGCATAACTAAATTTTCTGTAGAAGCTTTAACTCCCCCTCTTCTTAAGAGAATTTTAATGAAGCTGAGATAAGAGGCATATTTACTTTCAGTTTGCCCCATTGTTACCCTGGATTCCTCCGAGCACACAAGCTTACTGCAAGGCTGACTGTGGACGTACTCAGGAATCTCTCGTCGGCTGTCCTCAATGCTCATGTTCTTAGTGTACCTTTACCCTAGAGAAAGGCCCCACATTGGGCGCCAGATGAAGGGGTGGCCTGCCCCTCCACACCTGTGGGTATTTCTAGTCGGGTGGGATGAGAGACGGAGAAAAGTTTTGTACTAACCCCGCTTGTACTAACCCCCTTTCCCTGGCCTCTTCCAGCTTGTCTTCTTCTCTCCCAGTAGTTTCTTCATGAAGAGGCCATGTGTTAAATTCCATGAGATATTTCACACTCAAAGAAGACTTCTTTTATACTCTTTTGATAATTTTTCTGGGAATCACTGTCTCGATTTATAAGGGAGTTTGTAATAAATACAGTAAAAGAGAAACACACAAAGTATTTTGAGATATCAGAGAAGGGAGAAACCAATTCTATTAATATTTGGGGTTAGCAGGGAAGGCTTAGTTAAGAGGTGACATTTGAACTAAGCCTTGAAATAAGGGAAGGATTTGGACATGCAGTAATGGGGAGAAAGTAGAAGCAAGACATGATGGTTAATGTTATGTATCAATTTGACTGCGTTGTGGGGTGCCCAGATATTTGGCTACACATTAGTCTGGGTGTGTCTCTGAGGTATTCTGGATGAGGATAACATTTAATTGGTAGACTGAATAAAGCAGATTGTCCTCCCCAATATGGGTGAGCCTCATCCAATCCACTGAAGGCCTGAACAAAACAAAAAGGTGGAGTCACAGAGAATTTGCTCTTTTTTCCTGATTATATTTGAGCTGGGACATCAATCTTCTCCTGACTTTAGATGTGGACTCGAGTTGGAACTATATCATTGGCTGTCCTGGGTCTCCAGCTTGCTGGCTGCAGACTCCAGGACTCCTTAGCCTCCATAACCATGTGAGCCATCCCTTACAACAAATCAGTCTGTCTCTCTCTATGTGTATAGCTGTACCTCTATCTCTCTGCTCTTTCTATGGAGAACCTAGAGTAATACACAAGGTTATATTAGAGAAGAGGATGACCCAAGGAAAAGTGTGGAGGCAGAAAAGTACAAAGAGGTTTTGGGAAGACTGGGTTCCTGATGGGGAGTTTGGATTTCACTGTGTGTAGCATGGAGAATCCTTGAAAATATTCAAGAGGTGAAAATTGTATTCGTGGAAGAACACCAGGAGTATGTGAAAAGAAAAACACTCACTCCATTTTGACTCCACTGAAGGGGCCATCAAAGGGATGCACTGGGGACATGGGTTGGAGGGTCGTTGAGGCCATATCTGGAGGATCTTTACTTCTAGGCTGAGTCTGAAGTTATCTTTCTGGGGAATGGGAGATTACAAATCTTTGAGCTCCACTCAAGAGATGGTTTTGCTAACAATGGCAGGGCGATGGTTTTGGTGGTGGTGGTGGTGGGAAAATGGTATCATGAATTCTAATTGGCCTTCTGTTATTCTAGCTGAGAAAGTTTGGTAATGGACTTTCAGTAGAATAATACAGATCTGGGAATCAACTGCATGGAGGAGGTAGTTATAGGTGATGAGATGGCTCAGGGACAAAGTTTGGTAGAAGGAGAAAAGATACTAGGCTGGTACAAAAATAATTGCTATTATTGCCATTACTTTTAATGGCAAAATCCACAATTACTTTTGCACCAACCTAATAGGGTGCAAACTTCGGAGCCATCTGCATCAGAGGGATTGATGAAGATCAACAAAGTTTGGGAACACAGGAAAGGAACGGGGAGGGTAATGACTTGAGGGCATAGCAGGGATAATCAAGGTTTTTCTTGTTAGCATGTGCAGACTTAAGCATGATTATATATTAAACGCCTGGCACATACATGGTGCAAAATATTTATGAGTGAAATGACAAGTGAAGGTGGTGAGTCATGGGAGTTCCAAGGGAATGGGTGATAAAGGGAGGTCTCAAATGAGGCACAAGTGGAGAAGGTAGCTTGGGAAAGGAGAAGGATGCTTCTCCTTATAACATGGGAAAGGCAGAGGAAGAGGGTCAAGATACAGTGATCTAGGGGTGAGATGGAAGTGAGTTGAGAGAACTCAACTCTGGGCTCTGAAACCCCTAGGGATGGGTTTGGGGGGCTTTGAGATATGGAAGAGGTTTAAAGTCAATTGTTATAGCAAATATGGTTTGGAATTTATTTGTGACGCTTAAAAATATTGCTGAACAGAAGTGAAGTCTATCCTAGAGTTGGATGGTGAGATTATTTAGTGGAACTACCAGATCCATGATGTGATTCTCTCCAGTATCATTCAGCAGCCCTTAGGCAGTTGCGAGGCAAGTCATCAACGGGGTATGGAGATTTTCCAGGTGGGTGTGGTTGAAAGCAGGGAAGAACGAGTTTAGGAGCACATTACAAGAAGAAGGTGACTGTTAGGTCCAGGCTGAGCGGGAAGGTAAAGCAAGAAGGAAACATGAGGTTGTGAAGAGAAGTTTAGAGGGATGAGGAGGCAGGAGAGGTGAACAGTTGCAGGATGTAGCTAGAGTGGCGATGTTAGATCTTGGGGCCAGAGAGCTTTACAGTGATTATGAAGACCAAAGGGCATTAGAATCAAGCTATAAAGAGCCACGGTTTGATGTTGGGATGTGAGGATGCTGCAGGTGGATGTCTGCACATTGATGGTGAGAACATGGTCACCCTGGCCCTGCTGGGTCTTTGCTAAAGAGACTGTGCTCTGTTCTTGGGGCCGTTTTCATCACCTGATTAGAGCAGTGGTCCCCACATGGTGTTCTTTGGGCCATCTGTATAAAATGTTCATAGGTCAAGGATAAAATGGAAAAACAGAGAAAATGTCACAGAAATGTGCCCATTGGTGAAAGACCACCAACTGTCCTTTTTGGAGGATTGTTCTGTATTCTAAAAATGTATATATTCTATTAAAACATTTTTGTATTTGCATTTTTTCCCTTTTATGAAATGCCATGGGGTAGAAATTTGTAATGTATCCAATTTTCCTGTCTGCATGCATTGCCCTATGGTGGGAGAGGGGATGTGGCTAGTTCTGGCCAACAGGCTGGGGGCAGAGGTTTACTGTGAGACTTCTAGCCTGGGGCATTTAATTCTTAGTACAAGACTCTCTAGCATTCTTCTCCCTCTGTTCCCTGCTTGGTGATACTCGAGGTAATGCAACCCCCATTAGCCTTAGTCTTAGGGCAAGTTTGATGGAAAACAGAGCACCCCTTACCTCCCTGCAGATGTAGCATGAGTGAGAAAAACAACCTATGATGTTTGAAGTTACCAAGATTTAGGAGTTGTTTGTTATTGCAGCAAAACCTCACCTATTCTGACCAATCATGTTGGAATTTCTGTGTGTATATGTGTGTGTGTGTGTGTGTGTGTGTGTGTGTGTGCGTGTGTGTGTGTGTGAAACTGGTAGTTTAAAAAAGTTCCTTCTTACCAAAAAGAAAAAAAAATTGCAACCTTATGTTGGTTCTCAAATTAAAAAAATATCTTTACTGGTTTATAAGATAGAAAAATCTGAGAATCTGTAGCTTAGAGAACTATAGTGTGGGATGTCTATAAAGACCAGCTTATTTTATCAGCTCCTAACACCCCTTAATAGAAGCTTAGCCAAAACTTGGACTATTTCAGTCTTTCCCATTCCACATTCCATGGACTCTTGAAGAGACATTGATGAAACGGTGCAGCCATGAACCACCCTCACTCAATCCTAGTGGTAGAATCCTCCTTTTACTGCAGAATGAGCTTCTTGCTACAGTGATACTTGAACCCCTTAGATATATCCTGTACTAATTATATTAAAACATGACCAATGATTTTGCTTTGTTGTCCCCCAAATTCAACACATTAATCATGAGAACCCAAAGAATTGGTTTAGTGTAACTGATTCCAAAGTGTCAGTAAGAACATAATTAGGTTATATTTCTCTCCAGTTCAAATAAAAGAAAATTGACAATAAAATGCTGATCGATATGTGTAGCTCAGGAGGTAGAGCCTGCTTTGAGATGCAGAAGTGTTTGTTTTTTTTAGATCTATATTCTCGAGTAAAGAAAAAATCCATCTCTCTTTCCTAGAGGGGAACACTTTCAGAGCTGGGCTTGGCAACAGCCTGACTCTCAGAGGCTGAATTAAACAAATAGGTACCTCCCTGGAGTGAATGGTGCGTTTCTCGTGTTTGGGGAACCGTGCTTTTATGGTGGAGTTTGCTTTCTGTCTTGGTCTCCGGATGTGTGTATCTGTGGGTGGATATCTGCATGTAAATGGCAGTGTATACCTGTGTGGGTGTGTAAAAAATTCCCATGTGAATCTCAGCTTTGTGGGGATCTCCGGGTCTTGAGCCCAGCAGATGCCACTTGAAGAAAAATCACTTGAAAATGAGACAGAAAGAATGGAAACTAAATCCTAGCTCTAAAGGCACCAGGCTGATTAAAAAAGAAACTCTGGATCTTCTTTGTTTTGGACTCTACCTACCTCCAGATGACATTTCTGTTTCCTATGAGATGATTAGAATGAAAGAGATCCTGAGCACGAAAGAGCAGACAGTGTGTGATTGTGTGTATGTCAGGGTGTCAGCTGTGACACTGCTGACATTTTGGCTCAGCAATTTCTCTGTTCTATGTGTGGGGGTTCCCTGTGCATTTTAGGATGTTGAGTGGCATCCCTGGATCCCTGGACTCACTGGATGCAGTAACACAACTCCCCCCAAGTAGAGACAAACCCCGGCATCTCCAGATATTGCCTAATGTCCCCAGAGGGCAAAATAGCCCCATCTGAGAACTGCTGCTTTCATAAAGTACAATGTCAGGTGAAATAGGTGGAGGCTGTTTGTAGTCAGGGGTTAGTAGAGATGGAAGAGACCCCAGGAATATCCTGGAAGGGGCTGCAATATTTTGCTTCTTGAATTGGGTGTCGGTAATATGGAGATGTTCAGGGTTTTTTTTTTTGTTGTTGTTGTTGTTTTGAGGCAGGATCTTGCTCTGTCACCCAGGCTGGAGCACAGTGGCACCATCATGGCTCACTACTGCCTCTGCCCCCTGGGCTCAAGCAGTCCTCCCACCTCAGCCCTCCTGAGTAGCTGGAACTACAGGCATGTGCCATCACTGTTGCCTAATTTTTGTATTTATTTATTTTTTGTAGAGAGGGGGGTCTCACTATGTTGCCCAGGCTGGTCTCGAGCTCCTGGGCTCAAGCAATCTGCTCACCTCGGCCTCCCAAAGTGCTGGGATGACAGGCATGAGCCACTGCTTCTGAGCAGTATGTTTGGTTTGTAAGAAAAGTACTGTGTTGATCTCTTCTATGTGCGCATTTCTTTAAGTAATAATTCAATAAAGCATTTAGAAAAATTGGTCATAATAGGAGTGATTTGTAGAGTGATTGGAATGAAAGCTGATCACCTTAATTTGAACTACTCTGAAATGAGCACCAGAGGCCACCAAGAGGAGTCTTTCAAGGTGTCATAGCCAAGGAGAGGACTGTGTTGTGTACACCTCTGCATAAAGGATTTGCTGGTTACATGCAAGGAGAGGCCTCCTTCTGAGGACAGAGGCAGCAAAGCAATTGGAAGCCCAAAGCATTGAGATTTCTAAATGGACCTTGCTAAAATCTTGTGGATGACTCATGCTCTTAACATACACCCATGTACATATTGTCCATATAAACATTAATTCTGTAACAAGGCCCACACATAAGGGTTTTATTTTTCTTTTGAGACAGTCTTGCTTTATTGCCCAGGCTAGAGTACAGTGGCATAATTGTGACTCACTGCAACCTCCGCCTCCTGGGTTCAAGCAATGCTTGTGCCTCAGCCCCCCGAGTAGCTGGGATACAGATGCATACCACCATGCCTGGCTAATTTCTGTATTTTTAGTAGAGACAGGGTTTCACCATGTTGGCCAGGCTGGTCTCAAACTCCTGGCCTCAAGTGATCTGCCCACCTCAGCCTCCTAAAGTGTTGGGATTACAGGTGTGAGTCACTGTGCCTGGGACCACACATTAGGTTTGAGTTGAGATAGAGAAACTCTGGCAGGACTGAGGAATTTGGCCACAGTCTGGGAAATATGCACAATTTCTGGAATCTTCTCTACTTCCAGAGTTCCCACTTTCTATCTGTCTCCTATTTATTCAACAAACTTGTATGGAACCACAGTGTGTCTAGAACTTGCCAGGTGTGGAGGATAAAAAGATGACTGAGGTTGGGCATGGTGGCTCATGCCTGTAATCCCAGCACTTTGGGAGGCCAAGGCAGGCGGATGACTTGAGGGCAGGAGTTTGAGCACAGCCTGGCCAACGTGATGAAACGTCTCTACTAAAAATACAAAACTTAGCCAGGCATGGTGGCATGCACATGTAGTCCCAGCTACTTGGGAAGCTGAGGCAGGAGAATTGCTTGAACCCAGGAGGCAGATGTTGCAGTGAGCTGAGATCACACCGCTGCATTCCAGCCTGGGAGACAGAGAGAGATTCCATGTCAAAAAAAAAGATGACTGGGATAGAGACTCCATCAGAGTTGACTCTAACACAAACTTGGTAAGAGCCCAAGGTCTGGCTGGGCAAGCACCTTGATCGGCTTCATCCTGCAGCCTCTACTAGAATGAAGAGCACTCTTTTCCTTACCCATGAAAATGTTTTGTGCTTCGTACCTACAAGTACAATTTGTGTTAATTCTGCAAAATTTGCCGTATAACTGTTCCTGTATTCTTAGCATTTTTCCTTTGAGAGATTTTTCAGCACATTATCTTTGGACTATGTGGAATTGGAAATTAGAGTCAACAACAAGTACAGGAAAGTCAGTTCTTAGTCAAGAGTTAGGTTTTCAAAGACAGTGGATAAAATAAAAAATCTAGTACAGTCAAGATTATATGTGCAAATCTCCTCGTCATTCATAAAGTTTAGCAGTCAGTCTTACCGTGGCTCACCAGGTCCAATCCATACTTCTTCCTCCATGATTGGAGCAGAGGGTGATTTTTTTTATGAGCAACTGATGAAGTCATTTAGAGACCATTTGCAGTAGGAACCGTGTGTACTAGAGACCAATCAATGTGCCCTCATAGCACCATTTCTGCCTCTCTCCCTCTTTGTTCTTGCCAAGTACCCACAGTTCATTTTCCACAGATTAAAAGAGCCCAAGTTGGACCTATACCTAGGAGCACAATTGCTGCGTCATTTGGTAACTCTATGTAGAATTGTTTGGGAAGTTGTTAAAATGTTTCTCACAGTGGCTACACCATTTTAATTCCTTCCAGCAGTGTATGAAGGTTCTAGTTTCTCTGCATCCTCACCAACGCTTGTTATTTTCTGTATTTTTTTTTTTTTTTTGAGACAAAGTCTTGCTCTGTCGCCCAGGCTGGAGTGCAGTGGCACAATCTCAGCTCACTGCAACCTCTGCCTCCCAGATTCAAGTTACTCTCCTGCCTCAGCCTCCCGAGTAGTTGGGATTATAGGCACCTGCTATCATGCCTGGCTAATTTTTGTATTTTTTTAGTAGAGACAGGGTTTCACCATGTTGGCCAGGCTGGTCTCAAACTCCTGGCCTCAGGTGATCCACCTGTCTCGGTCTCCCAAAGTGCAGGGATTACAGGCATTAGGCACTGCACCAGACCAATTTTCTCTATCTTTGATTCTAGCCATGCTTATGGGTATGACATGGTATCGCATTGTGGTTTTGATTTCTGTTTTTTCTGATGATGAATTTCATTGAGCATCTTTTCATGTGCTTAATGGCCACTTATATGTCTTCTGTGGAGATGTGCCATATTTTCATATTCAAAAATGAAAGCACAGGCCCACACAAAAATTTGTACATGAATAATTACAGTAGCATCACTCCTAATAACCAAAGAGGGAATTAATCCAAATGCCCATCACCAGATGAAGAGATACACCGATTGTTGTCTACCCACATGGTGGAGTATTATTTGATCACAAAAAGGAGGAAAGTACATACACTACAGCGTGGATGAACCTTCAAAACAGATGAAAGATCACATTCTACATGATTTCATTCAGATGGAAATCTATAGAAATAGGAAGTCAATTAGTGGTTGCTTAGGGCTGGTAGGGGCATGGGAGGATAGGGGGTGTTAGCTAAAGGGTATGAGGTTTCTTTTTGAGGTCATGAAATGTTCTAAAATTGACCGGTAATGTTTGTGTATATCTCTGAATATATTAAAAACCATTGAAATGTAAAAAATGCAAAGAAAAAACAGCCCAAGTTGCAATTTTATTCAACACTTGATTGGCTTTAAAAATAGATTCCAGGCTGGGCATGGTGGCTCACACCTGAAATCCCAGTGCCTTGGGAGGCTGCGGTGGGAGGATTGCTTGAGGCCAGGGGTTCCAGGCAAGCCTTGGCAACATGGCAAGACCCTGTCTCTACAAAAAAAGAAAAAATAAATATCAGCTGAGTGCAGTGGCTCACACCTGTAATCCCAGCATTTTGGGAGGCTGAGGCGGGCAGATCTCCTGACATCAGGAGTTTAGGACCAGCTTGGCCAACGTGGTCAAACCCCATCTCTATGAAAAATATAAAATTTAGGCTTTTGGTACTCTGAGCAGCACCATGGCGGTTGTTAAGAACAAGTGCCTTATGAAAGGTGGCAAAAAAGGGAGTTAAGAAGAAAACAGTTGATCAATTTTCTAAGAAAGATCAGTATGATGTGAAAGCACATGCTATGTTCAATATAAGAAATATTGGAAAGACTTGGTCACCAGGACCCAAGGAACCCAAATTGCATCTGATGATCTCAAGGGTCTTGTGTTTGAAATGAGTCTTGCTGATTTGCAGAATGATTAAGTTGCATTTAGAAAATTCAAGCTGATTACTGAAGATGTTCAGGGCAAAAACTGCCTGACTAACTTCTATGGCATGGGTCTTACCTGTGACAAAATATGTTCCATGGTTGAAAAATGTTCAACAATGATTGAAGCTCATGTTGATGTCAAGACTACCGATGGTTACTTATTTCATCTGTTTTGTGTTGGTTTTACTAAAAAACACAACAATCAGATACTGAAGACCTCTTATGCTCAGCACCAACAGTCTGCCAAATCCAGAAGAAGATGATGGAAATCATGACCTGAGAGGTGCAGACAAATGACTTGAAAGAAGTGGTTAATAAATTGATTCCAGACAACATTGGCAAAGATGTAGAAAAGGCTTGCCAATTTATTCTCTCCATGATGTCTTCATTAGAAAAGTAAAAATGCTGGAGAACCCTGGGTTTGAAAGACATGGAGCTTCGTGGTGACGGTTGTAGTTCTGGAAAACCCACTAGGGATGAGACATATGCTAAAGTTCAATGAGCTGATGGATATGAACCACCAGTCCAAGAATCTGTTTAAAGTTCAGACTTAAAACAGTGGCAAATAAGAAGTCCTATTTGTGAAAAACAAACAAGAAACAACAATGAAAAAAGCAAAATTAGCCTGGTGTGGTGGTGCATGCCTGTAATCCTAGCTACTCAGGAGGCTGAGGAATGAGAATCACTTGAACCTGGGAGACAGAGGTTGCAGTGAGCCAAGATTGCACCATTGCACTCCAGTCTGGGCAACAGAGTGAGACTCTCTCCAAAAAGAAAGAAGAAAAAAAAAAGTATCCGGGCTTGGTGGCATGCGCCTGTAATCTCAGCTACTCTGAAGGCTGAGGTGGGAGGATAGCTTGAGGCCAGGAGTAATTTGAGGCTGCAGTGAGCTATGATTGTGACACTGCACTCCAGCCTGGACTACAGAGCAAGACCCTGTCTCTTATACATACATACATACATACATACACACACACACACACACACACACACGCACACACACACATACATACATACAAACCCAGGCTCTACCTCTGGTGATTCTGACTCAGTAGGGTGGGGTATCCCCTAGGGATCCTGCTGTTCAGCCTGGTCTGGGATCCACTTTTCACTGGGAACTGAGACACTGGCTGTGAGCCGTTCTGTCCTGAGATGTAGAGGTCATGGCGATGCAGGTTCAAGCTTAAGGAGACCTGACTGTGCGTTAGGTATTGTGCTGAACACCATCTCTTACTCACAGCAACATCCTTAAAAGGTTAATGATGTGTCCCTGCTCTACAGATGAGCAACTGAGCTTTCAGAGGAGTTTAGCTTCTTCAAAACTTATTCTTCCTATTGGAAACTTTGTACCCTTTGACCAGTGTCTCCTATCCCGTACCTTTCCTCCACCCCAGCCCCTGATAACCACTGTCCTACTCTCTATTTCTGTGAGTTCAACTTCTTTAGATTCCACATATAAGTAAAATCATGCAGTATTTGTCTTTCTGTGCCTGGCTTCTTTCACTTAACACAATGTCTTTCAAGTTCATCTATGTTGTTGAAAATGACAGGATTTATTTCTTTTTTAAGGGTTAATAGTATTCCATTGGGTGTATATAGTACATTTTCTTTATCCTTTCATCCACTGATGGACACTTAGGTTGATTCTATATCTTGGGTATTGTGAATAGTGCTGCAGTGAACATAGGAACGTAGGGATCCCTTTGACATATTGATTTCGATTTTTTTCTATCTATACCCAGAAGTTGGGTTGCCGGATTATATGCTTTGAAATCTATAGCACAGCAGTGTGACTATAGTCAATAATAATGTATCTTTCAAAATAACTAAGAGGGTACATTTCAAATGTCTCATCATAAAAATTGTCAGTAAATTAGGGGATGGACATGTTAATTAGTTTGATCTAATCATTCCACATTGTATACACATATCAAAACATCACATAAATGTGTACAATTATGATTTGTCAATTAAAATAACGTTAGTTAAAAAAATAAGTAACTTGTTCAAAGCCCCAGTTGAGGTTGATGGAGATGGGACATGCACCAAGGCTGTTGCTCTCAGGCCCACAGAGTCCTTGGTCCACGAATGTTGAAGCCCTACCTGAGATTTCTACTGAGATCAGTGTAGGGATTCAATGTCTCAGAATCATCCCATCCTCCAGGGCCCACAAGTCCATGACCGCTGCCTCTATCCCCGACCCTACTGACCTGAAATGTGGCCCCTGCTTTCATTTCTGGGAGCATACAACACTTACACCAAGCATTGATGGGTTTTGTTGACTGCATTTGAGATGTGGGGCCATGGAGAGGGTCTCATGGTCCTTGATTGGTGTTGGCCAACTCATTGACTTCTCTCCTTTGACTTCACCCTTCCCTTTTCTACTCACCTCCTCTGTCATGGATTGCTCTGGGAATTCTGAGCCCTGGTTCCTTTATTTTGCAAATAACCTTCACTCTTCTCTGCAACGAATCCCAAAAGTATGTAGTTGAGCTGACTGCAAGGTGCTTGACACGCAAGAGACTCCACAAATGGGATTCGGCCTCTGGAAAGTGGTGGTAGTTCCAGATTTATGTGGCTGTTACTTTGTTTTTCCCTATAAAATATATTCTTTAAACTATCAAGCTTTTGGTTCCTGGATGCAGTCCTTTGCTGGTGGCAGTGGGCTGGGTACTGCCACTGGGGAGAAATGCTGCCCACTTAGAGAAAGAGAAACTGGTTCTCTTTAAGAGGCAGAGGGAGGTTTCCAGTGCTAGTTTGTTTGGAGGCAAAGTGGCTGTTGTATTAAAATTGCCCAAACTTGGGCTGGTGCCTTGTGTGTTTAGAGCTCAAAGCCACGATTGTTTTCTTTCTCTCTTTTTTTTTTTTTTTGGTGGTTGGTTTTCCATCCTTTTGCTTGGCAGGTTTCTGTTAATAGCTTCAACCTCAAGAGTCCCATTATGCAGACACTAATAGCACCTACTATGTTTCAGTCTGTAGTGCCTACTCTGTGTCAGGCATTGGAAATAATATAATGATGAACAAGATAAACATGGCACTTGGAAAAGAGAGTCTAGTTCCCACTCTCAGCCCACCCCAGAGAGAGGCCAGAATTGGGCTTCCAAAGATCTCAGATGCCCTTGCATCACCTCCCTGAAGAGGGCGGGTGAAGCTTTGGTGTCTAAAGAGAATTTGGCTGGACAATCCCCAAGGCTTGGAACGATGGGAAGGAGCTGCCATCTGTGTTTAAGGTGAGAAGTGGGGGAGTGGCTGGATATCAGAGGAAGGCAAGATGAAGAGAAGGTTTTTGTGAGTTCCTATGCATAGTGGAGACCTGTTATAGTGAGGGTCCCGGGGCTGAGCCTGTGGGTCAGTGGAATGATGTTGTGAGGAGGGTCTTGTTATAGCAGATGGCCCAAAAAAGGCTGGTGGATCATGAGCAGCTGGAAGAATGGAGAGTTTGGGGGATGTAGTTCCTGCCTGGCTTTCCAACAGTGTGTAAGCCCAGAATTCTTACATAAGCCCATGGAGAAGGGAAAGGAATGCTGGTAATGACAAGATTGAATTCTCCACCTGCCAGGCATCCAGGAACTCAGAGCAGATTTAACTGAAGTTACAGAAATAGGAATGTGACGTTTCCTACATCTGGGTGTGCTGGAGCAAAACGTGTTCCCTCTCTGGTTTGTGGGGAAGGAGAATGCTAACAGACAAGACTCCAGGTTTTCGCTCTTAAACCTGGTGCCTAGAAATGCATTTTCTACTGGATGCAGACAGAAGCTTCATATAGACATATCCATCGCTGCATCTTTCATGCCTTGTGTTCTCCCTAATTTTCCCTTTTTAACCCACAGAGGAAGAAATTTCCAGCATCACTTCTGGCCTCTCAAGAGTGAGTTAGGTGGCCAGGTGGGGTTATTCATGCCTGTAATCTCATAATGAAGGGGTGGCCTGCCCCTCCACACCTGTGGGTATTTGTAGTCAGGTGGGATGAGAAATAGAAAAGAAATAAGACACAGAGACAAAGTGTAGAGAAACAACAGTGGGCCCAGGGGATCGGCGCTCAACATACAAAAGATCTGCACTGGCAATGGCCTCTGAGTTCCCTCAGTTTTTATTGATTATTATCTTCATTATTTCAGCAAAAAGGAATGTAGTAGGAGGGCAGGGTGATAATAAGGAGAAGGTTAGCAACAAACATGTGAACAATAGAATCTATGTCATAATGAAGTTCAAGGGAATGTACTATGACTGGACGTGCACGTAAGCCAGATTTATGTTTCTCTCTACCCAAACATCTCAGTGGAGTAAAGAATAACAATGCAGCATTGCTGTAAACATGTCTCGCCTCCCACCATAGGGCGGAGTTTCTCCCATCTCAGAATTGAACAAACGTAAAATCAGGTTTTATACCGAGACATTCAGTTCCCAGGGGCAGACAGGAGACAGTGGCCTTCCTCTATCTCAACTGCAAGAGGCTTTCCTCTTTGACTAACCCACCTCAGCACAGACCCTTTATGGTTGTCGGGCTGGGGGACCGTCAGGTCTTTCTCATCCCACGAGGCCATATTTCAGACTATCACATGGGGATAAACCTTGGACAATATCCAGCTTTCAAGGGCTGAGGTCCCCGCAGCTTTCCACAGTGCATTGTGCCCCTGGTTTATTGAGACTAGAGAATGGCGATGACTTTTACCAAGTATACTGCTTGCAAACTTTTTGTTAACAAGGCACATCCTGCACAGCCCTACATCCCTTAAACCTTGATTTCATACAACACATGTTTTTGTGAGCTCCAGGTTGGGTCAAAGTGGTTGGGGGCAAGGTGGCCGGGGCAAAGCTACAGATTAACAACATCTCAGCAAAGCAATTGTTTAAAGTACAGGTCTTTTTCAAAATGGAGTCTCTTATGTCTTCCCTTTCTGTGTAGACACAGTAACAGTCTGATCTCTCTTTCTTTTCCCTACATATCCTGCTTTTCGTTTTCGCAAAACCACCACCATCATCATGGCCCCTTCTCGCTGTTCGATGTCTCTCTTGAGCTGCTGGATACACCTGTAGAGTAACAATAGAAAGGACAGACATACAAGGATTAATACAAAATTTGCAATAGTGGAATTTCCGGTGGTCTTAACCCAAGTGACAGGGGGCAAGAGGACGGTGTGAGTGCTGCGGCACGCAGGCAGTCTCCCACGTCCTTTGTGTCTTAGTTGCTATTTCTCATAGTTTTCAGTCTTTCTCCTCACCTGCTGACTCGCACCTTTTATCTTTGTCTCCCTTCTCTTACAGTCTCTCTCTCTCTCTCTTTTACACTACCTCTCTCCCCAGTCTCACTTTCTGTGTCTCTCTCTGATCTCTGTCTCTTTTTCTTTCTCTTCCTCTCCCTGGCTCTCCACATGTGCCATTTCCTTGGTGGATGGTAACTTCATCTGTTCTTCTGATATCACCATTTTGTTCACCCTGTGAGTCGATGACGCTCGATTGCGGGTTTTCTGTCTCTGCGAAGGCACTTTCATTTGCATCTCTGATGGGTTCATTGTAGAACTTCAAATGTCTAGTGGGTATCCAAACAGGAAGCTGATTTTCTCCTGGTGAAACACAAGCAAAACCTCTCCCCCATGTTATCACCTTACCTATTTCCCATGTTTTGTTTCTGTTGTCTTTCCACCAAATCAGTTTTCCCTCATGTGGGCTGTTCTTTTTACCAGTAAAATGTTCTGCAGAAGTAGTGGTCTGATTTCTATGTATGTTCAGAAAATTTAAAGTATAGAGATGTTAGATTAAGTTGCATCTAGGGAGTGTTTTACTCCTTACTGTCTTTTTCCTTTTTTTGTTAACCAATTGAGCTTTGAGTGTTCTAAGGAGGACAGGTAAGATCTGCGTCTGGCACAGCCAGCCAGGTCTCCTTACCCTCTGCTTCCCTTTCTGCCTGTGACTGAATGGGTATGTCAGGGTCTAGTAGGGGATCCAGGAGTAGGAAGCCTCATTAACTTCTATTCTGCAGCAATTGATGGCCACCCAACTTGAACAGTGGGGGCTTATCACCTCATGTACTAATACCAGAGATAGCTGATGCCAAGGTTGGCTAAATTAGTAGCTTGAGATGTTAGGTTTTTCATTTGAGCTTTCTATGCTGCTATTGTCTTCTGCTCTTGGTCACAGAGGCTGCCACAATCCGCATGTCAAGTCCTCCTGTGACAATATCCAGAGACAGCAAGGAAGAGGTACAGTGTATTCCTGCATGTTTCTTAAAAACGTTTTTGATAGAGAATAATTGTACACATTTATGGGGTCCATGTGAGATTCTGGTACATGCATGCAATGTGTAATGATCAAATCAGGGTCTTTAGGATATTAATCACCTCAAACATTGATCATTTCTTTGTGTTGGGAATATTTCAAATCTTATTGCTATTTAGAAATATACAATAAATCCATTTATCAAAATACAAAATCTATGTGCACAAATCAGTAGCAGTGCTATACACCAACACCTACCAGGCTGAGAATCAAATCAAACCCTTTTATAATAGCTGTAAAAATAAAATACGTAGGAATATACCTAACCAAGGAAGTGAAAGACCCCTACAAGGAAAACTACAAAACACTGCTGAAAGAAATCATAGATTACACAAACAAATGGAAACACATTTCATGCTCATGGATGCGTAGACTCAATATTGTGAAAATGACCATACTGCCAAAAGCAGTCTACAAATTCAATGCAATTCCTATCAATATACCATCATCATTCTTTATAGAACTAGAAAAAAATGCCAAAATTCATTTGGAACTAAAAAAGAGTCTGCATAGCCAAAGCAAAACTAAGCAAAAGGAACCAATCTAGAGGCATCACATTACCCAACTTCAAACTATATTACAAGGCTATAGGCACCAAAACAGCATGGTGCTGGTATAAAAATAGGCACATGACCAATGGGATAGAGTAGAGAACCTAGAAATAAAGCCAAATACTTAACAGCCAACTGATCTTCGACAAAGTAAACAAAAACAAAGTAGGGAAAGTACACCCTATACAACAAATAGTGCTGGGATAATTGGTAAGCCACATGTAAAAGAATAAAACTGGATCCTCATCTCTCACCTTATACAAAAATCAACACAAGATGGATCAAAGACTTAAATCTAAGGTCTGAAACCATAAAAATTCAGAAGATAACATTGGAAAATGCTTCTACACATTGGCTTAGGCAAACAGTTCATGACCAAGAACCCAAAAGCAAATGCAACAGAAACAAAGATAAATAGATGGGACTTAATTAAACTAAAAGCCTCCTGCACAGCATAGGAAATAATCAGCAGAGTAAACAGATCACCTACAGAGTGGGAGAAAATTTTCACAAACTGCATCTGACAAACGACTAATGTCCAGAATCTACAGGGAACTCTAATCAGCAAGAAAAAAATAATCCCATCAAAAAGTGTGCCAAAGACATGAATAGACAATTGTGAAAAGAAGATATACAAATGGCCAACAAACATATGAAAAAATGCTCAATATCCCTAATTACCAGGGAAATGCAAATCAAAACCACAATGCAATACCACGTGTAAAATAAGCAAAAATAGGGCCGGGTGTAGTGGCTCACACCTGTAATCCCAGCACTTTGGGAGGCCGAGGTGGGTGGATCAGGAGGTCAGGAGTTTGAGACCAGCCTGACCAACATGGTGAAACCCAGTCTCTACTGAAAATACAAAAATTAGCCAGGCATGGTGGCAGTTACCTGTAATCCCAGCCAGTCAGGAGGCTGAGGCAGGAGAATTGCTTGAACCTGGGAGGCAGAGGTTGCGGTGAGCTGATATCGCACCACTGTACTCCAGCCTGGGTAACGGAGTGAGACTCCATCTCAAAAAAAAAAAAAAAAAAACAACCAAAAACAAAAACAAAAAAAGCAAAAATTGATGTTGGCACTGACGTGGTGAAAGAGAACGCTTTTACAGTGATGGTGGGAATGTAAGCTAGTACCACCACTATGGAAAGCAGTATGGAGATTCCTTAAAGAACTAAAAGTAGATCTACCATTTGATCCAGCAATCCCACCTCTAGGTATCTACCTAGAGGAAAAGAAGTCATTATATGAAAAAGATGCTTTTGCACACGTTTACAGTAGCAAAATTCACAGTTGCAAAACTATAGAACCAGCCCAAATGCCCATTAGTGGATAAAGAAAATGTATTTTATGTATATATATATATACCATAGAATACTACTTAGCCTTAAAAAGGAATGAAATAATGGCATTCATAGCAACCTGGATGGAGTTGGAGACCATTATTCTAAATGAAGTAACTCAGGAATGGAAAACCAAACATCGCATGTTCTCACTCGTAAGTGGGAGCTAAGCTATGATGATGCAAAGGCACAAGAATGAAACAGTGGACGTTGGGGGCTCAGGGGGAAGGTGGGAGGGGGTGAGAGATAAAAGACTATACATTGGGTAAACTGCTTTAGTGATGAGTATGCCAAAATTTCAGAGATCACCACTAAGGAACTTATCCATGTAACTAAATACCACCTGTTCCCTAAAAACTATTGAAATTAAAAAAAAAAGAAATATACAACAAATTGTTGTAGTCACTTTCTGTGATAATGAACACTAGATCTTATTCCTTCTATTATATATTTTTATATCCATTAATCAACCTCTTTTCAAACCCCTCCTATTCCCAGCCTCTGGTAACTATCAATCTACTCTTTATCTCCGTGATATCAATTTTATATAGCTCCAGGGCACACAAGTCCATAACTGCGGTCTCTATCCCTGACCCTACTGACCTGAAACATGGCCCCTGCTTTGATTTCCAGGAGCATAAACCGCTCATATAAGTGAGAACATGCAATAGTTTTCTTTCTGTGCATGGCCTAGTTCACCTAACATTATGACCTTTAATTCCATACATTTAGCTGAAAATGACAGGATTTCATTCTTTTTTGTGGCTGAATACTATTCTATTGTGCGTATATTCCCATTTTCTTTATCCATTCATCCATTGATTGACACTTAGGTTGATTCCATATCTTGGCTATTGTAAATAGTGCTGCAGTAAATATGGGGGTACAGATATCCCGTTGATACACTGATATCCTTTTTTTTGGATGTATACCCAGGAGTGGGATTGCTGGATCATATGGTAGATCTGTTCTTAGTTTTTTGAGAAATCTCTGTACTTTTTTTCATAATGGCTGTGCTAATTTACATTCCCACCAACAATATACAATAATTTTCTTTTCTTCACATGCTTGCCAGCATTTGTTGTGCTTTGTCTTTTTCATAATAACCATTCTAACAAGTGTGAGATGATATCTCATTGTGGTTTTGATTTGCATTTCCGTGATGATTAGTGATGTTGAATATTTTTTCATAAACTTGGTGATTTGTATATCTTCTTTTGAGAAATGTCCTTATTTTCTGATAGTTTCTTTTGCTGTGCAGAAGCTCTTTCATTTAATTAGATCCCATTTGTCAATTTTTGCTTTTGTGGCAATTGTGTTTGGCATCTTCACCATGAACTCTTTGCCCATCACTATGTACCGGATGGTATTGCCTGGGTTGTCTTCCAGCGTTTTTATAGTTATGGGTTTTACATTGAAGTCTTCAAGCCATCTTGAGTTAATTTTTGTGTATGGTGTAAGGAAGGGGTGTTGTCTTTTCACTCTGTTTGTTGCTTTTTTTGATATGCAGAAGGTATTTAATTTAATATAATCCCATTTGTCTGTTTTTGTTGCTTGTACTTTTTAAGTGTTAGCCATACAATGTTTGTTCTGAAGCGTTTCTCCTGTGTTTACTTCTAGTAGTTTTATAGTTGTGGCTGTTACACTTAAGTCTTTAATTGATTTTGAGTTTATTTTTGTAAGTGATGAGAGATAAGGGTCTAGTTTTATTCTTCTGTGTTTGGATATCTAGTTTTCCTGGCACCATTTAATGAAGAGGTTGTCCTTTATTCAATGCATGTTCTTGACAGCTTTCTTGAAAATCAGTTAGCTGTAAATATGTGGATTCATTTCTGGATTCTTAAGTCTGTTTCCTTTGTTTTTGTGTCTGTTTTAATACCAATACTAGCTGTTTTGGTTACTATAGCTTTGCAGTATATATATATTTATATTTTTTGTTTGCTTGTTTGTTTGTTTTTTTGTTTGTTTGTTTTTTTTTTTGAGACAGAGTCTTGCTCTGTCGCCCAGGCTGGAGTGCAGTGGCGCAATCTTGGCTCACTGCAAGCTCTGCCTCCCGGGTTCACGCCATTCTCCTGCCTCAGCCTCCCGAGTAGCTGGGACTACAGGTGCCCACAACCACACCTGGCTAATTTTTTTTTTTTTTTTTTTTTTTTTTTTAGTAGAGACGAGGTTTCACCATGTTATCCAGGATGGTCTCGATCTCCTGACCTTGTGATCCACCCGCCTCGGCCTCCCAAACTGCTGGGATTACAGGCATGAGCCACCGCGCCCGGCTGCTTTACAGTATATTTTTAAATCAGGTAATGTGAGGCTTCTAGCTTTGTTCTTTTTGCTCAGTATTGCTTTGGCTATTTGGGGTCTTCTGTGGTTCCATATGAATTTCAGGTTTTTTTTTTTCCTGTTTCTGTGAAGAATATAATTGATAGTGATTATACTAAATCCCTAGATTGCTTCGGGTAGCATGGTCATTTTAACAGTATTAGTTATTCCAACCCACGAGCATGAGATTCCTTTCCATTTCTTCCTGTCCTTCTCAATTTATTTTATCAGTGTTTTGTGGTTTTCTTTGTAGAGGTTTTTTGGGTTTTTTTCCCCCCATCCTTGGTTAAGTTTATTCCTAGGTATTTTATTTTTGTAGCTATTGTAAATAGAATTTCTTCCTTGATTTCTATTTTAGCTAGTTTGTTACTGGTATATAGAAACATTACTGATTTTTGTATGTTGATTTTGTGTCCTGAAGCTTTACTGAATTATACATCCGTTTTTTAAAATTTTTTTATTTTTTATTTTTTGAGATAGAGTCTCACTCTGTTGCCCAGGCTGGAGTGCAGTGGTGCAATCTTGGCTCACTGCAACTCCACCTCTCTGGTTCAAGTGATTCTCCTGCTTCAGCCTCCCAAGTAGCTGGGATTACAAGCACCTACCACCATGCCTGACTAATTGTATTTTTAGTAGAGACAGGGTTTCACCATGTTTGCCAGGCTGGCCTCAAACTCCCAACCTCAGGTGGTCCACCCACCTTGGCCTCCCAAAGTGCTGGGATTACAGGCATGAGCTACCATGCCCAGCCTAATTTACCCATTTTAAGAGTTTTTTGGTGGAGTCTTTAGGTTTTTCTGTTTACAAGTATAAGATTGTGTCATCTGCAAAGTGAGACAATTTGACTTCCTCTTGTCCATTTTGGATGCCTTTTATTTCTTTATCTTGTCTGATCACTCTGGCTTGGATGTACCATACTGTGTTGAATAAGAGTGGTGAAAGTAGGCATCCTTGTCTTGCTCCAGTTCCTAGAGGAAAGGCTTTTCAATTTTTCCCAGTGAGTAGGATGTTAGCTGTAGATTTGTCATATATGCCTTTTCTTATTTTGAAGTGTTCCTTCTATGCATAATTTGTTGAGAGTTTTCATCTTGAAGGAATGGTGAGTTTTACCGAGTGATTTTTCTGCATCTGCTGAGATGATCAGATAGTTTTTGCCTTTCATCTTGTTGATGTGATGTATCACATGTATTGATTTGTGTATGTTAAGCCATCTTTGCATTCCTGGGATAAATCCCACTTGATCATGGTATATTTATCTTTTTCATTCATCATTAGATTTGGCTTGGTAGTATTATGCTGAGAATTTTTCCATCTGTGTTCGTTAGGAATATTGGCCTGTAGTTTTCTCTTTTTGTTGTGTCCTTGTCTTGATTGGATATCAGGGTAATGCTGGCCTTATACAATGAGTTACGAAGAATTTCCTCCTCTTCAATTTTTGGGAATAGTTTGAGAAGAATTGGTGTTTGTTTTTCTTTATAAATTTGGTAGAAATCAGCATAAAAGCCTAGTCTAGGGCTTTTGTCTTTTGGGAGACTTTTTCTTACTGATTCAAACCTGCTATTCATTTTGGGTCAGTTCAGGTTTTCTGTTCCTTCCTAGTTCAATCTTGGTAGGCTGTGTATGTCTGGGAATTTATCCCTTTCCTCTAGGTTTTCCAATTTGTTAGGATATGGTTGTTCATAATAGCCTCTAATCATCCTTTTTATTTCCTTGGTAACAGTTGTAATGTCTCCTTTTTCATTTCTGATTGTATTTATTTGGGTCTCCTTTTTTGTTTTTGTTTTTTGGTTAGCCTCACTAGTGGTTTATCAATTTTGTTTAACTTTTCAAAAAAACAACTTTTATCTTGTTGATTCTTTGCATTTCTTTTTTGTCTCTGTTGCATTTGGTTCTGCTATGTTGTTTATTATTTTTTCTTTCCACTAATTGTGTGTTTGGTTTGTTCTTGCTTTTTGAGTTCGTTGAGGTTCATCATTAGGTTGTTTATTTGAAATCTTTCTACTTTTTTGGTGTAGGCATTTATTGCTATAAACTTTCCTCCTAGTACTGCTTTTGCTGTATCCCATAGGTTTTGCATGGTGTGTTTCCATTTTCTGTTTAAAAAAATTTTTAATGTCCATCTTAATTTCTTCATTGATCCAATGGTCATTCAATAGCATGTTTAATGTCCATGTATTTGTACAGTTTCCAAATTTCTTCTTCTTATTGATTTCAAGTTTTATTCCACTGTGGTCTGAGAAGATACTTGATATGATTTTAATGTTTAAAATTTTGTTGATCCTTGTTTTGTGTCCTAACATATGGTCTATCCTGGAGAATGTTCCATGTGTTGATGAGATGATTGTATATTCTGCTGCTGCTGGATGAAATATTCTGAAAATATCTGTTAGGTCCATTTGGTCTAAAGTGCAGCTTAAATCTAATGTTTCTTTGTTGATTTTATGTCTAGATGAACTGTCCAGTGCTGAGAGTAGGATATTGAAGTTCTCAACTATCATTGTATTGGACTCTATCTTTCCCTGTAGATTTAATAATATTTGCTATGTGTGTCTGGATGTGCTTGTGTTGGTTGCATGCATATTTAGAATTGTTATATTTTGTTGCTGAATTGATCCCTTTATTACCATATAATGACCTTCTTTGTCCTTTTTACAGTTTTTGACTTAAAGTCTGTTTTATCTGATGTAAGTTTAGCTACTCCTGGTTACTTTTGATTTCTGTTTGTGTGGTATATCTTTTTCAATCCCTTCACTTTCAGTCTGTGTGTGTCTTTACAAGTGAAGTGAGTTTCTTGTAGACGTTGTTGGGTCATTTTTTATCCATTAAGCCTGTCTCTATCTTTTAGGTAGGTAATTTAACCCATATTCAAAGTTATTATTGATAGGTGAGGACTTATTCCTGTCATTTTGTTGTTTTCTGGTTATTTTGTATATCCTTTTGATACAGTTTGGCTGTGTCCCTACTCAGATCTCGTCTTGAATTCCCATGTGTTGTGGGAGGGACCCAGTGGGAAGTAGTTGAATCATGGAGGCAGGTATTTCCCATGCTATTCTTTTGATAGTGAATAAGTCTCGTGAGATCTGATGGTTTTAAAAGGAGGAGTTTCCCTGCTCAAGCTCTCTCTTTGCCTGCTGCCATCCCTGTAAGATGTGACTTGCCTCTCCTTGACTTCCACAATGACTTTGAAGCCTTCCCAGCAATGTAGAACTGTAAGTCCATTAAACCTCTTTCTTTTGTAAATTTCCCAGTCTTGAATGTGTCTTTATCAGCTGTGTGAAAATGGACTAATACAGTAAATTAGTACCAGAAGTGGGGTGTTGCTAAAAGATGCCTGAATAAGTGGAAGTGACTTTGGAACTGGGAAACAGGCAGAGGTTGGAACAGTTTGGAGGGCTCAGAAGGAGACAGGAAAATGTGGGAAAATTAGGAAGAGATTTCCTAGAGACTTGCCCAAAATGCTGATGGTTATATGGACAATAAAGTCTAGGCCAAGGCTGTCTTAGATGGAAATGAGGAACTTGTCAGGAACTGGCACAAAGGTGACTCCTGTTATGTTTTAGCAAAGAGACTTGTGGCATTTTGCCGCGGCTGTAGAGATTTGTGGAATTTTGAACTTGAGAGAGATGATTTAGGGTATCTGGTAGAAGAAATTTCTAAGCAGCAAAGCATTGAAGAGATGACTTGGGTGCTGTTAAGGGCCCTCAGTTTTATGAGGGAAGCAGAGCCTGAAAGTTTGGAAAATTTGCAGCCTGAAAATGCAATAGAAAAGAAAATCCCATCTTCTCAAGAAAAATTCAATCTGGCTGCAGAAATTTGTTTAAGTAACGAGGAGTCCAATGTGAATCCCCAAGACAATGGGAAAAATGTCTCCAGGACATGTCACAGATCTTCATGGCAGCCCCTCCCATCAAAGGCCCAGAGGCCTAAGAAAAATAGATGGTTTTCTGGGCTGGACCCAGGGCCCCCCTGCGGTGAGCAGCCTAGGGTGCCTGAGTCCTAGCCACTGAAGCTGCAGCTAAAAGGAGCCAAGGTACAACGTGGGCTGTGGCTTCAGAGGGTGCAAGCCCCAAGCCTTAGCAGCTTCCACATAGTGTTGAACCTATGGGTGCACAGAAGTCAAAAATTGAGGTTTGGAAACCACTGCCTAGATATCAGAAGATGTATGGAAATGCCTAGACATCCAGGCAGGAGTTTGCAGCAGGGACAGGGCACTCATGGAGAACCTCTACTAGGGCAGTGCAGAAGGGAAATGTGGGGTCAGAGCCCTCTCATAGAGTCCCTACTGCAGCACCACCAAGTGGAGCTGTGAGAAGAGGGCCACCATCCTCCAGACCCCAGAATGGTGGATTCACTGACAACTTGCACTGTGTGCCTGGAAAAGCTGCAGACACTCAATGCCAACCCATGAAAGGAGCCAGGAGGGGGTTTATACCCTACAAAGCCACAGGAGTGGGGCTGTGGCCTTTTTTCTCCCAAGGCCATGGGAGCCCATCTCTTACATCAGCATGACCTGCATGCGAGACATGGAGTCAAAGGAGATCATTTTGGAGCTTTGAGATTTGACTGCCCCACTGGATATTGGGCTTGCATGGGGCCTGTAGCCCCTTTGTTTTGGCAATTTTCTCCTATTTGTAATGACTGTGTTTACCCAATGTCTATACCCCCATTGTATCTAGGAAGTAACTAACTTGTTTTTGATTTTACATGCTCATAGGAGGAAGGGATTTGCCTTGTCTCACATGAGACTTTGGATGGTGCTTTTGAGTTAATGCTGAACTTATTTCAGAGTTTGGGGGACTGTTGGGAAGGCATGATTGGTTTTGAGATGTGAGGATATGAGATTTGGGAAGGGCCAGGGGCAGAATGATATGGTTTGGTTGTGTCCCGACCCAAATCTCATCTTGAATTCCCACATGTTGTGGGAGGGACCTGGTGGGAAGCAACTGAGTCATGGGGGCTGGTCTTTCCCATGCTGTTCTCATGATAGTGAGTATGTCTCACAAGGTCTGATGGTTTTAAAAAGGGTAGTTTCCCTGCAGAAGCTCTCTCTTTGCCTGCTGCCATCCAGGTGAGACATGACTTGCTTCTTCTTGCATTCCAACGTGATTGTGAGGTTTCCTCAGTTATGTGGAAGTGTAAGTCCATTAAACCTCTTTCTTTTGTAAATTGCCCAGTCTCAGTCAGGTATGTCTTTATCAGCAGTGTGAAAACAGACTAATACACCTTTGTTCCTTTTTTCTCTCATTATTTATGGTTGCAGTTCAGTGGTTTTCTTTAGTGGTGTTGTTTGAATCCTTTCTTCTTTGTGTGTCTGCTCTGCCAGTGAGTTTTATACTTTCATCTATTTTCATGATGGTAGATATTGTTCTTTTGCTTCCCAATGTACGATTCTCTTAAGCATTTCCCCTAGGACCACAACAAACAAGACCCAAACAAACAGTCTTTTTCTTATCTGGGAAATACTTTTTTATTTATGTATTTTTTTTTTTTTTTAGCAATGGAGTCTCACTCTGTCACCCAGGCTGGAGTACAGTGGCATGATCATAGCTCACTGCAGCCTTGAACTCCTGGGCTCAAATGATCCTCCTGCCTAGCCTTCTGAGTCTCTGGAATTGCAGATGTGAGCCACTGTGCCAGGCTCCTTCATTTGTGAAGGATAGCTTTGCTGCGTATAGTATTTTTGGCTTACTTTTTTTTTCTTTATTTTTGCTTGTAGTATACATCCCCTTTTCTCCTAGCCTGTAAGGTTTCTGCTGAGAAATCCCGTTAGTCTGATGGAGATTCTCTTCTAAGCGACTTGATGCTTTTCTCTTGCTGTTTTTAGCATTTTCTCTTTGTCTTTTGACAATTTTACCATAATGTGCCTTGGAGAAGACCTTTTTGAGTTGTATTTATTTGGTAATCTTTGAGCTTCCTGTATTTGGAAGCTTTCAGGAAGTTTTCAGTTATTATTTTATTGAATAGGTTTTCTATGCCTTTACCCATCTCATTTCCATCCAGAACTCCCAGAATTTCAGCTTTTGGTCACATATGTGTCCCATATGTCATGTAGCCTTGCTTCATTCTTTTTTCTTTCTTTTTGTCTGACTGAATTATTTTAAAAGACTAGTCTTCATGTTCAGAAATTCTTTGTTTTGCTTGATCTAGTCTATTGTTAAAGCTGTCAATTATCTTTTGTATTTCTTTCAATGATTTATTCTCTTCCAGGATTTGTGTTTGGTTCTTTGTTATGCTGTCTATCTCTGTTGAATTTCTCATTCAGATCATGAATTGTTTTCCTGATTTTTTTGTATTCATTATCTGTGTTCTCTTGTATCTCCCTGAGTTTCTTTAATAACATTATTCTTAATTTTTTTCAGGCATTTCATAGATTTTCTTTTCATTGGAATCTGTTGCTGGAGAATTATTGTGCTTCTTTGGAGATGTTATGTTTCCTTTTTCATATTTCTTGCATCCTTATGTGACTATCTGTGCCTCTGTCATAACAGTCACTTCTTCCAATTTTATGGATTGGCTTTTATATGGGAAAGACCTTTTCTTATAGCTGTATCTACAATGTTCATTGGATATCACACTTTGGCTTTGATTCTGGGTGGGTACAGTGGTATAGTCTGCATATGATTTCTTCAGCTGTAATTGGCATGAGTGGTGTCTCTGAGTCATTCAGTGGCTTAGACGGCAGTTTTTTTGTTTGTTTGTTTTTGTGTGTGTTTGTGTGGTTGATGAGACGGAGTCTAGCTCTGTCACCAGGCTGGAGTTCAGTGACACAATCTCAGCTCACTGCAACCACTGCCTCCTGGGTTCAAGTGATTATCCTGCCTCAGCCTCCTGAGTAGCTGGGACTACAGGCACGTGTAACCATGCCCAGCTAATTTTTGTATTTTTAGTAGAGATGGGGTTTCACCATGTTGGCCAGGCTGGTCTCGAACTCCTGACCTCATGATCTACCCACCTTGGCCTCTCAAAGTGCTGGGATTACAGGGGTGAGCCACCATGCCTGGCCAGACTGCAGTTGTTGCTGGAGGCTGTGGTGAGGCTTTGCTGAGGATGGGGATGCCAGGAAGTCTTGTCCTTCAGCATCAGTGGTAGTGGTGGTGGACCAGGTTTGTCAATACTAGGGACCATGGGCAGTGTATATGGGCACTGATGATAGCCTGTCTGCATGTGCCAATCCTTGGGCCCCCAGGTGGCTTCTTTGGTTGCTGGCAGTGGCAACACTGGGCCAGGTGGGCAGGTGCGCCACTGGGCTCCTGGGTGGTGTGTGTGGCAGTCTGATCTCTAGTTCTCCAGGTGATGTGTGCAGGTTCTGGTGGTGGGTAGGCAGGCGTTTCCTCAGGCCTCTCAGTAGTAAGTGTGAGCACTAGCTCTGGAGGCAGTGTGAGTCAATCTCCAGGCCCCCAGATACTACATTCAGGCACCAGCATATTCCTAAGCATTTCTAGATAAAAGTATTTTTCAGAAAACCTGAGCATATGTCCTATTAATACAACTTACCCTCATCAGCTCTGCATGAGAAGAAGGGGGAATTCCCTCAGTAGAACAGTCAGAATGGAATCACAGACTTGTTTTGAGCCAGTCACTGGTAAGGAGGATTAGGCTAAATTGATAAGCTCAGGCTCTAAACCTTAGACTAGGGAATGGCAAACTTTTTCCATAAAGAGGCAAACGGTAATATTTTAGGCTTTTGGTCTAGATAACCTCTGTTGCAGTGACGCAGTGGTGCCATCGTAGCCTAAAAGCATATGTAGACAATGCATAAATGAGTGGACCTGGGTTTATTCCAGTAAAACTTAATTTATACAAACAGTCAGAGGGCCAGATTTGGCCCCTGGTCCATAGTTTGCCAACCCTGTTTAGAACAGTCAGAATTTATTCCCTGGGGCTGGGTCAACTTTTTCTTAAAAAAAAAAAGAAAGCAACCCAGGGTCAGAATAAAATAGGGTTTCTATTTAAAAAGAAGAAGAGGCTGGGTGTGGTGGCTCATGCCTATAATCCTAGCACTTTGGGAGGATGAGGCAGGAGGACTGCTTGAAGCCAGGAGTTTGAAACCAACTTGTGCAATATACTGAGACCGTGTCTCTGCAAAGAATAAAAAAATTAGCCAGGCATGGTGGCACATGTCTGTAGTCTTAGCTACACAGGAGGCTGAAGGGGAAGATCAGTTGAGCCCAGGATTTTGAGGTTACAGTGAGCTCTGACTGTACCACTTGTACTCTAGCCTAGGCAAAGAAGGAGAACCCAAAAACAAACAAAGAAAAAAGGTTGGTTGGGGCGGGTTGGAGAAAAAAGTATTTCTGAATTTCTGGGTAGGTTACTGGTAGTGTCAGGCCAAATTAGCTCTACAGTCATATTCATTATAAATAAGGGCAACTAGAAGATCTCCATCTAGCTATTAAACTTGGTTAAAATCTACAGAGATAAAGGATGGCGACCCTTGTATCAGTTAGTTGTTGTCACACAATGCTGCATAACATGTCACTCCAAATCTCAGTGGCTTAATACAACAATTGTTTATTTTCATGGATCTATGGGTCAGCTGAGGATTGGTTAATCTGGCATGAGCATGGCTGGGAAGCTTGACTTTGCACTTGATGTCTCTTGTCTTCTTCTGGAAGCAGCATTCTGGCCTCGGCTTGTTCTCATGGTGATAGCAGGAGTGAGCGAGCACAAATGAATGCACACTTTCTAAGTTTTTGGTCATGCAGATTAATATTCCAGTGGTCAAAGCTAGACACATGACTAAACGCAACATTAGGGGCTGGAGAAATATACTCTGATTCTTCACTGGGAGGAACTGCAGAGACAAATGGCAGAGTCTTGGATACAGGGAGGACATGGATCCATTAATGTGCCTTAATCAACTGCAACCCTCTAACCACCAATACAATTAAATAAGTATTTGTTGAATTCACTTGTGCCTGAATCCTTCTGGCTGCAGCCCAGGCAATGGGGGCCTGACTGGGGAGGTACCATAGCAGGGACTCAATGCCCTGCAGGTCTGCATGTAATTGTGTATGGCCGACTCCACATTGGTCATGGCTGACTTGCTTTATCCTGCGTCCCCAAGGTGCAACGATTGGGTGATTTTATTTCTGAACAATTTTGACAAAGTTGTTTTCAGGAGCCCAGGAAGCAAATCAGTTGTAGATTTGAATTTTGCAGGGGGTCAGAATTGTTGAATATATATATAGTCTTTTACATGCTGATAATTATTTCCATACCACAAAGAAGGCCGGCTATTAGGAAGCTGCTGTTCAATTCCTTTTCCCCTTGAACTCATGAGCTGTGTCTATGTGGGGGGCACTCACTTGTTAGAGCTGTTTCCCTTCATAGTAACATCAGCCAACATTCTAAATCAATGCAGGAAATTAAATAGTCTTCCCCAAACATGTACTTTGCCCTTCTAAAGTGAATTACACATTGTAAAATAAAACACAGTCACATTAAAAAAACAAAAGGTCTTTTTGTCAGGTTGGTCTGGCTTCAGCAAAGATAATCTTTGCCTCCAGAGTAGAAGATCCTTGGAAACCACGGTATTGCACATGGCAGCCCCACATCTTGTTTTCTTTTCTTTTTTTTTTTTTTTTTAACTAAAAGAGTTGACAATTTTATTTTCACATTTCCCAATACAAATGAAAACTGCGTCTTTTTTGGTCCCACTTCTCCCCTCCAAAACTATTCTCTTTGACAGGGTAAGGGGGCAAGTGTTCCTTATGCTGTTAAGAAAACCCAGTATCACAGCGCATGATCCCCTGGTGAAGGGAGCAGGTAAATATAAACTCATATAGGCCGGGCGCAGTGGCTCACGCCTGTAATCCCAGCACTTTAGGAGGCTGAGTCAAGCGGGTCACGAGGTCAGGAGATTGAGACCATCCCAGCAAACATGGTGAAATCCTGTCTCTACTAAAATAAAAAAAATTAGCCAGGCATGGTGTGCACACCTGTAGTCCCAGCTACTCAGGAGGCTGAGGCAGGGGAATCACTTGAACCCTGGAAGTGGAGGTTTCAGTGAGCTGAGATCGTGCCACTGCCCTCCAGCCTGGGTGACAGAGGAAGACTCTGTCTCAAAAACAAAACAAAACAAAAAAACACACAACAACAACAACAAAAAAAAACACTGATGTAATGAGGCTTCTGCTCTATCCTTATCTGTCTGGTTGAGTCATTCTGGCCTGACTGGGCACCATCATGAGATGGGCAGGAGGTCTCATCATTGGGCACCCAGGCATCATGGGCATGTGGCCTCCCATGAGCAGCCTCATTCCAGGAGCAGGTCCCACTGGCATCATCCCAGGAGGAGGAGGGCCCATCATTGGCATCATGGGAGGGCCTCCCATATGGGGTGCTGCCATCATACTGAGATGGGCGAGAAGTGTCAAATACACATTAGATTGTGAAGCCTTAATATAAAAAGAAAGCAAAGTATTTTACTAATGTTAAAATATTTTATACACGTAGACCTGGTATTTTGGATAGATTTATTTAAATCTGTGATATTATTCCAATTACCTTCACTTCTTTTGTTTTACTTTTTAAAATGTGGTTACTACAAAATGCAAAAGTAAATGTGTGGCTTGCATCATATTTCATCACATTTAGTGTGGGCCCTGAGGGTCTAGGGGAGTTCTGAGCCTTAAGTTGAGGGTGACCCAGGTCAACGTGAATTGCTCTGAAAGAGAAGCAAAGGGCATAAAGAGAACGTATAAATGGAGAGAGGGAGCTCAGTCTTGCAGGGTGAGGAAAAGCTTTCTTTCTTACAGTCTGGCATTTCTTCAAATGCTTAAACACAGAGTTCTATGACCCAGCACTTCCACTCCAGTTTATGAAAGAAATGAAAATATATATCTATGCAGAAACTTGTACACAAATGCTCATAGCAGCATTACTCACAATAACGCAAAATTGAAAACAACATAAATGCTTGTCTACTGATGAGTGGAGTAATAGAACATGGTTTCACCATGCAATGGAATATTATTCAGTCATCAAAAGGAATGAAGTACTAACACGTGCTACAACACGGATGAACCATGAGAATATTAGGCTAAGTGGAAGAAACCAGTCACAAAAGGTCACATATTATAAGATTTCATTTATATGAAATGTCCAGAACACGCAAATCTATGAAGACAGAAACCCTGTCTCTACTAAAAATATAAAATTAGATGGGCGTGGTGGCACATGCATGTAATCCCAGCTACTCGTGAGGCAGGAAAATTGCTTGAACCCGGGAGGCAGAGGTTGTAGTGAGCCGAGATTGTGCCACTGCACTCCAGCCTGTGACAGAGACTCTATCTCAAAAAAAGTAGATTGTCAGGGCTTAGTGGGAGGAGGAAATGGCAGGTACCTGATAATGGATACAGGGTTTCTTTTTGGGGTGATGAAAATGTTTTAAAATTGATCATAATGGTGGTTGCCGAGCTCTGTGAATGCACTGAAACCGTTGATTTGTTCACTTTAAATGGGCAAATCATACGGTACCTGAATTATATTTTAATAGTTATATTAAAAAAGTAAAATCTTCCTTGAAGAGATGACACTTAAGGAGAGGCTTAGGGGGTGGGATGAATTCACTAGGTAGAAAATGAGGAAAAGCATTTCAGGGTGAGGAACAGCACAATGAAGTCCCTGAGGTTGATAGGCATAGAGCAGATTTAAGGGACTTTTTTTTTTTTTTTTCTCTTTGAGAAGGAGTTTCGCTCTTGACGGCCAGGCTGGAGTGGAGTGGTGTGATCTTGGCTCACTGCAATCTCTGCCTACTGAGTTCAAGCGATTTTCCTGTCTCAGTCTCCCGAGTAGCTGGGATTACAGGCACCCTCCACCACACCTAGCTAATTTTTGGATATTTAGTAGAGATGGGGTTTCACCATGTTAACCAGGCTGGTCTCGAACTCCTGACGAACTCCTGATCTCAGGTGATGCTCCTCAGCTTCCCAAACTGCTGGGATTACAGACATGAGCCACTGCGCTCAGCCAGATTTAAGGGACTTTCAAGAAGTTTGTGTGGCTGAAGCCTGCAGGGCAAGTGAGAGAATCAGGAAATGAGGCTGGAGAAAGAGAGGGGCTAGGTCATGAAGGGTCTCACATTAGGGTGTTGAAACTTCATAGGAGTGGTTCCACCTTGGGCATCCCACGTAACTACTCTGTGTCCCAGCTTCCTCACTGGTGAAATACAGGGCTGATGTAGAGATGGACTGAGATAGTGTGTGCTCAGTAAAGGTGATCTTTTATCATTGTTGTTGTTGTTGTTTTTTTTTTTTTTTTGAGACGGAGTCTTACTCTGCTGTCCAGGCTGGAGTGCAGTGGCGTGATCTCGACTCACTGCAACCTCTGCCTCCCTGGTTCAAGCGATTCTCCTGCTTCAGCCTCCCGAGTAGCTGGGCTTACAGGCATGTGCCACCATGCCCGGCTAATTTTTTGTACTTTTAGTAGAGACGGGGTTTCACCGTGTTAGGCAGGATGGTCTTGATCTCCTGACCTCGTGATCCACCCACCTCGGCCTCCCAAAGTGCTAGGATTACAGGTGTGAGCCACTGCGCCTGGCCTGGAGTTGTTTTTAAAAGCACATTTCTCTCAAATTAACTCCGGGGTGTCCCACTGAGACTTGGGCAAAGGTTTGGATTTTCTGGAGGTGGAAAGTCAAACTTCAAGTAGAATTTGGAGGCTGGGCACTGTGGCTCATGCCTGTAATCCCAGTTCTTTGGGAGGCTGAGGTGGGTGGTTCATTTGAGGCCAGAAGTTTGAGACCAACCTGGGCAACATGACGAGACCACGTTTCTACTAAAAATACAAAAATTAGCCAGGCATGGTGGTACATGCCTGTAATCCCAGCTACTTAGAAGGCTGAGGCAGGCACTTGAGCCTGGGAGGCAGAAGTGTCCTGTGTCCACACCCCATGAGATGTATCAGCTGACTGAAGATAAAATCGGTCACGCTGTGTTGAGATTGGGGTTGCTGTTATCGTACCTCCTCCCCATCCCTGCTAGGCATCCACAAAGAGTCATCTTCAATGAGAAGTCCCTCCTGCCCCTGGCTGCCTTATTTCATCTGCACCCAACCATATCCATTGCTTGTCAGTGGGTCTCAACCTTTGCTGCACCTTGGAATCTCCTGGGGAGATGAGATAATAACAAGGCTCTCTCTCACTTAGCATGATGTTTCCAAGGTCCATCCCCATGTAGTAGGCACCAGTACTTCCACTGTATGGATACAACACATTTTGTTTATTCATTCGTCAACCAAATGGCCAGCTTGGTTGTTGCTACCTTTTGGTTATTATGTATATTACATGATTCCATTTATGTGAAAGTTCCAGAATAGGCAAATCTATAGAGACAGAAAGCAGGTAAGTGGTTGCCAGGAGCTGGGGGAAAGGGGAGGGGATGTGGGGTTCTTGATGGATACAGGGTTTTTTTGGGGGGGGGGCGGGGGGCGTTAATGAAAATGTTTTGGAACTAGACAGAGATGATGATTGCTTAACATTGTGAATGTATTTAATGATACTGAAGTGTATGGTTTCATACAGGGATTTGTATGTTATGTGAATTTTGCCTCACTAAAAAAATACTGCTAGGAGCAATGGCTCATGCCTGTAATCCCAGAACTTTAGGAGGCCAAGGCGGGAGGATCACGTGAGGCTGGGTGTTTGAGACCTGCCTGCCCAATATGGTGAAACCCTATTTCTATTAAAAATACAAAAATTAGCCAGGCGTGGCGGTGCATGCCTATAATCCCAGCTACTCGGAAGGCTGAGGTAGGAAAATGGGTTGAACCCGGGAGGCAGAGGTTGCAGTGAGCTGAGATTGCACCACAGCATTCCAGCCTGGGTGACAGAACAAGATTCCATCTCAAAAAAAAAAAAAAAACAAAAGCAAAAAACACAAACACACACAAAATACTGATGCCCATGTTTCATCCCCAAGAGATTCTGTAATAATTGATCTGGGTTGCACAGCCTGGGCACTGGGTTTGTAAAATCTCCCCAGCTGATTCTGACGTGCAGCTGTGGTTGAGAATCTCCTTCTGGAATGAACTTGTTCATGTTTTACTTGTGTTGTTTTCTAGCCTGCCTTGGCCTTTCTGTTTCCCTTCACATCTTTGGGGAGTAATTTTTACAATGCAGTCTAACAACCAGCTGCCTCAAAATGCACTGGGATCCCTCGTAATGAGGTAGCTTCCCATCTCCAACTCTGACCTGCCAAGTCAGAATCTTGTGGGTGGGGCCGAGGACTGTACCTATTGAAACAGGCAGTGACCTGGGAACTATTTCTGAACACCCCTATGTTTCCCCTGTGTTTGCCCTTTCCTTTCACATTTGGACCCCTTTGTGTGCTGACCACTGGGCTGTTGCACGTGGACATAGCATAAAAAAGACAGGCCAGGTGCAGTGGCTCACGCCTGTAATCCCAGCACTTTGGGAGGCCGAGGTAGGCAGATCACTTGAGGCCAGGAGTTCAAAATCTGCCTGGCCAACATGACAAAACCCAGTCTCTACCAAAAATATGAAATTAGCTGTGTGCGGTGATGCACGCCTTTGATCCCAGCTAGCCAGGAGGCTGAGGCTGGAGAATCCCTTGAGCCCAGGAGGGAGAGACTACAGTGAGCCGAGATCGCACCATTGCACTCCAGCCTGGGTGACAGAGTGAGACTCTTAAAAAAAAAAAAAAAAAAAAGACAGAGGTGGTCCTTCCTTTATGGAGCTCTCAGTAAAACAAAAAAGTTCACGATGTCCTGGCATTTGTCAGAAATACATGTGGTATATGTAGCTGGGGTCACATGCTTGACATGCCTATTGAAAGCTTCTGGGTAGGAAGAGAACAATCACAGCATCACAGCCTGGCATAACTGTCTCCCAGGACAGGTCTTCCTGGGGAGACTGAGACCACAACTCTGAAATCAGAGCTCAAATCCAGGTTCTACATTTCCCTCAGTAATGTACATGATGTAAGACAGTTTTTATATTAGTTATCTATTGCTGTGCAACAATATTACTGCAAACTTTGTGGCTTGAGACAGCACACAGTTACCACTGCACGGTTTCTGTAGGTCAGGAATCCAGGCATGACTCAGCTGGGTTCAGTGCAAGGCTGCAGCCATAGTGTCAGCCATGGCTTGGTTCTCATCTGGAGGCGTGACTGGTGATTGATCTGCTTCCCGGCTCATCTGGTTGTTGGCAGAATCCAGTTCCTTGCAGGCTGCTGGACTCAGGGCCCCAGTTTCTTGCTGCCCTCAGCTTCTTGCCACATGGGCCTCTCCATCTGGCTGCTCATGACATGGCAGCTCACATCTTCAAAGCCAGCAAGTCAGACAGCCTCCTAGCAAGACAACTTAACATCCTATCTAACATAATCACCACATCCCATCACCTCTGCCATATTCTCTTGGTTATAAGAAAGTCATGGGTCCCTTTGTCAGATGAGTAGATTGCAAAAATTTTCCCCCATTCTGTAGGTTGCCTGTTCACTCTGATGGTAGTTTCTTTTGCTGTGCTGAAGCTCTTGGTTTAATTAGATCCCACTAGTCAATTTTTGCTTTTGGTGCCATTGCTTTTGGTGTTTTAGTCCTTGCCCATGCCTATGTCCTGAATGGTATTGCCTAGGTTTTCTTCTAGGGCTTTTATGGTTTTAGGTCTAACATTTAAGTCTTTAATCCATCTTGACTTAATTTTAGTATAAGGTGTAAGGAAGGGATCCAGATTCAGCTTTCTCCATATGGCTAGCCAGTTTTCCCAGCACCATTTATTAAATAGGGAATCCTTTCCCCATTGCTTGTTTTTCTCAGGTTTGTCAAAGATCAGATAGTTGTAGATATGTGGCATTATTTCTGAGGGCTCTGTTCTTTTCCATTGATCTATATCTCCGTTTTGGTACCAGTACCATGCTGTTTTGGTTACTGTAGCCTTGTAGTATAGTTTGAAGTCAGGTAGCATGATGCCTCCAGCTTTGTTCTTTTGGCTTAGGATTGACTTGGCAATGCAGTCTCTTTTCTTAGTTCCATGTGAACTTTAAAGCAGTTTTTTCCAATTCTGTGAAGAAAGTCATTGGTAACTCGATGGGGATGACATTGAATCTATAAATTACCTTGGGCAGTATGGCCATTTTCATGATATTGATTCTTCCTACCCATGAGCATGGAATGTTCTTCCATTTGTTTGGAAGGATACATCCTCTTTTATTTCCTTGAGCAGTGGTTTGTAGTTCTCCTTGAAGAGGTCCTTCACATCCCTTGTAAGTTGGATTCCTAGGTATTTTATTCTCTTTGAAGCAATTGTGAATGGAAGTTCGCTCATGATTTAACTCTCTGTCTCTTATTGGTGTATAAGAATGCTTGTGATTTTTGCACATTGATTTTGTATCTGAGACTTTGCTGAATTTGGGTATTTTTAGTAGAGATGGAGTTTGCCAAATGCAGCCCCAGTCACATACTACCTGCTTGGTCAATCGATCACGACCTTCTCATGATCACGACCCTCTCACATGGACCCCCTTAGACTTCTGAGCCCTTAAAAGGGACAGGAATTGCTCACTTGGTGAGCTGGGTTGTTAGAGATGTGCGCCACTGCACCCAGCTAATTTTTGTATTTTTAGTAGAGACGGGGTTTCACCATGTTGGTTGCCCAGGATAGTCTCGATCTCTTGACCTCATGATCTGCCGACCTCAGCCTCCCAAAGTGCTGGGATTACAGGCATGAGCCACTGCACCCGGCCCAGAGAAGGCTTTTCATACTTGCTTTGCAGGCTCCTGCATCCTACCCCAGCACCAGGTGCTCACCACCTGTGGGCTGTGCTCATCCATGATCATCTCTCCCCAGGCCTGCTGTTCCTCGAGAAAGGAAGTTGTAATGGGCAGAATTCGAGGACAGCTCCCAAGAGACCCACTCCCTTATATCTGTTCCCTGTATCATCTCCTATTCTTGAGTGTGTTCAGAGCTTGTGATTTGGCCAAGGGGAAGGAATTTTGCAAATGTAATTATGATCACACTTGCTTGGTTAAACACATTTGCTCATCTGACTTTGAGTTCATCCAAAGCAGGATGATCTTAGGTGGGCCAGACCTAATCAGGTGAGCTTTTTAAAGGTTAAGTTTCCCAGATTCAACCCTTAGCCTCCAAGGAGACACAAATGGCCCTGCTGTGAGCTGTCTTTGGAGGTGGCAGCTCTAGTAGCTGAGGGCCTTCATTCAACAATTGGAAGAAATTGAATTCAGTCCACAAACTGAATAAGCTTGAAAGAGGACCCTGAGCATCTGATAAGACCCCAGCTCCAACTGACACTCTGGTTGCAGTATTGTGACCCTGAATAGAAGACCCAGTTAAACCCTGCCCAGACCCTTGGCTCATGAAAACAGATAATAACTGGGTGGTGTTTAAGCTGCTCAGTTTGCACTGGTAAATCCACCAACAGGAAAGTAATATAGAAGTTAAGTGAGCTGGGCGTGGTGGCTCATGCCTGTAATCCCAACACTTTGGGAGGCTAAGGAGGGTGGATCACAAGGTCAAGAGATCGAGACCATCCTGGCCAACATGGTGAAACCCCATCTCTACTAAAAATACAAAAATTAGCCAGGTGTGGTGGCACACAACTGTAGTCCCAACTACTCAGGAGGCTGAGGCAGGAGAATCACTTGAACCGAGGAGGTGGAGGTTGCAGTGATCTGGGACCATACCACTGCACTCCAACCTGGTCAACAGAGAGAGACTTCATCTCAAAAAAAAAAAAAAAGTTAAACGAATACTTTTGAGCATTGATGGAAGTTGCTTTCATCCCCTCTTACTTAATCATCTTTGTCTTAGCCCTGAAAGAGGGATGCTTTAACCCCATTTGTAACAAGTGAGTCTGAGGCCCAGGAAAGTGATAGAATTTAGCAAAGTCCACCTTGCTACCTGGTGGCCCCAGCTAGAACTCAACCCCAGGTCCATATACCTAAAGTCATTACAACATCCACTGAAATTTTGCCTCTCTCTCCATGCCTTCCTCTTTAGAAGCCTGTTCTTTCAGGGATAGATCCCAACCCAGTGTTGTGAGGTACTGAACTCTGATTTTCACAAAATATAGTAACTACCCCCAAAAATTGATAATCGTATTTTTGAGCCAGGCATGATGGTTCATGCCTGTAATCCCAACACTTTGGGAGGCTGAGGTGGGTGGATCATGAAGTCAAGAGATTGAGAGCATCGTGGACAACATGGTGAAACCCCATCTCTACTAAAAGTACAAAAATTAGCTGGGAGTGGTGGCAGGCATCTGTAATCCCAGCTACTCAGGAGGCTGAGGCAGGAGAATCACTTGAACCCAAGAGGCAGAGGTTGCAGTGAGTTGAGATTGCACCACTGCAGTCCAGCCTGGCAAAAGATCAAGACTCCATCTTAAAAAAAAAATACTATTTTTGAGTCCTTATGTGTCAACCACTCAGCTATCCCAACACCAATAGATGATTATGATTATTTTTTTCCATTTTATTGATGTGGAAACCAACACATAGAAAGGTAAAGGAACTTGCCAAAGGTGATGGTCACACAGCCAAAGAACTGTAGAAGTAGCACAGGAATCCCAGCAAACTCACAGCCAAGCTCTGCTTTTCACCTTCACGTCATACTGTCCTCAGACTAAATCCCAAACTCTGACATTCCCAATCCAAAATCATACTCAAGGCTGGGCACGGCAGCTCACGCCTGTCATCTCAGCAGTTTGGGAGGCTGAGGCAGGTGGATCACCTGAGGTCAGGAGTTCCAGACCAGCCAGGCCAACATGGTGAAACCCCATCTCTACTAAAAATACAAAACTTAGCCAGGCACAGTGGTGGGTGTCTGTAATCCCAGCACTTTGGGAGGCTGAGGCACAAAAATCACTTGAACCCAGGAGGCAGAACTTGCAGTGATCCATGATCATGCCACTGCACTCCAGCCTGGGCAAGAGAGTGAGACTCTGTCTCAAAAGAAAAAAAAAAGCTGTGCTTAAAAATAGCTTGGAAGTGCACATATCTTCTGTGAAAGTTGATGGACTACAATTAGCTTCAAAACACAAATAAGTAACTGTGTTTAAATGAGGCCTTCTGTGTACTAGCTAGGGAAAATCAATGTAGCTATTCATATTTTGGTTCCCCTTCCAGGCACAGAGAAGTTGCCCATGACTCTGTGATCTGTTTTGTCCAATGAACCATGAGCAGGAGCAACTTGAGTCACCTCCAGGTGGAAGTGTTAAGAGGCTCTGTGATACACCACATTCCCTTTCCCCTGAAGTGATGATCAACGACACATGCAGAGATGGGACTTTTGTCAGCCTCGATCCCTGAGTGAACACAATGAACAGACCACCCCACAATGCCCTAACACAGCCCAGACATGTAACATGACCAAGAATAAGCCTCACTGTGGCTAGACATGGTGGCTCATGCCTGTCATCCCAGCACTTTGGGAGGCCAAGGCAGGTGGATCATTTGAGATCAGGAGTTCAAGACCAGCCTGGCTAACATGGTGAAATCCTGTCTCTACTAAGCACAAAAATTAGCCAGACAGTAGTGGCATGGGCCTGTAATCCCAGCTACTCAGGAGGCAGAGAATCACTTGAGTCTAGGAGGCAGAGGTTGCAGTGAGCTGAGGTTGCACCACTGCACTCTAGTCTGGGTGACAGAGTGAGACCCTGTCTCAAAAACAAACAAGCAAACAAATACCTCACTGCATGGAGCCACTGAGATTTGGGGATTGTTGTTACTGCACCAGAACCCAAATCACCCTGACCACTAGACTGTCCTAACTAGGGTTTCTTACCAAAAGCAAAGGCATTTTTAAAGTTCGTGACATTTAAACAAAAGAGCTTATACCAATATCTGCCACTTTGTCAGGCTAACAAACGCAAACAAAGCCAACAGCCAGAAGTTAAAAGAAACAGATTAGGTTGAAAACAGAACTGTCAAAACAGGCAAAATTGACTTTGTTTAGTGATTGCAAAGAACATCAGGCAAGACACAGGTGTGGTCATCATATAATTTATCACATGCTTAATTGCACATGTTTGACTAAGAAAAACACAAAGTATTTCAGCTCATCTGTAGTTCAAAGTGCCTATCCATGTATTTATCCATTCATCCTGATTTATTTATTGAGCAAACTCTTTTGGGCCAGGCACTGTGCTGGGTGGTGGTAATGCAATGATGGAAATGGCAGGCATAGCTCTGCCCTCCAGGAGTTTCTAGGATACAGAGGGAGATAAACAAAAATTAAGTAAATCCATGAAAGAAGTATTGATGGAACCTGCCCCCAATATTTCAACATAGGTTCTTTCTGTTTTCCATAAGTGTCAGCCAGCTGAGAAATAAGGAGAGACACTACAAAGAGAGGAATTTCACAGCTGGGCCACTGGGGGTGACATTACATATCAGTAGGGCCATGATGCCCCCTGAGTCTCAGACCAGCAAGTTCTTAATTAAGGGTTTCAAAAGGGGAGGGGGTGTAAGAACAGGGAGTAGGTACAAAGATCACATGCTTCAAAGGGCAAAAAGCAGAATTACTACTAAGGGTCTAACAAAGATCACATGCTTCTGAGGGAACAGGGCAAAGGGTAAAAGCAGAACTACTGATAAGGGTCCAGCAATGATCACAAAGCAAAGGTCAAAAGCAGAACCACTGATAAGGGTCTATGTTCACTGGCACATGTATTGTCTTGATAAACATCTTAAACAACAGAAAACAGAAAACAAGAGAACCAGTCTGACCACAGATTTACCAGGGCGGAGTTTTTCTCCACCCTAGTAAGCCTTTGGGTACTGCATGAGACCAGGGCCTATCTCAGTCCTTATCTCAACTGCATAAGACAGACATTCCCAAAGCGGCCATTTATAGACCTCCCCCAGGAATGCATTCCTTTCCCAGGGTATTAATATTCCTTGCTAGGAAAAGAATTTAGTGATATCTCTCCTACTTGCACATCCGTTTATAGACTGTCTGCAAGAAGAAACATATGGCTCTTTTTGCCCGACCCTGCAGGCAGTCAGACCTTATGGTTATCTTCCCTTGTTCCCTAAAAATCGCTGTTATTCTCTTCTTTTTCAAGGTGCACTGATTTCATATTGTTGAAACACACATGTTTTAAAATCAATTGGTACAGTTAACACAATTATCACAGTGGTCCTGAGGTGATGTACATCCTTAGCTTATGAATATAACAGGATTAAGAGATTAAAGACAGGCATAAGAAATTATAGAAGTATTATTTGGGAACTGATAAATGTCCATGAAATCTTCACAATTTATGTTCCTCTGCCGCAGCTCCAGCCAGTCCCTCCATTTGGGATACCTGAATTCCCACAACAAGAAATAATAAGAGGTTAAGGTGGAGAAGAGCAGGGAAGTCCACTTTATAAAGGGGTCAGGAAAGAGCTCTCTGTTGGAAGCACCATTTTAGCTGAGACCTAAAGGATGGTCTAATTTGGGGAGGTGCAGAGGAAAATCATTCCAGACTGAAGCAGCAAGTGCAAAGGCCCTGTTGTGGAAAAAGGTTTGAAAGTCCAACAAAACAAAAGGAAGCCAGAGTGGCTGAAATAGAGTAGGCCAAGGGGAGGAGATAGGAGAGGGCTGGAGAGGTGGCAGGAACAGGCAGAAGACTCGGGGTCTTGATTTTATTCTATGTGCCATGGGCAGGAAAGGCAGGGATGAGACTCAATGGACAACTTAAGATCACTGAAGCTGCCAGGTGGGAAATGGATTGCTGAGTATCAAGAGCAGGTGCAGAGGACCAGTTAAGACCAGTTAGGAGGCTGCTGCTGTAGCCCAGCTGGGATAGCAGTGCCCTAGGCAAAGATAACGACAGTGAAGATAGACAGAGTGGGCAAGTTGGATAAAGTTTAGAATCATGGGACTTGCTGACTGGAGAAGAGGGCAAAAGCAGAGTTAGCACAACACGTGAGTTATGACCACCTTGAGCAGCTCAGCAGGGGGTGGTGCCATTTACAGAACAGAGATGGCACAGACAGAGCCCATGGAGAAGGAGGAAAAAGAGAGTTTGGCTTTGGGATTTTTTTAAGACAGGGTCTCTGGCTCTGTCACCCAGGCTGGAGTGCATTAGTGTGATCATAGCTCTTTGCAGCCTCAAACTCCTGGGCTCAAGCAATCCTCCTGCATCAGCCTCCCAAGCAGCGGGATTACAGATCCTACAGATGCATTTCACCATGCCTAGCTATTTTTTTTTTTTTTTTGGTAGACAGGGAGTCTCACTGTGTTTTCCAGGCTGGCTTCAAACTCCTGGCCTCAAGTAATCCTCCCACCTTGGCCTCTCATAGCACTGGGATTACAGCCATCACCTACCACTCCAAGCCGTGAGTTTGGCTTTGGATGTAACAAGATTGAGGTGTTCATGAGTTGACAAGTGGAAAGAACAAGAAAGAAGTTGAGTGTTTAAGACTGCTGTTTGAAGGAGAAGTCTAGCCTCAAGACAAAAGTTCAGGACTCATCAGCTGAGAAATGGCACTGAAAATTATGCAAATGGATGAGCTCAGCTAGCAAACAGGTCCAGAGATAGCAGAAAGTCCAGAGAGAGCAGCACTGGGCCATGCACCTGGCCTAATGCTACCCCACTCCTCCCAATCCCTGTGTTATGCTGGAGAGGGTTCAGCCTCTGGTGAGTTTCACCAAACCCCCACATCTCTTTCTTCTGAGACCTTCTCTAAAATTCCCTCTTTTATACTTAGTGAAATGGGATTCTCTTTTTCCCATCCAGCTTAAGCAAAAACTTTTGACTATGAGGGGAATGAGGATGCATTTAGATTTGTTCTGCATGGCTAATTCCATCAAAGATTTCTCATTATTCATGCCTGGCAGTCTCATTTTCTTCTTTCGCCTCTCAGAGCATAGTCATAGCCTTAATTAGTGACGTTTTCACCCTTCTAACACTAGTGATTTTCCCCCATCTCAGTTCTCAGGAAGTTCTGTTCACAGAATTATCTCCTGAATCCTCACCTGGGGATAGAAATTGTTCTCTGTGGCCGTGTCTCCCCCTCTAATTCTCATCAAAAAACACAGTGATCTCTGTGCATCAAATATTAAACTCAAGCTTAACAGATCATGCTTCTGGCTTCTCTCTCTCTCTGGCCTGTGGGGTAACAGGTTTGCAGCCTTTGCAGAGAAGACACCAAATTCTCAGGAGGCCAGAGTTTCCAAGAGTGCTTGTCATTCTTGCTCTCTTTCTCCTGCTCAAAATTCAGCACTAGAGAGTGTTACACCATTGCACCTGCAGAGGAGTTCATCTGACTCTAGGGACTACAGAGGAGAGAGATGGACAAACTAACAGGCATTCAGAAAATGGCTACCACAATGGGGAAGAAAATGAAAGTCAAACCAAATAAGCCATGGTCAAAAAAAATAAAAAAACTACAGGGCAGCTGCAGCGGCTCACACCTGTAATCCCAGCACTTTGGGAGGCCAAGGCAGGTGGATCACTTGAGATCAGGAGTTCGAGACCAGCCTGGGCAACATAGTGAAATCACATCTCTACTAAAAATACAAAAATTAGCCAGGTGTGGCGGTGGGCGCCTGTAATCTCAGCATTTTGTGAGGCCGAGGTTGGTGGATCACCTGATGTCAGGAGTTCGAGACCAGCCTGGCCAACATGGTAAAACCCGATTTCTATTAAAAAATACAAAAAATTAGCCAGGTGTGGTGGCAGATGCCTGTAATCCCAGCTACTTGGGAGGCTGAGGCAGGAGAATTGCTTGAACCCAGGAGGCAGAGGTTGCAGTTGAAAGGAGCTGGGCACATTCCTCAGCCCCGGGCTCAAAACAAACAAGCCCAGTACAAATACATCCCATCCTCCCATCCCACCACATATCGCCATATATCTCTCAAACTTCCTGAGCCCAGTACAAACACCACCAGGAAAGTCTCCGATAAGGGGACAGCGGTTCAAAGTTTTACTGAAAGAGCGGGAACCAAAAGAATTCCTTTGTTCCCCTGTAACTTTCAGGCTATAAAAAGCAAACACTCGCATTGTTCAGGGCCCTCTTGTATGCTGTGGAATGGAGGGACCAGGTTCGAACTTGTAGTAAAGATCCTTGCCGCTTGGCTTTGACTCTGGACTCTGGTGGTCTTCTTTGGGGAACTAACGGTCTGGGCATAACACAGTGAGCAAGATTGCAGCACTGCACTCCAGCCTGGGCAATAGTGAGACTTTGTCTCAAAAAATAAATAAATAAATAAATAAAAACCTAGAAATGTCCATCCAGGCTGAAGAGAATATTCCAGAGCAGGGGTAGGGATACTATGGCCCATGGGTCAAATCTGACCTGCTGCACAAGTTTTTGTCAATAAAGTTTTATTGAAACACAGCCATGCCCACTTGCTACATATTGTCTATGGCTGCTGGATTAGGCTGTTCTCTCACGCTATAACGAAATACCTGAGACTGGGTAATGTACAAAGAAAAGAGGTTTAATTGGCTCACAGTTTTGTAGGCTGTACAGGGAGCATGACACTGACATCTGCTGAGCTTCTGTGGAGGTCTCAGAAAACTTACAATCATGGCAGAAGGTGAAGTGGGAGCAAGAGAGTGAGGAGGGAGGTGCTACACACTCATAAACAACCAGATCTTGCAAGAACTCACTCACTATTGCAAGGACAGGACAAAAGGGATGACGCTAAATCATTCATGAGAAATCCACCCCCATGATCCAATCTCTTCCCACCAGGCCCCACCTCTAACACTGGGTATTACATTGCAACATGAGATTTGGGCGGGGACACATATTCAACCTGTATCAGCTGCTTTCATGCTATGGGTGGCAGAGTTGAGTAACTACTACAAGAGACTGTATGGCCCACGAATTCTAAAATATTTACTATCTGATGCTTTCAAGAAATTTTGCAAAGCCTGCTCTTGAAAAGGAAGGGAAGGAAGAGGAGAGGAGGAAGGCAGGAAGGAGCAGAGAGGGACACGGGGCTGTATCCAAACATCTGTTGTTAAGAAAGAGAAATTCAATTTATTTGGCATGGCCCAAGTTATCAGACTAGGAGCACTCCATTGAAGTTTCAGAACAAACACTGTGCTGAATATAAGGATGACCCCATCTGTAAAGCCTAACTTTGTTTTTATTAACTTTGTTCGTAGACGTTCCTTTTCTTTTAATCACTTAGCCTTGTTTCTACCTGAATTGACTTTCTTTTAGCTAAGAGAGCTAGACAGACTTTGTCTTGACTTTTTCACTGGCAGCCTCTTCCTCAAGGACTTAACTTGTGCAAGCTGACTCTTAGCACATCTAAGAATGCAATTAACTGATAAGATACTGTGGGGCAAGCAATATCCGCAGTTCCTAGGAATTTGTCTGATTGATAATGCCTAAAGCCCCGCGTCTATCACTTTGTAATAGTCTTAAAGCCCTTAGACCTAGAACTGTTTACTTTCCTGTAACAATTTATCCTTTTAACTTCTTTGCCTACTTCTGTAAAATTGTTTTAACTAGACCCCTTTCTCCTTTCTAAACTAAAGTATAAAAGAAAATCTAGCCCCTTCTTCAGGGCCGAGAGAACTTTAAGCATTAGCCGTATCTTGGCCACCGGCTAAATAAAGACTCATAATTCGTCTCAAAGTGTGGCATTTTCTCTAACTCGCTCAAGTACAACATTTGGAGGCCCTAGTGAGAAACGCCAGGAGGTGAGAGCCGGGCTTGCTCCAGGCCCCCCCTGGAAGGACGGACGGCTTGTAATGGGGGCTCCACCTGAAAAAAAATTTTCAGGTCCCCGAAAAGTGACCATCTTCCGGAGGAGAGCAGATCGACTACCGTGTGGGTGCCCACAAAAATTCCACCTCTGAGTCCTCAACTTCTGACCCCGAGGTCAGGTAGGTCAGATTTGACTTCAGTTCCAGTAAGAGGGAAGCGACCCTGATGACGGCGTCCCTCTTTTGACTCTGCCCATTTCTCTAGGATGCTAGAAGGTAGAGCCCTGGTTTTCTGTTAGGCATGTCTGTGTCTCTGTCTAGGAGGGAAGTGGCCCTGACAGGGGCCCTCCCTTGACTCAGTCCACATCCCAGGATGCTGGAGGACTGAGTCCTGGTTTCTGGCAGACCGGTCACACTCTCTCTCTCTCCCTCTCTTTTTCTATCTCTCATCTTTCTCTTGTTCAAGTTTCTTGAAGAATCTCCAAGAAAGAAAGAAAAAAAAACTGTTATAAACTCTGTGTGAATAATGAATGAATGAGGGAGGACAAGGGCTTGCGCTTGTCCTCCAGTTTGTAGCTCCACGGTGAAAGCTACGGAGTTCAAGTGGGCCCTCACCTGCGGTTCCGTGGCGACCTCATAAGGCTTAAGGCAGCATCAGGCATATCTCGATCTGAGCCGGAAGTTTATACCGGCCTGCCAATGCTAAGAGGAGCCCAAGTTCCCTCAGAGGGAGCGGCCAGGCAGGCATCTGACTGATCTCATCACAGGACCCCCTCCCCTTGTCTGTCTAAAAAAAAAAAAAAAGGAAGAAACTGTCATAACTATTTACATGCCCTAAAGTCAATTGTTTATGTTGGTTGTTCTGTTCAGTGTCTATTTTCTTGTTTAGTAGTTGTCAAAGTTTTGCATGTCAAGACGTTGATATTGCCCAAGACATCTAAGTAAAAACTTCTTCAAAGTCCTTAGTGCTGATTTTTTGTCACAGGAGGTTAAATTTCTTATCAATCGTTTAGGCTGGCCACCACAGTCCTGTCTTTTCTGCCAGAAGCAAGTCAAGTGTTGTTACAAGAACAAGTGTGAAAAACATTTGCCTGATTAAGATTTCTAGCACCATGAAAGTTGTATTTAGATTGTCATACCCCACGTCCAAGTGATTAGACCTCCTCTAAACTAAACCAGTAGTAAGTTCAAAACAGCCACCCTGCAGATTTCCTTGCTCACTTCTTTTGTCATTCTGTAACTTTTCCTGTGCCCTGAAATAGAACGTACGCCCGTACTACTTTACTTCGTTGAGATTCTTACTCTGTCCCTCTGTGGCTACTCTCCCATCTTAAAAATGATCTGAGTAGTCCTTTTCGCATCGTCCCTGCCCTCTACCCTGCACGTCTCATTTTCAGGTGTGACAGCAAGTTCAGCATCTCCATGACTTGGCTCTGCTCTCACTCCTTAAACCCTTAAAAGAAAAAGCTAAGTTTAAGCTATTTGCCTTTAAGTCATAAAGACACCAAAAGTATTTAAAGTGCAGATCTAGAAGAAGAAGAACGCCTAGATCAAACTGACCCAGAAGATCTCAGGCTGGCTCTAGTCCTCCTCCCTCAATCTTAAAGCTACAGTAATGTAACAAGTAGCATTAGCTGTTGTAGTTTTTCTGCTCTTTCTAGTCATGTTGATTCTGTTCTTTCAATACTCCAGTCCCCCAAGAAATAAGTTTCTCTGTCCATGCTAAGTTTAATATTTATGCTCAAATCTTATTAAATTGCCTTCAAAAAAAAAAAGAAACACTTCCTCCCAGCCTTGTAAAAGTTAAAGCCCTCTCCAATGTGTGCTGCAGAATTTTCCTCTCAGTTTCTCAGAGGATTATAAAGTCCGCCTTAAAAAAGGCAAGCTCCAGACACTGTGCAAAATAAAATGGTCATAGTTTAAAGTCAAGTGGCCCCCTGAAGGGTCATTGAACCTCACAATTGTTCAAGCTGTGTGGCAGGTTCTTACTGAAACTCCTAGCCACCCTGATCAGTTTCCCTACCTTGATCAATAGCTAAGTTTAGTCAGGAGCCCCCTCCATGGCTCCGCTCATGCGCCATTCAGAATTCTACCTCCAAGGTCCTCCTAAGCCAGACCGCGTTTTCACCTTGACCCTCAGCCGGTTCGGCTTCCCCTGTACTGCCTCCCTCTGAAGAAGAGGAGAGTCTCCCTCACCCAGTCCCACCGCCTTACAGCCAGCCTGCTCCCTTAAAGTTATCCCATGTCTTCTCGACGACGTCCCCTGTAGGCTCGCCACCCATTGCCTCTCAATCGCGACCGTGGCAGGAAGAAGTAGCCCCTCTACTACCACTGAGAGAGGCACAAGTCCCTCCAGGTAATGAGCGCTCAGCCCCCTTCTTAGTTTATGTCCCTTTTTCTACTTCTGACTTATATAATTAGAAAACCCATAATCCTCCCTTCTCTGAAAAGCCCCAGGCTTTGACCTCTCTGATAGAGTCCATACTCCGGACTCACCTGCCCACCTAAGATGATTGCCAACAGCTCCTTTTAACCCTTTTCACCTCTGAAAAAAACGAACGTATCCGAAAAGAAGCCAAAAAGTACTTCCTCACATCAGCCAATAGACCGGAAGAAGACGCTAGAGACCTCCTTGAAGAGGTCTTTCCCTCTACCTGGCCTAACTGGGACCCAAATTCTTCAAGTAGAAGGAGAGCTTTAGACAATTTTCACCGGTATCTCCTCGCAAGTATTAAAAGAGCCGCTCAGAAACCCATAAACTTGTCTAAGACCACCGAAGTTGTCCAAAGGCCCTATAAGTCACCAAGAACGTTTTTAGAGCGTCTCCAGGAGGCTTATCAGATTTACACCCCTTTTGACCTGGCAGCTCTGGAAAATAGCCGTGCTTTTAATTTAGCATTTGTGGTTCAGGCAGCCCCGGATATTAAAAAGAAACTACAAAAACTAGAAAGATTTGCTAGAATAAATATCAGTCAGCTTTTAGAAATAGCCCAAAAAGCTTTTGACCATCAAAAGGTTAAAAAACAAAAACAAGCAACACAGGCAGCTGAAAAGGCCGCTGATAAAGCATTCAAAAGACAAACAAAAATCTTAGTGGCGGCTATCCAAGAAGTGAAGAATAAAATAGCCCATTAATTTAGCATTAACTGAAGCCCCTGCTTTAGCCCTCCCTAATAGCTCCATAAAAGCTAAGGAGTTGCTAAAGAGGTGCTTACTCAGGCTTTAAGACCGTAAAGACACCCAGTGGCCTATTTATTTAAGAGGCTAGATCCTGTGGCCTCTAGATGGCCAAGTTGTCTGCAAACCGTAGAGGCTACAGCAAGCCTAGCCCAAGAAGATAAGTTTACTCTAAGCCAAAATATAACCCTTACAGCTCCTCGTGCTGTAAAGACCTTACTACGAAGTGCTTCTGGCAAATAGATGTCAAATGCTCGCATCTTGCAGTATGGAAGTTTACTGTTAGATCAGCCTCGTTTGACTTTCTATCCCACAAAGTGTTTCAATCCAGCTACACTACTTCCTGACTCAGAGTGCACTATTCCTGCTCATGACTATCAAGAACTATTAGAAACTATCAAAACTGGCTGATCTGATCTTCAAGATGTGCCCCTGGAAAAGGCAGATGCCGCCGTGTTCACAGACCGTAGCAGCTTTCTCAAGCAGGAAGTAAGAAAAGCCAGTGCAGCTGTTACCATGAAGACAGACGTGTTGTAAGCTCAAGCTTTACCAGCGAACACCTCAGCACAAAAGGCTGAATTGATCGCCCTCACTCAGGCTCTCCGATAAACTAAGAATAAACGTATTAACATTTACACTGACAGCAAGTACGCCTTTGCTACTGTGCATGTACATAAAGCCATCTACCAGGAAAGCAGGCTACTCACCTCAGCAGGTAGCTGTGATCCACTGCAAAGGACATCAAAAAGAAAACAAGGCCGTTGCCCATAGTAACCAGAAAGCTGATTCAGCAGCTAAGGTCACAGCGCCACTTTCAGTCACGCCTCTAAACTTGCTGCCCACAGTCTCCTTTCCACAGCCAGATCTGCCTGACAATCCCGTATACTCAACAACAACAAAAAACTGGCTTCAGATCTCAGGGCCAATAAAAATCAGGAAAGTTAGTAGATTCTTCCTGACTCTAGAATCTTCATATCCTGAACTCTTAAAGAAACTTTAATCAGTCACCTACAGTCTACCACCCACTTAAAAAGAGCAAAGCTACCTCAGCTCCTCCGGAGCCATTTTAAGATCCCCCATCTTCAAAGCCTAACAGATTAAGCAGCTCTCCAGTGCACAACCTGCGCCCATGTAAATGCCAAACAGAGTCCTAAACCCAGCCCAGGCCACTGTCTCTGAAAAAACTCGCCAAGAAAAAAGTAAGAAATTGACTTTACAGAAGTAAAACCACACCAGGCTAAGTACAAATACCTTCTAGTACGAGTAGACACCTTCTCCAGATAGACTAAGGCATTTGCTACCGAAAACGAAACCACCAACACAGTAGTTAAGTTTTTACACAATGAAATCATCCCTCAATATAGGCTGCCTGCTGCCATAAAGTCTGATAATAGACCAGCCTTCACCTCGCCTATAGCTCAGTCAGTCAGTAAGGCGTTAAACATTCAATAGAAGCTCCATTATGCCTATCAACCCCAGAGCTCCAGGCAAGTAGAACGCGTGAACCACACCCTAAAAAACACTCTTACAAAATCTTAAAAACCAGTGTAAATTAAGTAAGTCTCCTTCCTTTAGCCCTACTTAAAGTAAGGTGCACCCCTTACCAGGCTAAATTCTCACCCTTTGAAATCATGTATAAGAAGGGGCTGCCTATCTTGCCTAAGCTAAGAGATGCCAAATTCGCAGAAATATCACAAACTAATTTATTACAGTACCTATAGTCTCTCCAACAGGTACAAGAGATCATCCTGCCACTTGTTCGAGGAGCCCATTCCAATCCAATTCCTGACCAGACAAAGTCCTGCCATTCATTCCAGCCAGGAGACCTAGTGTTTGTTAAAAAGTTCCAAAAAGAAAGACTCACTCCTGCTTAGAAAAGACCTCACACCGTCATCCTCACGACTCCAACTGCTCCGAAAGTAGACGGCATTCCTGCTTAGATTCATCACCCCCGCATCAAAAAGGCCAACAGAGCCCAGCTAAAAACATAAGTCTCCAGGCCTAAGTCAGACCCCCTTAAAACTGCACCTAAGTCAGGTGAAGCCATTAGATTAATTCTTTTTATCTACCTCACTTATTTGTTTTTGCACTTTATGTCCTCTGTGCCTTCCTACTCCTTTCTCCTCACCTCTTTCACAACAGGACGTGTATTTGCAAACACCACTTAGAAGGCCAGTACCTCCAAGGAAGTCTCCTTTGCAGTTGATTTATTTGTACTTTTCCCAAAGCCAGCCCATACCCACGAGAAGCAACACAATCTGCCAGTCCCAGGAGCAGGAAGTGTCGACCTTGCAGCAGGATTCAGACACTCCAAGAGCCAAACTAAATGAAGAAGCTCCAAAAGTGCAGAAAAAAGACTCCAAAATATTGACTTTTACCTCTGTCCTAGAAATCACCCTGATGCTAGCTGTCAAGATACTTATCAGTTTTTCTGCCCTGATTAGACATGTGTAACTTTAGCCACCTACTCTAAAAGATCAACCAGATCTTCAACTCTTTCCGTAAGTCGTGCTTCTCATCCTAAATTATGTACTAGAAAAAATTGTAATCCTCTTACTATAACTGTCCATGACCTTAATTCAACTCAATAGTATCATGGCATGGCATGAAGATTAAGATTTTATATCCCAGGATTTAATGTTAAGTGTATGTTCACCATCCAAAAAAACCCTAGTCTCATGAAGCTCACCCAAGCCAATCAGACCTTTAACTGATCTAAGTAACCCTATGTTCCAGAAACACCCTGACAAAGTTGATTTAATTGTTCTTCCACCATTCTTAGTCATAAAAGATACACTCCAAAAAGTGCAAGAAAATCTAGACAAGCGCCAACAAGAACAAGAAAATAACATCCCGTAGTATCAAAACATGTTCAACTAGAACATATAACTTACCACTCTAATTACTAAGTTAGCCAGACCCCCTCCCCATCCTACTAATAAGTCTAATTTTGGGGCTTTGTATATTAAATTAGTTTATTAATTTTGCAAAACAACGCATAGCTTCTGTCAAACTTATGTATCTTAAGACTCAGTATAACCCCCTTTTTATAACTGAAGAATCAACGATTTGATTCCCCAAAAACACAAGTGAGGAATGTAATGCCCAACCTTGTTTTTACTAACCCTGTTCTTAGACTCTCCCTTTCTTTTAGTGACCTAGCCTTGTTTCCACCTGAATTGACTCTCCCTTAGCTAAGAGAGCCAGACAGACTCCATTTCTTGGCTCTTTCACTGGCAGCCCCTTCCTCAAGGACTTAACTTGTGCAAGGTGACTCCCAGCACATCAAAGAATGCAATTAACTGATAAGATACTGTGGCGATCAATATCCGCAGTTCCCAGGAATTCATCCGATTGATAACGCCCAAAGTCCAGTGTCTATCACCTTATAATAGTCTTAAAGGCCCTAGACCTAGAACTGTTTACTTTCCTGTAACAATTTATCCTTTTAACTTTTTTGCCTACTTTACTTATGTAAAATTGTTTTAACTAGACCCCCCTCCCCTTTCTAAACCAAAGTATAAAAGAAAATCTTAGCCCCTTCTTCGAAGCCGAGAGAACTTTAAACGTTAGCCGTTCCTTAGCCGCCGGCTAAATAAACAGACTCTTAATTCATCTCAAAGTGTAGCGTTTTCTCTAACTCGCTCGAGAACAACACATCCAGCAGGCACGTAATCCACTCTAAAATGCTGTCCTGAGGTAGTGAAGATGATTTTGCTGGAAATATCCTTAAATGGCATGTGGATGAGTTCCCCCAGAGGCATACATGTTGAGCTAAATACTTTGCTGATGAAGGGTACAATTTGAAGGGATTTTGAAAGGCAGAGTGAAGTTCCTCAGAAGGCTGTTGCTACAGACAGCCAGGAGGAGAAATTACATGGCCAGATAGAGTGGCATGACCATTGGATAAGGGTTTTTTGTTTGTTTGTTTTTGAGATGGAGTTTTGCTCTTGTTCCCCAGGCTGGAGTGCAATGGCATGATCTCAGCTCACCGCAACCTACACCTCCCAGGTTCAAGTGATTCTCCTGCCTCAGCCTCCCTAGTAGCTGGGATTACAGGCATGTGCCACCACACCTGGATAATTTTGTATTTTTAGTAGAGACAGGGTTTCTCCATGTTGATCAAGCTGGTCTTGAACTCCCGACCTAAGGTGATCCGCCTGCCTTAGCCTCCCAAAGTTCTGGGATTACAGGCATGAGCCACAGCACCCAGGCTGGATGAGGGTCTTTAGCAAAGATGGAAGTTTTGGTATCTTGCAGTTTAATCTCTTCATTTATGTCCTCCTGAAATCTTCAGTAATAGCACACTTTGTCAATGCTTCTGGGGTCGTACTTAGGGGGACTTAAAGGAGATGTGATGTGGCAGCCTTTGACTCAAGGGAGTATTATACTAGCTCAAAGAGATCTGGGTACATGCCACTTGAACCAACTCTTCTGAGGATCTGATAGATCCTGGGAGGCCACTCTGATCCTGCCAAACTTAAGGCCAGATGAGTCTTTGAAAAACATGGTTTGGCTTAACACCAGCACTTAGTCTAACACCCACCATGAATCTTGCTGAAGTGAAGCTACACAAATACCTTTTCAAAAGATTTTTTTTTTTCATTTCAGATCCTTCTTAGAAATTCCTAAGGCTCAATGCTGTGTGGAAGTTTCTAAGAAAGAAAATAGTTTCCGATCTTTGGGATTCCCCTGAGATGGTCCAATTTGCAAAATGTTCATTGCCATTTCCATCAAGGACACTGAGAACAAAAGTCTTATCCGGATTGGATCCTGGGAATTGAGAAGTTTCCTCAAGTGGGAAATGCACCCTCCACAGGCTCACACCCTTGTGGGCTATTTCAGTTACCTATTGCACCCTAAAATTAGAAACTTTAAACCACCATAAGTCATTATTGCTCATGACCCTGTGAGTTGCATGGGAACTTCCTGTCTGGCTTAACCTGGGCTCATTTGTGTGGCTACCTGCAGCTGGAGGGCCAGATGGGCGGAACATCCAGGACAGCCTCATGCATGTTCCTGGCAGTTGGTGCTGGCTGTCAGCTGAGGAACCTTGTTTTCCTCCATGTGGCCCTTCGCCCTCCAGAGCCCCTCTCCAAATGACCCTTTAAGCAGGATAGCCAAGGCTTGCTTGGTGCCGGCATCCAAGAGGGCAAAAATATGGAAACTACGAGAGGGCCCTCAAGTCCTAAGACTATATGCATCCCAAAAATCTGAGGTTTCAGTTAATTCAGAAAGTTTATTTTGTCAAGGTTGAGGACGCACCCCTGTGATACAGCCTCAGGAGGTCCTGACAACATGTGCCTAAGGTGGTAGGGACACAGCTTGGTTTCATACATTTTAGAGAGACATAAGACATCAATCAATATGTGCAAGATGTACATTGGTCCAGTCTGGAAAGGCGGGACAACTCCAGGTGAAGGTGAAGGTGAGACAACTCGAAGCGGGGAGGGGGCTTCCAGGTCATAGGTAGTTAAGAGACAAATGGTTGCATTCTTTTGAGTTCCTGATTAGCCTCTCCAAATGAGGCAATCAGATATACATTTATCTCAGTGAGCAAAGGGGTGACTTTGAATAGAATGGGAGGCAGGTTTTCCCTAAGCAGTTCCCAGCTTGACATTTCTTTTCAGCTTAGTAACTTTTTTTTTTTTTGGCGGGGGGTGACAGAGTCTCACTCTGTTGCCCAGGCGGGAGTGCAGTGGTGTGATCTCGGCTCACTGCAACCTCCAACTCCAGGGTTCAAGCAATTTTCCCTGCCTCAGCCTCCCGAGTAGCTGGGATTATAGGCGCCTACCACCACACCTGGCTAATTTTCATATTTTTTAGTAGAGACGGGGTTTCATCATGTTGGCCAGGCTGGTCTTGGACTCCTGACCGGTGATCTGCCCGCCTCAGCTTCCCAAAGTGCTGGGAACTCCTGACCTCAGGTGATCCAGCTTCCCAAAGTGCTGGGATTACAGGTGTGAGCCACCGAGCCCGGCCTAGCTTAGTGATCTTGGGTCCCCAAGGTTTATTTTCCTTTCACGGCTAGAAGTTGGTCACCATCACTTTGGCAGCATTCCACTGGCCAAAGCAAGTCATAGGCAGCGCAGATTCATGTAAAGGAATATAAACTCTACGTCTTAAAGGAAAGATTGGTTCAATTACACTGCACGAGCGTTTGCGGAAAGTTGTACCCATCTTTGGAAACTACCACACACACACACACACCCACACACACACCTTTACATGTAACCCTCCTTTGAGATGCATCTACTTCCAGGCAGAATTTAAACTTGTCAGTACTCGACAGAAGAAAAGTAGTGTACTAAATGCCAGTTCTCTTCTTACTCAACTTCAGCCTCATTATAAGCAGATTCTAACACAGTTTATGTGTCTTGAGAAACATAGTAATTAATCTTTGGAATTTAAGAATTTGAATTCATAGCAGTAGCCTGTGCATAGGAAATATGCATATGGTAAGTTTTTCCTTTCTGATAAATCATGCTGAAGGAACCACAATGTAACTTTTTTTTTTTTTTGAGAGGGAATCTCACTCTGTTACCCAGGCTGGAGTGCAGTGGCATGATCTCAGCTCACTGCAACCTCCACCTCCCGGGTTCAAGTGATTCTCCTGCTTCAGCCTCCTGAGTAGCTGGGATTACAGGTGCGCAAGACGGGGTTTCACCATGTTGGTCAGGTTGGTCTCGAACTCCTGACCTCTGATCTGCCCACCTCGGCCTCCCAAAGTGCTGGGATTATAGGCGTGAGCCACCGGCTCACGTATACTGTAACTGTATATTGAAAGTTTCTTTTTTTTAATAATTAACAGGTTTAACAGAATATATCTCCTAATCTATTCCTTTTACTGCAGACATCTATTGCCTTTTCAGCCTAGCAGCCCTCCCCTCTATGGAGACTCACACTTCCTACTCCAGTCACGTGCCTCTCATGGGGGCTGCCATGTTATCACATGACTCCACCCCTCTGGCCTCAGTTGATTGGCTCAGGGATGAACATCTGGACTAAATTGGCCAATCAGAATTCTTCCCTTGAATATTTTTCCAAACTGGAACCAGACCAAGTTAATCATTCTCTGTGATGACAGGAACTGTGTGTAATGAGAAATACAGGAGCTTTTGTGACCACATACAGAGAAAAGGCTTGAGTAAGAAGAAATTAAGCCAGAATGCAGACAAACCTAGAGACAGAGATGGAGAGACAGATCTGATGGTGTCTCCATCCAGAGATGGAGAGAAAGATCTTGTGGTAAGCCCCTTGGTATTTATCAATCTAGTCCATGCTTGCTACTGCATACAACCAAGACTTTCACCTGAGAGTTTTTTCAAAGTCAGGCATGGAATATATCAGAAAAGCCACAGAAGCCGGGTGCAGTGACTCACGCCCATAATCCCAACACTAGGAGGCCAAGGCAGGTGGATCACGAGGTCAGGAGTTCAAGACCATCCTCACCAACATGACAAAACCCCGTCTCTACAAAAAATAAAAAAATTAGAAGGGCATGTTGGCAGGCGCCTGTAATCCCAGCTACTCAGGAAGCTGAGGCAAGAGAATCATTTAAACCTGGGAGGCAGATGTTGCAGTGAGCCGAGATCATGCCATTGCAGTCCAGCCTGGATGACAGAGCAAGATTATGTCTCAAAAAAAAAAAAAAAAAAAGGAAAAAAAGCCAGAGAGTTGATGCCCTGGGACCAGTCCTCAGCCAGTGACGGATGGGAACCAGGCTATAAATGCTTCAATATCTTCACCCCCTAGATGGAACAACTTCGAAATGTATTCCACATCACCTCCCAGAGGTCCCCAGTGGGGTCAAATCCTAGTTGCCTGGAGTGGTAAGCTGCTCACTGAAGCCCCCTGTGTGGCCTCCTGCCTTTTCATGAATCAGTTCCTCACTCCCGTATTGGTGTTCCCTGGAATCATCTCCTAAATAATCCACTTGCAATCCTGTCCCTCTTTCAGCATCTGCTTGGGGCTGGGGTTGGGGAGTGCAGACCAAAACATGATCCCTTTTCCACTCCACACTAGTAAGATGAGTTTCTGTCACTGGCAACCAAGATTCTATTACCTCCTTGTGAGATAATTTCTAAAATGTATTTGGGAATTTCCCCACCTCCACCCCACTGCATATGTCATCAATATGTACATTTCTTAACAAAGTTTAATGGTATTCTTTGATCAACCTCAAGTTTCACAAAGCACACTGCACTTTCATAAGGGATCCCCATGATTGACAGATCAGCCGTTCAAAAGAAGGGAAGTGTCAGAGATGGCTCTGCTAGAATCATGTATTTTTCAGTAGAACCTGGGTCAGGATGGTGTGGTTGGGAGATGCTTCTGGAGCTCTGGGACCCACAAGCCTGCATGTCCCATGGTGGAGTATTAGCACAACTTGAAAACATAGTGGCAGGAGGAGGCTTCCTCCCTCCCCTGCAGTTCATCCTTCACTATACCCAACGTGCTAATAGATATTGGTTAAATGAATAATGGGGCCAGGCGTGGTGGCTCACACCTGTAATCCCAGCACTTTGGGAGGCTGAGGCAGGTGGATCACCTGAGGTCAGGAGTTCAAGACCAGAATGGCCAACATGGCGAAACCCCGTCTCTACTAAAAATATAAAAATTAGCCAGGTGTTGTTGTGGGCGCCTGTAATCCCAGCTACTTGGGAGGCTGAGGCAGGAGAAGCACTTGAACCTGGGAGGCAGAGTTTACAGTATGCTGACATGACACCACTGCGCTCCAGCCTGGGCGACAGAGCGAGACTCAAAAGAAAAAATAAAAAGACAGAAAAAAGAATAATGGATTTATTCCTTCCAAACTGCAACTCACCAGAAGAAGACCAAGACGCATCACAATGTTGTGGCCATAATCACTACAGTGACGATAATGAATATAATCAACTCTCGAGCCAGCCACCTCCACTAAACCTAGGAGATCACATCTGGTGTTTCACTTTGGGGATGTTTTAGTGGTCACAGTAGATGGTCGCCTGACTGCTGGCTGTTTCTACTGTGTTTCAGGAATATAGAGATATGTATGGATGACCCCTAAAATTAATTAGTATGCAATTCTCAAAGAGCCAAACTCTACCCCAAAAGCTACTGGAATGAAAAAAAAAAAAAGAGTTTTAATTATCAAAGAGACAAACTAGATAGTAAAACCATTTATGTTCCCTTGGAGAATCTTCCCAACCAAGGACTCAAAGTGGACTCCAGACCAGGGAATACCTGGGGCCTTGGACATTCCCAATTCTGGTATCACCTCCCATTCTCCTTTAGGTCCAGTTTTCTCAGAGGAGCATAAAATGTTCATTGCCACCAAGGGTATCCAAGGACACAAACTGAAGATAATAGTGCTTTATTGTCTCTCAGTCATCTGTCTGTCCCACATGCTGGAAGGAGAGCCAAGTCCAATTTATCCAATTAGAAAATAGCAACATTGGCATCATGAGATCAGCTAACAAGACTTTCAGAGGCAATCTCTTCCTACCAAAAGTAACTAACATCTGTGGAGCACTTACCATGGCTAAGGGTCAAGGTAAGTGGTTTTCATGCTGCATGTGTCAGGATGGACTAGGTTATGCTGCAGTAACAAATTAACCCCAGAGTCTCAGCAGCTTAGGAACCAAGGTTGATTTCTTACATTCCATGTCCACAATGGGTTGGCTGGGTATGGTGTGCTCCATATGGCCACTCAAAGACCTAGAATAATGGAAATTCTACCATCTTAATGCAGGGATTCTCCCATAGTTACTGCACCAGGAGATGAGAGGATGAGATAGTTATTCCCAAGCCCTCAAATCTGTAGACTAGAGGTGATGTCAGTGACTTCCACTTATACAGCATTGGACCCTGGCATGGATCCATCTAACTACTGGGGGTCTGGGGAATACAGGGAGCACATGGAAATCCCATGAGCAGTAACCATTCCTGCCAGCATGCATTATTTAATCTGAACCTCACAACCCCATGGAATATATAACAGAGGCTTAGAGAGTTATGGGACCTGCCCCAAAGCGTCATAGATAATGAGTTGCAGAGCAGAGGTATGACCCTCTGCCTGGCAGGACTCAAACCACTAAGCTGCATATTCATTACAAAAGTCTATGAAATTCCTCATACAGCAAAACACCACAAGAAGTGAAAAGAAAGCCAACTTGTGCAAATACACAATAGAACTCCCCTGACACTTCATCTCCTCACCCACCCCACCCCCAACCGAAAGAATCAACCCACGCAAATAACTGGAATGAAATTCTCAGGCAATTTCAGCAGGGGAAATTGGGTTATCTCATCTGGGTCTCACATCCGACCTCATCAAGACAAGACCTTCCCTAAACTTAACCTGAACACCTCGACACACCGTCATGTCTTGCCGCTTCTTGTTACTGGAAATCCAATGATGTCATCTTTATACAACTTACAGGTCTTTCTATAAGTGCCAAGATAAATGTCATCCCTGTACCTGCATATCATTCAGAGGTAGGCAAGCTTCTATGTAAAGTGCTAGATAGTAAATATTATCAACTTTGCAGGACACATCTGATCTCCATCCTATATTTTTTTTGTTTTTGTTTTACAATTTTGTTTTCTTTTTAGATAGGGTCTAAAAAGAAAATAAAACGTATCCATGCTGTGATATGGATGAACGTTAAAAACATGCTCAGTGAAAGAACCAGACATGAAAGGTCATATATTGTACAATTCCATTTATATGCAATTTTGAGACTAAGCCAATTGACAGAGATAGAAAGTAGAGGAGAGGTTTCCAGGGGCTGCAGGAGGGGGTATGCAGGGTGACTGCGGAATGGATATGGATATGTGGCTTCCAATTGAGGTGCTGAAAAAGCTCTGAAACTAGGTAGTGGTGATAATTGCACATCATGATAAATGTACAAAATGTCACTGAATTGTACACTTTCAGATGCACAAAATGGTAAATGTTGCATATATTATACCACAATTTTATTCATTCATTTCAGAGACAGAGTCTCACTCCGTCCCCCAGGCTGCAGTGCAATGGCACAATCATAGCTCACTGCTGCCTTTACCGCCTGGGCTCAAGCAATCCTCCCACCTAGTCTTCCAAGTAGCTGGGACTACGGGTGAAGGCTACCACACCCAGGGTTTCTAATTTTTTTTATAGAGTTTCATTCTCACCATATTGCCCAGACTAGCCCAAACTCCTGGCTTCAAGCGATTCTCTCATCTCAGCCTCCCAAAGTGCTGGGATAACAGGTGTAAGCCATCACGCCAGGCAATTTTTAATTCTTATGTGAAATTTTCAACTAATAAAATCCTTGGATTAAGAAAGTGTTGATCAACATGGGGATTAGAGGAAAAACTAATTTTAAACAAGAGAAAAAAATAAATGAGATGATGTATATGTGTACAGTGCCTGGCTCATGATCACTGAGTCCACTGCAGCTTTTTTTTTTTTTTTTTGAGACAGGGTCTCACTCTGTCACCCAGGCTGAGTACACTGGCATAATCACAGCTTACTGCAGCCTCAACCTCCTGGGCACAAGTGATCCTTCCACCTCAGCCTCTCAAGTAGCTGGGACTACAGGTGCACGCAACCACACCCAGCTATTTTTGTTGTTGTTGTTGTATTTTTGGTAGTGACAGGGTCTCACCATGTTGCCCTGGCTGGCATCTTGAACTCCTGGGCTCAAGCGATCCTCCCACTTCAGCTTCCCAAAGTGCTGGGATTACAGGTGTGAGCCACCATGCCCATCCTGTTGTAGCTATTTTAACAGTACTGGTGAACAATAATTTGCTCTCCCTATAAAAACAGGACATACTAAGCCAAGGAAAGCGCCAATCTAGTTTGTTCTCCCCAGATCTTCAAAATGTTGGAATTATTATAAAAGTCCAAAATATTTCACATGGTTTTATTTTTTTTTTTTTGGAGACGGAGTCTCATTCCATCGTCCAGGTTGGAGTGCAGTGGCACAATCTCGGCTCACTGCAACCTCCGCCTCCCGGGTTCAAGCAATTCTCCCGCCTCAGCATCCCAAGTAGCTGGGATTACAGATGTGTACCACCACACCCTGTTAATTTTTGCATTTTTAGTAGAAATGGGGTTTCTCCATGTTGGCCAGGCTGGTCTCGAACTCCTGACCTCAAATGATCTACCCGCCTCGGCCTCCCAAAGTGCTGGGATTACAGGTGTAAGCCACCATGCCCGGCCAGTTTAATTTTTTATTGTGGTAAAATACATACAAAATCTATTATTTTAGCCATTTTCAAAGGAAAAATTCAGTGGTGTTAAGTGCATCCACCACATTGTACAGCCATGTCCCCCATCCATCTCCAGAATGCTTTCATACTGTCCTGCAAATATGCGGCACCTTGCTACACTCTGGGTTGTTTGTCCCACAACAGAACTGGGCAGAATTATTAATGTGGACTTTGTTCAACAACGGACTACAGAGGGAGAAGCCCATGAACTCTGTGAGGAGTGCATGACAGGTGCTCGTGGGGTGACAGGGCTCGGGGCTCTCCAGCTGCTGCTGCTGCTGCCGCCTGTCCTACGGGGTAGCCACCCTGTCCCAGGGAGGAAGAGCACTCACAGCTACTGCTGATCTCCTTCCAGGGCTTCCACTGGGACTAGGATCAGGATGTGGACACCCCCAACCTGGACCGTCAGGCCGGGGAAAGCGTCAAGGCCAAGTACCTCATGCCGCCCTTTGTCACGATGACCTCCCCGTCCCACTTCACCGCCATCCCGGGTAAGCACCACTCTGCCCATTTCACCCGATGCCCATAAAAGCCCCAGCGCCCATCATTCCTGGAATAAGAAGCAGAGCTCGGTCAGCTCTAGGGAGGCTGAGGCGGATCCAGGGTCTCACTCTGTTGCCCAGGCTGTAGCTCAATGGGATAGTCACAGCTCAGTGGAGCCTCAAACTCCTGGTCTCAAGCAGTCCTGCCTACCACAGGCTCCCCAGTAACTGGGGATACAGACCAACCACTGTGCCTAATTTTCTCATTTCTTTAGAGATTGGAGCAGGGGGTGTCTCACTATGTTGCCTAGGCTGGTTTTGAACTCCTGGCCTCAAGTGATCATCCCACCTCAGCCTCCCAAAGTGCTGAGATTGGAGACTTGAGCTACCATGCTTGGCCTGATCTTTTTTAAAAAAGTAAATAAGGCCGGGCATGGTGGCTCACCCCTGTAATCCCAGCACCTTGGGAGGCTGAGGCGGATGGATTACCTGAGGTCAGGAGTTCAAGACCAGCCTGGCCAACATGGTGAAATGTCATCTCTCCTAAAAATACAAAAATAAGCTGGGCGTGGTGGCAGATGCCTATAACCCCAGCTACTCGGGAGTCTGATACAGGAGAATCACTTGAACCCAGGAGGTGGAAGTTGAAGTGAGCCGAGATCATGCCATTGCACTCCAGTGTGGGCAACAGCACAAGATTTTGTCTCAAAAATAAATAAATAAAAGTAATAAAAATAAAAAGGTAAATAATCAAAATCGCTTTTAAAGAATTGTATAAAAATAATAAAACATTGACATTTACAGAGCTCAGTTAGATGAGGTGACTCATACCCTCCAATGGTGTCCTGGTTCTTTTACATGAGAATTCAAATGTCTTTCTGTGGCCCAAAAGATCCCATGCAGCCTGGCCACTGGCCCATCTTCTGCCAGCCTCTCTCATCTCTCTCCCTCTCCTTCACTTCCCTCCAGATCACAAAGGCCTTTTGCCTGTGCCTTCTGCCCTGCTCCCTCCAGCCCCAGGGACTTGGCCTGTGCTAGTCCAGTCCCTCCAGCACACCAGGAGCATGCAGTCTAGCTCGGGAGACAGACACCAGACACCCTAACAGGCACATACATCCCGTGACAACTCGGGAGGCACCAAGGAGGAAAACGAGTTTTCCAGGCACAGACTACAGGGGTAAACTGGCTTCAAACTAGAGGGGGAGAAAGGGGCTCTCTGAGCATGGGGCAGTTGAGCTGAAAGAGATCTCAGGGGACCAGAGCAAGGAAAAGAGTTCCAGGCAGAGGGAACAGCATGTGTGAGGTCTCTGAGACAAAGACCTGGTCATTTCAGAATCCCAGTGGCCACTAAAATACAGGGATTCCAACCTAAAACGGAGGGAGAGGAGGTGGCTGGAAAGCAAAGGACTCTGTGTAAGCATCATAATAACAGGGGTGGAGCCAAGATGGCTGACTAGAAAGAGCTCCAGTCTACAGCTCCCAGCATGAGCGACACAGAAGACAGGTGATTTCTGCATTTCCAAATGAGGTACTGGGTTCATCTCAGTGGGGAGTGTCAGAAAGTGGGTGCGGGACAGTGGGTGCAGTGCACTGAGTGTGAGCCCAAGCAGGGTGAGGCATTCCCTCACCCGAGAAGCACAAGGGGTCAGAGAATTCCCTTTCCTAGTCAAAGAAAGGGGTGACAGATGGTACCTGGAAAATTGGGTCACTCCCACCCTAATACTGTGCTTTTCCAACAGTCTTAGCAAATGGCAAACCAGGAGATTATATCCCGCACACGGCTTGGAGGGTCCTACATCCACGGAGCCTCGCTCATTGCTAGCACAGCAGTCTGAGATCAAACTGCAAGGCGGCAGCAAGGCTGTGGGAGGGGCGCCCACCATTGCCTAGGCTTCAGTAGGTAAACAAAGCAGCTGGGAAGCTTGAACTGGGTGGAGCCCACTGCAGCTTAAGGAGGCCTGACTGCCTTTGTGGACTCCACCTCTGGGGGCAGGGAATAGCCAAATAAAAGGCAGCAGAATCCTCTGCAGACTTAAAAGTCCCTGTCTGACAGCTTTTAAGAGAGTAGTGGTTCTCCCAGCATGCAGCTGGAGATCTGAAAATGGACAGACTGCCTCCTCAAGTGGGTCCCTGACCCCCGAGTAGCCTAACTGGGACGCACCCCCCACTAGGGGCAGACTGACACCTCACATGGCTGGGTACTCCTCTGAGACAAAACTTCCAGAGGAAAGATCAGGCAGCAACATTTTCTGCTCACCAATATCCACTGTTCTGCAGCCTCTGCTGCTGATACCCAGGCTAACAGGGTCTGGAGTGGACCTCCAGCAAACTCCAACAGACCTGCACTGAGGGTCCTGACTGTTAGAAGGAAAACAAACAAAGAGAAGGGACATCCACACTAAAACCCCATCTGTACGTCACCATCACCAAAGACCAAAGGTAGATAAAACCGCAAAGATGGGGAAAAAACAGAGCAGAAAAATGGGAAACTCTAAAAATCAGAGTGCCTCTCCTCCTCCAAAGGAATACAGCTCCTCACCAGCAATGGAACAAAGCTGGAAAGAGAATGACTTTGACGAGTTGAGAGAAGAAGGCTTCAGATGATCAAACTACTCCGAGCTAAAGGAGGAAGTTCAAACCCATGGCAAAGAAGTTAAAATCCTTGAAAAAAGATTAGATGAATGGCTAACTAGAATAACCAATTCAGAGAAGTCCTTAAAGGACCTGATGGAGCTGAAAACCAACGCAAGAGAACTACATGATGAATGCACAAGCCTCAGGAGCTGATTCGATCAACTGGAAGAAAGGGTATCAGTGATGGAAGATGAAATGAATGAAATGAAGCAAGAAGAGAAGTTTAGAGAAAAAAGAATATAAAGAAATGAAGAAAGCCTCCAAGAAATATGGGACTATGTGAAAAGACCAAATCTACGTCTGACTGGTGTACCTGAAAGTGACGGGGAGAATGGAACCAAGTTGGAAAACACTCTGCAGGATATTATCCAGGAGAACTTCCCCAATCTAGCAAGGCAGGCCAACATTCAAATTCAGGAAATACAGAGAATGCCACAAAGATACTCCTCGAGAAGAGCAACTCCAACACACATAATTGTCAGATTCATCAAAGTTAAAATGAAGGAAAAAATGTTAAGGGCAGCCAGAGAGAAAGGTCCAGTTACGTGCAAAGGGAAGCCCATCAGACTAACAACTGATCTCTCAGCAGAAACTCTACAAGCCAGAAGAGAGTGGGGGCCAATTTTCAACATTCTTAAAGAGAAGAATTTTCAACCCAGAATTTCATATCCAGCGAAACTAAGCTTCACAAGTGAAGGAGAAATAAAATCCTTTACAGACAAGCAAATGCTGAGAGATTTTGTCACCACCAGGCCTGCCCTACAAGAGCTCCTGAAGGAAGCACTAAACATGGAAAGGGAAAACCATTACCAACCACTGCAAAAACATGCTGAATTGTAAAGACCATCGAGGCTAGGAAGAAACTGCATCAACTAACCAGTGAAATAACCAGCTAACATCATAATGACAGGATCAAATTACACATAACAATATTAACCTTAAATGTCAATGGGCTAAATTCTCCGATTAAAAGACACAGACTGGCAAATTGGATAAAGAGTCAAGACCCATCACTGTCCTGTATTCAGGAAACCCATCTCATGTGCAGAGACACACATAGGCTCAAAATAAAGGGATGGAGGAAGATCTACCAAGCAAATGGAAAACAAAAAAAGGCAGGGGTTGCAATCCTAGTCTCTGATAAAGAAGATTTTAAACCGACAAAGATCAAAAGAGACAAAGAAGGCCATTACATTATGGCAAAGGGATCAATTCAACAAGAAGAGCTAACTATCCTAAATATATATGCACCCAATACAGGAGCACCGAGATTCATAAAGCAAGTCCTGAGTGACCTACAAAAAGACTAAGACTCCCACACGATAATAATGGGAGATTTTAACATCCCACTCTCAACATTAGACAGATAAAAGAGACAGAAAGTTAACAAGGATATCCAGGGATTGAACTCAGCTCTTTACCAAGCAGACCTAATAGACATCTACAGAACTCTCCACCCCAAATCAACAGAATATACATTCTTCTCAGCACCACACCGCACTTACTCCAAAATTGACCACATATTTGGAAGTGAAGCACTCCTCAGCAAATGTAAAACAACAGAAATTATAACAAACTCTCTCTCAGACCACAGTGCAATCAAACTAGAACTCAGAATTAAGAAATTCACTCAAAACCACTCAACTACATGGAAACTGAACAACCTGCTCCTGAATGACTACTGGGTACATAACGAAATGAAGGCAGAAATAAAGATGTTCTTTGAAACCAACGAGAACAAAGACACAACATACCAGAATCTCTGGGACACATTCAAAGCAGTGTGTAGAGGGAAACTTATAGCACTAAATGCCCACAAGAGAAAGCAGGAAAGATCTAAAGTTGACACCCTAACATCACAATTAGAAGAACTAGAGAAGCAAGAGCAAATACATTCAAAAGCTAGCAGAAGGCAAGAAATAACTAAGATCAGAGCAGAACTGAAGGAAATAGAGACACAAAAAACCCTTCAAAAAATCAATGAATCCAGGAGCTGGTTTTTTGAAAAGATCAACAAAATTGATAGACTGCTAGTAAGACTAATAAAGAAGAAAAGAGAGAAGAATCAAATAGACACAATAAAAAATGATAAAGGGGATATCACCACCAATCCCTCAGAAATACAAACTACCATCGGAGAATACTATAAACACCTCTACACAAATGAACTAGAAAATCTAGAAGAAATGGATAAATTCCTCGACACATACACCCTCCCAAGACTAAACCAGGAAGAAGTTGAATCTCTGAATAGACCAATAACAGGCTCTAAAATTAAGGCAATAATTAATAGCTTACCAACAAAAAAAGTCCAGGACCAGATGGAGTCACAGCCGAATTCTACCAGAGGTACAAGGAGGAGCTGCTACCATTCCTTCTGAAACTATTCCAAACAATAGAAAAAGAGAGAATCCTCCCTAGCTTATTTTATGAGGCCAGCATCATCCTGATACCAAAGCCTGGCAGAGACAAAACAAAAAAAGAGAATTTTAGACCACTATCCCTGATGAACATCGATGCAAAAATCCTCAATAAAATACTGGCAAAACGAATCCAGCAGCACATCAAAAAGCTTATTGACCATGATCAATTGAGCTTCATCCCTGGGATGCAAGGCTGGTTCAACATACGCAAATCAATAAACATAATCCAGCATATAAACAGAACCAATGACAAAAACCGTATGATTATCTCATTAGATGCAGAAAAGGCCTGTGACAAAATTCAACAATGCTTCATGCTAAAAACTCAATAAATTAGGTATTGATGGGACGTATCTCAAAATAATAAGAGCTATCTATGACAAACCCACAGCCAATATCATACTGAATGGGCAAAAACTTGAAGCGTTCCCTTTGAAAACTGGCAGGAGACAGGGATGCCCTCTCTCACCACTCCTGTTCAAAATAGTGTTGGAAGTTCTGGCCAGGGCAATAAGGCAGGAGAAGGAAATAAAGGGCATTCAACTAGGAAAAGAGGAAGTCAAATAGTCCCTGTTTGCAGATGACATGATTGTATATCTAGAAAACCCCACCATCTCAGCCCAAAATCTCCTTAAGCTGATAGGCAACTTCAGCAAAGTCTGAGGATACAAAATCAGTGTGCAAAAATCACAAGCATTATAATACACCAATAACAGACAAACAGAGAGCCAAATCGAGAGTGAACTCCCATTCACAATTGCTTCAAAGTGAATAAAATACCTAGGAATCCAACTTACAAGGGAAGTGAAGGACCTCTTCAAGGAGAACTATAAACCACTGCTCAACGAAATAAGAGGATACAAACAAATGGAAGAACATTCCATACTCATGGGTAGGAAGAATCAATATCATAAAAATGGCCATACTGCCCAAGGTAATTTATAGATTCAATGCCATCCCCATCAAGCTACCAATGACTTTCTTCACAGAATTGGAAAAAACTACTTTAAAGTTCATATGGAACCAAAAAAAAAGAGCCTGCATTGCCAAGTCAATCCTAAGTCAAAAGAACAAAGCTGGAGGCATCACACTACCTGACTTCAAACTATACTACAAGGCTACAGTAACCAAAACAGCATGGTACTGGTACAGAAACAGAGATATAGACCAATGGAACAGAATAGAGCCCTCAGAAATAATGCCACATGTCTACAACTATCTGATCTTTGACAAACCTGACAAAAACAAGAAATGGGGAAAGGATTCCCTATTTAATAAATGGTGCTGGGGAAATTGGCTAGCCTTATGTAGAAAGCTGAAACTGGATCCCTTCCTTACACCTTATACAAAAATTAATTCAAGATGGATTAAAGACTTAAATGTTAGACCTGAAATCATAAAAGCCCTAGAAGAAAACCTAGGCAATACCATTCAGGACATAGGCATGGGCAAGGACTTCATGTCTAAAACACCAAAAGCAATGGCAACAAAAGCCAAAATTGACAAATAGGATCTAATTAAACTCAAGAGCTTCTGCACAGCAAAAGAAACTACCATCAGAGTGAACAGGCAACCTACAGAATGGGAGAAAATTTTTGCAATCTATTCATCTGACAAAGGGCTGATATCCAGAATCTACAATGAACTCCAACAAATTTACAAGAAAAAAACAAACAACCCCATCAACAAGTGGGCAAAGGATATGAACAAACACCTCTCAAAAGAAGACATTTATGCAGCCAAAAGACACATGAAAAAATGCTCATCATCACTGGCCAGAGAAATGCATCAAAACCACAATGAGATACCATCTCACGCCAGGTAGAATGGCGATCATTAACAAGTCAGGAAACAACAGGTGCTGGAGAGTATGTGGAGAAATAGAAACACTTTTACACAGTTTGTGGGACTGTAAACTAGTTCAACCATTGTGGAAGTCAGTGTGGCGATTCCTCAGGGATCTAGAACTAGAAATACCATTTAACCCAGCCATCCCATTACTGGGTATATACCCAAAGGATTACAAATCATGCCGCTATAAAGACACGTGCACACGTATGTTTATTGCGGCACTATTCACAATAGCAAAGACTTGGAACCAAGCCAAATGTCCAAAAACAATAGACTGGATTAAGAAAATGTGGCACATACACACCATGGAATGCTATGCAGCCATAAAAAATGATGAGTTCATGTCCTTTGTAGGGACATAGATGAATCTGGAAACCATCATTCTCAGCAAACATATTGCAAGGACATAACCAAACACCGCATGTTCTCACTCACAGGTGGGAATTGAACGATAAGAACACTTGGACACAGCGTGGGGAACATCACACACTGGGGCCTGTCATGAGGTTGGGGAAGGGGGGATGGATAGCATTTGGAGATATACCTAATGTAAATGACGAGTTAATGGGTGCAGCCCACCAACAGGGCACATGTATACATATGTAACAAACCTGCACGTTGTGCACATGCACCCTAAAACTTAAAGTATGATAAAAAATAAAAAATAAAATAAAAACATTGGCTGTTGACTCCAAATATCCTGCTTCATCATCTCTCCACTCCAGAAACTTTTCACATGCTTACAAAGGGTGTTCATTTCTCCTCTAAGTATTTGCCCTCCAGCTCCACCTGCAAGAGGGTGGAAGTAGGGTCTCTGCCTGGGATGGTAACTCTCAAATACAAGGCAACACCTGTCTCTCCTCCAATATCCCCATGACTGAAGGACTGTGAAAGTCTGCATACTGATCAAGCTTCTTCCTCCCTTATCTGAAGGGACTTACTTCCTTCAAGACACTTTTCCTCTTCCCACCTAGCTCCGTGCCCCCATCCAGTCATCTTCCAACCCATCTCCCCCCACCTCCATGCCACACAAGAGGGGCTTGACCACAGCACCTGGAAGTTCCTTAAAATTGAATGGTGTGTCGGGCCGGGTGCAGTGGCTTATGTCAGTAACCCCAGCACTTTGGGAGGCTGAGGCAGGCAGGTCACTTGAGGTCCAGAGATCGAGACCAGCCTGGCCAACATGGTGAAACTCCATCTCTACTAAAAATACAAAAATTAGCTGGGTATGGTGGTGCATGCCTGTAGTCCCAGCTACTTGGGGGGCTGAGGCAAGGGAATCACTTGAACCCAGGAGGCAGAGGTTACAGTGAGCCGAGATTGCACCACTGCACTCCAGCCTGGGTGATAGAGTGAGACTCTGTCTCAAAAAAAAAAAAAATCGAATGGTGTGATTAGCTTATGATTTTTAAAAAATGGAATGATGTATTCATTTTCTAAGCTGCATAACAAATCAACACAAATTTAGCAGCTTAAAACACCCATCTATTACCTCTCCTTTCCTGTGGGTCAGGAGTCTGGGGGTGCAGCTTTAGCTGGGTCCTCTGCTCAGGTTCTTACAAGGTTGTGATCAAGGTGTCGGCTGGAATTAGTGTCTCATATGAGGCTTTAGGGTCTTCTCCCAACCTCACATGGTTGTTGGCAGAATTTATTTCCATGCAACTGTGGAACTCATGTGGCTTCTTCAAAACCAGCCGGGGGTGGTGGCTCACGCCTGTAATCCCAGCACTTTCGGAGGCTGAGGCAGGTGGATCACCCGAGGTCAGGAGTTCGAGACCAGCCTGGCCAATATGGTGAAACCCCGTCTCTACTAAAAATACAAAACTTAGCCAGGCATGATGGCGCATGCCTGTAATCCCAGCTACTTTGGAGGCTGAGGCAGGAGAATCACTTGAACCCAGGAGGCAGAGGTTGCAGTAAGCCGAGATCGTGCCACTGCACTCCAGCCTGGGCAACAGAGTGAGACTCCATCCCAAAAACAAACAAACAAAAACCAAAAACCAGGAGGAAGGAGTCTCTCTCCTCTAGACCCTCATTGAAGATCTCACCTGAAGATGTCAGGCCCACCCTGAATAATCTCCCTTTTGATTAACTCAAAGGGAACGGATTAGGGGCTTAGTTACATCTGCAAAATCCTTTCAACTTTTCCATAGGTATAGATTAGAAGCAAGCCACGAGTCCTGCCTACACTCCAAGGGAGAGGAGATTACACCTGGGATTTATCCAGGGCAAGAACCTAAGGGGTCATCTCAGAATTCTGCCTTCCAAATAGATCCTCTGTGGAGCTCACATGCCTGGGCGAGCACCAGCCTTTGTTTAAAGGCAACAGAGAATGCTGCCCTGTCTCAGATCTTCAGCAAGCCTCCAGAATGATGGTCCAGTCTCTGAGCCCAGGGCCAAGGCAGCAGGAGCTTTGGGTGCACATGGGGACTGGCTTTCCCCACTTTGAAGTGAGTCATCACATCCTTATTAGACCCTAGCTGTTGCTCAGGCAAAAATGATGATTTAGAAGAAGAGGGAGAGAAAAGGAGAGTTAATTTAAACGTACTTATATTTGGCCGGGCACAGTGGTTCACGTCTGTAATCCCAGCACTTTGGGAGGCTGAGGCAGGCGGATCACGAGGTCAGGAGATGGAGACCATCCTGGCTAACACGGTGAAACCCCGTCTCTTAAAAATACAAAAAATTAGCTGGGCTTGGTGGCAGGTGTCTGTAGTCCCAGCTACTCGGGAGGCTGAGGCAGGAGAATGGTGTGAACCTGGGAGGCAGAGCTTGCAGTGAGCTGAGATCTCGCCACTGCTCTCCAGCCTGAGCGACAGAGTGAGACTCCGTCTCAAAAAAAGAAAAAAAAAAGAAAGTAATTGTATTCATTCCCTAGGGCTGCCACAACCAAGTACCACAAGCTGGGTGATTTGAAACAAGAGAAATTGATTGTCTTGCGGCTCTGGTGGCCAGCAGTCTGAAATGGAAGTGCCAGCAGGGCCACACTACCTCCTGCACTTGTCGGGGAGTCCTGCCTTGCCTCGTCCTAGTTTCCTGCGGTCTCCTGGCAGTCTTCAGTGTTCCTTGGTTTGCAGACGCATCAGTGCAATCTTCTGTCCGATCCATGGCCTTCTTCCCTGTGTCTCCATGACTCAGTGTGTCCTCTCCTCTTTTATAAGGACACCAGTCATTGACTTAGGGCCCTCCCTACTCCAGGATGACTTCATCCTAATCAATAGCATCTGCAATAACCCTATTTCTTTCTTTCTTTCTTTCTTTTTTTTTTTTGAGATGGAGTTTCACTCTTGTTGCCCAGGCTGGAGTGCAATGGCGCGATCTCAGCTCAATGCAACCTCCGCCGCCTGGGTTCAAGTGATTCTCCTGCCTCAGCCTCCTGAGTAGCTGGGATTACAGGTATGCACCACCACACCCAGCTAATTTTGTATTTTTAGTAGAGATGGGGTTTCTTCATGTTGGTCAGGCTGGTCTCAAACTCCTGACCTCAGGTGATCCACCCACCTCGGCCTCCCAAAGTGCTGGGATTACAGGTGTGAGCCACCATGTCCGGCCTGCAATAAGTATTTCTAAATAAGATCAGATTCTGAGGTACTAGAATTTAAGATTTCAACATCTTTTGAGGAGGACTCAATTTTACCCATAAGAATACTATGTGGGCCACACACGGTGCTTCACATCTGTTATCCCAGCACTTTGGGAAGTTGAAGCAGGAGGATCATTGCTCAGGCCTATGGGGACACCAGGTGCATAAGACCACAGTGTTGACTGGTGTGGGGACTCACACCTGTAAGTTTGGGAACCTAAGGCAGGGCAATCACTTGAGCCCAGGAGTTTGAGGCCAGCCTGGGTGACATACTGAGATCTCATTTCTAAAAAAAAAAAAAAATTATTTAATTAGCTGGGCATGGTGGTACCCACCTACAGGCCCAGCTACTCAGGAGGCTGAAGCAGAAGGGTCGCTTGAGTCCAGAAGATCAAGGCTGTGGCGAGCTGCGATTGTACCACTGCACTCCAGCCTGGGCAATAGAGCAAGCCCTGTCTCAAAAAAAAAAAAAAAAAGTCATCTCCCTTGTCTTCTGATTCCCTGAGCTGTCATAGAAAGGAAGTGAAGCAGTGAAAGCATCCCCCCAAAAGAGACTTTTCAAAACCAGCCCAAGCAACATAGAAAGACCTTGCCTCTAGAAAGTATTTAAATATGAAGGAAAAAAAATAGCAGTACTATGGCACAGAGTTGACAGCTACAGGTGTGGCTACATCCAGGTCCTCAAACTATATCATCAGAACGACCCCTCACCCTCCCTCCCACTTTCCATTTTACTTTCTTAAGGATGAACATGAAATTTCCAAGATTGTCTCTCCTTTGGCTAATCTGCTTCTCAGACCCAATCACTGTGGCCAGGGTGGTGGAAGGATATTGACATCCAGGCTGGGACCACATGCCCCAGCCCCAGATCAGGGTGGGGAGTGGCCAGCCGCACACATGCCCTGGGGCACTAGTGACTCCTTGGTGGAAAATCGGGAACTGTCATTAGAGAGGAGCGATGGAAGAAAGGCTGACACACTGCGATGTATCTCCTGCACCAGCCTGGGCCTCGATGTCTTGAGAATGGCAGTTTGCAGTCTGATGACCCAGTACTCAGTCCAGGGCAATCCCAACTCCATCTGTGGGGCTGCCCACAGTACATGGACCCCCTCACTGGATTTGCTGACCACACGTGCAAACAGCCACCTCCCAGCCCCACTCCCCGCAGTCCTGCTGAACCCTGTCAAAATTCCCCTCAGTTCTCACTAAGAAGAAAAGCAATTCTGAGGGTGAGTGGCTCATTCTGCTAGTTTAAATCTCTCGATTCCTTCCCTCTCCAGAACTCTGTACTTACTGCTCCATCACTGGTAATGACAATGAACATTTTCACAGTCTCAGTTTATATTGCAAAGTGATTGAGGACCAGTTAGAATAAGTTATGCTACAGAAACTAAAGAAATCCCATCAAGCAAATGGTATGTAATAGAAAGTCTTAGGGCAGCCGTGTATATTTTCTCCCCCAATGAATCAATTGAAAATGAGAGGCTCTTACCGCTATGTTCCAGGCAGAAGCTATCAAAAATGTAAGCCATGATAGTATAATTTGATCATTTTACATCCGTCAAATGGATATGGCCCGGGGTGAAAAGTGGATGCTCTGCAACTAGATGATGGTCAAGAGTTATAAAAATGAGGTCCTCTCTGTTCAACATTTCTCCTTTCTTGAAGGAATACTCAATGTCATGCTCAGGGCCTCTAATGGCCAGAAATAAAGTTCCTCCTAGTTTCAGAACACCCCAGGGTAACCCCAAAACCAGAGCAAATGCTTATAGCCATGTAGACTATGTACTGTGCAATTCCTGGGGTGGCATTTTCATAAATATGTGGGTGGCGCCTGGAGGTGTGCGATGCACAACTTGCACAAATGGTAAGTGATCATGTCCCAAAGTCCACCAAGAAGAGGTAAACAAAATTCCCATCGATGTTGCCATCAGTCATGAGTCTGCCTTTTCTTCATGGGACAGTAGCAAAAACAATTTGGCCCAAATGTGCTTGGATGATCTCTAAGCTCTAAGATGGAATCAGGGTCTCTCACTTTCAGCACTATTGACATTTGGGGCTGGATCATTATTTTGTCTTAGTGGGAGTTGTCCGGGGCATTGTAGGATGTTTAGCAGCATCCCTGGCCTCTACCCATTAGATGCCAGTAGCACCACCTCCTCCAGCTGCAACAACCAAAACTGTCTCCAGACATAGGCACATGTTCTCTGGGGGGCAAAATCACACCCTGGTTGAGAAGCCCTGAAGTAAAGACATAATACGCAGATTACATGTAAGGAAGAGAGCCTGAGGGCCACACAGGTGATGCTGTACCCATGACAAAGCCAGAGTCTTAAAGAGGTTAGAGAGGTGGAGAAAGAGAAAGGAAATGAAGTCCCAGCTGCTGAGAGCAACAGATGCTGACTAGATGTTGTTGACAGTCATCTTAAACTGAGTTAAAAGATGCTGAGAAGCCATCAGCTGCCATCCTGCTCTCCAGACTGGGCAACAGAGCAAGGCTCTGTCTAAAAAAAAAAAAAAGAAAAAGAAAAGTCTGGAGGCCAGAAGTCCAAAATCAATCAAATGTCAGCAGCACCATGCTCCTTCAGAGGTTCTAGGGGAGAATCCATTCCTTGCCTCTTCCAGCTTGTAGAGGCTACTAGAATTCCTCAACTTGTGGCTGCATGATCCAATCTCTGCCTCTGTGATCACCTTGCCTCCTCCTCTTCTCCTCTTCTCTCTGGGTCTCCTCCTCTGGAGGAAGAGTGTCAGGCCTCTGAGCCCAAGCTAAGCCATCGTATCCCCTGTGACCTGCACGTATACATCCAGATGGCCAGTTCCTGCCTTAACTGATGACATTATCTTGTGAAATACCTTCTCCTGACTCATCCTGGCTCAAAAGCTCCCCTACTGAGCACCTTGTGACCCCCACTTCTGCCTGCCAGAGAACAACCCCCCTTTTGCCTTTACCTATCCAAATCCTATAAAATGGCCCCACCCCTATCTCCCTTCACTCACACTTTTCGGACTCAGCCCACCTGCACCCAGGTGAAATATACAGCTTTATTGCTCACACAAAGCCTGTTTGGTGGTCTCTTCATATGGACCCATGTAAAATTTGGTGCCGTGACTCGGATCGGGGGACCTCCCTTGGGAGATCAATCCCTGTCCTCCTGCTCTTTGCTCTGTGAGAAAGATCCACCTACAACCTCAGGTCCTCAGGCTGACCAGCCCAAGAAACATCTCACCAATTTCAAATCCAGTAAGTGGCTTCTTTTTACTCTCTTCTCCAACCTCCCTCACTATCCCTCAACCTCTTTCTCCTTTCAATCTTGGCACCAGACTTCAATCTCTCCCTTCTCTTAATTTCAATTCCTTTCATTTTCTGGTAGAGACAAAGGAGACACGTTTTATCCATGGGCCCAAAACTCCGGCGCCTGTCACGGAATTTGGGAAGGCAGCCTTTCCTTGGTGTTTAATCATTGCAGGGATGCCTCTCTGATTATTCACCCAGGTTTCAGAGGTGTCAGACCATGCAGGGACACCTGCCTTGGTCCTTCACCCTTAGTGGCAAGTCCCACTGCTGAAAAAGGCCTGGAGATCAACAAAGCACCAAACACATGTGCACTGAGCAAAGAAACCAGAGTTTGAGACAAAAAAGACATTCCCTCAAAGACTACTCATTTCCAAGAGGGGAGAAAAAGTGGAGTCATGAAATACAGTTGAGGTTTGGTAGAGTGACTCACACCTGTAATCCCAGCACTTTGGGATTACTCCCATGCTAAGATGGGAAGATTGCTTGAGCTCAGGAGTTCAAGACCAGCCTGGGCAACATAGCAAGACCTTGCCTCTAGAAAAAGGGAAAAAATTAGCCAGGTGTGGTGATACATGCCTGTGGTCTCAGCTACTCAGAAGGCTGAGGTGGGAGGATTTCTTGAACCCAGGAGGTAGAGGCTGCAGTGAGCTGGGATCACACCACTGCACTCCAGCCTGGGCTACAGAGTGAGATCTTGTCTCAACAAAGAAAAAAATTAAACAAAATTAAGGCTAGGCACGATGGCTCATGCCTGTAATCCCAGCACTTTGGGAGGCCAAGGTGGGCAGATCATGAGGTCAGGAGATCAAGACCATCCTAACACAGTGAAACCCCATCTATACTAAAAATACAAACAATTAGCCGGACAAGGTGGTGGATGCCTTCAGTCCCAGCTACTCTGGAGGCTGAGGCAGAAGAATGGAGTGAACCGAGATCATGCAACTGCACCCCAACCCCTTATTTCTGTGCCCTGAACTCTTAGCTCTGCATCACAACCCTTTATTTCTGCACCCCAACCCCTTTCCCACTTTTCTGGAAGGCAAGAACCCCCCACCCCTTCTCTCTGTGTCTCTACTCTCTCTTTTCTCTAGGCTTGTCGCCTTCACTATGGGTAAGCTTCTGCCCACCATTCCCCCTTCTTCTCCCTTAGCCTGTGTTCTTAAAAACTAAAACCTCTTCAACTCACACCTGACCTAAAACCTAAATGCCTTATTTTCTTCCACAATGCTGCTTGACCCCAATACAAACTCGACAGTAGTTCCAAATAGCCAGAAAATGGCACTTTCAATTTTTCCATCCTACAAGATCTAGATAATTCTTGTCATAAAATGGGCAAACGGTCTGAGGTGACTGACGTCCAGGCATTCTTTTATACATTGGTCCCTCCCTAGTCTGTTCCCAGTGCAACTCATCCCAAATCTTCCTTCTTTCCCTCCCAGCTGTCCCCTCAATCCCAACCCCAAGCATCACTGAGTCTTTCTAATCTTCCTTTTCTACAGATAAATCTGACCTCTCCGCTCCTCGCCAGGCCAAGCTAGGCCCCAATTCTTCTTCAGCCTCTGCTCCTCCACCCTATAATCCTTTTGTCACCTCCCCTCCTCACACCGGGTCCGGCTTACAGTTTTGTTCCATGACTAGCCCTCCCCGACCTGCCCAGCAATTTCCTCTTAAAAAGGTGGCTGGAGCTAAAGGCATAGTCAAGGTTAATGCTCCTTTTTCTTTATCCCAAATCAGATAGGGTTTAGGCTCTTTTTCATCAAATATAAAAATCCAGCCTAGTTCATGGCTCATTTGGCAGCAACCCTGAGATGCTTTACAGCCCTATACCCTAAAAGGTCAAAAGGCCGTCTTATTCTTAATATACATTGTATTACCCAATCTGCTCCCGACATTAAATAAAACTCTGAAAATTAAATTCCGGCCCTCAAACCCCACAACAGGACTTAATTAACCTCGCCTTCAAGGTGTACAATAATAGAGTAGAGGCAGCCAAGTAGCAACATATTTCTGAGTTGTAATTCCTTGCCTCCACTGTGAGACAAACCCCAGCCACATCTCCAGCACACAAGAACTTCCAAACGCCTAAAGCGCAGTGGCCAGGTGTTCCTACAGAACCGCCTCCCCCAGGAGCTTGCTACAAGTGCCAGAAATCTGGCCACCAGGCCAAGGAATGCCCACAACCCGGGATTCCTCCTAAGCCATGTCCCATCTGTGCGGGACCCCACTAGAAATTGGACTGTTCAACTCACCTGGCAGCCACTCCCAGAGCCCCTGCAACTCTGGCCCAAGGCTCTCTGACTGACTCCTTCCCAGATCTTCTTGGCTTAGCAGCTGAAGACTGGCACTGCCTGATCAATCACTTCGGAAGCCTATAGGACCATCACAGATGCTCTAGGTAATTCTCACAGTGGAGGGTAAGTCCATCCCCTGTTTAATCAATACGGAGGCTACCCATGCCACATTACCTTCTTTTCAAGGGCCTGTTTCCCTTGCCTCCATAACTGTTGTGGGTGTTGACAGCCAGGCTTCTAAACCTCTTAAAACTCCCCAACTCTGATGCCAACTAAGACAATACTCTTTTAAGCACTCCTTTTTAGTTATCCCCACCTGCCCAGTTCCCTTATTAGGCTGAGGCACTTTAACTAAATTATCTGCTTCCCTGACTATTCCTGGACTATAGCTACAACTCATTGCTACCCACCTTAACCCACAAGTAGGGGATACCTCTACTCCCTCCTTGGCGACCGATCATGCACCCCTTGCCATCTCATTAAAACCTAATCACCCTTAGCCTGCTCAATGTCAATATCCCATCCCACAGCATGCTTTGAAAGGATTAAAGCCTGTTATCACTCGCCTGCTACAGCATGGCCTTTTAAAGCCTATAAACTCTCCTTACAATTCCCCCATTTTACCTGTCCTAAAACCAGACAAGCCTTACAAGTTAGTTGAGGATCTATGCCTTATCAACAAAATTGTTTTGCCTATCCACGCATATATATGCGTATATGCCAAAAGCATATACTCTCCTATCCTCAATTCCTCCCTCCACAACTCATTATTCTGTTCTGGATCTCAAACATGCTTTCTTTACTATTCCTTTGCACCCTTCATCCCAGCCTCTCTTTGTTTTCACTTGGACTCACCCTGACACCAATCAGGCTCAGCAAATTACCTGGGCTGCACTGCCACAAAGCTTCACAGACAGTCCCTATTACTTCAGTCAAGCCCAAATTTCTTCCTTATCTGTTACCTATCTCAGCATAATTCTCATAAAAACACACGTGCTCCCCCTGCCGATTGTGTCCGACTAATCTCTCAAACCCCAACCCCAGCTACAAAACAACTCCTTTCCTTCCTGGGCATGATTGGATACTTTTGCCTTTAGATACCTGGTTTTGCCATCCTAACAAAACCATTATATAAACTCAAATAAGGAAACCTAGCTGACCCCATAGATCCTAAATCCTTTACACACTCCTCTTTGTGTTCCTTGAAGACAGCTTTAAAGGCTGCCCCCACCCTAGCTCTCCCTGACTCATCCCAACCCTTTTCACTACACACAGCCAAAGTGCAGCGCTGTGCAGTCGAAATTCTTACACAAGGACCAGGATTGCGTCCTGTAACCTCTTTGTCCAAACAACTTGACCTTACTGTTTTAGGCTGGCCATTATGTCTCCGTGCAGTGGCTCTTGCTGCCCTAATACTTTTAGAGGCCCTTAAAATCACAAACTATGCTCAACTCACTCTCTACAGCTCTCAAAATTTCCAAAATCTATTTTCTTCCTCACATCTGACACATATACTTTCTGCTCCCCGGCTCCTTCAGCTGTACTAACTCTTTGTTGAGTCTCCCACAATTACCATTGTTCCTGGCCCGGACTTCAATCCGGCCTCCCACATTATTCCTGATACCACACTTGACCCTCGTGACTGTATCTCTCTGATCCACCTGACGTTCACCCCATTTCCCCGCATTTCCTTCTTTCCTGTTTCTCACCCTGATCACACTTATTGATGGCAGTTCCACCAGGCCTAATCGCCACACACTAGCAAAGGCAGGCTATCCTATAGTACAAGCCACTAGCCCGCCTCTTAGAACCGCTCATTTCCCTTCCAGCGTGGAAATCTATCCACAAAGAAATAACTTCTCAGTGTTCCATCTGCTATTCTACTACTCCTCGGGGATTCTTCAGGCCCCCTCCCTTCCCTAACATCAAGTTCAGGGATTTGCCCCCACCCAGGACTGGCAAATTAGCTTTGCTCAATGTGCCCTGAGTCAGGAAACTAAAATACCTCTTGGTCTAGGTAGACACTTTCACTGGATAGGTAGAGGCATTTCCCACAGGGTCAAAGAAGGCCACCACGGTCATTTCTTCCCTTCTGTCCGACATAATTCCTCAGTTTGGCCTTCCCACCTCTATACAGTCCAATAGTAGACCGGCCTTTATTAATCAAGTCAGCCAAGCATTTTTTCAGGCTCTTAGTATTCAGTGAAACCTTTATATCCCTTACAGTCCTCAGTCTTCAGGAAAGGTAGATCAGACTAATGGTCTTTTAAAATCACACCTTACCAAGCTCAGCCACCAACTTAAAAAGGACTGGACAACACTTTTACCACTTTCCCTTCTCAGAATTCAGGCCTGTCCTTGGAATGCTACAAGGTACAGACCATTTGAGCTCCTGTATAGATGCTCCTTTTTATTAGGCCCCAGTCTCATTCCAGACACCAGAGCAACTTGGACTGTGCCCCAAAAAACTTGTCATCCCAAGTATCTTCTCTCTAGTCACACTTTTATTCACCGCTCTCAACTACTCATACATGCCCTGCTCTTGTTTACACTGCCGATTTACACTGTTTCTCCAAGCCATCACAGCTGATATCTCCTGATGCTATCCCCAAACCGCCACTCTTAACTCTTACATAAATAATCTTTGCTGGCAAGGCTATGCTGAACCTCCTTAGGCACTCTCTAATTAGATGTCCTAGGTCCTCCCAATTCTTAGTCCTTTAATACCTGTTTTTCTCCTTCTCTTATTCTGTTTAGTTTTTCAATTCATACAAAACTGTATCCAAGCCATCACCAATAATTCTAAATGACAAATGTTTCTTCTAACAACCCCACAATACCACCCCTTACCACAAAATCTTCCTTCAGCTTAATCTCTCCCACTCTAGGTTCCCACGCTGCCCCTAATCCCGCTCAAAGCAGCCCTGAGAAACATCGCCCATTATCTCCCCATACCATCCCCAAAAATTTTCGCTGTCCCAACACTTTACCACTATTTCGCTTTTTTTTTTCTTATTAATATAAGAAGACAGGAACGTCAGGCCTCTGAGCCCAAGCTAAGCCATCGTATCCCCTGTGACCTGCACGTACACATCCAGATGACCAGTTCCTGCCTTAACTGATGACATTCCACCACAAAATAAATGAAAATGGCCTGTTCCTGCCTTAACTGATGACATTATCTTGTGAAATTCCTTCTGGCTCATCCTAGCTCAGAAGCTCCCCTGCTGAGCACCTTGTGACCCCCACTCCTGCCTGCCAGAGAACAACCCCTTTTTCCTTTACCTACCCAAATCCTATAAAACAGCCCCACCCCTATCTCCCTTCACTGACTCTCTTTTTGGACTCAGCCTGCCTGCACCCTGGTGAAATAAACAGCTTTATTGCTCACACAAAGTCTGTTTGGTGGTCTCTTCACACGGATCCACGTGAAAAACAGTGTCCTTTTTTTTTTTTTTTTTTGAGATGGAGTTTCACTCTTGTTGCCCAGGCTGGAGTGCAATGGCATGACCTCAGCTCACTGCTACCTCCTCCTCCTGGTTTAAAGCAACTCTCCTGCCTCAGCCTCCCCAGTAGCTGGGATTGCAGGTACGCACCACCATGCCCGGCTAATTTTGTATTTTTAGTAGAGATGGGGTTTCTCCATGTTGGTCAGGCTGGTCTCGAAGTCCTGACCTCAGGTGATCCACCCACCTCGGCCTACCAAAGTGCTGGGATTACAGGCATGAGCCACTGCGCCTGGACAAAAGTGTCCTCTTATAAGGACACTTGTCTTTAGATGTACAGCCTACCGAAAATACTCCAGGATAATCTCAAGATCCTTAACTTAATTACATCTGCAAAGACTCTTTTTCCAAATAATGTCACCTCCACAGATTCTAGGCACAAGGATCTGGATATATCTTGTGCAAAGCCACCATTCAGCTCACTACACTAGAAAGAGGAAAAACAACGACGTAACAAAAGGCGCAGAAGAAAGAACAGATGCAGCTTGTGTGGCAGTGGCCATCAAGGCAGGCTGAGGTAAAACTGTGTCAACAGAAGCCCCAGGTGGAACTCAAGTGCGGCCGTCGGCTCCCAGCTACTCACAGAGAACATTTCTGTTTCTGACAGCAGAGTAAGAGAAGAGGTGAGAAGAGAGACAGCCCATTCTCTTTTGGCCTAATTCCTAAGGAATCATGCCTCTGCCTTCGGGCCATTCTCAAGTCTTGTCCAAGGATAAAATGATTTATTGATGGCCGTAATTAAAAAGCAATGCCAACGGAAGCAGCGTCAGCATTTTTCATTTGTACTTACACATGAGTGAGAGCAGTTTAGGGAAACGGGTGCCTTCAGGTTGTTTTCTCCATCTAGAAAAGGGCTGCCTTCATGGAATGCTGGTCCTGGGGAGAAGCCTCATTTCTATAGCAGGAATTGATACAGTTTTAAATTCTGATTGGTACACGGAGCTACCCATCCTCATTTCAAGCACTTCTGGTTTGTTCTGGGTTTAGTGGGTGAGCAATGAGTAGAATTCTGGGGAGAAGGATTTGGGGCGAGCGTGGTTTTGATACCCAGAGAGAGCTGTTTTTCCATCAGTGTCTTGACTGTGATTCGGAATGGGCTTCTCCGCTCAAGATGGGAGTACTGAGCTGATTTAAGGCGGGTGATTGACTTATTTTGGTGGCTATTTTTATACTAGCTGGTTAACGAGCTATTTTCTTCATTAGTTTCAGGCATGTGAGCTTAATGAAGCATTGGACCTCCCAAATTACAAGGAAAATAAAGATATAGCTTATATGGTAGGTTAGAAGGAGTTAGTGAACAAACACAGCAGGGCCACAAATTATTGTTAAAGACATGAATGCATGAAAGTGTATCTATGTCCAAATGGACTCTCTGCAACCATACTGTTCCACCTGAAAATTAGTAGATCGAAATTCAGCAAATGCTTGGACAGAGGATACTCTCAGAAGTATTCCAACTAAACAGCTTGGTTTCTTTTCATATCACTAAAGTAATTTCTTCCCAGATTGACTCTGGACTAAATCTTATGATACCTACTTGTTCTGATTGTACTTAGCCACCTGCAAATAAGGTGTGGGTAGTGGTAAGAGGAGCTGTTGAATGAAACTAAACATTTGTTGGATGCCTACTGAGGATAAAGCCCTGTGTTTTGTGCCAGGAAGATTCCAGAATAAATGAGGCACAGACCTACTCTCAGGAAGCTTTTGCAAACTAATGGAGAAAACACATTTGCAGGCAATGACTTATGGTATAAGAGGAAATGGGGCCAGGTACGGTGACTCACACCTGTAATCCCAGCACTTTGGGAGGCCAAGGTAGGTGGATCACTTGAGGTCAGGAGTTCAAGACCAGCCTGGCCAACATGGTGAAACCCTGTCTCTACTAAAAATACAAAAAAAAAAAAAAAAATGAGCCAGGCTTGATGGTGTGCACCCGCAATCCCAGCTACTTGGGAGGCTGAGGTACAAGAATTGCTTAAACCTGGGAGGTGGAAACTGTAGTGAGCTGAGATCCCACCACTGCACTCCAGCCTAGGAGACAGAGTGAGACTCTGTCAAAAAAAAAAAAAGAAAATAAGATTGATGTTGAATGGGAAATCTAAGCAGGATGGAATGGCAGGAGAGCGCCCACTTGCTCAGCTCCAATAACAATTTTGACAGCCATGACAATATTGCAGGGACGCCCATTCCTCATGGTATCTGAAGCCCCATGAAGGCTTGTGTCTGGAGGTTGGTTCAGTCTTGACTTTAAGATCAGGGGGTACAAGGAATGATTTTCATCTATCCCAAGCCAATAGTCCAGCCAAAAATCTAGGTCTGAGATGATGAGAAAAAGCAATCATGAACCATGTCAGCCATTTCATCATCATCATCATCATCATCATCATCATCATCATCATCAAAAACAAAAGACAGACCTGTAACCGTCTTGTGTGCCTGGCTCTTTTCTTAGTTCAAAATATAGAAGTAAATTCTATGGCCAGTGAACAATAACCAAAATAGCTCTCATCACTCTTGTCTGCCACCATGTAAGATGTGCCTTTTGCCTTCCACCATGATTTTAAGGCTTCTTCAGCCAAATGGAACTGTGAGCCCATTAAACCTCTTTTTCTTTATAAATTACCCAGTCTTGAGTAATAAAATAGTGGTTTGCCCACAACATCAATGAACGATGCTGTCACTTGTTACAAACGCGTGTCATTTAAGGGGTTTGGATAAACAACAACCTAAAATAAATAATCACTAAGCAAACTCAGGGCTACATAATCCCTGTGGTGAGGTAACTGACAATGGGTACAACTGGGACAGTTTACTATTAAATCACATCTATCTACATGTGCCCAAGCAGTGAGATACTTGGTTTTAATCCTAAAAAATCATGGTGTGCATTTACTCCTGCCTTCCAACTGGGCTCTAACGTCACCTCCTCAGAGAAGCCCTCTTTTCTGTGCTTCCACTCTGCTTTTTTTCAGCATTTAGTAGAGCATCAGTCACCATCCATATCTGGGAGCAATGATTGTAAGAAACAGAAACCCATTTGCATGAGCTGGAGGGAAAGGAGCACACCTTATCTCTAACAGGAAAACTCATGGGCACGAGAAACAAATGAGAGGCCATGAGAGAATAGAAACTGCAGTTACAGAAACCAAAATGCCTCTTTCTGGCTCTCAGAAGCCCATGGTCTCTTTTCTCTTTTTTTTTTTTTTTTTTTTTTTTTTGAGATGCAGTCTTGCTCTGTCACCCAGGCTGGAGTGTAGTTGTGCGATCTCAGCTTACTGCAAGCTCCACCTCCCGGGGTTCACGCCATTCTCCCACCTCAGCCTCCCAATTAGCTGGGACTACAGGCACCCGCCACCACACCTGGCTAATTTTTTGTATTTTTAGTAGAGATGGGATTTCACCGTGTAAGCCAGGATGGTCTCGATCTCCTGACCTCGTGATCCGCCTGTCTTGGCCTCCCAAAGTGCTGGGATTACAGGCATGAGCCACCATGTCCAGCAGCCCATGGTCTTTCTTATCAGCTCTGTGGACTTTCTTATCTCTGCTTCTCTCACTCACAAACAATTTTCCCCTTTTGCTGGTGGCCCATCATGGCAGCCAGCAGAGCCCACCACCAGCTGATCAGTCAGTTACTGGATATCTTGGAGAGGGAGGGAGGGAGACAGGGAGAGGGAGAGGGAGAGAGAGGGAGAGAGAGAGAGAGAGAATGACAATTGGGCTTCTGGCCAACCAATTGAGTATAGGGAGGGGAAGTACCATGGTACAAATATGGTGCCAAGACCTGCTTTCTAGCATGGCCAATGAGTAGGGAAATTGAGGGAAGGTACATGCAAACACAGCAGACATCTCAGAACATGCTCTCTGTTCTTAGTTCTCTCTCTCCTGCCTTCTCCTAGATTGTAAATATCACAAGACAATCTAGAATAGTACCTGGCTCAAAATATTTGAGAAAGAGAAAAAGGAAGGGATTGGATCAAACTCTAGACTTCATGGTTTCCTAAATTCACTCTGCAAGTTTTTGGGATTTTTGTTTTTTGAGACAGAGTCTCGCTCTGCTGCCCAGGCTGGAGTGCAATGGCATAATCTTGGCTCACTGCAACCTCCACCTCCCAGGTTCAAGCAAATCCCCTACCTCAGCCTCCTGAGTAGCTGGGATTACAGACACACACTGCTACACCAGTTAAGTTTTGTATTTTTAGTAGAGATGGGGTTTCACCATGTTGGCCAGGCTGGCCTTGAACTCTTGACCTCGTGATCCACCCACCTCTGCCTCCCAAAGTGCTGGGATTACAGGTGTGAGCCACCATGCCTGGCTGACTCTGCAAGTATTTAAGTGAATGAATGTCAGTCCCTGAGAATCAGAAGAAAGGCATTAAATCTCCATTAGGTTTAGTCATGGTCGGCAGCTGTGGGGTGTCCTGAGTTTGGGATCAGTGGGATGAGGAACAAGCAGGTTCTCCAAACCACCACGCAGGGAAGGGAGGTGTTAACTAGGCCAAAGATGATGGGCGGGGTACGTGCCTGGGTTTCAAACAGCTTACGCCAGGCTTAAAAACCGACGCTGAAGCAGAAACTGTATTAAGCAAATTGATGACACAATGGAGGGGGTCAAAAAGTTTAATATTGCTAAGAAGAATACAAATATTGATCATGCAATATGATATTGTTTCACACCATCTCCTGCTACACGCCAGGCTTCCTTTACCATGAGATAGAAGAGATTTGTGGATCTGACCTAACCCTCCAAATTGTAAGGTCCCTGAGAGTGGGCTCATGACATTCATGTTTTATAAATGTGGCATAAAGTCTCATGCTGGCTGCCATGTGGCCCAATCCCAGTTCGATGCTGCATTCATAGAACCATCATTCCAGCATGCAAGCATACTTAAAGGCAATTGAAATGTTTATCGCCGTCCCTCAAGACAAACACCAAAGAAATATTATTTTCAAAATGCATAGCAACACTTCTTAAAATCTTATTTTCCCATCTCTTTCTCTCTCTCTACCACATTCCCAGGAGTTTCTCAGGAGCAAAACTGTCATAAAGACCCAGGAGCAAAATGATTAATGATTTCACTATATCTGATTCTGATTTAGTTGGTTTAGAGTGGTGTCCGCGCATATGTATTTTTTAATATCTTGCTGGGCACAGTGGCACACACCTGTAGTCTCAGCTACTCGGGATACTGAGGCAGAAGAATCACTTGAGCCCAGGAGTTTGAGTCCAGCCTGGGCAACATAGAAAGACCCTGTCTCTGAAAAAAAAAAAAAAAAAAAGCAAAAACAAATCTCTCTCAGCTGCAGTCAGGGTTGATAACTAGTTGATCAAATAATTGTGGTAGCCAGCCTTTGCAATGGACCTTAATATTCCCACCTCCTGGTGTTATTCATTGTGGAATCTGTCTTAGCTAGTCCTCAATTGGGTCTGGTATCCAGGTCCCACCTTGAGAGGCTAGTCCCACTTCCTATCCCACACATGGTTTTACGCTTACTTTCAAGACTGGCCTAAAAATGTAAAATGTACTTGTTTTGACCTTGTTTCCAATGAGACAACTATTCTAAACACTCATTTAGGATGGTTTGGGAAATTTGAACACCGGCTAAATATTGAAGATATTTGCTTCAAAATAACCCAGCTTGGTAATGAGATGATGGTGGCTGAGGCTGGCGATAGGCACAGAGGGCTTCATTATCAAATAGAAACAAGTGGAAAAAACAGAATCTTTTCCATAATAAAAATGTAAGGTAAACACAAAAATGTATTGAGTGCATAAAAAGAACCTATGGTCTCACAGACATTAGCTTATAATTTGAACATCAAAAATAAAAGTAACGGCCAAGTGCAGTGGCTGATGCCTGTAATCCCAGCACTTTGGGAGACCGAGATGGATGGATCACTTGAGCCTAGGAATTTGAGACCAGCCTGAGCAACATAGTGAGACCCCCATCTCTAAAATAAATAAATATAAATAAAAGTGACTAGAATTGATTATAGAACACCAACTCTATTTGAGTCTATAAAGATTACTGGTGGAGAGGGGCAATGAGGAGAAGGAGAAAGAGAATATATATGTGACCTATATTATTTTCCTTAGTTTTGAGAGAATCTTCTGGTCTCCTGGGTCTTCTAGCCCAGTATTTATTTTTATTTTATTTATTTATTTATTTATTTATTTATTTATTTATTTATTTAGATGGAGTCTCACTCTGTCACCAGACTGGAGTGCAGTGGTGCGATCTCGGGCCACTGCAACTTCTGCCTCCCAGGTTCAATCGATTCTCCTGTCCCCATGTAGCTGGGACTACAGGTACCTGCCACTGCACCTGGCTAATTTTTGTATCTTTTGTAGAGGTGGTGTTTCACCATGTTGGTCCAGGCTGGTCTCCAACTCCTGACCTCAAGTGATCCATCCACCTTGGCCTCCCAAAATACAAGGATTACAGGCATAAGCCACCACACCCTGCCTATTTTCCTTAGTTTTCAAAGAACCTTTAGGTCCCCTGGGTGTTCTAGCCCAGTATATCTCAAACTTTGCTGCACTGAGGACCTTGTTGAAATGCAGGTTCTCATCTGGGAGGCTCAGTGGGCCAGCAAATCTGCATTGGTTTAGGAAGCTCACCCTGAGTAGCAAGCCTCAGTGAGGACCAGGCAGACCCCTGCCTGCCAACCCCCTCTCAGCTGGGCTTAACTCTGGCTCTCTCCCGCCAGGGTTCCTCCCCTCAAAATAGGAGATATTTTCAAAAAGTCTCTTGGAAAAAAGGCCCTGTTTTAAAATTGGGGTGTTTACCACGGGGTTTTAAGACCTTTGCCCAGACCCCCCGCAACCAACTTAGAACTGACATTTTTACTTTTGAAGGCCCCACTCGACACCGTATTAAATTCATTAAAATCAACCCCCATTACAGGAATATCTCAGGCATCATGCCCTCAGAACGGAGTTGCACCTGACCACTTGACAATGTTGCAAAGCATTAAACATGCATTCATTTCAGCCTTGCAGTTTTCACATTTAGGAGCCAACGGTCTTAGGTCTAAAGCATTCATGTCCAAGCATTGTTATGGGCCCCAGACACTATGCTTCCCAGCCTTCATGGCCTCTGCAATACTGGTTCCTACCGCCCCACCCCTGGGTTCTGGCCGGCTAGCCCACGCCACCTCACTGCTCCCCCACTCAAGTGTGCCTTAGATGTGTGGTTTCCAAACTCATCTACACTTTAGGGTCACATGGGATTTTCTAAGTGTTCCAAAACCCAGGCCACACCCCACCCCAGAATAATTAAACCTCAACCTCTGGAATGGTACATAGCATCTGTTTTTTGTTCTGTTTGGTTTTTGAGACAGAGCCTCACTCTGTTACCCAGGCTGAAGTGCAGTGGCACAATCATAGCTCACTACAGCCTCCAACTCCTGGGCTCAAGCAACCCTCCCACTTCAACCTCCAGGGTAGCTTGGATCACAGGTGGGCACTACTAAGCCTGGCTAATTTTTTAATTTTTTATAGATACAGTATCTCTCTATGTTCTCCAGGCTAGTCTCAAACTCCTGGGATCAGGTGATCCTGCCGCCTCAGCCTCCCAAATTGCTGGGATCACAGGTGTGAGCCACCATGACTGGCCATCAGCATCTGTATTTTTTGAAGCACAGACGAGTTTGGGAACTACTGCCCTAGACTGAGCTCAGTTTCCCAGCCCTGTCTGACGGTAGGATTCTGCTGGGCTGCTTCTGAAAACAGAGCTCCCCAGGCTCCTTCCCAGGTAATTCTGATTCATTAGGTCTGGGGTGGGCCCTGGAATGTGTTTTACCAAGTCCCTCTGGGTGAATCAGGCTAAAGCCAGTTTGGGATCTGAGACCTTGGCGCTCATTCCCCAGCTTCCCTCCTAACCCAGTTCCCAGCTTGGCCCACCTCACCCAGGCTGTGTCATGTCTGACTTCGCAGATTACACCTGAGAGGGAAGCCCCAGGCATCACGATGTGAGAACATGTTACAATGACGAGAAAATGCCAAATACATTTTAAAACTCATTCAGGATTAGCATTCACCTTAAACTTGACAGACTCTGAGAACGGGCTGGCCACGTGCTGTGCACAACCCTTAGTGCTCTTCTGCGACTAATATTTGGATAACTGATTGTTGGAAGCTCAGGAAGACTCTCTCTCTCTCTCTCCGAGGGGTTGAAGTTAACTTCCTTATTTCTGAAGTAGGGAAGAAAATGAGGATGCCCTGCCTTTTGCTAGACTGAATACTGTCCTCCAAAAATTCACATTCACCAGGAATCCCAGAATGTGACCTTATTAGAAAATAGGGGTGGGGCATGGTGGCTCATGCCTGTAATCTTAGCACTTTGGGAGGCTGAGGCAGAAGGATCACTTGAGGTCAGGAGTTCGAGACCAGCCAGGCTAGCATGGCCAAACCCTGTCTGTACTAAAAACACAAAAATTAGCTAGGCATGGTGGCATGCACCTGTAATCCCAGCTACTTCGGAGGCTGAGGCTGAAGAATCACTTGAACCCAGGAGGCAGAGTTGCAGCAAGCTGAGATTGTGCCACTGAACTCCAGCCCGGGCAACAGAGCAAGACTCCATCTCAGAAAAAGAAAAGAATATAGGGTCACTGCAGATCTAATTACAAAGAGGTCATACTGGAATAGTGTGGACCTTAAATGGAGTAATAATGGCTTCCTCATGGGAAGAGAAGAAGAGACAGAGACACACAGGGGAGAAGGCCACATGAGAATGAAGGAAGAGAATGGAATGATGTGGCCACAAGCCAAGGATTGCCAGCAACCAACAGAAGCCAGAAGAGGCGAGGAAGGATTCATCCCTGGAGACTTCAAAGGGAGCATGGCCCTGCCCGTTTCAGACATCAAGCTTCCAGAACTGGAGAGAATGACTTTCTGTTGTCCTGAGCCACCCATTTGGGGAACTTTGTTAGAACAGCCACAGCCAGCTCATGTGCTCCTGAATGTATTTCAGGCATTAATAAGTACTGTCTTGGCCGGGCAGGGTGGCTCACCCCTGTAATCCCAGCACCTTGGGAGGCTGAGATGGGTAGATCACCCGAGGTCAGGAGCTCGAGATCAGCCTGACCAACATGGAGAGACCCCATCTCTACTAAAAATACAAAAATTAGCTGGGCGTGGTGTTATGCACCTGTAATCCCAGCTACTTGGGAGGCTGAGGCAAAAGAATCACTTGAACCCTGGAGGCTGAAGTTGCAGTGAGCTGAGATTGCACCATTGCACTCCAGCCTGGGCAACAAGAGCGAAACTCCATCTCAAAAAAAATAATAAGTACTGTCTTGACTGTGGTCATCAAAAATATTTGGTTAAGGGTTAGCTAGAAAGCCTGATCCTTTCACAGATGGGCAGAAGGGCCAAAAGAAAATAGATTGTTTGCACTGGGGCAAGAAGGATAAGAATCCTATGGAAAAAAAAAAAAAAAAAAAAGAGGGATTGGTTTAGTGACAGCCGGGGAGAGACATTTGTTTTCTGGCTTAAAAAAGAAACACAGGTTGGGTGCGGTGGCTCAAGCCTTAATCCCAGCACTCTGGGACGCCAAGGTGGGTGGATCACCTAAGGTCAGGAGTTCGAGACCAGCCTGGCCAACACTGTGAAACCCCATCTCTACTAAAAAGACAAAAAGAAAAAGAAAGCAATTAGCCAGGCATGGTGGTGGGCGCCTGTAATCCCAGCTACTCGGGAGGCTGAGGCAGAGAATCACTTGAACCTGGGAGGCAGAGGTTGCAGTGAGCCAAGATGGTGTCATTGCTCTCCAGCCTAGGCAACAAGAGTGAAACTCTGTCTCAAACAAAAAAAAGAGAGTAAAAAAACATAGTTTTAAGTCCACTCAGTAGAGTTTAAAAATACATTCCCATTGTGCAGTGTTTTTGGAATCTTTTCTAAACTTCTGTTGCATATGATCTAATTTGATCTTCATAGCAACTCCCTGAGGTGGATAAGGCAGGCCTTTCTGAACACCTATTTTCTAGTTCACATTAAAAGAATGGAATTGGCTGGGACCAGTGGCTCATGCCTATAATCCCAGCACTTTGTGATACAGAAGGGAAGTGCTCGGAAGGGAAGAATGTGGTCCCTTTAAATGATATGGAAGTGAGGAAGGGAAGTACTGGGTAGAGGAGGGTGTGGTCGCTGGCTAGTGCTCCACCCCAGGGCCTGTGCCCAAGGACCTAGGTGAGGACAGGGATTTTTGTTTTCCTGACCAAATTTTCCATTTCCCAAGACCACCCTGGATGCCACACCCCCATTCTGTGCCTATAAAAACCCTGAGACCCTAGAAGGCAGACACACAGGCAGCTAGACTTCGAGAGGAGCACATCAGCAGAGGAACACATGGGCGCTGCATGTCAAGAGGAATGCACCAATGGGCACCGGCACACCGCAGGCCACTTACTGGCGCAACAAGCAGAGTTTGGCTGGGACAGTCAGAGAAGAGTTGGGCCACTCGCCTGACTCCAGGGGAAAACCATCTTCCTTCTGGCTCCCCCATCTGCTGAGAGCTACTTCCACTCAATAAAACCTTGCACTCTCACGCCTGTAATCCCAGCACTTTGGGAGGCCAAGGTGGGTGGATCACGAGGTCAGGAGATCGAGACCATCCTGGCTAACACGGTGAAACCCCATCTTTACTAAAAATACAAAAAAATTAGCTGGGCATGGTGGCGGGCACCTGTAGCCCCAGCCACTCGGGAGGCTGAGGCAGGAGAGAATGGTGTGAACCCGGGAGGCGGAGTTTGCAGTGAGTTGAGATCTCACCACTTCCGGTACACCAAGGCAAGAACCCCGGGACAAAGAGAGCCCTCTGTCTTTGCAATAAGGCGGGGGTCTAATTGAGCCGACTAACACAAGCTACCTACGGATGGCTAAACTAAAAGAGCACCCTGTAACACATGCCCACTGGGGCTTCAACTATAAACATTCACTCCTAGACACTGCCATGGGGCTCCCTGCCTGTCTTCATGCTCCCCTAGAGGTTTGAGCAGTGGGGCACTGATGAAGCGAACCACACCTCCATCGCATGCCCTTTGAGGGGGACAAGGGAACTTTTCCCATTTTATCTGAGAGGCCAAGGCAGGAGGATCACTTAAGCCCACGAGTTTGAGACCAGCCTGCACAACATAGCAAGACCCCATCTCTACAAAAACAAATAAGTAAACAAAAAAAAAACATTAAAAATTAGCCAGGTGTGGTGACACACACCTTTAGTCCCAGCTACTCAGGAGGCTGATGTGGAAGGACTGCTTGAGCCCAGGAGGTTGAGGCTGCAGCGAGCCAAGATTGAACCACTGCATTCCAGCCTGGGCGACAGAGTGACACCCTGTTTCAACAACAACAAAAAGAATTGAACAAAATAAATTCTCAAATAGCTAGCAGAGGCAGATCTGGTATTCAAATGCAGGTTTTCCAGGTTTCAATTCTTGTTTCTAGCAGTATTATGGAGAAACATGATCACTAATACATGAAGGAGAGGAGGTTTCAAGTTCTGATGAAAAGACGGTAAAGAGAGGAGTTAGTTGACTAGGAGTGACTAGGAATGGGGAGAAAACACATGACACTACTTACAGGAAAGAAGAAAAATAAGCATAGAGGTGACTGAGCGGACAGAAAGGACTTCGAAGAAGCGTGTTTGGCCCTGACTCTGCATTTCTTCCCTTGCATTAGTAACTTCCCTGATGACTTGGATGAATCTTCTCTTCCAGGGCATCCAGTGTTCCCTTTCTGTCCACTTCTCCTTTCCCAGGGCCCATACAGTCTGGGAAAGCATGCTATGCAGGCTTCTCATATCTTTCCTTCCTTAATCAGCCCCTAGCATCTCTATGTAACCCATACACACCTGGAGTTCCACATGTCCCAGTCTTTGCACTGCAGTGAATTCAAAGAAAGGTAGACTCTAGCTGGGCGCAGGGACTCACACCTGTAATCCCAGCACTTTGGGAGGCCGAGGCAGGCGGATCACTTGAGCCCAGGAGTTCAAGACCAGGCCTGGCCAACATGGTAAAACCCCATCTCTAGTAAAAACACAAAAATTAACTGGGCTTGGTGGTACATGCCCAGTAGTCCCAGCTACTGGGGAGGCTGAGGCAGAAGAATTGCTGGAACCCAGGAGGCAGAGGTTGCAGTGAGCTAAGATCATGCCACTGCACTCCAGCAGCCTAGACAACAGAAGAAGGCCCAGTCTCAAAAAAACACAAAGACAAAACTAAACCAAACACACACACACACACACACACACACACACAAAGGTTGACTCCAATAGGAAAAATTCAGTCAAAAGCAATTCAAATAATTACTCAGTCAACCCAGTTCTATCTCAGTTCTTTATTATATATATAAACTTATTCTGTCTAGATTCCCTAGTTTTCTTTTTATCTTTTTTGTTTTCTTTTGAGACAGGGCCTCACTCTGCCACCCAGGCAGGAGTATAGTGGCACGATCATGGCTCACTGCAGCCTCAGCCTCCTGGGATGAAGTAGTTCTCCCACCTCAGCCTCCCAAGTAACTGGGACTACAGGTGCATGCCACCATGCTCAGCAACCTTTTGTATTTTTTGTAGAAATGGGGTCTCACTATGTTGGCCAGGCTGGTCTTGAACTGCTGGACTCAAGAAGTCCACCTGCCTCAGCTTCCCAAAGTGCCAAGATCACAAGCATGAGCCACTGCACCTGGCTGAGTCCTTAGTTTTCTTTTTCTCTTTGCCCATTGCCTGGATTCCATAAGCAGAAGGAAAACCCGGGGGCTTTGTAGGCAAGACTCTTTCCTCTTCAAAACGTAAATTGGTTCAACTGGTACCAAAACTGAAACGTGTTTATAACTTAACATCTTTTCTTACTACCCCTTCAATCTCTTGAGCAATGAGAAAAGGCACTGGGCTCTTTCTTTAGTGACACACAGTCTGTGCCCTCAAAGAACACTGACACCCCGGCAACATCCATTCGAAGAGCTTATCCGTACCTCCCCACCTTTATCCCCAAGGTCACTGGGTCAGAGCTCACGGAGTCATTCACAACACGATGTCTAACACCGAGAGGCTCTGGAAGTGCTCCTTCAAGACTCAGAAGAAGACCCATTGCTGAGACAATCGTGTTCTCTCTCTCTCTGGATCACCGCCCAGAGACAAGGACTTCCGGAGACTCTGGCTTCCCCGGCTGCTGCCTCTCATTCCTGCACCTGTGGGATGAGAGTTCGAAGCTGTGCGACCTTGACCAAGTTACTTACCCTCTCTAAGCATATGTTTCCCTAAATGTGAAATAGGGATGATGGTGATGTGTTTATTTCACCGATTTGATAGAAGGATTAAATGAGAGATGCATCAAAAGCAGTGGGCACAGGGTCAATGCTCATTGAGCTTTCTCTTTTCTTATCAATAGACAGGTCTCCATGAGGACAGAGACTGGCTTCATCTCGACTGTAGCCTCAGGGCTGGCCACAGTGTCTGCACCCAGCAGGAATTCAGTAAATATCTGTTTATACACTATCCACAGACTTAGGCATAAAAGCCCTTTGGAAGAAAGTTGACCATTTCATGCACCTTCAGACTATGAAGAGCAGTGATGACAACTTTAGCTTGAGAGGGTCTCAGTGCCCATTCATCACCACTGTGAAAAGGCAGAAACCAGAACTGTGTGCTTAACTCCCAGCCCCAAAACCTGTCGGCTTTGCTTTATCACTATGAGCTTCCAATGGCATCCCTTTAGAATGGGGCCTCTCTCTTCTTCCCCAAGGCACCAGCCTTCGCCCCAGACCTATCCTTATTACCTGGTTCCTCCTCTCTGTACTCTGAGCCCATGCTGTACTCGTCAGATAGCAACATGGGAGAATACAACAGCCCAGAATGCAGGCTGCAGTGTTAGCTCCCTAGAAGAGGATCTCAGCCGGCTCCATCCTTCCTCAGCTGGGCGACCATGGCCAATGACTTGCTCTCTCTGCCTGAGTTGCTCCATCTGGGAAGTTAAGATTGTCATAGTCCCTGCTTCAAAGAGTCACTGAGAGGATTAACTGAGAAAGTGCAGGGAAAGTGCTTGGAACTAAATGCTCAAAAAAAGTCCATCTGGCCAGGTGCAGTGTCTCATGCCTGTAATCCCAGCACTTCGGGAGACCAAGGCAGGCGGATCACTTGAGGTCAGGAATTCAAGACCAGCCTGGTCAACATGGCAAAACCCCGACTCTACTAAAAATACAAAAATTAGCCAGGCATGGTGGCAGGCACCTGTAATTCCAGCTACTTGGGAGGCTGAGGCATGAGAATCACTTGAACCTGGGAGGCAGAGGTTGCAGTGAGCCAAGATGGTGCCACTGCACTCCAGCCTGGGCAACAAGAGTGAAACTCTGTCTCAAAAAAAAAAAAAAAAAAAAAAGTCCATCATTCTTACTAACGGAGGCCAAATCATCTCAGCGCTTCTTTGGCTGATCAGTATGCTCCAAGCCAGTGTTATCCAATAGACCAGAGGTCCCTAGTCCCCAGACCACGGACCAGTAGTGGTCCGTGGCCTGTTAGGAACTGGGTTGCACAGAAGGAGGTGAGCAGCAGGCTAGTGAGTGAAGCTTCATCTGTATTTACAGCTGATCCCCCTGGCTGAGCTCTGTCTCCTATCAGATCAGCAGTGGCATTAGATTCTCATAGGAGCACCAACCCTATTGTGAACTGCATGTGGAAGGGATCCAGGTTGTGTGCTCCTTATGAGAATCTAATGCCTGGTGATCTGTCACTGTCTCCCACCACCCTGAGATGGGATTATCTAGTTGCAGGAAAACAAGTTCAGGGCTCCCACTGATTCTACATTATGGTGAGTTGTATAATGATTTCATTATATATTATAATGTTCATAACAATAGAAATAAAGTACACAAAAAATTTAATGCACTTGAATCATCCCGAAACTTCCCCCCACAAATCCATGGAAACTGGTCCTTGGTGCTAAAAAAAATTGGGGACCACTGCATTAGACTATTCGGTCACGGTCCAATCAAACATTCTGCAATGGCAGACTTGCTCTACTCTGCATTGTCCAATATGGGAGCTGCTAGCCACCCACATGGGCTGTTGAGCCCTTGAAATGTGGCTGGTGAGAATGAAGAGCTGAATTTTCAATTTTCTCTTATTTTAACTAATTTTTTTTTTTTGAGACAGAATCTCACTCTATTCCCCAGGCTGGAGTGCGGTGGCACAACCTTGTCTCACTGCAACCTCCATCTCCCAGATTCAAGCAATTCTCCTGCCTCAGCCTCCTGAGTACCTAGGATTACAGGAACCCGCCATCATGCCCGGCTAATTTTTGTATTTTTGTAGAGACAGGATTTCACCATGTTGGCCAGGCTGATCTTGAACTCCTGACCTCAGGTGATATGCCCACCTTGGCCTCCCAAAGTGCTGGGATTACAGGTGTGAGCCACCATGTCCGGCCTTAATTCATTTCTAAAGCACAAAATCTAAACAACAAGTGGCTAGGAGCTACCATAGTTTACAAGGCAGCTGTAGAATCAGAGGAAATTGTCAATGACCCTGTCCTGCTTCAAGTTGACTTTTCCCCCTCATGGTGACACTCTAGATTCTTTCCTCTTCTCTCACATTTTTTAGATTTTCTGGCTTAGACCATGAAAATAAGTTCTGTCCTTCCAAGAAAATAACGTTCATAACACTTAGTGTATACCAGGCTGATTTCAGTGCTTTACATGTATTAATTTACAACAATTCTGAGGCAAGAGCTGTGATTATGCCCATTTAACAGATGAGAAAACTGAGGCACAAAGTGGTGTTGGAACTTCTCAAAGTCACAAAGGTTGCAGGAGGCAGAACTTGGATTTGAACTCACTTTGGGTTCAGCAACTCACAGCTCTCACTTATGACATAATATTACTTCTGTAGTCAAAACACTTAGACCTGGATTTCGCAGGAATCTTGTGCTTGCCTGGCTGCTAGGGAGGTTTTCATCATCTTCCTTATCTCACAGTTCAAAACCCAGGGCCTCCATGCTCTTGCTATGGTGGCCGTTCACTGGCAGGAGGCTTCTGGGAAGGTTCTTCTTTTCTGTCATTTTTCTTATTCGTGGTTTTTTGTCTCATTGGTGTTTATCTGCAGAACTTTGTTTCCTTCTGCTCAATTAATAATCAGAGTGCTTTTCCTCTTGGCTGAATTCATAAGTGTTTATGCAAAAAGAAGTTGGGCACAGAGCCAGGCGACTGACGACACCCGGCTCCTCTGGCAAGTGGATATCAAATTGTTGTATCTCGCTCTGCCATTTGCGGATCCTGCTGTGGGGCTGGGCCATCTGCCAGCTCTCCAAGGAGCTGGCAGGAAACAGCTGCAATCAGGGAACCCACGGCCCAGGTCAGCCTGCCTCGGCATAGCACTCCAGCTGGCCCCCAGTGCCTTTTGGGGACACACCTGCATTGCCAGGCAGGGCTGTGGGAGGGCCGCCTGCCTCCTGTCCATCACAAGGAAAACCTACCCTTGTCCTGCGTCCCTTCGAGGCAGCCTATGTGGAGATTGCTGCATTAACCTTTAATATGGCTATCATTTACCCTTCAATGACAGTAATGCTGCTAGAACCCATCCAGGTACCCAGGAACTAATGTGCCTTAGCAGATGATGCTGGAAAGATGGGATTCCCGGCAGCCTTTGCATCCCTTGTCCACAGCCCATGAGCATCTCCACCATCCAGCAGGGCTTCTCTCACGGTCAGGGCAGAAAGAGAGAGAGTCTATCTGGAACAGGCTCAGATTTTAAATGAGTGTCCCCAATAATTCAACATGATCAATGGCTGAGGTATTTCACCAAGTTCAGGAGTCCCAGTTCTCAGAGAGAGGCAGCCAGCCATGACTGTAAGACCTGGGCAAACCGTACAAAGAAGACGGCAGGTCTCACCCCTCCCCAGAGAGCTCCAGAGAGTATCAAAGAGTGAAACAGCAGAGGGATGGTCTGGGTGGGGTCATTGTGGCTGACAAGGGTCTGTGACAGCACCTTGTTAGGCTACCCCGAAGAGGAAATTTGGAGAGAGGGTGGGAGGGCAGCTCTCAGTGCAATCCAAGTCTCCTGGAAAATAACTTTCAAACTTGGGAGGATTGTGAGCAAGATGGGACCAGCAACTTCTACCTAAAAGAATGTTAATAGCAAGATAACTCATCCTAATATTGGTCCAAGCTAGGTCTTTATTATGCATCATAAAGGCTCTGAGAATAACAATGTAACCTCCAAAAGGGCTGGGGCTTTGAAGAATCTCAGGCAACTCGCTTCCTTCTGCTCAGTGACTCCCCTGGAGCAAAGCAAAGCAAGGAAACACTTAGAGCCAAGCTTGAGTTTTGAATTTCAAACACAGGGAGTCCATCTCTTTCTACCCAATTGTTCCCTAGAATCAGTAACTAACTCCTTCCCCTTAACGGCACGTACTTCCTACCAAAGCACAAGCACGATGGGCTGTCCATGAGCCTCCCCCAAACATGTGCATCTTGTGACATAAATTCTGTCAGCCAAAGACACCAGACTAAATGCAAAACCAAAGTGGAGCCTTTCCTTGAATTATAGGTTCTAAAGAGTTTTGGGCTCTCTACAAAACCCAAGAGTTAGGAATTGCCTGTAAGAAGCACCAGCCCTTGTTTTAAAGAGGCAATTTAAGAATAATAGCCACGCTGATGCCACACAAGGATAAGGGAGAATAATGAACCTAATAAAACTAGCGATTTTCCAATGCTTTTGCTGTTGGAAACACTGATTATGCTAATTAAAGGGTAGAATAGTAAATACTCACTCTTTTGCATCCAATTAAGTGTTCAGATTATTTCTCAGAAGTGTTTGTTGAAAATAGCACTTCTGATAATCGTGGGTCCCAAATAAACAGTCAATTGTGGTGTGGTACATGTGTGAGTGTGTGTGTGAGTGAGTGTGTGTGCATGTGCACACATGTGTCTTTCTGGAGCTCATTTTATGGAGATCCCGCATAGCTCCCCAAATTCCTATGAGACCAAATAAGAAAAATCACAGTTTCCTAAGACTACAGCTTGGGATATCTTTGGAAAAGGTGTGTATTGAGAACACAGCATACGGAAACTATTTCACATTGGCAATACCTGTGATTTAACATTGCAAACATCAGAAATACAACTGGTTCTTCAGAGCCACCTAAGTCCCTCATAATGGCAATATTAGCTTCTTCTAAATAATAAGTTAGCCAGTGAAACTATGTTCTACAGCATGTTAGAAGTTTCATCCTTCTAGTCAATGTCACATTTCAAGGCAAAGTCGATTGATGTGTAAGTTAACAAAAGTGCTGTCACTAAAAATTGAGAATTACGTCTAATGCCAATCAGAAATGGAATAAATAAGTATTAGAGGATTTGCAAGTAAAAGCAACCATAGAAATGCTTTTATCAGGAAGGAAAATGTATTACCTGCAGAGGTTACAGATAAGACGCTAGAACCCAGAAGAGAAAGCATCTCTGTAAATATTTCCATTAAGTTAATCAAGAGTGGCTGGGTACGGTGGCTCATGCCTGTAATTCCAGGACTTTGGGAGGCCAAAGCAGGCAGATCACGACGTCAGGAGTTCAAGACAAGCCTGCCCAACATGGCGAAACCCTGTCTCTATTAAAAATACAAAAAATTAGCCGGGCGTGGTGGCGTGCAACTGTAATCCCAGCTACCCGGGAGGCTGAGGCAGGAGAATTGCTTTAATCCAGAAGGCAGAGGTTGCAGCGAGACGAGATCGCACCATTGCACTCCAGCCTGGGTGACAGATCATGGCTCCGTTTTGAAAAAAAAAAAAAAAGAAAGAAAGTTAATCAGGAGTGAGAATAGGATGAGTTTTTCACCCACAAAAGGAGATGAGATTCATGCATTCTTTCAACATGCATTCCATCAATAGTGAGCACATGCTCTGAGCTAGGCCCGTTCTAGGTCCCAGGAAATGGGTAACCAACCAGACATGGCCCCTGATTTGGAGCTCACATTTTAGAGCAGCTAAATGGACAGTAAACAAGTAAGCAAATTAAGATCATCTTAAGTTGGGGGAAGTTCTTTACAGAAGCACTTCCACAAAGCTGAATCGCATCATAGACTATGACTGCCAGGTGGTAGGGAAGGTAATATCTCACCTGCCTGTGGATAGCAGAGCTTCTGAGGCCTTGCAAAGTATTTAGTACTAAGATATCTGTCTTAGGTCAAGTTCCCTAAAAACAGAGCCTGAGGCAGGGATTGAGTGTATGTAATTCATTCAGGACTCTCAGTAGATAGGAGTAAGGAAAACAGGATATGGCAGGGAAGGAGCTAAGTGAGATGTGGTCTCAGCTGGAGACTGGCTCCAGTCTGATCTCACAGGGAGTTCCAGAGGATCAGCTGCACCACCATGTTATCGCAGCCTGAGATCTTCTGTTCTCCTGTATCAGCCAGTCCCTGGCCAAGGGCTGCAGACTCTCTTGGGGCCCCAGCAGACTGGAGGAGAAGGAGTATGGTCTGCAGTCTACTCTTTTGTGCACCCCCACCCACCTCTTCCCCAGCTGACACTGCTGGAGGAGGAGAGGGAAGAGGTGTCATCTCCTCCTATGGCAACCTGTGGGATAGCAATGGCCCTTTTCCTGTTGGGTGTAACCTCCTGCCATCTCTTGCTGTCTGCAGCCTGACACAGAAGGGTGAAGGTACCAGATTCCACTGACAGCAGTCATTGTCTCAAGCAGCAACCCTAGGACTGCAGCTCCCTTGCAAGATTCAGCCACATCTCATGACTGTCTGCAACACAACCCATGCCTCTGATGGAAGGAACCCAATGCCTCTTGCTGCACCCATTTCTGCCAGACTGGGATCCCTGATCTCAATTTCCGTCTGCAGTCCCCAACTCTGGGGTCTGCAGACACATTTCAGATCCATCCTTAGTACCTCCCAGGAGGCAGAAGCCAGAGGAAATAATCCTTGCCCCAATGCACCTGACCATGCCACTTCACTGTACGCTCTTTCTCCCTCTCCAGGAAAAATCAAGCTTGTTGAATACTTACCAATGTGCCCACATGCATTTAGTCCCCATAACCACTTAATGGGGCAGCATTATCATCCCCAAGTTACAGATGAGGAAACTGAGGAGAGCATTTATATAACATGCATCTAAGTGGTGGACAAAGGATCTAACCAGGCAGTGCGGCACCAGAGCACACTTTTTTGTTCTTTAGGGAGATGGGGTCTCTCTCTGTGCCTCAAACTGGAGTGCGGTGGCCTGATCATGGCTCACTGCAGCCTTGAACTCCCGGGCTCCAGCAATCTTCCCGCCTCAGCCTCCTGAGTAGCTGGGACTACAGGCATTCACCACCAACCCAGATAATTTTTAAAACATTTTTCTAGAGATAGGGTCTGATCCCAAACTCCTGACTTCAAGCGATCCTCCTGCCTCAGCCTCCCAAAGTGCTGGGATTACAGTCATAAGCTCCCGCGTCCAGCCCAGAGAACACTTTTTTTTTTCTTTTGAGACGGAGTCTCACTCTGTCACCCAGGCTGGAGTGCAGTGGCAAGATCTCAGCCCAGGGCACACTTTTAACCACCATATCATTCTGCCTCTGGGTAGTCAGTCAAGCTCTGTAGCTGATCAGATGTCCGTAGAGAGAAGGAGACATCAGTCTCCCCGTCTTCCAAACACCCCCAAATTTTACAAGTGATTTTCTCAGATCCCTCAGCATCAGGAATGGGGATGAGCAGGGCAGCCTGTCCCCTTCCCAACAGCCCAGCAGCTATCCCAAGATTACATCTCATTGGCTCTGACTAGGACATGAGCCCAAAGCTGAACCAGTTGCTGTAGCCATGCCATGCAGCATCTTCGGTCCTCTGGCCAGGCCAGAGCCACATCCCACCTCTGGATCCTCGAATTGAGTCAATACATCTTGAACCAGGCACGGACTGAAGCTCAAGGGGGAGTCAGAGTAATGTGACCCAGCCCACCATGTAGTGGGTGCTGAGCAGGCAAGCATTCATCACCCACTGCACACACCAGGGAAGGCTTGTTGTGGCTTAGTCCCACCTGAGAGCAAAGAAAAGAGTGCCTGCTCCATGCCAAAATGTGATGCCCAACACTGTATCTTAAAGCTAGCTGGCTTTGTAATCCCAGCTACTTGGAGGCTGAGAGAGGAGAATCACTTGAATCCAGGAGGCAGAGGTTGCAGTGAGCCAAGATCACACCATTGCACTCCAGCCTGGGTGACAAGAGAGAAATTCTGTCTCAAAAAAAAAAAAAAAAAAAAAAAAAAGCGAGTCAGCTTAATCCTCGCAAAGATGCCATCTACTTTTTGGCATTCTACAGGTAGAAACACTGAGACATTGGAAAATTTTAAAACTCACCACAAGCCTGGCATGGTGTCTCACGCCTGTAATCCCAGCACTTTGAGAGGCTGAGGCAGGAGAATTACTTGAACCCAGGAGTTCAGGACCAGCCCGGGCAAATTAGCGAGATCTCATCTCTACAAAAAAAAAAAAAAAAAAAAAAAAAAAAAAAAAATTAGGGCTAGGCGCGGTGGCTCACACATGTAATCCCAGCACTTTGGGAGGCCAAGGCAGGTGGATCACTTCAGCCCAGGGGTTCGAAACCAGCCTGGCCAACACGACAGAACTCTATCTCAACTAAAAATACAAAACTTAGCTGGGCATAGTGGCACGTGTCTATAATCCCAGCTACTTGGGAGACTGAGGCAGGAGAATTGCTTGAACCCAGGAGTCAGAAGTTGCAGTGAGCTGAGATCGTGCCACTGCACTCCAGCCTAGGTGAGAGAGTGACACTGTGTCTCAAAAAAAATATATATATATATAGGTATGGTGGTACATGCCTGTGGCCCCAGCTACTCAAGAGGCTGAGGTGGGAGGATCGCTTAAACCCAGGAGTTCAAGGGTGCAAGGAGCTATGATTGTACCACTGCACCACTATATATACACATATATATGTATATGTATATAGGTATGTCTATATATACACATATATACATGTATATGTGTGTGTATATATATATGTATATATATAAAAAACGCACATGCACAAATTCACCACCAACAACTCAGAAATTACCGTCTCCCTCTATTCTAAGGAATTATTTTTCATTTTGCCATCTCTGAAGTTGGAATTCACCTTACAATCACTGGTAAGTCACGGTCTCGTTGGCAGCATTTTTCTGCTTGGTAGCCCATAAAATAATAGCACATCTTGTAACTAACAGTGTTGTAGATGCTATGAGATCCTGGGGAAGCCCAGAATCTAACTCCACCCTGTCTGACTCCAAAGACCACATATTTTCTATGTCTTTGGACTGGGGCACAGATGTAGACAACTCTAGCTTTGCTGATTGTGAGAAAGGTATGAGAAATGGCCCTGATGGAATTTTCTTCTTGTACTTGCAGGGCAACAAAGCAGCATCATCCCACTATTCCAGGGGAGGTGCTAAATACGAGGGTGAGGCTGTCAAGCAGTCCCTGGTGGAGTCCTACACTCACCCAAACAGCAACGAGACAGAGCGGAGGGCGAACATCGATACAGTCATGAACTGGTTCACCAAGGAAAACTTTGACTTTGTGACTCTGTGCTACAGAGAGCCAGATAACGTGGGACATCGATTCGGGCCAGAGGCAGAGAATAGGAAGTTGATGATTCAGCAAATCGACAGGACCATCGGGTATCTGGTGGGAGCCACTGAGGAGCACAGCCTGCAGAGCATCTCAGCGTCATCATCACATGAGACCATGGGATGACCACCGTGAAGAAGAGACCCAATGTCAACAAGATCCCTTGTCCAACTACATCAAGTTTAGGGACTTGGTCAAGTTTGATATTGTGGGCTACGGTGGCTTTGGGATGCCCCTGCCGAAATTGGGGCAAGAGGAAGCCCTTTACCAGGCACTGAAGAATGGGTACCCTCACCTCCACATCTACAAGAAGGAGGGGTTTCCAGAACACTTCCATCTCGCTAAACATGACCGGGTTCTGCCAATCGTGATGTATGCCAACTCTGGTTACAATATCAATGGGGTAAGTTCATTCTAAAGTGAATAAAGTCACCTTAGATCTAGAAGACAACCATTAGGGAAGGGTGGTTCTGCAAAAATCAAACATAAGAGCACAGCCGGGCATGGTGGCTCACGCCTATAATCCCAGCACTTTGGGAGGCTGAGGCAGGTGTATCACCTGAGGTCAGGAATTTGAGACAAGCCTGGCCAACATGGTGAAACCCCATCTCTACTAGAAATACAAAAATTAGCTGGGCGTGGTGGTGCGCATCTGTAGTTCCAGCTACTCTGCAGGCTGAGGCAGGAGAATCACTTGAACCTGGGAGGCAGAGGTTGCAGTGAGTCAAGATCGTGCTACTGCACTCCAGTCTGGGCAACAGAGTGAGACCCTGTCTCAAAAAAATATATAATATAATATAATATAATATAATATAATATAATATAATATAATGTAATATAATATAATATAATAAAACAAAACAAAACAAAATAAAATAAGTGCACACACTACAAGTTGTAGCCCACAGGGTCCTAAATGTTCCCTAACCCCCGCCCAACCAATGCTGCCCCAAATTACCGTTATACAAGATTAATGACCAATTCAACTTGACAAGGCTGATTTAAATATAAAAATAAGGCTGGCCATGGTGGTTCACACCTGTAATCTCAGTGTTTTGAGAGGCCAAGACAGGAGGATTGCTTAAGGCAAGGAGTTCAAGACCAGCCCGGGCAACATAGGGAGACCCCAACTCTACAAAAAACAAACAAATAAATAAATAGCCAGACATGGCGATGCATGCCTGTAGTCCCAGCTACTCAGGAGGCTGAGGTGACAGGATTTCTTGAGCCCAGGAGGTCAAGGCTGCACTAAGCTGTGATTGCACTACTGCACTCCAGCTTGAGCAACAGACAAGACCCCGTCTCTAAAAAATAAATAAACCAATAATAAAAAATAAACAGCAACTTCATTGTTCAAAATTGTGCATAGCGCTTCACTAAACATTGAATAGCAGTTCTTTCATTTTTGTCTTCCCAACAACCCTATAAAATAGAGGCTCTTAGTTCCACTATTTTAAAGAAGAAATCAAAACCTAGAAAGAAGTGACTTGAGATTAAAAATGTGAGGTTGGGCTGGGTGCAGTGGCTCACACCTGTAATCCCAGCACTTTAGAAGGCTAAGGTAGGTATATTGCTTGAACCCAGGAGTTTGAGACCAGCCTAGGCAACACAGTGAAACACCATCTCTACAAAAAATGCAAAAAATGTAGCTGGGTGTAGTGGCACTTGCCTGTGGTCCCAGCAACTCAGGAGGCTGAGGTGGGAGAACTGCTTGAGCCCGGGGGTGTTGAGTCTGCAGTGCTGAGACATGATCACGCCACTGTGAGATAGGAGGCAGGACTTGACTCCACAGGCGAGGCTTGGACACCAGACCAAATTGAGGACTAGCTAAAACAGGGCTGGGGCAGAAGCAGCTTTCCATCAGACATGCCCACCAGTGTGCTATGTGATTTTACTATTGCCAAGGCAACACCCGGGAGTTACTGCCCCTTTCCATGGCAATGACCCAATGACTCAAAAGTTACTACCCATTTTCTAGAAATTCCTGCATAAACTGCCCTTTAATCTGCATGCAATTAAAAGTGGGTATAAATGTGATTGCATACTCTCTGCCGCTACTCTGTGCCTCCAGGGTAACCCTGCCCTACGGGAGCAGTCACAGGGCTGTAATGCTGCCTCTTCAATAAAGCTGTTTTCTTCTATACCTCCGGCTTGCCCTTGAATTCTTTCCTGGGTAAAGACAAGAACGCTCACGTGCTATTGAGAGGTGAGAGCTTGCCAGCAGCCCTCGAGCTCACTCTCGGTGCCTCCTCTGCCTGAGCTCCCACTTTGGCGGCACTTGAGGAGCCCTTCAGCCCGCCGCTGCACTGTGGGAGCCCCTTCCTGTGCTGGCCGAGGCTGGAGCCGGCTCCCTCAGCTTGCAGGGAGGTGTAGAGGGAGAGGCCTGGGCAGGAACCGTGGCTGGGCGTGGCGCTTGCGGGCCAGCGCGAGTTCCGGGTAGGCATGGGCTCACTGGGCCCCGCACTCAGAGTGGCCCGCCAGCCCCGCTGGACCCAGGCAGTGAGGGGCTTAGCACCTGGGCCAGCAGCTGCTTTGCTCAGTTTCTCGCAGGGCCTTAGCTACTTTCCTGCAGGGCAGGGCTCGGGACATGCAGCCCGCCATGCCTGAGCCTCCCCCGAACCCTCCGTGGGCTCCTGCGCAGCCTGAGCCTCCCCAGTGAGTGCCGAGCCTCCCCAACGAGCACCGCCCCCTGCTCCAGGGTGCCCAGTCCCATCGACCACCCAAGGGCTGAGGAGTGCCAGCACAGGGCGCGGGACTGGCAGGCAGCTCCACCTGCGGCCCCCGTGTGCGATCCACTTGGTGAAGCCAGCTGGTCTCCTGAGTCTGGTGGGGACTTTGAGAACCTTTATGTCTAGCTAAGGGATTGTAAATACACCAGTCGGCACTCTGTATCTAGCTCAAGGTTTGTAAATACACCAATCAGCACCCTGTGTCCAGCTCAGGGTTTGTGAATGCACAAATCGACACTCTGTGTCTAGCTAATCTAGTAGGGACTTGGAGAACTTTTGTATCTAGCTCAGGGATTGTAAATGCACCAATCAGCACCCTGTCAAAACAGACCAATCAGCTCTCTGTAAAACAGACCAATCGGCTCTCTGTGAAATGGACCAATCAGCAGGATGTGGGTGGGGCCAGATAAGGGAATAAAAGCAGGCTGCCCCAGCCAGCAGTGGCAACCCACTGGGGTCCCTTTCCACACTGTGGAAGCTTTGGTCTTTTGCTCTTTGCAATAAATCTTGCTGCTGCTCACTCTTTGGGTCCACATTGCCTTCATGAGCTGTAACACTCACCTCGAAGGTCTGCAGCTTCACTCCTGAAGCCACCGAGACTATGAACCCAACGGGAGGAAGAAACAACTCCAGACATGCTGCCTTAAGAGCTGTAACACTCACTTCGAAGGTCTGCAGCTTCACTCCTGAAGCCAGCGAGACCACAAACCCACCAGAAGGAAGAAACTCTGAACACATCCGAGCATCAGAAGGAACAAACTCCAGACACGCCGCCTTTAAGAACTGTGACACTCACCGCGAGGGTCCACGGCTTCATTCTTGAAGTCAGTGAGACCAAGAACCCACCAGTTCCGGACACACTATGCTCCACTTCGGGGCTCCCCTGCCCTGCGTCAACTGCACTCTGGCCTGGGTGGCAGAGAGAGAGACCCTATCTTAAAAAAAAAGAAAGAAATGTAAGGTTAAGTGCTGCCCCCAAGCCTGAGTGACTGATCATTATACAGAGTACACAAAGATCACCAAAAAAGTCACCACAGAGGCCCCCCGCCGCTGGTTCTCATTTGCCCATATCAAAAAATATGCAAGCCTGTTCATACAAAGACACACACAGATGCTCGTAGCAAAATTATTCATAATTGTCAAAAGTTGGCAACAACACAAATGCCTATCAACAACAGATGAATGGGCAAACAAATACAGTCTACCCGTGTGATGGAACATTAATCAGCCAAAATATGGAATGAACGGCTGATTCATGCTACAACCTGGATACACCTTGAAACCATTAGGCTAAGTGAGAGAAGCCAGACAAATATTAGATGATTATATATATATATATATATGCCCAGAATATGAAAATCCAAAGAAACAGAAAGTAGATTAATGGTTGCCATGAGCCAGGGGTGGGGATACTCGGGGGGAAATAAGGGGTGACTGCTAATGGATACAGGGTTTCTTCTGGGGTAATTAAAATTTCTAAAATTGATGGAGATGATGGCTGCAAAACTCTGTGAATATATTAAAAACCACTGAACTATACACATTATTTATTTATTTAGAGACAGGGTCTGCCTCTGTTGCCCAGGCTGGAGTGCAGTGGTGCAATCTCAACTCACTGCACCATCCACCTCCCGGGCTCTAACCATCTTCCCACTTCAGCATCCTGAGTAGCTGGGACTACAGACACACACCACCATGCCCAGCTAATTTTTTTTTGTATTTTTGGTCAAGACAGGGTTTTGCCATGTTGCTTGGGCTCATCTCAAACTCTTGGGTTCAAGCGATCCTCCCACATCAGCCTCCCAAAGTGCTGGGATTACAAGTGTGAGCCACCATGCCCGGCCAAATGATACACTTTAAATGGGTAAATTGTATGGTATATGAATTATCTTTCAATAAAGCTGTTATTAAAAAGCAGCTTTAAGGGCCAGACATAAGGGCCATGCCTGTAATGCCAGCATTTTGAGAGGCCAAGGCAGGAGGATCACTTGAGCCCAGGAGTTCAAGCCCAGCCTAGACAACATGGCAATACCTGGTCTCTACAAAAAATTTAAAAATTAGGCTTGGCGTGGTGGCTCACGCCTGTAATCCCAGCACTTTGGGAGGCTGAGGTAGGGGGATCACTTGAGGTCAGGAGTTCAAGACCAGGCTGGCCAACATGGTGAAATCCTGTCGCTACTAAAAATATTTTTTAAAAATTAGCCAGGCATGGTGGTGGGTGCTGAGGCTGAGGCAGAAGAATCGCTTGAACCCGAGAGGTGGAGGTTGCAGTGAGCCGAGATTATGCCAGCGCACTCCAACCTGCTGGGCGACAGAGTGAAACTCCATTTCAAAAAAAAAAAAAAAATTAAAAATTAAAAATTAGCCAGCGGTGGTGGCTCGTGTTTGTAGTCCCAGCTACTCAGGAGGCCAAAGTGGGAGGATTGCTTGAGCCCAGGAGGTTGAGGCTGCAGTGAGCCAAGACTGTGTTGCTGCACTCTGGCCTCAGCAACAGAACAAGACCCTGTTTCACAATTTTAAAAACAACTAAAAAACAAGCCTAAAGAAAACACAAAAACCAATGCTAACTGTGAGACATAAAAGAGGTGGTCTATTTTTTGTTAACTACCAACTAACAATTCATGGCAGAAACAAAGTTTAAATGATGCTATAGCCGGGCGCTGTGGCTCACACCAGTAATCCCAACACTTTGGGAGGCTGAGGCGGGTGGATCACCTGAAGTCAGGAGTTTGAGACCAGCCCGGTCAACATGGTGAAACCCTGTCTCTACTAAAAATACAAAAATTAGCCAGGTGTGGTGGTGGGTGCCTATAATCCCAGCTACTCGGGAGGCTGAGACAGGAGAATCGCTTGAACCCCGGGGGTGCGGAGGTTGCAGTGAGCCAAGATCGCACCATTGCACTCCAGCCTGGGTGACAGAGCGAAACACCGTCTCAAAAAATAAATAAATAAATAATTAAATGATGCTATAAACCTCACGTGAGGGAAGACTGCCCCACGTACAGCTTGAAGAACCCTTGCTGTGCATAGGAGCCAAATACGATAATTATGTTTGCAACTTGCTTCATGTCAGCTTGTTGCAACTCCAGAGTGTAACAGGTATGAGAAAACTCATGGAGTTACTGTTTAATGTTGGTGGAAATATTCACATTAAAATACAACAGTTAATCACCTAAGGTATATTTTATCCCTCAAGTGGCCCGGAACACTGTGATTATTGCACACTAATCGCATGCCCATAGCTAAGACCTTGCCAAGGAGAAATTCCACAATCACCTGGCCTATTTGTAAACCTGGTTTATGACGTTTTGTAACAGGATATCTTGACAGTAGCATGAGGACATTTAACGAGACAAGAACATTCCCCACTGACCAACCAGATGGTTTCAGGGAACAGGATGCTGTGCTCAGTTTAATATTCTGCTGGACCGACCATTAGGCAGAAAATCCTTTGGGCCAATGTCTCTCACTGAATCCACTTCTCAGATTCCTGTCCACCTGCCTGCTTTGCAGTGCAGAGTAAAGTGGGCCTTCCTTGACTCTCTTCAGGGACTAATGTGCTTGAGGCCATCATGAGGACATTCATTTTTTTTTTTTTTTTCCTGAGAGACTCTCGCTCTGTCGCCCAGGCTGGAATGCAGTGGTGTGATCTCAGCTCCCCACTGCAACCACTGCCTCCCAAGTTCAAGTGATTCTCCTGCCTCAGCCTCCTGAGTAGCTGGGATTACAGGCACGCATCACCAGGGCCAGCTAATTTTTCTATTTTTTGTAGAGACAGGGTTTCACCATGTTGGCCATGCTGGTGTCGAACTCCTGACTTCAAGTGATCCACCTGCCTCGGCCTCTCAAAGTGCTGGTATTACAGGTGTGAGCCAACGTGCCTGGCCGAGGGCTTTCATTCTTGATGGACTGCTCCATAGCCTCAGAGACAGTCGGACTAGTTTCTTCAACCAGAGCGGAGCAGACAGGCAATTTCTGTATCCACCAGGACAAATATCAGACCAACTCTTCAATGTACAGAGAGCATCACATTTCTTATATGCTAGAATATCTCTTGGTCTAAAATATAAATAAATAGTATTGTAGCCAGCCACAGTGGCTCACACCTATAATTCCAGAGCTTTGTGGGGCTGAGGCAGGAGGTTCACTTGAGGTCAAAGTTCGAGACCAGCCTGGGCAACATAGCGAGACACCACCCCACCGCCACCTTCCATCTCTACAAAAATTAAAATAATTAGCTGGGCACAGTAGTGTGGGCCTGTAGTCCCAACTACTTGGGAAGCTGATGTGGGTGGATCACTTGAGCCCAGGAATTTGAGGCTGCAGTGGGCTATGACTGCATCACTGTACTCCAGCTAGACCTAGTCTCAAAAAAAAAAAAAAAAAAAAAGTGTTGCAATTGACATTACTTTATCATTTGAAAAGAGGGACAGACAAGAAAGGTATTTGGCATTTACCAAGCAATTACCCAGAATCCTCATCTCATCCTACCCCCACCCTTCCCCTAAAAATGTATGTATATGTTTTTATACCATAAAAAATACATCTATTTGGCTCTGGAACCAGATTGTTTGGGTTCAATTACCTGATCTAGCATTTGCTCCTGATGACTCAGTGCAGAAGAGCTCTGTAACTCAGTTTCCCCAGCTGTAAAATGGGGAATGGCGCCTTTACTGGGATGCCATGAGTGTAAGGGAGGTAACATATATTTATAAAGCATTCAGAACAATTCATGATGCATAGTAAGCTCTATATGTTTGACCTTATTATTACTGTCAGTACAATTATCATCATCTTGCTGTTTCCAATGGGTACGCTTTCTACATTCTCTTTCTTAAAGACCTTTAAATCCTTGGTACTCTCTCCACCACCACAGAGAGCAGTGTCCTTGTCGTTTCAATTTTGAAAGACTTCATGGATCCAATAAGCATGACATTAACTAAGGGACAGTTTTCTTTCAGTGGATTAGAATCTAAAATGGCTTTTTTATTGTTATTATTGGCCAGGCTGGTCTCGAACTCCTGACTTCAAATGATACCCCCTACGTCACCCTCCCAAAGTGTGCTGAGATTACAGGCATGAGCCACCATGCCCAGCCCTCATTCTCTTCTTTTATAAGGACACCAGTCATTGCATCTGCCCCCTCACCAGCAGCCCCCAATCCAGGATGACTCATCGTTACTTGATTACATCTAGAAAGACCATATTTCCAAATAAGGTCACATTCCTGGGTACAGAGGATTAAGATTTCCAATTTTTTCCCTGACCCAATTTTTTTTTTTTTTTTTTTTTTGAGTCAGGGCCTCACCCTGTCACCCAGGCTGGAGTACAGTTATGTGATTATAGCTCACTGCAGCCTCAAACTCCTGGGCTCAAGGGATCCCCTGACCTCAGCCTTCCAAGTGGCTGAGACTACAGGTGCACACCATCATGCCCAACTAATTTTTTTGTTTTTTTGTGGTTTTTTTTTTTTTGTACAGGTTAGGTCTCACTCTGTTGACCAGGCTGGTCTGACCTCAAGCGATTCTCTTGCCTTGGCCTCCCAAGGCACTGGGATTACAGGCGTTATCCCGTGCCTGGCCCTCTTTCTACATCTCAATCATTGAATCATTAGCCTGAGCTGCCCATATTCCTTATTCTGCCCATCCCTGAGCAATCTCCTCTTTTAACATAACTTCCATCTCGATATCATGGGGCCTGCTGGGCACTGCAAACAGCCTAAGGAAAGTGGAAACTTTACTTAACCTTAAATTCTATTACAAAGCCCACATTGAACGTAATTTATATTTGAACTATAAAAATTTTCTGTAAGTTGAAACATGACCTATAACGGTCTCTACACCCTGAAGCAATGTTTTAGAAAGAAATCAATTGGTTCTTTTCTACAGAAACCATTAACCATAGGAGAGATAAAAGAAAAACTTCAATGTACTGATTGAACTTCCATGCCCATAGCTTAACTTCTAAAAGGCAACCATTCCATACTGTTAAACTGCCTTAGGTTGTTATTACTATTATCAAAGAGACCCTCAAAGCCAGAAGTTGAATCTTGACTGTAGTTCTTGCACGTACACGCACACTCTTGCAACTGAAACCACTCAGATTGTCCTAATGCTGCTCCCCATAGCAACACCACCCGGAGTTTTACGTTTGTTTTTAAGCATCAGTCGTAGTCTTCACTTGCACCCGAACACACCGCACCTGTGAGAGCCACGTGACATTAAAAAAAATCCCTTCAGTGAGGCCGGGAATGGTGGCTCATGCCTGTAATCCCAGCCCTTTGGGAGGCCAAGGCAGGTGGATCACGATGTCAAGAGATTGAGACCATACTGGCCAACATGGTAAAACCCTGTCCCTACTAAAAATACAAAAATTAGCTGGGCATGGTGACGCGTGCCTGTAGTCCCAGCTACTCGAGAGGCTGAGGCAGGAGATTCGCTTGAGCCCGGGAGGCAGAGGTTGCAGTGAGCTGAGATCGTGCCACTGCACTCCAGCCTGGCAACAGAGGGAGACTGCCTGAAACAAAAAAATCCCTTCAGTGCCTTGATGCTTCCAGATTCAGATCCAAGAGAGATGACATTTGTCCCTCACCAGAGACTGCACACCAAGATAAAGATTTCTTCTGGCCAGGCACGGTGGCTCACGCCTGTAATCCCAGCACTTTGGGAGGCCGAGGCGGGTGGATAACCTGAGGTCAGGAATTTGAGACCAGCCTGGCCAACGTGTTCAAACCCTGTCTCTACTAAAAATACAAAAATGGCCCGGCAGGATGGCTTACGCCTGTAATCCCAGCTACTCGGGAGGCTGAGGCAGGAGAATCGCTTGAACCTGGGAGGTGGAGGTTGCAGTGAGCCAAGATCGCACCATTGCACTCCAGCCTGGGCAACAAGAGAGCAAAACTCCGTCTCCAAAAAAAAAAGAAAAAAAGATTTCTTCTGTGTGCATGGCTCAGCTCTGTGGTCCACTAGCGTCCTTCCTCAATCTGCTTCCAATCTATGGACTCAGGAAAGACTGAACCAACCTAGATTTATTAATATTTTAGCATAACATAATACAGTGTTACTATGGCACTGACCGTATATGCCCTTTTGCTCCTTGGAGGAAAGACAATTAATAGCTATTATGTGAGTTAATAAAATAAGCCCAGGATTTATGAGTATAGCTAACCTGTTCCCATTGGTTTTCCTTGTCTCCTGCAGGCAGAGAGCTGATCAAAACAGCAAAAGCAAAGCAGTGCCCCTGGCCCAGTTCTGAAGCCAACCTTCCTTAATCACCCAGACCCATCCCTGGTTAGGACTTACTGTGGATCCTCAGGTGACTCCATCTCAGGATACAGGGACTGAGAGGGTGTATGCAACATCTCAGACCCAGAAACCGTTGATTCTGTCTAAAAACACAGCAATAACCACATCCCACCTTCTTGATTTAAATGAAAGTGTTTGGGGGAATAAAAGATGCATCTTTTTTTTCTTTGTCAGATCTTGCGCTCATTTGGTTCTGGTGGGGAACAACAGCTATAAGAGAACAAGTGTATTCAATTAGAATTAATTCCCCTCTCTTATTCTCATAGCTGAGCAGGGCTCAAGTGCCTCTCATCTGAAAGAGGTAATAAGATTTTATCTGTCTCCTCATCTACCTTTTGCAAGTATACTTAACAAATTAGCTCTCGGGACTCTTCCAAATGGAGTTTTATGAGGAATTTGCTAAGGTAAACGTTTTAGACTTTGAACACAGTTCAGATTTCGGGGGCAGTACTGAAATCTGAACTGTGTTGCTAACTGCCCTGCCTTTCAACTCAAGACACAATAACTTTGAACTAAAATAATTATATTTTTGTTGTTTTCCACTCTGTCCCCACGTCTATATCACCACCACCCCCAATCCCACCCCGCAGGAGCTAACTCCTCTTTCCTGTCCCTGCAAGATCAAAACTCCTCCTGCAAGCCCCGCTAGCTCTGTCTGCTCATCTTCGTGGCAGATATCGCTATTGTACTTTTATACTCATTTGTGTGATAAGTACTTCAATGTCCACTTCTTCCACGAGCCCCTGAGCCCCTGGAGGGCCTGGACCACACCCAGTCTTTCTCACCGTTACATCTCCCTTGTCAGGCACATGGTAGGCGCTTAATAAGTATTTGGTGAAGGAATGGCTTGTTTGGAGACAGTCCAAAGGCTGGAGGACAGAGGGAAAGCTCCCTCCTTTCGGGCCCCAGACGGGTGGCGCTGATGGAGAGGAGGTTAGGATAAGGCCTCCCGGACCGAAGCGCGCACCTGTAAGGCCCTTGCTAAAAAGACCTTCCTGAAGGCGGAGGTACTGCGAGAGTGTCTACGTTAGCCCAAGGCCTGACCCGACCATCCCAGGGACCCTCGCCCTAACTGGCCCCGCCTACCGGGCCCCAAACCCAGACTTGGCCCCGCCCGAAGCTCCGGATCCTGGGGCCCGCCCCTGGCCCCGCGTCGGCAGACCGTGGGCTCGCTCCTGGGCCTGCCTCAAACCCTCCGCAGGTAACGCCTCCCGAACTTGAGCCACATTCCGATCCCCTCCTCAAACCCCTCCCCGTTTCCCACACCCTGGATCCCTCGCTCCGTCTCGGCCCCTGAGCCCAGCCCCGACCGGCCTCCCAGTCCCTGGGTCCCTCCCGATACCGTCCCCTCCCTAAGCTCCGCCTCCCAGGGCCCGCCTCCTGAGCGCAGCCGGCAGCCTGGACTCGGCCCCGCCTCCCGGACCCTGGGCCCCTCCCCACGTCGGCCCGTCCTAAGCTCCGCCTCCCAGAGTCCGCGCACCGCCTGGCCATGTGCTACGACATAGTCAACACCCCGCCCCGGCCCCGCCTCCTGAGCCCTTCTCTGGGTCTGGCCTTAGCCCCGCCCTAAGACCTGTCTCCTGGGCTCTGCTCTGAGTCCCGCCTCCTGAACCCAATGGCGTTTATCCCCGCCCTAATGCTCGCCTCCAGGACTCTTATCCTGCCCCCACGCAAGGCACCGCCTCCAGGACGCCACCAACCTGGACGCTTCCGAAGCCCAGCTTCCAGGATCACCCTATCCTGACCCCGCCCCAGGACCCGCCAACCTGGACTCTAACCAGGACCTGCCCCAACAACGCTTATCCTGGCCCTACCCCAGGCCTCGCCCTCATGACGCTCAACCTGGCCCCACCCCAGGCCCCGCCCTCCTAACGCTCATCTTGGCCCCGCCCTAGAGTCCGCCCCCAGGACGCTCCTCCTGACCCTACCCCCAGGCCCCGCCCCCTCTCTGCCGCCGCGCACTGCCCTGGGCCCACCCCCTCTTCAGTCCAGGCCCGGCTTCCGTCCGGTCTCCCGGCAACGCTGCGGCCCCGCCCACGTCATGGCGCCCGAGGAGAAAGTGGGGACCGAACTCGTGCTGCAGAGTTTCGAGCGCCGCTTCCTGGTGGCGCGCACACTGCGCTCCTTCCCCTGGCAGGTGGGCGGCGGGGCGAGCGGAGAGGCCCGCGGGGCGAGCGGAGAGGCCCGCGGGGCGAGCGGAGAGGCCCGCGGGGCTCGCGGGAGTCCAGGGGCAGACGGGATGGGTCTCCATGCTGAAACCCGGGTCGCTCCTGCCACGTGAGTTCCTGGGCTCTCCCCAGTCAGGGCCGCGAGACCCGGTCCCCGTCCCTGGGGCCTGGCCAGAGTCGCTCGCACCCCTCCTGCCCCGCGAACTGGCGGCGGAAGCTGGGGGCGTCTCCACCGCCTTGGGGGGGCAGAGGCGTGCTCGGTGTAGGGTACAGTTCACGATCATTTTCATGACTTTTTAAAGGTAGTAATCGTTCTGGTCACTGGGACACAGCTGCCCTCGCCCATTCTAAAAAGTCAGCGCCCTCAGGCCCGCGGGTAACCACTTCCTCCTGAGCGCGGTGACCAGGTCACAGGCTGTCCCTCGTGCCTCAGTGTTCTCATCTGTATGTCGAGCACTGCACAGAATCGGATCAAGCGCTGAGGCTTTCACGCCTGTGATGGAAGAGACAGAGAAGGGGGTGGCCTCTCCTCTCCCTGGGGACCTGCCATTCTCAGCACAGGCGCATGGCAGGCAGCAGCCTCCCTTCTGCCAGCAGAGGGGCTTAATGCACCCCGCTCCATTTGTAATTCATGTGCAGTGAGCTCACTGGGATGAGTCAGTTGGGATATATATTCCTCCCTGGGTCTGCCCCATTTCATGGGGTGTTGCTTAATCATTTGCGTTATTCCATTGACATAAAATATTTAGCACTCAGAGATCATTTCTGGTCAGGAGAAATTTGTGCATTTTTAACCCAAGATAGAAACCTTCATAAAAGCATCATAGGTCTCCATTCAGTATTGACTATAATTGTTCACATGCCCACACTGAATGCTAACTTCGGCTCACCCTCAACACCCACGAGGTGGGTACTATTATTATCACTCACTTTTGACCAGAGAGATTGTTTGATTAGGGTGAAGTAGTTGAGAGTTCAGACCCAGGAGACAGCCTGCCTGCTTTGAATCCTGGCCCAACCCCTGGCCCTCTGTGACCTTGGGCAAGTGACTGCATCTCTCTGTGCTATTGTTTTCTTATTAATAAAATGGGGGATATAATGATACCTACCTCTTAGGGTTGTTGTCAGCATTGAGTACAAAAGCCTGTGGATCAGTGCCTGGCTCATGGTAAATGCATGTCGGTGTTAGCTGGTGTTTTTATTCAGTCTCAAAATGTTTAATAAATGCCTTCCGTGAGCCAGGCACCATGGATCAGCAGTACCCATGATAGATGAGGCTCTGCTTGCATGGGAGAGCCAGATAATAAACAAATAAATGAATAAACAAGAAAAGACCAGATGACAGTGTCTTTAAAGCCAATAAAACAGGGAAATGGTGAATGGAGCAACTGGGGAGTAGAGTCACCAAAGTCGGGGAATCAGGGAAGCCTTCTCCAAAGAGGTGGCATTTGAACTGGGGCCTGAGTGGTGAAGCAGCCAGCCATGGGAAGGGCTTGGGGAACAGGATATGCAAAGGCCCTGTGGTGGAAACAAGCCAGCTATGGTTGAGGAAAAACAGCAAGGCAGCCAGTGTGGCTGGAGTGGAGTGAGCAGGGTGGGTCAGGGGTGAGGGAGAACAGGCCAGAGACAGGGATTAGGACCAGGTCTTGTAGGGCCTTTTATGGCATGGAGTGAGCTCTGAAGCAATGAAGTGCCTTGCCGTGTGTCACATACCAGCCGAGACAGTTTGCCTAACTCAGGAGCCAAAGCTCGCTGCTGGGCTTGAGGCCCCTGTAAGAGGACAATGTAACCCAGGCTGGTATGGGCACATTCTGCATTTCCACTTAAACTCAGATGGCAAGCCCATCAAACCTTGTTGCCATGGCTGCCCTGGTAATTCCTGGCTGACCAGTGCAACCAGGGAGCTGGCCCATGACCCGGGTGGCCGCTAAGTAGCCAGGACTAATGCGGCCAAGAGTCAGCCTTCTTCCTGTGACTCATCCAGTTGCACCCAGCGACATCTGAAGGTCAGGCTTTCAGCCGCTGTGGCTTCCACTTCCAACTGGCTCAAACGTCCCCAGGGAGGGATCACATAGCGCTTTGTCAACACATTCCATTGCGTGTTTTAATGTTCCTGTGAATGCGCCCTTGAGATTTCTCTCTCTCCCGTCCACACAGAGCTTAGAAGCAAAGTTAAGAGACTCGTCAGATTCTGAGCTGCTGCGGGATATTTTGCAGAAGGTAAGAATCCCAGAGTCCCTGGGACTCATGACCCTGCCTCCTGAATCTCTCCAGAAGACCTGAGAGAAGAACCACAGGTGTGCTTGTACCCTTTAAAAACACCCCTGTTCAAAGAACCAAACCATTGAGTCAGCACTGCAGGTGGGTGTCAGCACCTCCAACAGCTCCTGCACTTCCGTTTTCTAAGACTTAGACAAAGACATCAGAATATACAAAAATCTGCAAGAGGGGGAAAATCTAGCGAATGTTTTTTAAACCATCCACAGCAAAAACAGAGATGACAGGTACAAAACAGCTTCTAGCATTTGGTAGATGCTCAGAGACTTTCTTTTTTGCATTCATGAGGCCTGTCCTGCCAACTCTTGTCTCTTCTAGACCTAAATGGGCCCTTGCTTTGCCCAGGGTGGGGTTTGGACTCAAGTGCATCTGCATGCAGGTGAGAGCCAGGATCACCACCCGGCCCAGCTAGAGGCTGACCTTGGCCTTGAGGGCCAAGTGCAGATCACCCTGCATCCTGGGTCTTCACCTTCGAAGGGCCATGAGCCCTTCTGAAAAGACAAAGCAATAGACTCCCTCCCAGAAAGAAGTGCACCAGGAGAATATGTTTTCCATACAAACTCAGGGGAGACAGACATCCTCCACCCCCACCCACCCAGCCCATCCTAGGAGCCCTGGTGAAGAATTCCTGTGCTAGAGGTGAACCAAGATTATCCACGTGGAAAAGATGCAGCCACAGCAGGGAAGACTTTCGGGGCAATACAGTAGGTCAGGGCTTCGATCATGGAGATGCCTGAAGTTATCTCACACACTGCTCTGAGTTTCACCCTAAGCCTCACTCTCGTAGGTGGTGAAGCATGAAATGCAGGGAGAGCTGCTTTAAAACCCAGCACAAGGCTGGGTGCACTGGCTCACACCTGTAATCCCAGGACTCTGGGAGGCTGAGGTGGACGGATCACCTAAGGTCAGGGGTTCAACACCAGCCTAGCCAACATGGCAAAAACCCATCTCTACTAAAAATAAAAAAATTGGCTGGGCTTGGTGGTGCATGCCTATAGTCCCAGCTACTCGGGAGGCTGAGGCAGGAGAATCACTGAACCCAGGAGGCGGAGGCTGCGGTGAGCCAAGATCGGGCCACTGCACTCCAGCCTGGGCAACAGAGCGAGACTCTGTGTCAGAAAAAATGAAAAACCAACACCAGCATGAAGAGCCTGTGTATTGCGTGGTGTACTTTGCTGCCCTTGAGCAGAATCTGCATCCCACCCAGCCAGCAGGCACTGCGGACTGTCTCCTCCCTCTCCCTCCAGGCTCCTGTTTTCCCACCATCCCCACTCCTGCTACACCAGTCCCTCTGCCCTCCTTTCCAAGTGCCAGCCTGTGGCCACCTCAGAGCTTGCACAGACTGTTCCTACTGCCTGGAACTTGCTCATCCTGCACTTGGCTTCTCTCAGCTTTAGCGGGAGTGTCACCCTGAGCGTTCTCTCCCCTCCGTCCTGTCCCCAGGGACACACGCTCCAAGAGAGCAGTTGCTGAGTGGGACTTCCCGCCTCTTCCATAAAGCCAGACAGTTGGCGACTGTCCTTCCAGCAAACCCTGGTTCACACTGGCTCCCCTGGGAGGGAGGTGGTTTGGGCCCACATGCCCTCTGTTCCTGCTCAGAATGGGCATTAGAAATGCTGCCATAGCCTGTGCCACTGCAGTGGAAGCATCTTTAGGAAACGGCTTATATCTTAAGACAAACTTCAGATGCGTGGGGCCAGAATGCCGTGTCCATCTACATCTTTGCTGAGGGATCGGGTAGCCTGGAGTTTGCCCTCTGCTGTGTTGGCTTGAAGCTCACAGGAGACTTAAGATGGGCTCTCGAGCAACCAACGTTCTGTCCTTTGCCATAGACTGTGAAGCATCCTGTGTGTGTGAAGCACCCGCCATCAGTCAAGTATGCCCGGTGCTTTCTCTCAGAACTCATCAAAAAGGTCAGTTATGGGCAGTGTCCGCCCAGTAGCTGGACAGCATAGCCACCTGCGTGCTGGAGACCCCATCCTTCCCAGGCCCTGGGCCTGCTTTGCAAACCCCAGCATGGCAGGGGCCTCCCCAGGCAACTGGCTGCATCTGAGTGTGACCCATGGGAGACAGTGCAGGGCAGGAAGAAGGGGAGGCCAGTGTCTCTCCCTCACTCTGCCTCCTGGGGTTTCCACAGCAGCTGCTTCTGTGGGGCCCCAGCTCCTAGCATATGAATTCTCATTCCTACCAGGCTGGTCCAGCCCACAGCATTGGAACCCTCACTCACACCCTCTGTCCTGCCCGCCGAAGGGTTTGGAGTTTCCTGCTCTTGTCCGTCTCTGGGTTGCCCCACGGGCCCCTTTTGGAAGACTTAGCTCTTGCCATACCTTTGGAACTAGTTCCTCTGGTGAATTCTGTGCTTTGATCCTGCTGGAATGAGCTCTTTCCTGACTGATATAGGATGGATTTTATTTTTTACTTATTTATTTACTTTTTTGAGACAGTCTCACTGTGTTGCCCAGGCTGGATTACCGTGGCACAATCTCTGCTCCCTGAAACCTCTACCTCCTGGGTTCAAGCAATGCTCATGCCTAGCCTTCTAAGAAGCTGGGACTACAGGCACACGCCACCATGCCTGGCTAATTTTTGTATTTTTAGTAGAGACAGAGTTTCACCATGTTGGCCAGGCTGGTCTCGGACTCCTGACCTCAGGTGATCCGCCTGCCTCGGCCTCCCAAAGTGCTGGGATTACAGGCATGAGCCACCGCACCTGGCCTAGGATGGATTTTAAAGATGGGCCTGAACATGCAGGGTTTGACATGAGGATGTCGAGAGGCCATTCCTCAGTAGGCAGTAGCAGACTTGCTGAGTGAAAGGGCCACACTTTTAGCAAATAAACAATCCTCTGCTTCTCCAATACCTGCTTTCTCCCTAGTCCTCCCCAAAAGGGTGCATCTGTGGTCACCAGCAGTTCTGCCCTGTGCCACCAGGAGAGGGCAGCAGTCACCTAGTGTACCCTTCTGCTGCCCTGTGAATCATAGGACAGGGCCAGCTGTGGAAAAGCAGCCTGCTGACAGCCACAGCCAGCAGCATGGGCCGCCCTCACAGTTCTGTCTGGGCTCACTTAAAAGCACCTTTTGTTTTCCTCCTCTCTGTGTTTGATCCAAACACAGAGTTCTCTGTCGTGGTCATGTGGCAGCTCTCACGGAATCCTCGTCTCCTGCCCTAGACTACACCTAACCCTACCCTCTCAACACCTCTTGTTGAAGGCCCTCCTGTCCAGGTTTCCCTTCCAAGTGGAATTATTTTTTTTTAGAGACAAGATCTCTGTTGCCCAGGCTGTCCTGGAACTCCTGGGCTCAAGCAGTCCTCCCATGTCAGCCTCTAGAGTAGCTGGAACCATTTGGCACACACCACCACGCCCAACGAAGTGAATATTTTATATGCCAGCTGGCCGGTATTACACCATTCCATCCCAAATCTCCCCTCCAAACTTGGTGAAAATCATCTGGCCATTTTTACAGATTAGAACAAAAGCAAACAAGCTCTCACTCTGTCTGCCCCCAGCACGAGGCTGTCCACATGGAGGCTTTGGACGAGCTGTGTGAGGCGCTGGTGGAGACCCTGATGGCCAAGGAGTCCACCCAGGGCCACCGGAGCTATTTGCTGGTATGAGAAGGGCACCCTCCTCCCCCTCACACCCCGGTTACCCTTCCTGCACAGACAAAGTGAAAATGCGGGTGTGGGTTCAAATTCTGACTCACCCATTCTGCAGTCTTAGACATGAAGTCCATTAACCTTCTTTAGCCTGTTTCCCTGTCTGTAAATCAAGCACTTCAACAACAACAGCATGTCTCATGGGGTTGTTGGGCATTTGTCCAATAGGTGACACACACTACCTGCTTCACAAGGACCTGGTGCCCAGTCCTCAAAGAATACTTGACAGGGCTGGACATGGTGGCTCATGCCTGTAATCCCAGCACTTTGGGAGGCCGAGGAAGGTGGATCTGAGGTCAGGAGTTTGAGACCAGCCTGGCCAATATGGTGAAACCCTATCTCTAATAAAAATACAAAAATTAGGCCAGGCGTGGTGGCTCATGCCTGTAATCCCAGCACATTGGGAGGCTGAGGCAGGGGGATCACCTGAGGTCAGGAGTTTGAGACCAGCTTGGTCAACATGGTGAAACTCCATCTTTACTAAAAATACAAAAATTAGCGGGGTGTGGTAGCTGAGGCAGGAGAATCTCTTGAACCTGGGAGGTGGAGGTTGTAGTGAGCTGAGATCGTGCTATTGCACTCCGGCCTCTGCAATGAGAGCGAATCTCTCTCAAAAAAAGTACAAAAATTAGCCGGACATGGTGGCACACAACTGTAGTCACAGCTACTTGGGCGGCTGAGGCAGGAGAATTGCTTGAACCCAGGAGGCAGAGGTTGCCATGAGCCAAGATCGTGCTACTGACTCCAGCCCGGGTGACAGAGCTCAAAAAAAAAAAAAATAAGATAAAACATAGATACAGAAAACCACAAAGGAAAAACATAGCATATTGAATCATCACAAGGCAGCCACCCCTTCATAGCCACACCTGGCCCCTGGCCACCACTGACCTGTGCTCCATCGCCAGAATTCCATTGTCTCAGGAATGTTCGATGAATGGAATCCTGGGTGGCCTGAGTGTCTTTCATGCCATGTGACACCCTTGAGACCCGTGCAAGCTGTTGGTATGTCAATAGTTAGCTGCTTCTCATTGCTGAGTGGCGATTGGTCCTGTCATGGTTTATTCAGCCACATGGTGGATGGCTACTTGTCTTCTAAGCCACTTGCCTTCTGATCGCTGGACTTACTCTCTCGCCCTCTCTTGGTGCAGCCCTTGGGAGGCTTGGTCACACTCTCCGAGAGCACAGCCATCATCTCCCACGGTACCACAGGCCTGGTCATATGGGACGCCGCCCTCTACCTTGCAGAATGGGCCATCAAGAACCCAGCAGCCTTCACTAACAGGTGACCTTGGGGCACAGGGCAGGGCACTGAGGCAGGCTTACCCTGGTGCAGTTGAAGACACGGTCCCCTTTCCTCCCACCAGGACTGTCCTAGAGCTTGGCAGTGGTGCCGGCCTCACAGGCCTGGCCATCTGCAAGATGTACCGCCCCCTGGCATACATCTTCAGCGACTGTCACAGCCAGGTCCTCGAGCAGCTCCGAGGGAATGTCCTTCTCAATAGCCTCTCATTAGAGGCAGACATCACTGCCAACTTAGACAGCCCCAGGGTGACAGTGGCCCAGCTGGACTGGGACGTAGCGACGGTCCATCAGCCCTCTGCCTTCCAGCCAGATGTTGTCATTGCAGCAGGTAATGCCCAGCCCCAGGCATCCTGTGCAGGCGGTGTCCTTGCAGCTCTACCCAGCCCTCGGCTCTGGGAAAAGGGAACAATGGACGCTGTCAGGAATGGACATGATGGGGCTTCCAGAAGAGGTACTCTGGGCCTCCAGGGTGACATCAAAGGACAGGCGTGCCTCTTAAGGTGACCTTCAAGCCACAGACCTCTTGTTGGAGACAGGCATACTCCCGTTTCAGTCATCACCACATGGCTCTGTCCCAGAGCCATGCCCTGTGTCCTTCAGAGACCACAGGAGGAAAACAACCACTTCTGGGATGAGGACAGGGCCCTTGAGAGAAGGTGGTGTTTGGCTGGGCCACCGAAAACCCCTCACCCCTGCCAGCACACTCAGTCCCCTCTCTGGTGGAACAGAGCTCTGTCTGTGGTCCTGGGTCCAAGCCCTGAAACCCAGAGGTCCAGCGCTGGCCAGGGGCACAGGCCCAACCCCTCAAGCCAGCAGACCAATCGGCAGACACCTGAAACACGAAGTTCATAGCAGGGTCAGGCTTTCTGTCATTCAAAGCCCTCTAGATAGGCCGAGAACCAGAGCTGGTTTTTTAAGGAACACCAGTGAGTCTGGAGATTTTTTTCTTTTGCTTCGGTCTTTTGCAGCTTTCTCTACTAAGGGTTCTCCTTTTTCACCCAAGTAATTGCCTTTCCATCTAATGGCCCAAATGGTCAAATGGCATCTAATAGTCTCATATGACCGCTGCCTCTCTGGCCTCGCCCTGCTGCTGAGGTCAGTATGAACTGGAACTTTCCACTTGTCCCTTTCAGTAACCTGAAGCTTTCACCGTAGACGTGCTGCATTGCCCAGAAGCCATCGTGTCACTGGTCGGGATCCTGCGGAGGCTGGCTGCCTGCCAGGAGCAGCAGCGGGCTCCTGAGGTCTACGTGGCCTTTACCGTCCGCAACCCAGAGACGTGCCAGCTGTTCACCACCGATCTAGGTGAGCCCCCACGCCCACCTGGGCCTGCATGGTCCCCAAGCTGTCCCTGCGGGACTCCAGTGGAAGTGAAAGAACTGGGCGCCGGGGAAAAGCTAGGATGCCCCACACTCCCACACCATGCGGTGAACTCGGGCAGAGGCCGGTGAGCAGGGTGGGCTTGGGGTGTAGGGGGCTTGCGGCAGGAGGAGGGCGGCTCAGCACAGGGAGGGAGGGTCTGAGCCCAGCAGCCCTACTATGTGCTTCAGAGCAGGGTTCCCTAAGCCCTTGGGCCTTGGTTTCATCTATAAAATGGAGGTGGTGGGAGGGGCACTCGGGGTCAGGGCTGGACACAGCTGTGGCCTGCAGGACGCTGGAGCACAGGCTGTACAGGCGGATCCACCACGCCACTGTCCTGAGCACCCAGTTGATGGAAGACGAGCAGGTGACTATAGAGAAGGGGAACTTCTCAGTGGGCCAGCCACTGTCCTCAGACCTGACGTTTGTCAGCCCCCAGCACCTGTGAGGGTGTGCTGTCATTGTCCCATCTCACCGACAAAGACACTAGGACACACAGAGGCCAAGCGACCCTCGAGCTCCTGCAGACTACAGCCCAGCCACCAGGCTCTCGTGCCTCCACACTACACCCAAGCCTCCCAATGCCACCAGCCTCTGCCCCAGCTCCCCCTGAGCACAGTCCCTCCTGGCAGCCATGTGCACAGATGCACCCGCAGCAGCCTCTGCCTGCACACAGAGACACAGACAACCCAGTGCCTGTCCACGTGGGGCAGCCCGTTAACTACAGAGCCAACAAACAAGCCAGCACATGAAGGCATACCGGGTTCCACTACAGAGTCCCGCACAACCTCGCACAGGAGGCTGGCTGGGCGCGGGGCTCAGGCCTGTCATCCCGGCACTTTAGGAGGCTAAGGAAGGAAGACTACTTGACCCCAGTGGTTCAAGAAAAACCTGGGCCACATAGTGGGACCCTATCTTCACAAAACATACAGAAACTAGCCAGATGTGGTTGCACACGCCTGTAGTCCCAGCTACTCAGGAGGCTGAGGTGGGAGGATGGCTTGAGCCCACGAGGTGGAGGCTGCAGTGAGCCCTGATCTCACCACTGCACTCCAGCGTGGGCAACAGAGCAAGACCCTGTCTCAAAAAAGCAAAAAGAAAAAAAAAAAAAGGAAGTCTTTCTTCAGATACTTACGTGAAAAAAAACCTGCAGTATCTTTTAAGTGAAAAAAAAACAGTGCCAAGCAGCACACATAGTATAAGCCCCCGCCCACCTTTTTTTTTTTTTTTTTGTTTTTGAGACAGAGTCTGGCTTTGTATTGCCCAGGCTGGAGTGCAGTGGTGCCGTCTCAGCCCACTGCAACCTCCCACCTCCCAGGTTCAAGCTATCCTCCCATCTCAGCCTCCTGAATAGCTGGGACTACAGGCGCGTGCTACCATGCCTGGCTAATTTTTGTATTGTTTGTAGAGTTGAGGTTTCACCATGTTGACCAGGCTGATCTTGAACTCCTGACCTCAAGCGATCTGCTGTCTCAGCCTCCCAAAGTGTTAGGAATACAGGCGTGAGCTACTGCGCCCAGCCCCAGTTTTGTTTAAAAACTAATAATAATCACCCACACATGGTTATGAGTACCTATATTCCAACTACTCAGGAGGCTGAGGCGGGAGGATGGCTTAAGCCCAGGAGTTTGTGGCCACCTTGAGTAACATAGCAAGACTTCATCTCATAAAAAATTTATCACAATAATCATTTTCACATAAGTATACCTATAGGGGAAAACCTAGAACATATATATAGCAGGCTTGTCCAACCTGTGGCCCAACACAAATCTGTAAACTTTCTTAAAACAATATGAGGTTTTTTTGTGATTTTTTTTTTATTTTAGCTCAACAGCTATTCTAGCTTTAGTGTATTTTATGTGTGGCCCAAGGCGATTCTTCTTCTTCCAATGTGGCGCAGGGAGGCCAAAAGATTGGACATCCATGATATACACGTTAACAGGTGCCATCCTTGGATGACAGGATTATAGAGATTTCTACACGTTCATATCTGTACTACGTCATTTTTATAAATACGCATTTTCCACTTGTAACAAAAAAACGTGATTGAAAATCATCCCGGGTCACAGTATCTCATGCCTGTAATCCCAACACTGTAAGAGGCTGAGGCTTTGGGAGGCTGAGGTGAGCAGATCACCTGAGGTCAAGAGTTCAAGACCAGCCTGGCCAACACGGTGAAACCCTATCTCTACTAAAAACACAAAAATTATCCAGGCGTGGTGGTGCATGCCTATAATACCAGCTACTTGGGAGGCTGAGGCAGGAGAATCACTTGAACCTGGGAGGCGTTGCAGTGAGCTGAGATTGCACCACTGCACTCCAGCCTGGGGAACAGAGTAAAACTCCATCTAAAAAAAAATAATAAAAGAGGCTGAGGCAGGAGCATCACTTGAGGCCATGCGTTCAGGACCCCATCTCTACAAAATAAAAAAATTACTGGCATAGTGGCATGCATCTGTCATCCCAGCTACTCAGGAAGTGGGAGGATTGCTAGAGCCCAGGAGTCAAGGCTGTAGTGAGCAATGACTGTGCCACTGCACTCCAGTCTGGGTGACAGAAGAAGATTGTATCAAAAAAAAAAAAAAAAAAAGAATCATTCTGGCTAATGGCTCTTCAGACATCTGTGCTTATGAGAACACCAGCCACTTCTAAGCTTTGTGTGTGTGTGTGTGTTTTGAGATGGAGTCTCACTCTGTCACTCAGGCTGGAGTGCAGTGGCACAATCTCGGCTCACTGCAACCTCCGCCTCCTGGGTTCAAGCAGTTCTCCTGCCTCAGCCTCCCAAGTAGCTGGGACTACAGGCACCCGCCATCGTGCCTGGCTAATTTTTGTATTTTTGTAGAGATGGGGTTTCACCATGTTGGCCAGGCTGGTCTCGAACTCCTGATGACAAGTGATCCGCCCGCGTAGGCCTCTCAAAGTTTTGGGATTACAGGCATAAGCCACTGTGCCTGGACACTTTCTAAGCTTTGTGAAGAGTGAGTTGACTGAGCAGCCAGGTAGATGTGGGTTCAGATCTCTGCTTCTGTCCTGCTGTGCCAAGTGCTGGGGCAGACGCGGGCAGAGAGTGGACAGCGGCATGGTGCCTGCTGCTAGCCATTTCTATGTAAAACCAGATTTCTGGTCCCATCCTGGTGGCCAATTCTAGGTACCTGGCTGGGCCTGGGAACCTGTGAAACAAGTAAACTGACTTAGACACCCCCTACCCCGCCAGGCCTGTCCTAGCAGCCCCACACAAACGCTCACGTCCTGTCCCCAAACACCGCCATCCTCAAGCACGTGCTCTGTTTCCAGGCTGGGCTGGTATCATATGGGAAGCGGAAGCTCATCATGACCAGAAACTGTTTCCCTATGGAGAGCACTTGGAGATGGCAATGCTGAACCTCACACTGTAGGACTCACACAGGACTCCAACGGGACTGTGAGAATCAAGTCACTCTCGTGGGAAGAATTTTTATATGGGAAAGCGGATAAAACTTTCATTGTACTGGAATGTTTGGAGAATGTTAAATTCCAAATCAGAAACCACAAACTGCCCTCTAATAAGACATCGGCTATCTAAGCGTGTGGGTGCCCCCTTTCTGCCAGCAGTTCTGGTTCTTACAAAAATCACCATAAATCAGACATGAAAATTCTGGCTTTTTGCAGATAAAAACGTGTGTATCAAGTATGACGTTCCCCCAACGTGGACACACTTGGTTCCTCAGAAAACCAAGCCCACTGCAGCTGCCACATCCCTGGACACACTTGGTTCCTCACAAAGCCAAGCCCTCTGCAGCTGCCACATCCCTGGACACACTCGGTTCCTCACAAAGCCAAGCCCGCTGCAGCTGCCACATCCCTGGGCCTATGGTGCAGCAGGTGCTTTTTTCAAGGCAGGGATCAAAGTGTTAGGAACACAGCAGAAAAGTGACACCTGGAGACCAAATGCAGGATGAGGAGTACTGCAGAGGTCACAGGGAAGTCACAGAACAGTAATACGCTAACAGGGGCATGGGGCGTGAAGAACAGAAGAAGACAGGAAGCGTTTCAGAGACTCCAAAGAAGAAATCAGGGCCAACCACAGCTTCCCGGGTCATTCACCAGGTGGCACCACTGCCGTCATTTCAGCTTCTGGCCACTGGGAGGCGCTGCTCGAAAGGGTTTGCCCTGACACTCCAAGAAGCTGCGGGAAGGACAGCAGGGGCCCTGGGGTTTTAGCCTCTGGCCCAGGAGTTATGTGTCCATAACCAAAGGGAGCACAGTCTGCACCCAGCTCTCATCCCATCAGAGCTGCTGCGACTCCTGCAGGTTCTTCCGGAACTGGTTTAGCTTGCCTGCAGGATCAGGAAAGTTTGAGAAAAGCATCTGCAAAATACTAAAGAGCAGAGCTTACCTCATTGCCTGTGCCCCCCCCATCCCAGGTCACCACCTGGCTGACACCTGGCTCCCCGACCCAACAACAACCCCTCCCAAGTCCCTAACTCCCTCACTTGGACTTGAGACCCTTCACACCCCAGCAGCGCTCCGCCTCCAACTTGACATCATGCTTTCTGGAAACTTCCCTGTATGCCCCACTTTCCCACACTTGGTGCGCTGGAGCACCTTCCGGCCTCTACATGCTGTGCGTTCCCCTGTGAGCACCCTCCTCTCGGCCTCTGGCCAACACAGTCCCACCCATCTGTGGGTAACAAGGGGGTGTGGGTGTTCTTTTCAGCCTTGCTAAACTGTCTGAATCAAGGATCACAAACTACAGCCTGCAGGCGAAATCCAGCCCACAGCCTGTGTTTGTAAATAAAGCTTTATTGGAACAAAGCCACACCCCTTAATCTACAGATGATCTGTGGCTACTTTCACACCACAACAGAGTACCATGGTTGTGACAGAGACTGAGGGACCCAGTCTAAATGACTTCTGACCTGGACCTTTACTGAAAATCCTCCCAATCATTCTGTTGACAAGAATGATGTATTACTTTTTGCAATAAGAAACAAGTAACCTTTGCAGAATTCCACCCATCTTTCAAGGCTGGTCCCAGAAGTTCCCTTAGCCCACGCACCTACCTGATCCTGATCACTTCCTAAACTGCAGCCTGGCCCACCCGGCTCCAGCATCATTTGTGGAGTGTCAGCTCCATAAATCCAGAGGGCAGGTGGCATTGTGTCTTAACTTTCCCGAGCCTACTGTACTGAAACAGGACAGCAGAGTAGGCCAGCCTCTGTGACTTCTGCTCCCTCCCTAGCTTTTCCACCAGACCCCCCATGGTCCCACCCTGGCTGTGGGAAGCAGGGATCAGGGAGTGTGGCTCGGGGCCAGTCTCCAGAACCCTGCCCACCCTGGCGTGGTGGCAGACATGGCTACCTGCAGCTGAGCTGCCAGTTCCTCTGAGTCCTCAAAGACCAGGCCATTTTCTTCATGTTTCACTGCTCATGTAAACCGCAGAGAGAACCAAGGGAGCCTGAGAGCTGCCTGGAGAAGACACCAGACCCCTGGGGTGCCCAGCTGGGCCCCCACCCACCCCACGCTCAAGCCAGGCTGGGGGTTGGAACAGGGGGTGTGGTTTCTGGGAGCTGGTTCTTAGATTTGGCATCTGAAGGGTATAAAGGCCTGGGGGGGTGCACATCAAAATGGCCAAACCGATTTGAGGAGGGAGCCTTAAGGAGGGTTTGTACCTTCTGTGCTGGATGCTCTTCAAGGACTGAAGAATTATTTTTGCATGTTTTTCTAAATTCCATGGCCATGGAACAAGTAAAGGCAACTCCCTGGGGACTGGTTCAGCACATAAAAGATGACTTTTCTAGGACACCAGATTTGATCCCGACATTCCCTGAGCTCAGCTCACACGAGGGGCTCGCATCCCTGAATCCCATCCAGAGGCCGGCTCCTGAGCAGGGGCCAAGGGCTCAACTTGTGCTGGGGTTACTGCTTCTAGAATCTCCTCTAACGCCACCCTTCCAAACACTCGTCTATGCTGGGTGGAGTGAGGCCACAGCTTGACACTCATTTAACTGATTCAAACCCAGCACGTGAGCTTGACCAAAAGGGACATGGTGGGAGAGAAAAACAAAGAAAACCATGTAAGCCTGGAGGCAATTCCCGCCAATTCTACTCTAGGAGCAAAAGCCCCGAGTGGAGTTCTAGTATTTAAGGTGCTTTTTTTTTTCATATTAGGTTGGTGCAAGAGTAATTGCCATTTTTAATGGCAAAAACCGTAATTACTTTTGTACCAACCTAAATATAACATGAGTTCTAAATGGAAGCAACTACTTCAGTGAGGCTCAGCCCAGGCACAGTAACCGCAGGGCTCCTCCTCATGGCCTCCAGTGTGTGCTAGACTGACCGAGGGGCAGGGCCTCACTGTGGGCAGCTCACTCTGCACTGCTTCCCCCTCAGCGGTGGATCTGTGAAGCTATCGCCAGAAAGATTCGGGTTCTGCTCCTACCACTTGAAGTTCACGGCACACGCAGGCAAACAGCCCCTGAACATGTCCACCACCTTCATGGGCAGGTCCAGGCCACTGGAGGACGTGTGCAGACAGACACCCAGGTCCACCAACCCTGCTAGGCAAGAGGGGTGGGTCAGAGCGCTGGTCTCTGCCCTGGGAACACATATCCTCCCAGCACAGTGAGACAACATCCCCCAAGGGGAGTGAAAATTGGATAAGACCCCCGACAGCCCCAAGCACAAGCGGCTTAAGCTGGCCAAGCAGCCACACGGCCTGGCTGGGACATCTGAAAATGTAAGCTGACACTTCTTATACGTAACCACAATTTGTTTTTTGTTGTTGTTGTTGTTGTTGTTTTGTTTTGTTTTGAGACAGAGTCTCACTCTGTCACCCAGGCTGGAGTGCAGTGGCACAATCTCAGCTCACTGCAACCTCCACCTCCCAGGTTCACCTCCCGCCTGTAATCCCAGCATTTTGGGAGGCCAAGGCGGGTGGATCACCTGAGGTCAGGAGTTCAAGACCAGCCTGGCCAACATGGTGAAACACCATCTCTACTAAAAAAAATACAAAATTAGCGAAGCGTCATGGCAGGTGCCTGTAATCCCAGCTACTCAGGAGGCTGAGGCAGGAGAATCGCTTGAACCCGGGAAGGCAGAGGTTGCAGTGAGCCAAGATCACGCCATTGCACTCCAGCCTGGGCTACAAGAGCGAAACTACGTCTCAAAATAATAATAATAATAATAATAATAATAATAATAATAATAATAAACCACAGCACATCCACCACAAACCAGCTGTCAGTGTGAAAATAAAGCCAAATAGCTTAACATTTCTAAAGACTAGCTGGGGCCAGGCATGATGGCTCACGCCTGGAATCCCAGCACTTGAGAGGCCAAGGCAAGAGGATCACTTGAGGTCAGGAGTTCAAGACCAGCCTGGCCAACATGGTGAAACCCTGTCTCTACTAAAAATACAAAAATAAGCCAGGTGTTGTGGCGGGCTCCTGTAATCCTGTAATCTAGTTGGGAGGCTGAAGTGGAAGAATCGCTTGAACCCAGGAGGCAGAGTTTGCATGAACTGAGATCGTGCACTCCAGCCTAGGCAACGGAACAAGACTATCTAAAACAAAGACTAGCTGGAGAATCCTGCCAGGGAAAGGCCCTCAGCCTCCAACTGCTCTGCTCACTCGAAGCTGGAAGATGCGGCTCTAGAGACCCATCAGGACGAAGCCACGACTCCCCACTTGGAGAAATCAACGGGGAAAGAGATGGAGGCAAAGGAGAACCATCTCACTGGGAGAGGCGACGCTGTTTGACACATCGTCCCTGTACCTCCCAAAGCCACTGCCCTCCCACACCTGGGCAACAGTGGCCCCAACCCCAGGCACAGCCCTCCTGCAGGAAGGAAGAGGACTGAATGGAGGGCGTGGCCGACTGAAAGGACGTGGCCTCCTCAAACCCCTTGGTAAAGGGCCTCTGGGGCCACCTGGCAGGGAGGGGCTGGCACACCAGGAAGTACCCTCCACCCGGGAGTTCAGCCAGAGCCCAGGTCCTGTCCGCAAGTGGCCTCCAGAGCCACCTTTTCAGAAAATGTACATCCCGCCCACACCTGCTCCCCCTGCTTAAGGCCCCGCCTCCTCCCTGAGCCTCCTGCTGGCCTCTCACCTAGAAGCGGGGTTAGTCCTTGGCCCTCCAGCCAGGGGGTGCAGACCTGGATGTGCTGGAAATGCTTCTGGTGGATGAGGTGGCTGTAATACTCCCTCAGAGGCCCTTTGCCTTCACAGAGAAGAGCAGACACTGCCGTGGACCCGTCTCTGTCCCTGCCACATGGCCCCAGGCCCAAGACACTCCCCGCTAGGAGGGATCCCTTTCCCAGAAACTCCACCCCTCAGCAGCTCCAGTCAGGCCCTATCTGGGCCCTTCCAGAAGCAACCCAGGAGCCCGGAGACCTGCAGGGGTGTGTGCACCCTGACCCCTGACACATAGCCCTGCACCTGCAACCAGCTGGCCTCGGGCTGCAAACAAGGCGGGGTAAGCACTAGCCTGGCACCCGACCGCCCACTGGGTGAGCCCAGCCTTCTGTCCGTGTTGTGCGCAGGGGACACGAGGACTCCCCCTGCCCTGGCACAGCCCTCAGAGCACATGGCGCAGGTTCCAAGCTGCCCCTGCCCTGCCACAGCCCCCAGAGCACATGGCGCGGGTTCCAAGCCGCCCCTGCCCTGCCACAGCCTCCAGAGCACATGGCGCGGATTCCGAACCACTCCTGGAAGCCTAGAGGCCAGAGGAGGGAGAAGAGCAGGACCAGCAGCTGGCCCAGACCCCGCCTCTTCCCACACCGCTTCCACTTTTCTCCCTCTTCACTGAGTCAACTTGAAAGGGCTTAGCAACAGTAACTGTGGGACAGGGGCTCTTCCGTTTGAAAAATTAAAAAAGGCTTGGTTAAGGCACCAATGACATGGCCGGGCACAGTGGTTCATATCTATAATTCCAGCATATTGGGAGGCCAAGGCGGGTGGATCACCTGAGGTCAGGAGTTCAAGACCAGCCTGGCCAACATGGTGAAAACCTGTTTCTACTAAAAATACAAAAATAAGCTGGATGTGGTGGGCAACTGTAGTCCCAGCTACTCGGGAGGCTGAGGCATGAGAATTGCTTGAATGTGAGACGCGGAGGTTGCAGTGAGCTGAGATCGCACCGCTGCACCCCAGCCTGGGCAACAGAGACTTTGTCTCAAAAAAAAAAAAAAAAAAAAAAAGACACCAATGACGTAACAACAAAAAAAAAGATGCTTGGAAACTACTGAAAAAGTAGAAAGCTTGGTATCCACAGATTCAAATCTGGGCTCCCTGCCCTGCTGTGAAACCCTCTGAGCCTCAGTTTCCCACATGTCAAGCAGTATAAGACCCTATGGCAGAGAGCTGCAGTGAGGATTAAGGAGACAAGATCGTGGGAAGCACAGGGTAAACGCTGCGTATCCCTCCCCCTCTGCCATCCCCCAACCAAACAGACACCCAGGGTCCCAGGCGGTACCTGTTATCACACAGATGAGAGAAGGAAGGTTGTGTCCGTGAAGAGTCAGTTGTTCAAACTCTGTGTGTAAAAAAAGAAACAATTCTACATGGAATTTCTGATAGAATTTTTTTTTTTTTTCAGACAGACTCTTGCTCTGTCACCCAGGCTGGAATCCAATAGCGTGATCTCAGCTCACTGCAGCCTCTGCCTCCCGGGTTCAACTAATTCTCATGCATCAGCCTCCCAAGTAGCTGGGATTACAAGCGCCCACCACCATACCTAGCTAATTTTTGTATTTTTAGTAGAGACAGTTTTCATCATGTTGGCCAGGTTGGTCTCGAACTCCTGACCTCAGGTGATCTGCCTGCCTCGGCCTCCCAGAGTTCTAGGATTACAGGTGTGAGCCACCATCCCCATTCAGAAAAAAATTTTTAAATAAACAATAACCAGAGTCACCTGGTCAGGTGGAGAAAGTGCACTGCTCTGGCAGGGAGTCCCCCAGCCTCTGTGAGATACTCTCCTGGAGGGGGCATTTCAGCCTGAGCGCCTGGTCACTCAATGACCCAAATGGGGATTCAGGGAGGCCCACCTCCACCACCCCTACTGTCCCCAGGCTGCCCCACCCAGTAGCCTGGGACAGGAACATGTTGCAGGCCAGGCAAGCAGCTCACAGTTCAGTGGCCCCGACAAGCCCAGCACTCCTCACCGCAGCCACACAACTACTTTCTAAAGCTTCCAGCAGGACAGAGAAGTCTTCGTCCTCTATGAGAAGAGAATTCAATATCAGTGGCCTGTTTCTAGACAGCACTCTTCCAGCTCACACACCCTCCCCTTCTCATTGAGACCATGGTGGGGTGGGGGCATGAAGGACTGGCAGGAGTGAGGAGAACACAGGTTGGCCAGGTGCCCGTCACACCAACCCTAAGTGCCCCAGGGGTCGTGCAGAGCTGTCCAGCTTGTGCTGCTGACCGGCAGAGCTGGCCGCTCATGGAGACGTGTCACCAGCCTGCTCCCAGCATCCCGCTCTGTGAAGGCCGACCGCTCTGTGGATGGGTCCTCAGGTTCTGAGCTGAAGGAGCAGAAAAAAACCCTGTGAGAGGCCACAGAGCAGGCCCAGGACCCAGAACGGGCATCTCCTGCCATGGCGAGTCCTGCAGACTCCCAACGGTTGGGGTGCCCGGCCACATCAGCAGCACCAGTCCACCCCTGCCATCCGGGGCCTGGGCTTGCTTTCTCTAATATTGTTGCTGGGTGCTAAGGTTACAACAGCAAAGAAGACTGACTCATTCCTTTTCTCCACGGGACTTACTGTCTTATCATCCCCTGGACTCAAGATGAGCATGCTAGGACGCCTTCCCACACCACCCCAGCTTACCCAGGTGCCCACCTCAGGGTGTGTGGACCTGCACAAAGGTCCCCTTCTTAGCCCCGTGAGACACCCCAGGGGACACACAGGTCCACAGATCCTGCCGCAGGCCTGGGAATCCACTGGCAGGAGAGTAAGACAGTGCAGGGGTCCACAAACATTTCCTAAAAGGCCAGAGAGTAAATACTTCAGGCTTTGCGGGCCACAGGTTCTCTGTTGCAAAACGCAATTCTGCTATTGTAGCTCAAAGGCGGCTGTAGACAACTCAGAAGGCAATGAGTGTGTTGTGTCCCAATGAAACTTGATTTACAAAAGCAGGAGACTGGCCTGTAGCCTTAGTTTGCCAACCCCTGGATGAGTGGGTTCCCAGGTCTGCAGTGAGAAGGGGAGAGGCCAGGGCAGTGGTGAGCAGGAGAGAAGGCAGCTGAGGATGGCAGGCCTACCGGGCCCTGAACGGAGAGTGCATGCCGCCCAGCTTCATGAAAAGCCGGTGCTGCAGGTCCAGAGGTGTCTCTTTAAAGAAAGATGCCGGCTTGTCATAGACGGTCACAGCCCTGCAATGAAATCATGGCAGGTCTATTGGGAGGGCTGAAGAAAGGCCTCAGGAATAGAGGACTCAGAGGCTCCAGGAAAAGAAGGACGCTTGGGGAATCCAGACGATGACAAGAAGAAGCCTTGCAATCACTTGGGAATGCACAGAGAGACGTCTTAGGACCAAAACTGCCTGGACCCCCTGGCTGGCTGGGAAAGAAACTCTGCCCTCTCCTCTCCCGGCTTCCCCAAATTTTCCCATAATGTTGCCAAGCATTAGTCCAGCGTGGAGGCTACTTTCTGCTCAAACCACTCATTTGGGTCCCGCGCCCAGCATCACCCATCCTCAGTAAAACAACCTTTATTTCCTTCTTCCTGGTTTCCAGAAAGTTCCCCTAAAGCCCTGAGGAATCACCGAATGAAAGGGGCTTTTTACAAACAGGAAACTCAAGTGGAGTGCCAATACACAACATGGATTGCACCAGGCTAGGTCTAAGATAAAGCCAGACTGTGGACAACAGGACAGATAAGACCCAACGTGGCTCTGCACTGCCTGGGACTGTTATTGTGTGGAGGAATGTCTTAGTCTGTTGCTCCTGTGGATGTAGCTAAAGCACGAACCAGGAGTTTTCATCCTTTTTTTTTTTGAGATGGAGTCTCTCTCTGTCACCCAGGCTGGAGTGCAGTGGTGAGATCTCGGCTCACTGCAAGCCCCGCCTCCCGGGTTCATGCCATTCTCCTGCCTCAGCCTCTGGAGGAGCTGGGACTACAGGCGCCAACCACCACGCCTGGCTAATTTTTTGTATTTTTAGTAGAGACGAGGTTTCCCTGTGTTAGCCAGGATGGTCTCGATCTCCTGAGCTCGTGATCCGCCCGTCTTGGCCTCCCAAAGTGCTGGGATTTTAGGCGTGAGCCACCGCGCCCGGCCCTCTTCATCCTTAGAAAGCAGTTAGAAAGACACCTGAGAACCAATCCCAAACTGCAGCCTTCCACAGAACCTTCTGGAACCTTCTGGAATGCAACTAATTATTGCCAGAGGGTCTTTGATGAGAGTCTACTCTCCACCATTTGTCTTCAAAGAGAATACCCACATATTCTCTTTCCGTGGAAAGGTAAGTTATTGGAGTTTATGCAGTATGGTATATTAATTGAGAGCTTTACTTCAAAGAATGTCACGTTTACGATTCAGTCTCACAGACTGGGTTAAAAAGGCAGTGTTGACTATTAAGTTGTAAATTACTATGATGATCATTATTATTGAAGCAAGCTGTGAGAAATGAGCATTATCTTACAATATCTGCATTTTAGTGAACCTGAAGGAAGAGTGTATTTGCTGGAATTACAGAAGCCTGAGAACCACAGGGGAATTCTCACTGCGGGGTATTCAGGGTCCAAAGCTGATTCTATTTTGCATGCTCAATCCTTCCTCAATTTATCTTTATTACTTTCTTTATTTTTTGAGACAGGGTCTTACTCTGTCGCCAAGGCTGGAGTGCCTTGGTGCTATCTCAGCTCACTGCAACCTCGCCTCCCGGGTTCAAGTGATTCTCCTGCCTCAGCCTCCGGCGTAGCTGGGATTTCAGGCACCCACCACAAAGCCCAGCTAATTTTTGTATTTTTAGTAGAGACGGGATTTCACCATGTTGGCCAGGCTGGTCTCGAACTCCTGACCTCAGGTAACCCTCCTGCCTCGGCCTCCCAAAATGCTAGGATTATAGGCATGAGTCACCGTGCCCGGTCCTCAATTTTATTTTTCTATTTATTTATTTATTTATTTATTTATTTATTTAGAGATGGATTTTCACTCTTGTCCCCCAGGCTGGAGTGCAGTGGCGTGATCTTGGCTCACTGCTACTTCTGCCTCCAGGATTCAAGCAATTCTCCTACCTCAGCCTCCCGCGTAGCTGGAATTATAGTCACGCACCCCTAAGCCTGGCTAATTTTTGTATTTTTAAGTAGAGACAGGGTTTCACCATGTTGGCCGGGCTGGTCTCAAACTCCTGACCTCAGGGGATCCACCTGCCTCGGCCTCCCAAAATGCTGAGATTACAGGTGTTAGTCACTGCACCTGGCCCTTCAATTTAATTTTAATAAAATTATCAAGGAAATAAGCCACAAAAGGACAATGTGCAGACTTTAGAACAGAGCTGTCCAATAGAAGTATAATGTAATCCACATGTGTAACATTAAATAATTTAGTCACCACATTAGAAAAAGTAAAAGGGGTGAAATGAATTATCCTAGTAAACTTTAACCAATAAATTCAAAATATTATTATTTCAACATTAATGAATACTTAAAAATTCTTAATGAATATTTTATGGTTTTTTTTTTTTTTTTTTTTTTTTTTTTTGCTTATGAAGGCTTGGAAATCTAGTGTATATTTTACACTAACAGCATATCTCAATTGAGATGGCCACATCTCATGTGCCCAGTAGCCACGTGTGGCCTGAGGCCATGACTCTGGGCAATACAGCTTTAGGTGAGTCTAGGGCAGGGCAGAGGGCGGCACCTGGGATCAGGTGTGGAGCCTGGGGCCTTGTTTAGCCCCCTCTGGTGAGGGCACTTTCTTTCCATAAAACCCAGGTCAAGCATGCCTCACAAAGGGGACAGTGGAGGTGCTTCAGTTTACTTGGGAGCTTGGCCTCTCCAGCTTGCCTTCCTACTGCCTGGAAGAAGATTGGTGTCCTCTTGCCTTCTCTAGCCCCTTTCACAAGAACCCTCCCAGAATTTAGTCCTATGAAGGGCCAGGGGTGGAAGGAGTCACCCACACAATGACAGGACCCACCAGCAATACCAGAAGTTGGCCAGCCCTACTCATCCAAATTCCTTTCTGCCAGCTGGACATCACAAGGATTTCAGACTGCCATCCTGTGGCAACTCCATTTTGGGGTCTGGGGATGTAAGGGTTACTGTATTAGTCCATTCTCACTCTGCTAATAAAGACATACCTGAGGCTGGGTAATTTATAAAGAAAAAGAGGTTTCATGGACTCACAGATCCATATGATGGGGGAGGCCTCATGATTATGGCAGAAGGTGGAGAAGGAGCAAAATCACATCTTACATAGCAGCAGGCAAGAGAGTTGTGCAGGGGAGCTCCCCTTTATAAAACCATTAGATCAGGCAGGGCACAGTGACTCACATCTCTAATCACAGCACTTTGGGAAGCCAAGGTGGGTGGATCACCTGAGATCAGGAGTTTGAGACCAGCCTGACCAACATGTTGAAACCCCATCCCTAATAAAAATACAAAAATTAGCCAGGCGTGATGGCTCATGCCTGATGTCCCAGATTCTCGGGAGGCTAAGGCACGAAAATTGCTTAAATCCAGGAGGCAGAGCTTGCAGTGAGCTGAGATCCTGCCACTACACTCCAGCCTGGGCAACAGAGTGAGACTCGGTCTCAAAAAAAGAAAAAAAGAATTAGATCTTGTGAGACTTATTCAATGCCATGGGAACAGCTGGGGAAAGACCCACCCCATGATTTAGTTACTTCCCACTAGGGCCCTCCCACAGCATGTGGTGATTATGGGAACTACAATTAGTGATTTTGGTGGGGACACAGCCACACCATATCAGTTACTGAGCTGGGCATCTTCTTCCTTGAATGCATATTGGCCTCTGAGGCACTTCCTGGTTAACCTCATTCCACAGCTGAGAAAACCCAGGCTTGGCACAGGCAAGGGATCTGACCCAACGTCTCCCATCTTATTAGTGGAAGGACCAAGACTGGACCCACAACTGTGCTCCTGTTTTGAGTCACCATGCTGCCCCCAAGATCAGATCTCAAAACAAGCAGACATGGGGGCTCAGAAAGTCCCCAGCCTAGAACTTTCCTGTCAACCGAATGACACTAAAGGCTAAGCTGGCTGCTTATTATTCTGGATTCACACTAGAATGACCTTGGGGTGTGTTTCACACATGCCGATGTCTGGAGTTTCACCCCCAGCTAACTGACTATGAATCTCTGGGTTGGGGCCTGGGCACTGATATTCATGCAGAGCTTCTGAGATAGTCCTATTGCATTGCCAAGGTCGACACCTGAAGAAACATTGCACACTTTTTCATTCATTTAGTTATTAAATAGGTAATATTTATTATTATTTTTCCAGACATGGAAGCGTTGCAAGAATAGTACAAAGACATCCTTTATACCCTTCGCTGAGATTCCCCAGTGCTACCATTTTACCCCATTTGCTTTATTATTTTCTAAGTGGCAGATGAGTTATCCTTTACCCCTAAATATTCCTATGTATTCCTTCATAACAAGGACTTTCTCTTATCTAACCAATGCAATGATCAAAATCAGGAAACTAACCCTGCTACAATACGGTTTTCTAATGTATGGACCTCATTCAGATTTCGCCAGTTAACCCAATGATGTACATTGGAGCAAACGATCATCCCAGATCATGCATTATTTTCAGTTGTTGTGTCTCTGTAGGTCCCTTTCAACCTGGAACAGCTCCTCAGTTTTTCTTTATCTTTCATGGTATTGGCATTCTTGAAGAACGCAAGATGGTTATTTGTTAGAATGTCCCTTACTTTGGATTTGGCTGATGTTTCTTGGCGGTGATGGGACTATCACAGCAATGGTGTCATGTTGTCTGTGCATCGCATCAGGAGGGACATGCTGATGGTTTACCCCATTACACCAAAGTGAATGTTGATCGTTCAGTGAAGGTGGGCGCAGGTTCATTGCATTATATTTCAGAAGCCATCATCAGCCATACTCGCTCTGATTAACCGATCATCTTATGTAGCCATTTATCTAACAAGGCTGTAAGGGTCTTGAACTCAGGGTAAGCAAGCCTTAAAGCAGAAGAGAAGAAAGAAAGGAAGGCACTGGAACCTGGAGCTTTGGCAAAGGGGGCAGGTGTGCGGAACACACCAAAATGTTGCTCCTGGCATTAGGATGAAGAGGAAGGAGAACATTCTATCTAGAAGGGGTTTGAGGTTAGCCAGAAGGGTGTGGGAGAGTCAGAGTCTGCCCACTTGCAGTTTTGCTGAGGGCTACACTGTGGTAGACAGGTCTTTCATTGCTGCTTTTGAAAATTTTGTTTCACAATCCTTCATCTAAAACAGAGCAATTCCCTTTATCTAAGTTTTGGCCCCACTTTGCTTCATCTGTCTTCTCTTCTCTTATTTTTAGAGACAGGGCCTTGCTCTGTTGCGCAGGCAGGAGTGCAGTGATGTGATCATAGGTCACTGCAGCCTTGACCTCCTGGGCTCAAGCAATCCTCCTGCCTTAGCCTCCTGGGTAGCAGGGACTACAGGGGTGCACCACTGCACCTGGCTAATTTATTTTATTTAGTTTAGTTATTGTAGAGACGAGGTCTCACTTTGTTGCCCAGGCTGATCTTGGACTCTTGGCTTCAAGGGATCCGAGGCGGGTGTTGAGATGACAGGCATGAGCCACATGCCCACCTCTGTCTTTTCTCTTGGGATTAATGACTTCCACATTAGCTCCAGGAATAATTTTTGTTAAGGTGATGCCTGGCTTAACACTTCTGGTAACTCCAGTTGTTTATCTATTGCTTATCTCCAGAACCCATTTGATGCTTCCTACTTCAAAGTGCACTAGCGTCTGTCAGCTTGAAGGCATCCCCTGAGCTGCTGGCAAACAAGGCCTTTTTACCCACAGATTAACCTCTTATTTGTTTTAATAAATGATCAAAAGTTGGTTTGCCTCATGTGCGTATGTTGGTTGGGGCCAAGAGGGGATCGTGGTGATTTCTGTCCACCTGGGACCTCAGGCCTCCTGGTGGCCCCTGAACAAAAGTGAGGCAGGCAGAGCAATGAGCAGTGTTCCCTGTCTGCCTCGCTGCCATCAGTACTTCTGCCTGTGGTTGTCTTTGGCACGTTATCAGGATGTGTCACTCCCTCATCTTTGTTCCCTCTCCTTCTCGTATTTACCTTCACCTGGGCTGCTAAGTGCTGCGGGAGAAATATCGGGTTGTTGGGGAGGTTGTGGCCACAACAAATTTAGGTTCCCCACCCTCAGGTTGTCCCTCACTGGTCTCTTCCTCATACCTTTGAAGAAAACAACTCGTGGAGGTCATCTTATTCATAAAGGTGAACATTTCACAGAGCAGGGCACTGTTGTGGGTTGAATTGCATCCCCTCTCCCACAAAAGACTTCTTGGAGTCCTGACGCCCAGTACCTCAAAATGTGACATATTTGGAGATAGTCATTACAAAGGTAGTCAAGTTAAAATCAGGTTGATAGAGTGGGCTTTATCCAGTATAATGGGTGTCCTTATGGAAAGGGGAAATTGGCCAGGTGCGGTGGCTCATGCCTGTAATCCTAGCACTTTGGGAGGCTGAGGCAAGAGGATCACTTGAGGCCAAGGTTCAAGACCAACCTGGCCAACATAGGGAGACTCCTATCTCTATTAAAAAGATAATAAATAAAATAGGCCGAGCACTGTGACTCATGCCTGTAATCCTAGTACTTTGGGAGACTGAGGCAGGAGGATCACTTGAGGCCAAGGTTCAAGAACAACCTGGCCAACATAGAAAGATCCCCATCTCTATTAAAAAATAATAAAAGAGGCCAGGCACGGTGGCTCACACCTGTAATCTTAGCAGTTTGGGAGGCCGAGGCGAGTGGATCACTTGAGGTCAGGAGTTCAAGACCAGACTGGCCAACATAGTGAAATCTGTCTCTACTAAAAATACAAAAAAATTAGCTAGGCACAGTGGTGGGCAACTAGTCCCAGCTACTCGGGAGGCTGAGGAAGGATAATTGCTTGAACCCGGGAGGCAGAGGTGGCAGTGAGCCAAGATTGCACCACTGCACTCCAGCCTGGGTGACAGAGCAGTATTCTGTCTCTAAATAAATAAATAAATAAATAAAATTATATATATCTATATATACACACTACATATATGTGTATTTGTGTGTGTAGATATAGACATAGATATAGATATATGGAAAGGGGAAATTTTGGACACAGATGCACACAGAGAGAAGGCCACGTGAAGATTGGACTTCTGCTGCCACAAGCTAAGGAGCTGGCGGAAGCTGGGAGGGAGATCCTTCCCTAGCATCTTCAGAGGGAGCATGGCCCTGACAATGCCTTCATCTCAGCCTTCTGGCCTGCAGGTGTGAGACAATGCATTTCTGTAGTTCTAAGCCATCCAGCTTGTGGTACCTTGTTATAGCAGCCTGAGGCATTTAATACAGCAGCAGTCTGAGCCCTTCCCATATAAACTCTTCATTTAATCTTCACCACAACCGCCCCGCCCATAAGTGCTGTTGTTATTGTCTTCATTTCATCTTCGTTTTATCCATGATGTCTGCAGCACAGACAGGTTCAGTCATTTGCTCATGGTCACTTGAGATAATAAAACCCCACTCTAGGGAACCTCTCATGCCTGCTTCTGGCTGTCACCTTCCCTCTCCACTTTCCTCCTGTCCCCTTCCTCTCCATCTCCTTTATGAGGCCTTCTTTGCTGTCCCATCTCTTCTTTGTATTTTTACTTTTTATTAATTTTTTTTGTTGGGGGTGGAAATGGGGTCTCGCTATGTTGTGCAGGCTGATCTTGAACTCCTGGCCTCGAGCTATCCTACTGTCTCAGCCTGAGTAGCTGGGATTACAGGTGTGAGCCACCATACCCAGCTGTTGTCTCATCTCCTAAATGTCTGCCTTCTCCAGCATCCCTGCCCACAGTTCCTGCCTCGGTAGCCCCTCCTGAGCCTCAGTCACCACCTGTGCTGATGAATTGCTGTTCGCCCTCCTCCCAGACAGGATGCCCCATGGCCACTGCAGGCTCAGCCCATCCACAAAAGATTCACAAAGCCGGTCTTTCAATGCTGGATTTCCTAGATTTCTCAGCCAACAGTACCACCAGCTTAAAACCCTGCAGCCATGCCTAAATCCTCTATCTTCCTGTACCCCACTTCCCCACGACCAACCCTTGCTGATTTTATGGCTAAATCCCTCTCTTGACAGTCAGGACCAGCTGCAGAATTTGCAAGGCCCAGTGCAAGATGAAAACACGGGCCTCCTTATTCAAAAATCAGAGGAAAAGCACTGCTGAAGTATTACCATATAAAGCATTTTCTTTCTTCTGTGGTCCCTGTGTCTCAATTTATCATGATGCTTTCATTTGTTATTTAATGTCCAAGTAAAAAAAAATTAACATTTTAAATTATTAGCATGGATTATACTGTTCCTCTTTACATTGTGCAATGCCAGATTTAAATAGGAACATTGGACTCAAATGTGGAATCACAGAAATGACATAATTTGTACTTTGCATGTGGGATTCTTTTGCCTCACAGAAACAGTGAGACATTGCAGGAAACTAATTCAGCTGTTTTTGTTTGTTTGTTTGTTTGTTTTTGCTTTTTTCCCTGAGACAGAGTCTTGCTCTCTTGCCCAGGCTGGAGTGTAGTGGTGAGATCTCGGCTCACTGCAACCTCTGCCTCCTGGGTTCAGGCCATTCTCCTGCCTTAGTCTCCTGAGTAGCTGGGATTACAGGAGCCTGCCACCATACCCGACTAATTTTTGTACTTTTAATAGAGACGGGGTTTCGCCATGTTGGCCAGGCTGGTCTCGAACTCCTGACCTTGTGATCCACCCACCTCGGCCCCCCAACATGCTGGGATTACAGACATGAACCACCACACCCTGCCATTCATCTGTTTTTACTTCACTTTTTCAATCTACCACCACTCTCTACCTTTGGCTTACTGATGTGTATGGAAGAAATGAAAGGAAAAATAACTCTGACTCTGCTATCTTTGCTTCTCCTATGTCATCATTTCCAGTGGAAGTGGTTGGCTACTACAGGGAATCAGATAAGTAGAAAAGGCTGGGAGAGGGTTCCTTGTTTGTTCCTGTTTCTTAGAATGCCATTGACTTGGTTTTCAATTCTGATTCTATAATAAAAGAAAGTGCGACCTCTTGGTGCTGTCAGCATCTCTCGCAGACTCTGTTGTGGACATAGTAGGCTTCCCTTATGCTCACTTGGAGCCTTGCTGGGCTCCCATGCACTGCGGACCCCAAGATTCTATGCTCAGGGCATGGCAGACACGCCATGGGGAGTGAGGTGGCAAGGGACGGGGGTAACTCATATTGTTGGTGTCTCATCTGCCCACGCACATGTTCTATTGCCCCATTGGATTTCACTGATAAAACATAGATTCAGACTGGGTGCAGTGGCTCATGCCTGTAATTCCAGCACTTTGGGAGGCTGAGGTGGGCAGATCACTTGAGGTCAGGAGTTCAAGACCAGCCTGGCCAATATGGTGAAACCCACTCTCTACTAAAAATACAAAAATTAGCCGGGCGTGGTGGCAGGTGGCTGTAGTCCCAGCTACTTGGGAGGCTGAGGGAGGAGAATCACTTGAGCCTGGGAGGTGGCGGTCACAGTGAGCTGAGATGGTGCCAGTGCACTCCAGCCTGGGTGACAGAGTGAGACTCTTTCTCAAAACAAAACAAAACATAGATTCAAACATAAAATGAGGAGGAATTTTAAGACAGTGACAGCAGAGCATTAAGCCAAGCTCGGGGTCCCTTTCAGCATGGGGCCCTGTGTGACTGCACAGGCCAAACACCCATGAATTCATCTCAATTTCCATCCCTCTCACACTCTTCCCCACTGCTGTGGTCTCAGTTGACACCTTCCTCATTTCTACTCCGGAGGACTGCCTGTACCCTGATTTCTTCAAGGGTCTCTCCAGTCTATCAGACACAGGCCAACCCAGGGTTTCTCTGCATTGCAATCCAACCAGCATCACCCCCCTGCTTACCAGCCTGCAGTAGCTCCCATGTCCCTTCAGGTTAAAATTCAGACTTCTTAGCAAGGCACTGCTTATTTCTCCAGCCTCTGTGACAGCCTCACACCCTACAATCGAGCTCTGCTGATCCTGGAGAAGCTCCCTCTGAGCCTTTGCACACCTGTCTCTGCTACTTGAGGGTGATTTCCACCTGGTTACCTCCTTGTGTCACCTCCCACCTGGAAGCCTTCCTCATCTCTGGGGTGGGTCAGATGTAGCCGTTTTTGCCCTCTCCCTACACACCGTGTGTTTCCTCTCTCCCAGCATTCATCTTGTGACGTACAATAAGCAATTGATTAACTTGTCCTTAAGGCCAGGGCCATACCGGGTCTTCTTGTTGACAAATGAGAGAGCAGCGAGCACTTTTGCCCTCTAATGGCATCTGTGGATCACTAGCTGGAGGCCTTGGGACTCTAAGAGCCAAGCTATTCAAGTGCTACAAATAACACCGCATGGCCCCCAGTCTTTCCTGTTTCCTCCCTGCATCTATCAAGAAGGAGCAGCTGTTTTGTGAAGCCCTGCTTTCCTTCCCACGGCTTTGCTCACCCCCACCCTGCTTGGCCTCCAAACTCAGAGCTTTAACTTTCCTATAAATACAGTTTCTCTCCAAGTCAACTTGATTCATTCATGCAGGGTCCTAGTTCTCTCTCTCGGCCATTCTAATTCTCCTGTTTCCACTACATTTAAGACAACCCAGGCTGGGCGTGGTGGCTCACACCTGTAATCCCAGCACTTTGAGAGGCCAGGGCAGGTGGATCACCTGAGGTCAGGAGTTTGAGACCAGCCTGGCCAATATGGCGAAACCCCATCTCTACTAAAAAACAAAAATTAGCTGTGTGTGGTGGCACATGCCTGTAGTCCCAGCTACTCGGGAGGCTGAGGCAGGAGAATCACTTGAACCTGAGAGGCAGAGGTTGCAGTCACACCACTGCACTCCAGCTTGGGTGACAGAGTGAGGCTCTGTCTCAAAAAAAACCCCAAAACCACCAAGAAAAGGGCATTCATTTATGGTATAAGAGCGGAAACCAAAAGGCAGAGGTTCCTCGATGGAACTCTGCTGGGATCGTGCTGATCAGCCATTCAACCTCTTCACCACCCGGCGCACATCCAGAAAAGCCCCGCTGGGATTGATTTAGGGGCTATAAGTAAACATTATCAAGTAGGTGAATTTGCAGCTACAGAATCTGCAGGTAATGAGGATTGATTGTAGACGCACCAATGAACTGGAGGTCAGATATTCAACTTAACCGTCCAGGAGATGGCCAGCACCCAAGAGCTAGAAAAAAGGATTCCTGGAGGGTGGTGAAGAAAATAGAAGTCTCAGAGGCTCAGAGACAGATGAATGTAATCCCTCAGCTGCCACCTGAGATGTGGCTATAAAATGTGGCAACAGATTAAGAATAGTAAGCATAAGATTGAGGCCAGGCTCGGTAGCACACGCCTGTAATCCCAGCACTTTGGGAGGCCAAGGCAGGTGGATCATCTGAGGTTGGGAGTTAGAAACCAGCCTGGCCAACATGGTGAAACTATGTCTCTACTAAAAATACAAAAAAAATTAGCCAGGCGTGGTGGCACATGCCTGTAATCTCAGCTACTCGGGAGGCCAAGGCGGGAGAATCACTTGAACTGGGGAGGCGGAGGTTGCAGTGAGCTGAGATTTCACCACAGCACTCCAGCCTGGGCAACAGAGCGAGACTACATCTCAAAAAAAAAAAAAAAAAAAAAAAGATTGGGGCTGTCAGAAGCGACCACCGCCAGCAAAGGAAGGATGAGGGGGAGTGAATAAAGGGTCTACAGGAGAATTAAGAAAGTGTGGGCCCTTGGGTCCATTCTGTGAAGTGGAGCCAGGTCACTGGCGAGTGTGCCAGGGAATCAATTAAGGATGAATATGAAGCTTGAGGCCAGGCCAGCATAAGTGCCATGTGGGCGCCTGTATTTCTTTACATTTGCTGACTGTCAATCCAGCCACCTGTGTTTCTGTGAAATACAAAGGAAGAAATGCCGTGACTTTCTCTCACTCTAAGGTGAAACCAAAGAAGGGGAAACTGAGAGACCTGTCCGAAATCCTCCACCGAGCCACTCGGGAGCCTGGAATAGATACAGCCGGTCAACTGACCTGTTCTCTAGGCACAGCTTTTTGGATTTGCCACTTGCATCTGCTTCAAGTTTTAGAAACTTCCAGACTCTGGCTTTTTTGCTGCTTTGGGGAACAAAGCATGTTCAGTCAAGTGTACAGCAAACCTGTCCTGCTCCTAAATCCAGTCATCTTCAAAATAGATTTTTGAGGTTTACAGTGCTAGTCTCCAAATGTCATTATCATCCCTAAAGTGAAAAAAAAAGGTTTAATTATTGTGAGCGGTGAAATTACCATATAATCTTCCAATTAACTGAATAAGGCACCAAATAAGTGCCCTCAAGCCTTAATTTCTACCTTGAAGTTAAGATAGGTATCATGCTTACCTTGATCATCCTACACATCCTGAAAGTGGGTGGAGTTGCAAGGCTGTCTAAGCGGGTGGGGTGGAAGTGCACCGCCTTCCACCCCACTGTCTGTTTGTTGAGCCTCTGTTGGTCCTTCTGATTGGTTAGCGACCCTGAGTGTTTTTGAGAGCCTTTTGTTGTATACCGGGGCAGAACCACTAATTTGGCCAATTCCAAGCAGAAAAGATCAAGTATAGATTTCATATCTGAGTTTTAAGTGCTAGTAAAAAGTTGCATTAAGTTATCAAATGCACTGTGATCCTGGCTTCATTGCCAAGTGGCTCTGTAGTTTGAAGATTATGCTGCATCCCGAAGAAAAGAAAAGAAAATTGTTCCGTTTAGATGCTTGGGGTAAAGGGGGATTGATCCAGTTACTTTTCAATTAATCTAAGTCAGACGGTGTTCACTGCATAACTTTCTAAGGTTGGTACTTGGTCAAAGAACAAAGTGTGAATTTTTATTTTATTTTTTTGAGACGGAGTCTCGCTCTGTCGCCCAGGCCGGAGTGCTGTGGCGCAATTTCGGCTCACTGCAAGCTACACCTCCTGGGTTCATGCCATGCTCCTGCCTCAGCCTCCCAAGTAGCTGGGACCACGGGCGCCCGCCACCACACCCGGCTAATTTTTTGTATTTTTAGGGGTTTCACCATATTGAAGGTCTTTGGTTGAAAAGGCATGAAGAAGTTTCTACCAGTCCTGTTTGAAATAAAATAATACTGTAATCTAAAGATTGTAATACAAGACCAACACAGCACATTTAGAGTAACTTTTTAAAATTGATTGACTGATGTGCTTCTCTCTCTCTCTTTCCGTAGACATGTGTGTAGCATATTACATAGAGAAATCTATAAGCTCTGGGTTATGTTGGTTGCTGATGATGATTAATCAGAAGTTACTACTCACTTATTCACCTTTGATCTGCTCTTGTTCTGGTAGTCTTCTTCATTGTGTCATTCATTCAAGAACTGTTCATTGGGCTGGGTGCGGTGGTTCACACCTGTAATCCCAGCACTTTGGGAGGCTGAGGCGTGTGGATCATGAGGTCAGGAGTTTGAGACCAACCTGGCCAACATGGTGAAACCCCACCTCTACTAAAAATACAAAAATTAGCTGGGACTGATGGCATGTGCCTGCAATGCCAGCCACTTGGGAGGCTGAGAGAGGAGAATTGCTTGAACCCGGGAGGCAGAGGTTGCAGTGAGCTGAGATTGTGCCACTGCACTCCAGCCTGGGTGACAGAGCAAGACTCCATCTCGGGAAAAAAAAAAAAAAATTTCATGGTCATGTCAGCATCCTCCCCACGCCCCCTTCCCCAGATCAACCAAAAAAATGGAGAAAAATCTGGAAGGCCACTCCTTTAGACCATTAATGCTAAGTATGATTGCACACTCACAAAGCGTGCAAGCCAGCTATATTAGTTCATTCTTGCATGGCTATAAAGAAATATCTGAGACTGGGTAATTTATACTTGATCTTAGCCAAAAGGCTGAGAAGCAATGGGATTGGGTAATTTATAAGGAAAGAGGTTGAATTGGCTCACTCTTCTGCAGACTGTACGGGAAGCATAGCAGCTTCTGCTTCTGGTGAGGCCTCAGGAAGCTTCTAATCATGGCAGAAGATGAATGAGGAGCAGTCCTCCTACATGGCAGGAGCAGGAGCCAGAGACAATGACGGGGAGGTGCCGTGCACTTTTTTTTTTTTTTTTGAGACAGAGTCTTGCTCTGTCATCCAAGCTGGAGAGCAATGGTGTGATCTTGGCTCATTGCATCCTCTGCCTCCTGAGCTCAAGTGATTCTCCTGCCTCAGCCTCCCAAGCAGCTGGGATTACAGGCGCCCGCCGTCATGCTGGCTACTTTTTGTATTTTTATGAGAGACTGGGTTTTCCCATGTTGGCCAGGCTGGTCTTGAACTCCTGATCTCAGGTGATCCACCCACCTCAGCCTTTCAAAGTGCTGGGATTACAGGTGTGAGCCACCACGCCTGGCCCCACACACTTTTAAACAATCAGATCTCATGAGAACACACTCACTATCGTGAGTACAATACCAAAGAGAATAGTGCTAAACCATTCATGGGAAACCTGCCCTCATGATCCAATTGCCTCCCACCAGGCCCCAGCTCCAACACTGGGGATTACAATTCAACACACAATTGGGCGGAGATACAGATCCAAACTCTATCACCAGCCCTCGTGCTTTCACCTCCCCCGTTTTAGACAACCAGCGTTTGAATTGCCTCTTCCACTTCTGTGCCAAATTATGACTCTGAAGTGGATGCCTCTCTGCCCATTGTTGGACATTATGGGCTGTACAGAGTGCTCCTTTTTCTGAAGCAATGACGTTGGCCATCAAGATTCATGCAGTATCTCCTGTTCTGTTTTTTTTTTCCCCCTTTTCTTTTCTTTTTTTTCTTTTCTTTTTTTTTTTTTTTTTTTGAGACAGAGTCTCCCTCTGTCTCCCAGGCTGGAGTGCAATGGCACGATCTCGGCTCACTGCAACCTCCGCCTCCTGGGTTCAGGTGATTCTTCTGCCTCAGCCTCCCGAGTAGCTGGGATTGGCTAATTTTTTTGTATTTTTGTAGTGACGGGGTGTCACCATGTTTGCCAGGCTGGTCTTGAACCCCTGACCTCAGGTGATCTGCCCGCCTCAGCCTCCCAAAGTGTTGGGATTACAGGCATGAGCCACCGTGCCTGGCCTTTTTTTTTTTTTTAATGGCACTCTGAGTATTTGCATCTTCTACCATGCAAACAAAGCCCAGTCCAGAGAGATCGTCTATTCCTGTCAAGACCTAGATGTAGCCTCCCAGGGCTGCCAGCATCCATCTCACTTGCCAGTTATGCTAAGAGCTTTCCCACCAGGGAATGTGCCTCACAGCCATGGGCAGTCTCTTTTCTCTTGCTGGCAGACAGAACAGTTCTTTTTTTTTTTCTTTTTTTTTTTTTTTTTTTGAGAGGTTGTTCCACTCTTGTTGCCCAGGCCAGAGTCCAATGGCGTCATCTCGGCTCACCGCAACCTCCACCTCCTGGGTACAAGCAATTCTCCTGCCTCAGCTGGGATTATAGGCATGCACCACCATGCCCCAGTAATTTTGTATTTTTAGTAGAGATGGGGTTTCTCTATGTTGGTCAGGCTGGCCTCGAACTCCCAACCTCAGGTGATCCATTCACCTCGGCCTCCCAAAGTGCTGGAACTACAGGCTTGAGCCACCACACCCAGCGACAGAATAGTTATTGGCATTTTGAGCCCGAGGGTCATGGCTAGATTCAGCCCATCTCTGCACTGCTGCAGAGCCACATTGTTCACTCATTTCATGGACCCAGGCGACCACCTCACAGGAGCACACAAAAAAATCTCACTTGGTGACCCCAGCCACCTCCTGAGCCTGGAAGGGAGTTTTTCTGATGGGCATGAACCTGTTCTACTTCAAGGCATCTTTCCCATCTCCACAGGGCTGTGCCCTATATGGATATCCCATTAATAAGCCAGGTGGCTATTGCCCTCTTGCCTGAGTGTATAGCCAAGACACTGGTCACTGCCCAGGAGTCAGTAAAAACCCAAACACGGGGCTTCTACCACTGTTCAACTGATCAAATATATATTTCACAATATCACACTCCTGTAGAACACTTTGGAACACACACCATGATTCTTTGAAAATCAGTTATTGATATCATTCTAGTATAAATCAGCAGCAAGGAAAACAGCATGCAATTCAACTCATTGAGCTGACTGATTTTTATCATCTTTAGCCAGAGTAGCAGCCCTCCAAACAGGATGTTGTTTGTTCACCTCGAAATTATCATCCATAGACCAAACAGCTGGGGGTGAGTGAGTTGAGAGCTGGTTATATAAGGCATTGTCGAACTGCTGATAGAATCCAGCAGCTCCTCACTGTTCCAGTCAGTCGTAGGAGAAAAGAGGTTCCCTCCTTGGGAATATCTCATCCCTGCATTCCCCACATAGCATGATGCTGTATAAACCATTTCTGTTTTATTATGTTTCCTTCTTTTTTTTTTTTTTTCTGAGATGGAGTCTTGCTCTTGTCGCCCAGGCTGGAGTGCAATGGTGCGATCTTGGCTCACTGCAACCTCTGCCTCCCAGGTTCAAGCTATTCTCCTCCCTCAGTCTCCCAAGTAGCTGGGATTACAGGCATCCACCACTATGCCTGGCTAATTTTTTGTATTTTTAGTAGAGACGGAGTTTCACCATGTTGGTCAGGCTGGTCTCAAACTCCTGATCTCAGGTGATCCACCCACCTCGGCCTCTCAAAGTGCTGGGATTACGGGTGTGAGCCACTGCTCCCAGCCTCATTAGAGTGTTTCTATGATGTCACTTGAGACAGCATGGGTATTTCAGGTGTCAAGATCATTTTATGGGCTGGGAGTTGTTGCTGGGAGACGGTGACAGACTTTTTCCATATGCTGCATTAGAGGCTCCATAGAGGGGTTATCGAATGGAGAACATGTCCCTCCCAGCTCAGCAGCTTCCACTCTGCACTTTGTGGGCTGGGGACAATCTTACTGGCTCCCATCTCACGTCCCATTAATATTGCTTAAAGGACAAGTCAGATACTAAGTCCATTCCCTAATACAATCAGGTAAAAGAGATGTAACCATTTCATATGAAGCATGTTCAAATACACCAACTTTCATAATTCTACCAACCCTTACATTTTTAAGTTCTAGATCCAGGAGTTTCTTTTCTCCACCTGCCAGTGCAAAAGGCTTTGAGTCGCCAGCAGAGGGTTGAGCCAAGGAGCCTTGGCCCTTTTGTCAATCTATCTGGATGAACCTGCCTCAACATTGGCCCAGGTGATTGCTGATCAGCTTCCTCATTGTAATCTCTGCTTAATGACTTTTAAAATTTCTCCAAACTAAGGTGAATACAGCAAACCCATTTGGAACTCCTTAATGTTGGAAGCCAGCAAGGGCTCTTTTTGGTCCACCCAACCTTCAATAGTGTTGTATTAAGACCTTTTTTTTCACCCCATCAATTTCCACTCTATTCGTCTCATTTCTTAAGCACCACTAAAGGTTTTCAGCCTCCTGCGATGAGTCCCATGGCGCTTCCCTTTTTCCTCTTAGTTTTAGCTTTATTAATGTTTTCTTTAATCTCTTTATTTATCAATAACTGCTTAAATACATCCACCTTCATGAGATGAGTCGTTTGACCCTGTCCTCTGCTTTTCCACATTATTTTATTAATTGCCCTAATGTTTTTATTAGCATCTATAAGACCCATGAGGGGAAGCTGAGATAGCAAATTCAATAAGGCTTCTCCGACCATAGCTTGGTTTTGCAGCAGTGAGATTGCATGAGGTGTCCATGCAAATCAAATGGGACCCCTTAATCACAGCATTTCCCATGACCTGGGTAACAGACAATGTAGTGGGTGGATATCCCAGTCACCATAAAGCCAGTCCCATGTGACTTGCATACAAAGCATGTCGGCTGCTTCATCTGGAGTGCTCCACTTGGCATTTATAGGTGGAGTTGGACAGTCCCCCTTCTCAGGGTAAACAAAGATTATGGTGGCTTTTATCCGGTCTACTAGGCTGGCTGTTGCCTCAGGAATAGCCTGCTGTATGTCCAGATTGCATGTAGCCATCTGAGGTTGTTCCATAGTGTGCTGTGGATCCTGCATCAACCCAAACATGCTCCTCCCCTCTGCAGCATGTAAAACCAAAGATACTGCCCCTAAATTAGTTACTCTCACAGTCCATTTTAGTAAAGGTCCCTCAGGGAGTTGAAGATACTGAACCACAAAATAAAACAATTCCTTCACACTTTATCCCTTCGTTTCAGTAGTTACTTTATTTTGCCCTTCCCCGAAATTGACTACCTTCTTGGTAACCACAGGTCTCAGAGGCATTTTCTGTTGTTTCTGCATAATTTTGCCCTTAGGGAATGGCTCCAAAGCTAGTGGCCAAAGCCCAGACTCACTGACATCTAAGCTTGGTGTAGCATTGAGGCTGGACCTAGTGCTCTCTTTTATTTTTATTTTAGCTATTACAGATAACAATAACCAAAGGATTGAATATTTCACTTCTTTATTATTAGTTTGCATTTCCTTGCACATCCAGTGAACCAACTTCCCAAGAGTTGGATCTACCTCCAAATTCAAGTGGTAACTTTCACCTTTAATAACTGAGTGCAGCACAGCTGTGACTTCATACCATGGGTGACCATGTGACCATCCAGGAATCAAAGGTCCCTTATCCTCCATCCTCTCATTCTTTTTTTCTTTTTGAGAAGGAGTCTGGCTCTGTCACCCAGGCTGGAGTGCAGTGGCACAATCTCGGCTTACTGCACGCTCTGCCTCCCAGGTTCACACCATTCTCCTGCCTCAGCCTCCCGGGTAGCTGGGACTACAGGCACACGCCACTATGCCCAGCTAATTTTTGTATTTTTAGTAGAGACGGGGTTTCACTGTGTTAGCCAGGATGGTCTTGATCTCCTGACCTCGTGATCCACCCACCTTGGCCTCCCAAAGTGCTGGGATTACAGGCATGAGCCACCGTGCCCAGCCCCTCTCATTCTTTCTCTTCCCAAAGCACATGTTTCTATGAGCCACGGCCTCAACCAGCAAATCCCACTTCTGACACCAGTTGTGTGAACACACACACACACACACAAACTCAAAATACTTTCTCTATTCTTTCACTCAACAACAATCAACACAGAATATTTTTGTGACCAAATGCTTGGGGATTCCTCCCCACCAACAAGCAAACAATCAATTCTGCAGCAAATACCAGCTGGCTATACTCCAATTCAATTCTGACATCATCTACCTGGAGATAGCATCATATCCCACAGATTGAGGGCTGGGTCCCCAAGACTATTGCCCTTCTTCCCAGCAGTCACAGTCTGGGCCTCCAGAACTTCTGAACAACCAGCTTCAAGTTGAGGATCCCATAACCCCCTCCTTGGGTTCCATCAATATGGAGTGGTTCACAGAAAAACTTTAGGGAAGTTTACTTATGTTTATCAGTTCATTATAAAGGCTATTACAAAGGATACAGATGAAGAGACACACAGGGAAAGGGATGGGGAAGGAGTGTGGAGCTTCTGTGCCCACTTTGGGTGCCCTCCCCTCCAGAAACTTGTACATGTTCTGCTATCCAGAAGCTCTCCAAACCCAATTCTTTTGGATTTTTATAGAAGCATCTTATTACCTAGGCACAATTGATTAAATCACTGGCCATTAGTGACCAATAAAACCTTCAGTTCCTCTCCTCTCCCTGGAAGTTTGGGTTAGGCTCAAAGTCCCAACTCTCTAATCTTGCCTTGGTCTTTCCAGGGACTGGCCCCCATTCTGAAGATAGCTAGGGGCTGCCAGCCATCAGTCAACTTATTAGCATACCAAAACACATCACTCTGGAGATTCTAAGGGTTTTAGGAGTTGTATGAAAGGAAACATGTGAAAGATCAAATATATATTTCAAAATATCACACTCCTGTAGAACACTTTGGGACACATACCATGATTCTTTGAAAATCAGTTATTTACCTTATTCTGGTATAAACCAATGAAAATGACCGCGTCAAGTTGTAATCATTTTAAGGGGTTTATTTGCCAAAGTTAAGGACACCCACCAGGGAGACAGGTCTATGCCTTTCTCCAAAGATAATTTTAAGGGCTTCAATATTTAAAGGGGAAAGGATGGATATTGGGGGAATATACAAGTTTCATATGAGGGTGAGTAGAGGAAATAGTCATTCATGCTGTCACTTCATCTGGCTAAGGGAATCTGCAATTTTACATAAGATAATGTAAACAACAGGGCAGAGGAAGCAATCAGAAATCAGATATACATTTGTGATTGCTCTCAGGCGAGCAGAAGGATGACTTTGAGTTCTGTCCTGTCCTGTCCCGCATCTGTGGATAAGCTATCAATTGATATTGCCAGAGTGAAATTCAACAGAACTGTTTTCAAGTAAAGATCTTGGGGCCTGCAAGGAATCTCCTTGTGGGCAAAAGGTGAGCGGTGTATGTAGCTTTTTATTTTTGTAGCCATCTTAGTTAGGAACCAAATGGGAGGCAGGTTTGCGTGACCCAGTTCCCAGCTTGACTGTTCACTTTGGCTTAGTAAGTATGGGGCCCCAAGATTTATTTTCCTCTCACGCTGGTCTTTCTATAGTCACTGGATTATTTGAATATTAATGGATTTTCATTGTAAATGTGATGAGGATGACAATCCCAAGAAGGATTTCCCTGTGTCTTTCAGAAGACAGAGGAGAGCTCCCTCCACTCTTAGGGGTTCATGTCGTGAACTCCTCATCTGTATTCAACAAATGAAAACCTGAGAACTTTGATCTAAGCTTTTCTAAGATTTGCTCCACCCAAGCCTTTCAGGATACTCCTTTGAGGAAGATTTTAGCTATGGCAGTAACTGTAAGAGTTTCTGCTGATACACAGTGCGAGGATTCAACAGGGAAGAGAATCTTGGAGTTACACATGAGCTGTACCAAGATCCCTGAGCAATGTGAAGCTGATGAAAAAGAGCCTACATCCAGTTGGTCATGGTGGCTCACGCCTGTAATTCCAACACTTTGGGAGGCTGAGGCAGAAGGATCACCTGAGGTCAGGAGTTTGAGAACAGCCTGGCCAATATGGTGAAACCCTGTCTCTACTAAAAATAAAAAAATAGCCAGGCATGGTGGCACGCGCCTGTAGTCCCAGACACTCGGGAGGCTGAGGCAGGAGAATTGCTTGAACCTGGGAGGCAGAGGTTGTGGTGAGCCGAGATTGTGCCATTGCACTCCAGCCTGGGTGATAGGAAAAAAAAAAAAAAAAGAATCTACATCCTCCCATTTCCTCTCCTCACCAGTTTAACAAGAATCAACAGAGCATCTCCAAGTTCTACTGGATTCCAGGACTGATTTCTTAACAGAGTGTGCACAACTGCCGTCTTCCAGGATGGCAAATACTTGCCCACAAATAGAGTTACACCGTACAAGCTCTGGCTGAAATTATTAAGAAATAAAGCAGTTTTGACTGATCCAACATGATGGCTAATTTGACCCGGAGGGAATCATTAATAAACAGCTGCATTAGTAGCTGTTCTTTAAAAATGATCTCTCTTCAACCAGCCAAGAAACCAAGGTGTGGGAAGTTCAGTGGCATGACTCTGCCCAGCACACTGGAATGCGTGAACTTGCCTACCGGGAAAGGAGCATGCCAAAAAGGGCGTGAGATTGGAAGCAGCTCATCTGTCATCTGCCTTTTGTTTAAGGACAACCTTGGCAGCTGACTCCTGCTCCACCCCACTTCCTACCTTCATCCTGGGAGACGCCTGGTCCACAGGGCATCTTCACTCTCAGTCCTGGCATCCTTGTTTCCAGCAAACTTCTCCACCAACCTCCTTCCATGGCCACTCCTGGACTTTTCCATAACCTGCAAATCCACCTTGAAATCACTCCTCAAACAACTCGTGGGCACAGCCTCCTGCCTTTCCAGCCTGCTGTGTGATTCCCTCACTCTGACCTTGCTGGTCCTCATCAGAATCTCTGATCCCTTGGGCCCCTTGCCTCTTCTGTGCTCATTTCCTTTCTTATAATTAGTTTGGAGCCCACGGTTCATCATTTTGAGCAGTCTTTCGACAATATCCCCCTTCAAATTTGTCGGACCATAACCCACAGTAAGAAATCTAATACATATGAGCCGGGCGCAGTGGCTCACACCTGTAATCCCAGCACTTTGGGAGGCTGAGGTGGGTGGATCACTTGAGGTCAGGAGTTCCAGACCAGCCTGGCCAAAAACAAAAATTAGCCGGGCATGTTGCGGGCACCTGTAATCCCAGCTACTCCGGAGGCTGAGGCAGGAGAACTGCTTGAACCAGGAAGGTGGAGGTTGCAGCCAACTGAAATCATGCCACAGCACTCCAGTCTGGGTGACAAAGGGAGACTCCGTCTCGGGGGGGAAAAAAAAAGAAAGAAATCGAAATACTTATGATCTGAGGGTCATCTGCATACGTATTTATCTATACACATACATATATACACAAGCCTCTTTCAACTTTAACTCAATCACAATTATTTAAAAATCTCTCCCTGATCCTTCTTACAGCTATGTTTCTCTCTCCCTTTTTTTTTTTTTTTTTTTTTTTTGAGATGGAGTCTTGCTCTTTCGCCCAGGCTGGAGTGCAGTGGTGTGATCTCAGCTCACTGCAACTCCACCTTCCAGGTTCACGCCATTCTCCTGCCACAGCCTCCCTGCGTCCGCCACCATGCCCGGCTAATTTCTTGTATTTTTAGTAGAGATGGGGTTTCACCGTGTTAGCCAGTATGGTCTCGATCTCCTGACCTCGGGATCTGCCCACCTCAGCCTCCCAAAGTGTTGGCATTGCAGGCGTGAGCCACTGCGTCCGGCACAGCTCTGTTTCTCTCATCTTCACCACACTGTTGCCACAGTCATCTATACAAACTGTACTAGTATTCCTATTGCTTCTGTAACAAATTGCCACAAACTCAGTAGTTTAAAACAGCACACATGTGTTCTCTTACAGTTCTAGTAGTCAGATGTTTGCAATGAAGATTTCTGCATGGCTGCATTCCTTTTGGAGGTTTCAAGGCAAAATCTTTTTCCTTGCCTTTTCCCGTTTCTAAAGACTGCCTACATTCTTGGACTCATGGCTTCATCGTTACAACTGCTGGTTCTGTTGTCACAACTCTTTTTCTGACTCTCTGACTCTGACTCTCTTGCCTTCCTCCTTTTTATTTGAGATGGAGTTTTTCTCTTGTTGCCCAGGCTGGAGTGCAATGGTGCAATCTCGGTTCACTGCAACCTCCACCTCCTGGGTTCAAGCGATTCTCCTGCCTCAGCCTCCCAAGTAGCTGGGATTACAGGCATGCACCACCATCCCTGGCTAATTTTCATATTTTTAGTAGACATGGGATTTCACCATGTTGGCCAGGCTGGTCTCGAACTCCTGACCTCAGGTGATCCACCCACCTCGGCCTCCCAAAGTGCTGGGATTATGGGTGTGAGCCACTGCGCTCAGCCACCTTCCTCCTTCTAAGGACCCTTGTGATTATATAAACCCCTTCCAGATAATCCAGGATAATCTTCCCCACTCAAAATCCTGAACTTAATCACATCTGCCAAGTCCCTTTTACCATGAATGTCTGGTAGTGTAATCACTGCCTGGGGATTAAGGCCTGTGGACATCTTTGGGGGCCGTTACTCTGACTACTACATGGACCATCTTTGACTTTCTTACCTCCCACTCACTTTTCTTTTTTCTTTTCCTTTTCCTTTTCTTTTTTCTTTTTTCTTTTTTTTTTTTTTTGAGGTGGAGATTATCTGCTGTTGCCCAGGCTGGCATGCAATGGCGCAGTCTCAGCTCACTGCAAACTCTGCCTCCCAGATTCAAGTCATTCAGCTGCCTCAGCCTCCTAACTGGGATTACAAGCACCTGCCACCACGCCTGGCTAATTTTGTATTTTTAGCAGAGACGGGGGTTTTCTATGTTAGTCAGGCTCGTCTTGAATTCTCCATCTCAGGTGATCTGCCTGCCTCAGCCTCCCAAAGTGCTGGGATTACAAGCGTGAGCCACCACACCTGGCCCCTTCACTCACTTTTCAACCTTTTCCAAACACGCTTCTGTCCCACCCCCCATTCCATATGGTTTCAAAATGGTTCTTGATGGCCTCCATGTTGCTGAAACCATGGGGTTGTTCTAACTGTCCTTCTTCTTGGCCTTTGGGCACTGTAGACCAAACAGCTTGAGACATAGGCAGGCAGCCTGGAGGACCAGAGCATTTGGGCGATGGCTGGTCCTCATGAACCTGTCCTGCTGTCACCCAGCAGCCCATCCTTGTGGGACTGAGGCTGGCTACAGAAGGCATTCCACACCTCCTTTCTCCATGAGTTACCCAAGGCTCCGTGTGCCTAGGCTTTCTTTATTGTTTAAGAGTGTGGATCAGATAACTACAGGTGAAGTTTTCTTAAACATTTTTGTTTACACATCCAAAGTGGATAACTGGGTGAGATTTCACAAAGTAAAGCACATGCATGCCATGCAGATCAAGGAACAGGGCATGGCCAGCTTGCCTGATCTCCTTGTTCTCCCCTCCCTAACGCTAGCTCCTCTCCTCCCAAAGGTAATGCTATCCTGGGGATAGGGATTTTTTTTTCCTTTTAAATAGACTTAATGTGTTAGAGAAGTTCTAGGTTCACAGAAAAATGGAGCAGAGGCCAGGTGCTGTGGCTCACACGTGTAATCCCAGCACTTTGAGAGGCTGAGGCGGGCAGATCACGAGGTCAGGAGTTCGAGACCAGCCTGACCAACATGATGAAACCCCGTCTCTACTAAAAATACAAAAAATTAGCCGGGCGTGGTGGTGCATGCCTGTAATCCTAGCTACTTGGGAGGCTGAGGCAGGAGAATTGTTTGAACCTGGGAGGTGGAGGTTGCAGTGGGCTGAGATCTTACCACTGTATTCCAGCCTGGGTGACAAAGAAAGAAAAACAGAAAGGAGAGAGAGAGAGAAAGAAAGAAAGAAAGGAGGGAGGGAAGGAAGGAAGGAAGGAAAGAAGGAAGAAAGGAAGGAAGGGAAAAGGAAAGAAAGAGAAAAGAAAAGAAAGAAAGAAAAATGGAGCAGAAAGTGCAGTTTTCATCACCCTCTACTGCCAGCTGAAACACACACACACATGCGCATCTTCCCCACTAGCAATATCAAACCTGAGTGGGATATTTGTCATAATCGATAAACCTACATTGACACATCACTATCACCCAGAGTCCATAGTTTACATGAGGGCTCACTCTTGGTGTTGTACATTGCATGGGTTTGTACCTATGGACAATGACGTGGATCCACCATTGTAGTATCATGCAGAGTAGTTTCACTGCCCTAAAAATCCTCTGTCTTTCACCAATTCATTCCTCCTTTCTGCTGACCTCTGGCAACCATGGATATTTTCGCTCTCTCCATAGTTTTGCTTTATCCAGAATGTCATATAGTTGGAATCATACAGTGTGCAGCCTTTTCAGATGGACTTCTTTCACTTAGGAATATGCATTTAAGGTTTCTCCATGTCATTTTGTGGCTTGATAGCTCATTTCATTTTAGTGCTAAATAACATTCCATTGTCTGGATGTGAGCCTAGGTTTCTTTGTTTTGTTGTTGTTGTTGTTGTTGTTGTTTTTTGAGATGAGGTTTTGCTCTGTTTCCCCAGCTGGAGTGCAGTGGCACAATCTCAGCTCACTGCAGCCTCCACCTCCAGGGTTCAACCAATTCCGCCACCTCAGCCTCCAGCGTAGCTGGAATTACAGGGGTGTGCCACCACACTCGGCTAATTTTTTGCATTTTTAGTACAGATGGAATTTCACCATGTTGGCCAGGCTGGTCTCGAACTCCTGACCTCAGGTGATCCATCCGTCTCAGCCTCCCAAAGTGTTGGGATTACAGATGTGAGCCACCACACCTGGCCGGGCCTAGGTTTTTGAAGAAGGAAATGAACTGAGTGTAGGCCAGGTTGTACTGTTGAAGTGTCTTCTTTGTGCTTGGAATGTGCTAGGACAGATAGACTTCAAAGTGCAAAGCGCCTGAAGGATCTGGCATGTCAATTCTATGCACTGAGCTTCTGTCCCCAGAATACCACTCTCAGAGTAAGAATATGGCAAGGCCGGTTGGATAGGTGGGGCATGGATTGGAGGCTCAGGCCACTGCACTGCACATACAGGTCTTGATGTAAACGGTCTGGTGGAGGTCAAGTTCTGTTTAGCGGGGGTAGGCTATAGGACAGACTGAAGAAAGGCAATGGTCTAAACGCAGAAAAAGTTTCATTCCCACTCATGTGACAGTCTGTGGAGCAGGCAGCTCCTCTCCTCATGAACCTGGGACCCAGGTATCTTCCATGTTGTGGCTCTGCTTCTCCAGAGCCTTGTCATTTTTTTCATCTAGCTATAGTGACAAGATCTTTTGGATGAGCCATCAATATTAAACCAAAGGCAAACTCTGAAAATTGATTTGACGTGTGGTCAGCTGCTCATTTAGCACAGTGTGGGGACTGCTGGGGTGATGGACAAGAAGGTCTTCATGAGGAGGCTGAAGAGATCTAAGTATAGGGGTGCCAGCCTGGGGCACTTCAGAAGGGGCACTGGCCTAGGGGTAGCATCAGGGTGATTCTGATTTCCCTGGGGCAGGGTGTGGCTCACGACGGGGTGTTGAGAACCCACCAAGAAGGCTGGAACTTTCAGTACTCATTGTTTTATGAGGGCCTGCCTGTGTGCCAGGCAGGAAGACACTGACCAGAGGCCCAGGGCCACTGAAGGGTCTTGGCCTGATCTCTTGGTGCCTGGGGGGTACACTGTACAAGCGATGATGTAGTTCCAAGGGGCAGGATTCTGACCCACACTCCTGGTGCCAATGTCCATTTTGCCACTTATGTTAAATTTTGCTTCTCTAAGTGAACTTACTCAGGATAGCTGGGTTCTTGGCCATTCTTCCAGTGGTTTTCAAGGGTGAAAAAAGGAGTTTCAGCAAGACGGCTAACATCTGGATGAGTGAGCCAGGAAGTGTCTGTAGCCTTCCTCTAGAGAGCACTCTGGACTGGTGGGCATGAGGACCCCACTTTCATGCACGTCCATGTGAAGAGACCACCAAACAGGCTTTCTGTGAGCAACATGGCTGTTTATTTCACCTGGGTGCAGGCGGGCTGAGTCTGAAAAGAGAGTCAGGAAAGGGAGATAGGGGTGGGGCCGTTTTATAGGATTTGGGTAGGTAAAGGAAAATTACAGTCAAAGGGGGGTTGTTCTCTGGTGGGCAGAGTGGGGGTCACAAAGTACTCAGTGTGGGAGGTTTTGAGCCAGGATGAGCCAGGAGAAGGAATTTCACAAGACAATGTCATCAGTTAAGGCTGCAACAGGCCATTTTCACTTTTCCTTTTTTTTTTTTTTTTTTTTTTTGAGCAACAAGGCTGTTTATTTCACCTGGGTGCAGGCAGGCCGAGTCCAAAAAGAGAGCAAAAGGTGATGGGATTATCATTAGTTCTTATAGGTTTTGGGATAGGCGGTGGAGTTAGGAGCAATGTTTTGTGGGCAGGAGGTGGATCTCACAAAGTACATTCTCAAGGGTGGGGAGAATTACAAATTACAAAGAACCTTCTCAAGGGTGAGGAAGATTACAAAGAACTTTCTTAAGGGTGGCAGAGATTATAAAGTACATCAGTTAGGGTGGGGCAGAAAAAAATCACAATGGTGGAATGTCATCAGTTAAGGCTATTTTCACTTCTTTTGTGGATCTGGGATGTGAGGAGCGCCTCTGCCTGGCCGCCCCGTCTGGAAAGTGAGGAGCACCTCTGTCCAGCCACCCCATCTGGGAAGTGAGGAGCGCCTCTACCTGGCCACCCCTTCTGGGAAGTGAGGAGCACCTCTGCCCGGCTGCCCTGTCTGGGAGGTCTACCACGGAGGCCAGACGCTGTGTGGGGGCTGGACGTGGTGGCTCACGCCTGTAATCCCAGCACTCTGGGAGGCCGAGGCGGGTTGATCACTTGAGACTAGGGGTTTGAGACCAGCCTGATCAACATGGCGAAACATGAAAATTACAACAAACCAACCAACCAACCAACCCAGCAACAACAAAACAGGTATACCCTGGAGTCATACTCTAAGTTTTTCTATTTTCCTCCCTTTCTGATCCTTTATCCCACTTTCTTTTTCTTCCTCTTCCTTCTCCTTCTTGTCAAAGACATAGAGGATTGAGTTATTTTCATTGATCCATATAAAGTCACTCTCTCATTTATTTTCTTTCATTCTTACCCCCCATTTCTATTCCCCGTCTTCCCATGTGCAACCTTCCTAATATGTTTGATATGCATCTTTTTGTTTGTAGGTATTTTTAGAAAATGTTAAATAAAAAAAAATTTTTTTTTAAAGCCCTGCAAAGGCAGGAAAGCTGAACTGGCTGCTGAGCCCCTTCTGGTTGGCCACACAGTATCCATGCCTGTAGCCCCTGGACTCCTAGTGTGGACTAAGGTGGAGTGGATCCTCTGGCTTGGTCACAGCACAATGGGCCACCTGGAAACCGTCCAAAAGAGAAGACCTACCAGCCCGTGCCCTAGGTGCAGCTGCCACCTGCACATCAGGCACCAGCAGCAATGGCCAGACCATCCCTGATTCTCCATGCCCTCCCCATCCCCGCCCCAACAGCAAGGACTCCCTGACAGGACTCTGCAGTAGTGGCTGTCGGGAAGTCGGCTTCGCAGGTGCATAAGGATAAAGATAGACTCTCAGCCCCATCCTGATGGCCACGATGTGCTCATCCCCTGGTGGCTCCTCAGCCCTATCCTAGTGGCCATGGAGTGGCATGCAGGCAGCAGCCTTGGGAACCCTGATTGCACCTCCTCACACGTGCCCATCACACGACTTGGGCGAAGGGGAGGTGAAGTCAGACTGTGGCCCCAGCGGCGCCACGAGGCCGAGAACCAGCGCTCAGCCTCATCCCCATGGCTGCAGAGTGCCAAGCACCAGGTCCTGCTCTCTAAGTGCGGGTCAGGAGCAGCTGGCAAGGGCAGCGCAGCCTGTGGGGCCCTTGGGCGTGGCCGGCCACAGCTCCGGGAAGCCACGTCAGCCCACGGGCGCTGGAGCTGCAGCCACCACCACCACATGGTGCAGGGGTCGCCGAGGATTGGGAATCCCCGACCGGGCAGGAGCCTCCAGCCGCGCGGACCCCGGCGCCAGCCCGGCCACGGCAAGTCAGGTAGTCTGTGGCAGGAGCTCCGGGCATGGGCTTTGGCCCAGGGTGCAGGAGGCGCGCACCCTCTGGCCGGATGGGCGGTGCACTCAGGGCCCAGGAGACCATCCCAGGGGAGCCCCGCCAGCCCCCGCCGGAGCCCGAGATGCAGCTGCCACCTCCAAGTGGTGCGCTGGATGCAGCGGTAGCAACCCCGGATCCCATCCTCCCACCTCGCGCCCATCAGCGCGGACCCCGGAGGCGACGCAGTGATGAAGTAGGGCTGTGGGCCCAGCAGGGGCACCAGGGGCAGAAGCACCACTCAACCCCATCCCTGCGCTGCAGAGGGCCCAGCGCGGGGGGCTCCGAGCATCGGGAGCTGGTGGAAGAGGAGAAGACTGCGAGGGCGACAGTCAAACAGGCCCTGGGGCAGGGCGCGCCTCGCGCTCCAGGGAGCCCAGCCAGCTGGAGGCACCTGAGCAGCAACCGCCGCCTGCACTGGGCGCCACGAGAGAGCTGCTAGGGCGGTTTCTCTGCCTCGGGCCTGTTGCTCGGGGCCGTCTAAGGTGCGCGTGCTCGCTGGTCCTAGCCGTTCTGTTGGGCGTTTCTGCTGAGAGGCGGGAGGCGCTGAGAGTCTGTGCGAAGGTCCGTGGACAGACTGCATTGCTTGTTGTTGCGCTTCGGAGGCAGCGATCCCCGAAGGCGAGCTGAAATACGGCTGGAGCGTTCCCAGGCTACAATTTGCAGCGACGATTATGGAAGACGAGCCGGAGTGGTGGCCCATCTTCAGGGAGCGCTTGTGCTCGGATGGTTTCTCATTTCCCCAATACCACATTAAATCATCTCATCTGAGGAGGATCCACAGAGCTGTCGTCTGTGGTAATCTGGAGAAACTGAACTACCTTCTGTTAACATATCATGACGCTGTCTGAGTAGTTGTCGACCTTGTTTCCACATTAACTGGCTGTTTTGTTGTGGCTGCACTTGTTTCATTACCTTCATCTTGCAGGACAGAGTCTTGGCCGCAGACTGAGCCTGTACCTCACCCGTCTCCCACCGTCTCTTGGCACTGGCTACGGCCATGCTGGGCAGCTCTATGGAGGCCTGGTGAGCTAGCTTGGGGGTCCAGCCAGCGGTCCTTTCACAGCTGGGGAGTGGAGCCTGGGCCTGAGGTCTCCTGTGCGCCTCCCGGCACCTGTGCCGGCGCTGTGTGCCTTTTCATTTTCACTTCTTTTGTGGTAGAATGTCACCAGTTAAGGCAGGAACCTGCCATTTGGATGTGTACGTGCAGGTCACAGGGGATATGATGGCTTAGCTTGGGCTCAGAGGCCTGACACCCAGGGCAGGCTGGCTCAGCCCCTTTGACTTCAGATTTCAGGGAAGGCCAGGGAGCTGATTGGGTGCCCGGATTCTCTGAGAATTATGTTTCTGAGAGGATTTTGAAACCTAAACAGGAATACTTTACACACAGGTCATCAAGCAGGAACTGGGAAGTTCCGAAGCTGCCCTCATTCACACCACCTCCTCCCTTCAGAGGCCAAGGGCTGCCAAGCTGTCTCCCACACACCTCAGTGAAAAGTCCCTGGCTCTCCTCCCAGCCACCTCGCTGTGACCTTGTGAGGTGTGAGAAGGAGGAAGGGAATCTACGCTCTGAATGAACCTTCCTTCCCCCTTGCTGAGAAATAGTTTAGGTCCCTGCGCCTGCTGGGCCTCAGACCTTCTCAGAGCCCAGGGCCCACTGTGGCTCCTGCAAGCTGCCTGGGAATTCCACGGAGGCTGACTGGCTGCCTGTCTTATTCCCAGTCTGCTGCAACCCATTTCCTAAGCTTGGGTGGCTGAAAACAACAGAAATTCATCCTCTCACAGTCCTGGAGGACAGAGTCTGAATGCAGGTGTTGGCAGGGCTGTCTGTGCTGCCTTTGAAAGTTCTAGGGAAGAATCCTTCCTGACTTTTTCCAGTTTTGGGTGGTGGCCAGCAATGCGCGGCATTCCTTGGCTTCAGATGCATCATTCCAGCTGCACACGGCTGTCTTCCCTCTGAGTCTCTTCTTTTCTTCTTATAAAGATACCAGTCATATGGTGTGAAGGGCCCACCTTACTCCAGTATGTCGCCAAGTTAATTCATTACATCTGCAACCACACAATTTCCAAATGTCACATTCTGAGGTTCCTGATTGAAGGGGTGGGTTGCCCCTCCACACCTGTGGGCGTTTCTCATTAGGTGGAATGAGAGACCTGGAAAAGAAAGAGACACAGAGACAAAGTATAGAGAAAGAAAATAGGGCCCAGGGGACGGGCGTTCAGCATATGGAGGACCCATGCAGGTACCGGCCTCTGAGTTCCCTTAGTATTTATTGATAATTATCAGGCGTTTCCGGAGAGGGGGATTTGGCAGGACAATAGGGTAATAGCCAAGAGAAGGTTAATAGGAAAACACGTGAACAAAGCTCTCTGCATCTTAAACAAAGTAAAGAATTAAGTGCTGTGCTTTTGATGTGCATACACATAAACATCTTAATCCATTAAAGAGCAGTATTGCTGCCAGCATGTCCCACCTCCAGCCCTAAGGTGGTTTTCCCTTATCTCAGTAGATGGAATATACAATCGGACTTGACACCAAGATGTTCCATTGCCCAGGGACGAGCAGGAGACAGATGCCTTCCTCTTATCTCAACTGCAAAGAGACCTTCCTCTTTCACTAATCCTCCTCAGCACAGACCCTTTATGGGTGTCAGGCTGGGGGACAGTCAGGTCTTTCCCTTCCCAGGAGGCCATATCTCAGGCTGTCACATGGGCAGAAACCTTGGACAATACCTGGCTTTTCCAGGCAGAGGTCCCTGTGGCCTTCCGCAGTGTTTTGTGTCTCTGGGTACTTGAGATTAGGGAGTGGTGATGACTCTTAACAAGCATGCTGCCTTCAAGCATTTGTTTAACAAAGCACACCCTGCACAGCCCTTAATCCATTTAACCCTGAGTTGACACAGCACATGTTTCAGGGAGCACAGGGTTGGGGGTAGGGTTACAGATTAACAGCATCTCAAGGCAGAAGAATTTTTCTTAGTACAGAACAAAATGGAGTCTCTTATGTCTACTTTCTACACAGACACAGTAACAATCTGATCTCTCTTGCTTTTCCCCACACTGATGAACATGAATTTGAGGGGACACCATTCAACCCACAGCAGAGCCCCACCATCACTGAGAGGAGCCGGGCACATTCCTCAGCCCCGGGCTCAAAACAAACAGGCCCAGTACAAACACATCCCATCTTCCCATCTCACCACATATCACCATATATCTCTCAAACTTCCTGAGCCCAGTACAAACACCACCAGGAAAGTCTCCGATAAGAGGACAGCCGTTCAAAGTTTTACTGAAAAAGCGGGAACCAAAAGAATTCCTTTGTTCCCCTGTAACTCTCAGGCTATAAAAAGCAAACACTCGCATTGTTCAAGGCCCTCTTGTATGCTGTGGAATGGAGGGACCAGGTTAGAACTTGTAGTAAAGATCCTTGCCGCTTGGCTTTGACTCTGGACTCTGGTAGTCTTCTTTAAGGAACAAATGGTCTGGGCATAACACCTGGGGGCTCGTCCGGGATTCCCCAAGCCCACCAGACCCCTGGTCAACGGATCTGCTAGGATCGATCTACTGATAGGTGAGCTGGCTCGTCTCCCTTTGTCTGTCTGTGTCTGTTCTGAATCCGAATCTGTGACTCGCGAGGTCTGAAACTGGAGCTGGCACAGTCCTGGCGGACGCGCTACAGGACGGCCAGTGGAGACCGGTAGGAGACGTCCCCTGGCTCTCATCTGATCTATATTGTGATCTGAACTGCCCCGGTTAGGCGGGCAGCAGCTGCCTCTAATCTGGGCTGCCTCAGGGCGACCACGACCCAGGCAGCTGACTCTGACCCAGGCTTCCGGTGCGTGCTTGCGATCTGAACTGCCCCGGTTTGGCGGGCAGCAGCTAACTCTGACCCGGGCTTCCGGTGCGCGCTTGCGATCTGAACTGCCCCGGTTTGGCGGGCAGCAGCTAACTCTGACCCGGGCTTCCGGTGCGCGCTTGCGATCTGAACTGCCCCGGTTTGGCAGGCAGCAGCTGCCTCTGACCTGGTCTGCCTCAGCGCGACCGGGACCCAGGCAGCTAACTCTGACCCGGGCTTCCAGTGCGTGCTTGCGATCTGAACTGCCCCGGTTTGGCGGGCAGCAGCTGCCTCTGACCTAGGCTGCCTCAGCGCGACTACGATCTAGGCAGCTAACTCTGACCAAGGCTGCCAAAGTGCGCCTGCGATGAGATATCATTAAGAAGTCAAATCAGATTTCCTTTACAAGGATTCAAACCGACATTCCTTTATAGGAAGAGACTACAAATTATTACAGGATAGGTAATACCCAGAGCACTCCCCTATCTCTCCTTACGAGTAATTTCAAAGAAGTTAGAGCAAGGGGCCATGATCTTGGTATAGAAATCAGGAAAGGAAAGCTAATTACTCTGTGTCGCTCCGAATGGCCTGCCTTTGATGTGGGGTGGCCACCCGAAAGGACCTTCCGACTTGCTGTCATCACTAGAGTAAAGTCCAAGATTTTCCTACCTAGGCGTGCAGGCCACTTAGATCAAATCCCATATATCCTCATATAGCAGGACCTTGTTGAGAACCCGCCTCCTTGGCTGTCCCCTTTCCAATTAGCCTCTGAACCCTGTAAGGCACTGGTTGCTCGACCACTAAAATCCAAGCAGCCAACTGCCCCCCCCCCCATCCTGTTCTACCTGACAGCGAGGACCCACTGTTCACAGAACCCCCTCCGTACCCCTCCGGGCCCCAGGCCCCAGCCCCCCTGGCTGAGCTGCAGGAAGGAGCAGGCGGACGGGAGGCGGCCGGCACACACAGGCCCGCTGAAAGGGAAAGTAACTTTGAAGGGCCGGCAGGGCGGACACGAAGGCGCACTTCGCGGACTAGCCCCCCTCAGCCGCCTGACTCCACGGTGGCTTTACCCCTTCAGGAAATAGGACACCCAGATGACACAGGAATCCCCAGGCTCCAGTACTGGCCATTCTCCACCAGTGATCTGTATAACTGGAAGACTCAGAGTGCTCAGTTTTCAGACAACCCCAAAGATTTACTGGCTTTACTGGATAGTGTCATGTTCACCCACCAGCCCACTTAGGATGATTGTCAGCAGCTCCTCCGAATCGTTCACCACGGAGGAGCGAGAGAGAATACAGATAGAAGCTAGAAAGCTGGTCCCGGGGGACGACGGTCAACCGACTGCCAACCCCGACCTCATAAACGCAACCTTTCCTCTGACCAGGCCGGCGTAGGACTACAATACAGCAGAAGGTATGGGACGGCTACACCTTTATCGCCAGATTCTAATGGCAGGTCTCCGGGCAGCTGCTCGCAAGCCCACTAATTTGGCTAAAGTATATTCTATTCTGCAGGGAAAGACAGAGAGCCCAGCTACCTACTTAAAAAGATTAATAGAAGCTTTTAGACAGTACACCCCCATAGATCCAGAGGCCCCAGGAAGTCAGGCAGCTGTTATAATGCCTTTCATAAATCAGGCAGCCCCAGATATTAAGAGAAAACTCCAGAAATTAGAAGACTTGGAAGGAAAGCGGATTCAGGACCTCCTTCAGATAGCCCAGCGGGTTTACAATAACAGAGATACTCCAGAGGAAAAGCAATTTAAGGCCACTGAAAAAATGACCAAGGTCCTGGCAGCAGTAGTACAGAAAGAGCATCTACAGCCAGAGTACACCCAACCTAGGCAGCCCCCCCGCCATGATAATCTGAGCAAAGACCTGCAGGACCGCCCACTTCCTGACTCCGACCTCGTCTAGTTCACTGATAGGAGCAGCTTCATGCATCAAGGCCAGAGGTACGCTAGAGCGGCAATAACTTCAGAGACTGAAGTAATCTGGGCAGAACCCCTGCCCCCGGGGACATCGGCCCAGAAGGCCGAACTGATAGCGCTCACCCAAGCTCTTACCTTAAAGGCAAGGAAAAAGCTGACAGTATATACAGACAGCCGATATGCTTTTGCAATGGCGCATATACATAAGGCCATTTACAAGGAGCGAGGGTTACTGATGGCTAAAGGAAAAGAGATAAAAAACAAGCAAGAGATCCTAGCCCTGCTAACAGCCCTATAGAGGCCAGAAAAGTTAGCCATTGTACATTGCCCAGGGCATCAGAAACTAACTACTCCAACTGCTCAAGGCAACTTTCTGGCAGACCAAACTGCAAGGAATGTGGTGAAGGCTCCCAGCCAACTCCATGCACTCCAGCTCCCTGACCCAGGCCCCCGGGACTTGCCATATTTCCCTGAATATTCAGAACAAGATCTCCAGTAGATTCACAAACTTCCCCTGAAACAAATCCAGAATAGGTGGTGGACTGATACTAATGACCAAACCATCCTACCAGAAAAACTAAGACAACAGGTGTTAGAACACATCCACCAAACCACCCACCTGGGGGCCCGGCAGATGAAAGACCTGATCAGACGCTCCAAGCTCAAAATCAGACATATAGCTGAGACGGCCAGCAGTATCGTGACAAGTTGCAAAGTCTGCCAGCTTAACAACGCATACCCCCAATCTCAAGCTGCAACAGGAACAAGGCTCAGGGGAACCAGGCCCGGTATCTACTGAGAAGTAGATTTTACTGAAATAAAGCCAGGAAAGTACGGGTACCAGTACTTACTTGTCTTTGTAGATACTTTTTCAAGGTGGACTGAAGCATTCCCAACCAAAAAAACAAACTGCTCAGGTCGTAGCAAAGAAAATTCTGGAAGATATCCTTCCCAGGTATGGCTTCCCCGTCCAGATAAGGTCAGATAATAGGCCCGCTTTTGTCACTAAGGTAAGTCAGGACTTGGCTTCCATCCTTAGGGCAAATTGGAAACTACATTACGCTTACAGGCCCCAGAGTTCAGGACAGGTAAAAAGGATGAATCGGACCTTAAAAGAGACCTTAACTAAATTGACTATAGAGACTGGCGCTAATTAAGTAGTCCTTCTCCCCTATGCTCTGTTCCGGGCCCATAATACCCCTTACAAACTAGGCCTTACCCCTTACAAAATCATGTATGGCAGACCTCCACCCCTGGTTCCTAGCTTAAAAGATGACCTGCTTAAGTCTGAAACAGAAAATGTCTCTGAATTCTTATTTTCCTTACAAGCCTTACAGAAAATTCACCAAGAAATCTGGCCCAAGCTGAAAGAGCTATATAAGACCAGTCCCCCACCGACACCCCATCCGTACCAGCCAGGAGACTGGGTCCTAGTTAAGCGACACTGACAAGAGACCCTAGAGCCCAGGTAGAAAAGACCACTGCAAGTACTCCTGACCACACCCACCACCCTGAAGGTAGAAGGCTTTGCGTCGTGGATCCACTACACCCACGTCAAGCCAGTGGACCCAACCTCCGACCTTCTGGGGCCAATCACAGCGGTGGCTGAAGCACCGGACACGTGGACTGTGGACAGAGCTAAGAACAACCCTTAAAACTCACCCTGCGCCGGCAGCATAGCTCACTGCAAACATGCAGTTAGGTAGTCTAACTCTAACATTAGTCACCCTAGTGGCCGCTGAGGAAAACATAAAGCCAGCTCCTAATCCCTTTGTCTGGAGATTCTGGCTTTATGAAAACCAAACCCACCCTGGGCAACCTCATAAGCCCAGGAAATTAGTGGCCAGTGCAGATTGCCCCTCCTCAGGGTGCAATAGCCCAATTTTACTAAATTTTACCGATTTCCCAGTAGCCAAACCAGTGGCACCAATAATATGCTTCGAGTATGATCAGACTGAATAATTGTAAGCACTATTGATGGCACCAAAGTACCAGCTGCCCTTATAACTATTGTAACATCCATAAATACCGATGGTGAGGTGGAAAAGAACAGATAGATCCCAGATGGCCCTTCCATCGCAGACGAAATAGAGACCTTTCATATACATGGATAGTTAAAGACCTCTGGAACTCCCGCTGGACCACGCCTCAACACGGGGCTGTATACTACTCCTCCGCCTCCACATGGCCTAGCAGTCACCTCTATCTGTGGCAGGGTCTAGTGCAGGTACGGCCCCTAGTCCATGGAAATATCCAGCGACAAGAAAACCACCTGACACAAGACTTACGTCCTTTTTCCTGGTTAAAATTATTGCAAGAAAGATTAGAACTTGCCCACCTTACAGGACTTCACAGCCTGTCTGGCTGCTTTCTGTGTGCCACTCTAGGGTGTCCACCACTAACCGCTGTCCCCCTGCCATGAGGATCCTCCACCTCAGCCCAAGCTAACAACCACCGAAACCTCTCATATGCCCCTATCCCTAACGTGCCACTATACCTAAACCCCAGTCAAGAAAAGTTTCCCTACTGTTTCTCAGGAACTAATTCCAGCCTCTGCAGCATCACTGCAACGCCCCCTAACATCACCTTAAAGGCTTCATCAGGCATATTCTTCTGGTGTAATGGAACATTATCTAAAAACCTATCAAGCCCCTCTGTTACCAACCTACTGTGTCTTCCTGTCACATTAGTTCCCCGGTTAACTCTGCTTACTGCCGGCAAGTTCCTAAGGTATACCGGTAACTGGACTAGTGCTGTTATTCACCCAGACCCTAGACCGAGACCTGCATGAGCCATATTTCTCCCCCTCATTGCAGGAATCTCCCTCACCGCATCCTTCATGGCGGCCGGACTGGCTGGGGGAGCCCTAGGTCACACCCTTATAGAAAGTAACAAGCTGTACCAACAATTTGCCGTTGCTATGGAAGAGTCAGCTGAGTCCCTTGCCTCCCTCCAGCGGCAGCTCACGTCCCTAGCACAGGTAACCTTGCAGAACCGGAAGGCCTTAGACCTACTCACTGCTGAAAAAGGAGGAACGTGTATGTTTCTAAAAGAAGACTGTTGTTTCTACATAAATGAATCAAGGCTCGTGGAAGACCAGGTCCAACAGTTACGCAAGTTAAGCACAGAAGTAAGATCACGGCAGTTTGCTTCAGCTGCAGACCAATGGTGGAACTCATCTATGTTTTCTCTGTTAGCTCCCTTCCTTGGACCCCTGCTGAGTCTACTATTTCTGCTTATCGTAGGACCTTGTGTTGTTAACAGAATTTTGCAGTTCGTTAAAGAAAAGTTTGACACTGTACAACTCATAGTCCTCAGAGCCCAATACCAACCTGTAAACGCTGAAGCAGAATCAGACTTATAAGACCCAAGATTGGCTCTAAAAATACCTGAAAAGAAAAGGGGGGAATGAAAGGAGCCGGGCACATTCCTCAGCCCCGGGCTCAAAACAAACAAGCCCAGTACAAACACATCCCATCTTCCCATCTCACCACATATCGCCATATATCTCTCAAACTTCCTGAGCCCAGTACAAACACATCCCATCTTCCCATCTCACCACATATCACCATATATCTCTCAAACTTCCTGAGCCCAGTACAAACACCACCAGGAAAGTCTCCGATAAGAGGACAGCTGTTCAAAGTTTTACTGAAAAAGCGGGAACCAAAAGAATTCCTTTGTTCCCCTGTAACTCTCAGGCTATAAAAATCAAACACTCGCATTGTTCAAGGCCCTCTTGTATGCTGTGGAATGGAAGGGCCAGGTTCGAACTTGTAGTAAAGATCCTTGCCGCTTGGCTTTGACTCTGGACTCTGGTAGTCTTCTTTAAGGAACAAATGGTCTGGGCATAACATCACCTCTCTGCACAGGGCACCCTGCCTGTCTTTCCTCTCCAGCACCAAGACAGAGCCAAGAGTGATTTCTTGAAATGAAACTGCATCCTCTCATCCCAATAAGGCATGGCCTCACTAGTGGAAGATGAGCAAATGAAAGCCTCCCTCAGGATGGGCATCCACACGTCCAGGGGATACTCCCCCAATTTTTTTTCCTGGTTTATAAAGGTGCTTCAGGACTTCTTGGCTCCTGGCCGATACCTTAGTGCTTCCTGAAGGGGAAAGAGCCCTCCAAACCATTCATTGGGTCATCCCAGACCAAGTTTTCTGACCCAGACATTGAAACAGGAGGAGTAACCTTATCCCCCTTGCAGGGCATGCTACAGGGGCATGGCTCGCTTCTCAGTACCCTGCTGCTCAAACCCCTAGAGGGAGCGTGCAGACAGGCATGTCGTGGGGAGCGTTTCTGGGCTCTGGCCCCACAGCAGCGTGTGGAATTGGGTGTTTACAGCTCCCGAAGCCCCAGTGGGCATGTGTTACAGTGGTCTCCTTCAGTTTTGTCATCTGCAGGTGGCTTGTGTTAATCAGCTCAATTAGGCCCTCTGCCTTATCACAAAGACAGAGGGCTTTCTGTATCCCAGGTTCTTGCCCTAGTGTACTTGAAAAATCAGATCGCATGTGGACTTGGAGAATGAATGCAAGATTTTATTGAGTGGAGGAGGTGGCTCTCAGATGGATGGGGAGCCAGAAGGGGGATGGAGTGGGAAGGTGGTCTTCCCCTAGAGTCGGGCTGCCTAGCAGCCAGACTCTCCTCCAACCGCCCCCAACTGAATTCCACATCTCCCCACTGTCAAAAGCCTGCCAGCATCTGCTGATGTCTGTCGGTGTGCTCTTCTGCTTCTCTGCTCCTCTCAATGTCCAGCCACTTGTGTCTGTGCCCACTAGGGTCTTGGGTTTTTTATGGGCACAGGATGGGGGTCATAGCAGGCCAGAGTAGTCTTGGAAAATGCAACATTTGGTCATGAAAACAGGAGTGCCTGTTCTCACTAAGGTCCAAGGGCACAAGCCCGAGGGCAGAGCCGTAGCCAGGGACTCCACCCTTCTCTACCCAGCACTCCCCTGCCCCCCTTCCATATCAACATGAAAGCTGACATTGGCTCCTGTGCCCCACCTCTGGGCCTGGTTTTGTGACCTCTGCACCAGAGCTGCTAGGGAGGCCCTACCCCACATGTTGTTAACTCAATAGCCCTTCCCCAGGGGAACCAATGTCCTCCTGTCCCCAAACCCAAGGAGGAGTTGTGGGTTCCTGGGCCTCTTGTAACCCGACTGAATATTTTCCAGGTTACCTAACCAAACTCCTGCAAAACCACACCACCTATGCCTGTGATGGGGACTATCTGAATCTACAGTGCCCTCGGCATTCTACGATAAGTGTCCAATTGGCATTTTATGGGCAAGATTACCAAATGTGTAGTTCCCAGAAGCCTGCCTCCCAGAGGGAAGATAGCTTGACCTGTGTGGCATCCACCACCTTCCAGATATTGCCTTTTATAGACACTTTAAGATGATACAGTTTCAACAGACACTCTTTCTCTCTCTCTGGGTATAAATATATTTGTGATTATATAGTTCAATCCAAGCAAAACTGATCCATGAAAAATCCCAACTTATACAGATCACCAGTTTTGTAGGTGAGCTATTATTTGCTTCTCAAAGGATTTGTTACCCAACAAAACTAAATAGAATTCCTATCTATTGTAGAGCCCCCTTTGTACACTTCAATATGAATTTATTTGTAGGTTTACTCCTTACTTCAGTATAGCAAAGTACAACCAGGATAGATTCCAACCTCCAGGCCCATATCTCCCATAAATACTCCCGTAGAAAGGGAAGGTGGGTTCTTTAATGGAAACCACAAGTATCTCTTTGAGGCAGACATCTGAACTCATGACTAACTTCTTAGAAAACGTACTCAAAGGGCCAGGCACGGTGGCTCATGCCTGTAGTCCCAGCACTTTGGGAGGCCAAGGCAGGTGGATCACGAAGTCAGGAGATTGAGACCATCCTGGCTCACACGGTGAAACCCTGTCTCTACTAAAAATACAAAAAATTGGCCAGGTGTGGTGGTGGGCTCCTGTAGTCCCAGCTACTCCAGAGGCTGAGGCAGGAGAATGGCATGAACCCGGGAGGTGGAGCTTGCAGTAAGCAGAGATCACGCCACTGCACTCCAGCCTGGGCAACAGAGCGAGACTCTGTCTCAAAAAAAAAAAAAAAAAATTAAAAAATCAAATCATTATTAAACATTTTTACTAATTAAATGGTTTTGGAGTACATTCTTTAAAAAAACAATTAACTATGTTTTCTTCAAGAGTGCACATGTAATGCCAACTTTGTATGACATTGCAAAGGAAGATTTTACTATGTTAAGCAGATTAAACAAACAAACTTTTCCTTGAATTCTTTGGGAACAAAGTACAACCTGGTCCAAATCATCCTAACCTAGAATGCACCATCAGCTTTACAGTCAGCTTTTCCTGGATTTACCAGATTTGGGGCAGACTTTTCATGCTTCTCTAAAGAGGGATTCTTAACTGACACCGTGCCTTGTTTTTGCCCTTTTCCTAGTAAAGGAAATGATTTGATTTGGTATCATATCATGCTTCCTGCTTTTTTTTTTTTTTAATTAGAGATGAGGCCTTGCTATGTTTCCCAGGCTAGTCTCCAAATTCTGGGCTCAAGCGATCCTCCTGCCTCAGCCTCCCTCCCAAAATGCTGGGATTACGAGTGTGAGCCACTGTGCGTGGCCTCTTTCTTGTCTTTTAAACAAATAAATGTAAGCTGGGCATGGTGTGCATTCATATATTCCCAGGTACTTGAGAAGCTGAGGCGAGAGGATCCCTTGAGCCTAGGTTTGAGCCCAAGAGTTCAAGGCTGCAGTGAGCTATGATTGCACCACTGCACTCCAGCCTGGGTAACAGAGTGAAACCCTGTCTGTAAAAAACTAAACTAATGCTGGGCATTGTGGTTCATGCCTGTAATCCCAGCACTTTGGGAGGCTGAGGCGGGCGGATCATGAGGTCAGGAGATCGAGACCATCCTGGCTAACATGGTGAAACCCAGTCTCTACTAAAAATACAAAATTATCTAGGCATGGTGGGGCATGCCTGTAATCCCAGCTACTCGGGAGGCTGTGACAAGGAGAATCACTTGAACCTGGTAGGCGGAGTTGGCAGTGAGCTGAGATCTCTCCACTGCACTCAGCTTGGGTGAGAAGGGTGAAACTCTGTCTCAAAAAAAAAAAAAAAAAAAAAGACACGGTCCTGTTTTCATGGGGTGAACAGTTCAGGGAGAAAGGCAAGCATTAACCAAATAGCCAGACACATCATCATGCCCTATTGTGACAAATGCTATTTTAGAAAAGGGAAGAAGACTATAGCAGTGGAGGGGGCCTATTTTAGCTTGGGGGTGGTGGTTTAAGTCTTCCAAAGAGAAGCATCCTGTAGGGTGAACACTAAGGTATGCACACTAGCTGCACACTAGGGGCTGAGACACTGAGGCTGCAGAGTGGGAGAGGAATGGTGTTGATGAGGAGGAAGATGGCCCTGGTTTAAACTGTTGAGAACAGGGTCCTGCACACAGTAGGAGCTCCATGAAGAGTGGTTCCTAGTGTTTTCACCAACATATCTGAAGTGGAGCAAGACGATGATCAATCACACCCCTGTCCCCGACCTCATTCTAAAACAGTTTGAAACAAGGAGATGCAAAAATCTGACAAGTGTGTTGACAACGGTGATTTTAAAGGTCCTAAAAGATGCTCTGGATATCAGAGCCAATTTCACATAGTAGAGGGGCACATTCCCTGCAGTGGCCTGTGTCATACACAGCCAATTTCACCTTTTCACTGCCTGGTTATTCTGCAAAGTGCATCCTAGAATGACCTTCCTGTCTGAGCTCCTCTTCAAAATTCTGATTCTTTCTCAAACGATAAAGCCTCTGGCATTTTCCAAGAGCCAAGGCCCTCCTGAAGCCACAGTTTGAGAACAAGCCAAGAGGCAGACATGAGAAAGAAGTCCCAGTCCTGGCAGGGAGAGCTGACACTTCCCAGGCTACGGCATCCTTCTCAAGGCCCAGAAATGAATGAGAGGTAATTAAAGCAGAAAGCATTTTGCAGCAGCTCAGCTCAGCTCAGCTCTCCGAAGCTGCCATGGTCCCAGGATCAGTGGTGTGCCCTGAGGACAGCCAAAGGACATTCCTCGAGGCCCTGGAAATCATCAGCCACCTCCAGCAACTTCACCGGGCCTCCCTGGGAAGTCTCCATTGCTGATGGGCATGAAGGCACCAGGGTCTCCTGTACATGGAAAACTCACAATCTAGGAATGTCCTGTGGTTGTTGATCCTGGGACATCTCCAGAAGAATTTAGTTAAGCCCTCCAAGAAAGGAAAAAAGGTTTTCTTGCTGCTGAAGATGTCTCATTTGTTCTTTTTTTAAAAAACAGTGCAATTGAATTTGCAGTTTGTTTTCACTTTCTTTCCATTTCCTGTTGCTACTTCTCCAAGATCTCAGCTGGGCTGAGGAACTAATAAAAATAAGCAATTTTATGCAGCAGGAATATTCAGTTTCCACTCCCTTCTCCCAGCCTGTGGCAGTGTGCTTGGCCTGCACAATTCTTGCTCTGCCCTCTGTTTCAGCTGGTGCTGTCATCTGCCAGCTGCTTTGCCTGGGGATTCTGACATCCCAGGGCTTATTCTTAGGGCCAGTTCAGCAGAGTCTTAAACCACCTTCAAAGGAGTCGGTCACGCTGCCGTCCTCTCTGCATCTTTCTGTAGTCCTTTCTGATAATATTTAGCAAATCACTTTAGCACAGAGTCTTTGAATTCTTTCCAGATTTATGATGGAAACACAGAGGCAAAGAGCTTGGGGTAGAAAGCAGAAGAGCAGGTGCTGGGAGAGTTTGGTGGTGAATTTTGAGTTGGTCACAGTCATTTTGCTTTACTAAGTCCAGGGAAGCTCATCTTCAGAGTTAACCACCATGTATATATATATATATATATATATATATATATATATATTTTTTTTTTTTTTTTTTAATTTTTTGAGATGGAGTCTTGCTCTGTCACCCAGGCTGAAGTGCAGTGGCACACTCTCAGCTCACTGCAACCTCCACTTCCTGGATTCAGGTGAGCACGTCCGGCTAATTTTTGTATTTTTTAGTAGAGACGGGGTTTCACCATGTTGGCCAGGCTGGTCTTGAACTCCTGACTCAAGTGATCCACCTGCCTCAGACTCCCAAAGTGCCAGGATTACAGGCGTGAGCCACCATGCCCAGCCCAGAGTTAACCACTCTATTGAGGTGTTGTTTATTTTTCTTAAAATTCTATTACACGTGAATAAAATTCAATGATTTTTAGTAAATTTAGAGTTGTGCAACCATCACTACCCTCCAGTTTTAAACATTTTCACAATCCCCCGAAGCTCCCTTATGCCCATTTGCCATCACTGCCCCATTCCCAACCCCCCGGTCCCAGGTAACCACGCATCTACTTTCTCTCTAGATTTGCCTTTTCTGAATATTTCATACAAATGGAATTATGCAATGGATGGTTTTGTGTGTGTGTGCACGGCTGACTTCTTTAACTGCATGTAATGTTTCAGAGGTTCATCCATGTTGTAGCATGTATCATATCAGTACTTCACTTTTTTTTTTTAGAGTTGAAGTCTCACGCTGTCACCCAGGCTGGAATGCAGTGGTGCGATGTTCGCTCACTGCAACCTCTGCCTCCCAGGTTCAAGCAATTCTCCCTGCCTCAGCCTACCAAGTAGCCGGGATTACAGCCGTGTGCCACCACACCCAGCTCACTTTGTATTTTTAGTACAGATGGGGTTTCGAATATGTTGGCCAGGCTGGTCTCGAACTCCTGACCTCAAGTAATCTGTCCACCTCGACCTCCCAAAGTGCTGGGATTACAGGTGTAAGCCACCATGCCGAGCCTTCATTCCTTTTTATTACTGAGGTGTATTCTGCTGGATGGATATATCATATCTTGTTTTTATTCTCCATTTTTTAAATATTGCAAAATGGGCCTAAAACCACCTCTCTGGAGGATTTGATGATCACATGGATAGCATTGGGTTGTGTGTAAGTATGTGTATCTAACAGGAAGAGTGAGTGACTGTTGCACCGATTTGGAAAGTGATTTTAAAATCTTATCTACATTGCATTTAAAAATATATTGAGTCCACATTTTAAAAATATACCACGTATTTAAAATATTTCTTTTTGGCTTTTATTTCCCAAGAACATACTCACAGTGATTGATCCAGCCATTGCTAATCTAAAACCTTCTTTGAAGCAGAAAGATGCTGCATATGGTAATTTTTATGGCTTACTGCCAGCATTTCTCTTTAAGTAAAGGTAAACAGCCCCTGGGTGACCACAGTTGGGCACACCTTGATTAGAATGGAAGGGGCTGTCAGGAGGTGTGTTTGAGGTACCGGTCCTGGTGATGATAGTGCTTTAGCCAATAGTTGCAATGAAGACCAATTTATTTTGTTTTGACTTTTTTTAACATCAGAAGTAGGATAAACCTCCCCTTCATTCTCCTCTCACTTCCTAAAAGGAAAATCACTTTGAAAAGACATCTGCTCAGAAATAAATTTGGGCTTCCTGGGTTACACAATGAGATTTTTGCAAAGCTGAGCCCATTGGAAGCTGCGTAGGCACTAGTGCCGGCTAGCACCTAAGGACTTCTGTACCTCTGTACACGCCACCTTCCTCCTTAGTTTCCTTCCTTCCTTCTTTCCTTCCTTCCTTCCTTCCTTTCTTTTGCTTCGGAGTTTCACTCTTGTCACCCAGGGCCAGCTAGGACCTGAGGGCCTCTGTACCTCTGTACACGTCACCTTCCTCCTTAGTTTCCTTCCTCCCTCCCTTCCTCCCTTCCTCCCTCCCTCCCTCCCTCTCTCTCTCCCTGTTTTCTTCCTTCCTTCCTTCTTCTCCTTCTTCTTTCTTTCTTTCTCTCCCTGTCTTTCTTTCTTCTTCTGTCTCTCTTTCTTTCCCTCCCTCCTTCCTTCTCTCCCTCTCTTTCTTTCTTTCTTTTCTCTTTTTCTCTCTCTTTCTTTCCCTCCCTCCCTCTCTCCCTCTCTATCTCTCTCTTTCTTTCTCTCTTTCTTTCTTTCTTTCTTTCTTTCTTTCTTTCTTTCTTTCTTTCTTTCTTTCTTTCTTTCTTTCTTCCTTTCTTTCTTCTTTTTCTTTGGAGTTTTGCTTTTTCTCACCCAGGCTGGAGTGCAGTGGCACAGTCTCCACTCACTGCAACCTCTGCCTCCGGGTTCAAGTGATTCTCCTGCTTCAGTCTCCTAAGTAGCTGGGATTATAGGCGTCCACCACCACACCTTGCTAATTTTTGTGCTTTTAGTAGAGATGGGATTTTACCATGTTAATAAGGCTGGTCTCGAACTCCTGACTTCAGGTGTTCCCCTCACCTCAGCCTCCCAAACTGCTGGGATTACAGGTGTGAACCACTGCACCCGGCCCCTCCTTAGTTTACACTTGGCTTTTGTAAATGGGGTGGAGGGGTGGGGGGTGGGTTGAGGAGGTTGAGCATTTGGATTTTCTTATCAAATCTAGAATAGAATTCAAACCCGTGGGGTCCCTAATAGAAATCGCAGAGACCCAGTAGAGCATCTAAGAAGACTTTGGTGAGAGTTTTGTCTTGTGTTACCTTTATTGTATGTATTAGGTCTTTCCCCCCTAAGTATAAAAGTAAAGTATGTTTGATATGAAAACTACATGAAACACCCCTAGTCCAAAAGCCCAGAGAGGACTATGGTAATGTTCTTCGGTGTCCTTTTAGCTGGCCACCTTGGCTTTCTGGCAGGCTCTGTGTTCCTTAGCTCCACTACTCTTTCTTTTTTTAAAAAAATCAACTAATTAATTAACTATTATTATTATTTTTCTAAAGACAGGGCTTTGCCAAGTTGCCCTGGCTGGTCTCGAACTCCCAGGCTCAAGCAATCCACCCACTTCATCCTCCAAAGGTGCTGGGATTACAGGTGTAGGCCACCACGCCCAGCCTCCTCTTATTTTTCTAACAGGGTTCCCACCCGATCCATAAACAGCCCGATCCCCCTGCAGTGGGGGCCTGAGAGCCAGCACTGTGTCATCTCTCCTCAAAGGCATCTGTCCTGTCTGACATGGCTAGGAGTCCCCCAAGCCACCACCAGGCTACCCTATCACAGGCTTGCTAAGCTCCATCCAGCAGTGTAACCAGGATCTAAAAGCGGATTTGCCTTACGTTTTGCTGTTGTTTCCAAAAAAAAGTAGCCCAATACCACCACCCTCTGTAAGGGAGGCTTGTTTTATCTCTGGCCACACAGCGGACAGCAACTCCATGCTTAACGTGAGATACTATTGGCCGGGGGCAGTGGCTCATGCCTGTTATCCCAGCACTTTGGGAGGCCGAGGCAGGCAGATCGCCTGAGGTCAGGAGTTCGAGACCAACCTGGCCAAAGTGGGGAAGCCCCATCTCTAATAAAAATACAAAAATGTGCTGGTCATGGTGGCATGTGCCTGTAATCCCAGCTACTCAGGAGGCTGAGGCAGGACAATCGCTTGAACCCAGGAGATAGAGGTTGCAGTGAGCCGAGATTGCGCCATTGCACTCAGCCTGGACAACAAGAGTGAAACTCCATCTAAAAAATAAATAAATAAATAAACAATTAAAATAAAATAAAGGGAGATGTTATTAAGCCTCCAAGGGGCGTGATTAATGTCACTGCCTTTAGGATGGGAAAATCCATTTGTTCCCTTCCACAGCGGAGTGGAAGACCAGCACCTGAAGTTGGAACCAACACTTAAAACAACTTCTAATCCTTTTTGTACTTTAATATTTTCGGGGACTGCTTACTATTTAATAAGTGCTCTTCCTGGGTTAATCTTCTATAATTTAGCCAGAGGCCCCTTTGTTTGATTTCTGTGACTTTTAATTATTCTGGCTGTCCCTGGGGTAGGAACAGCAGAGGTCTCTTAGAATAGGCCTACTATGAACAGCTGTGATTAATTGGTTTTGCATTTTTCATGAAACAGGTATGAACTTCGACCCAAGCGAATAGAAGTTTCTGAGGAAAGATGGAATTCTTGTTAGCGACTCTCTGGCAGCCTTTGCTTACATTAGAGATAGGTCAATGAATCAAAGCTTCCTAGAATGCTGATGGATTTACTAAAGTCTTGTTCATAAATGTGCTGTTCAATTATAACACTCAGATAACTAAAGGACAATGACTTCAAGTTTGACATGCCAACCACCGCTTCTAAGATTCAGAAACACAGAGGCCTGAGTTCAGGCACAGTCGCAATCAGGCAGTCAGCAAGAGAACCACATAAACAGACAAAGTCACACTATTTAGGAGTTGAGCTCCACAGATATTGTTCGCTTTTGAAAAGTAGAAACCCGAGGAATGCATTTCCCAGCTCTAAAATTTGGGAAGGAACTAGAATTATTGAATTCCAACCCTGGCTGGAAGAAAAATGAGCCAGAAGGTCACTTAGTAAACAAGACAGATGATGACCCATGAAGACAGAACCACTTTCTGGGTCATAAGTGTTATTCCTAATGGTTGCCAAGGATTCCCTTGTTAGTCTTCCCCATGAGGATCAATCAAACTCAGCCCTCGTGAATTAACAGAGCCAAAAGGCTTATACCAAAGCCGGCCACACCACGGGGACCTCTTCATTGAGGGGAAGGTATGTACAATTTTTCCTCACCACCCTCTCTGCTTATCTTAAGATAGAATGAATTTTGGAATGTCATCTGCAAGTTTCAGCAATGCCTGCCTATGTTCACAGAGACAAAAACCAGAGACTTTCAGTAAAATACATGTTAATATAACACATAACAGTATTACTATTCAAGGCCTGCAAAGATAGGGTTATTCGGGGTAAGCCTGTCTCAGAGGAAAATAGAGGCTTAGGGAATGTATTTGTCTGTTCTCATGCTACTAATAAAGACATACCTGAGGCTGGGTAATTTATAAAGGAAAGAAGTTTAATGGACTCACAGTTCCACATGGTGAAGAAGGCCTCACAATCTCGGTGGAAGGTGAATGAGGAGCAAAGTCACGTCTTACTTGGTAGCAGACAAGAGAGCTTGTGCAGGGGAAATCCCCTTTATAAAACCGTCAGATCTCATGAGACTTATTCACTATCATGAGAACAGCATGGGAAAGACCCACCCAATGATTCAATTACCTCCCACTACGTCCCTCCCATGACACATGCGGATTAGGGGAGCTACAATTCAAGATGAGATTTGGGTGGGGACACAGCCAAACCATATCAGGGAATGATCTCAATACATGAGATGCAGAGTTCAGTCTCGGGGTCCCCTGATGTTCTATTCTCCTCCTGCATTAGGAGTCCTCCTCTGTGTGTGTGTGTGTGTGTGTGTGTGTGTGTGTGGTGTGGTTGTTGGTTTCTTCTGTGGGTCCTCTCTTTTCTAGCCACCTTCTCATTTTCATGTCTTGCTGTTCCTGATCATTGTCAATGTTAAGAACCGTAAGGATTTTTCTTTTCAGAAATATCCCCATATTTACAAAGACCCCAGGGAGCTTCCTGGAGAAAAGCCAACATGAAAATCCTCCAGACAGAGAATAACAATTGAAGGGGAATGATTCTGACATTGTGCTCAGTGAGCTGTGGCCGTGCTGTGTGCTTTACCCCAACAACCTTGTCGGTTCCTCTCAACAACTGCCTCAGCCAGCCCAGCTGCCATAACAAAGTACCCGAGGCCAGATGGCCTAAATAACAGACATTGATTTTCTCACTGTTCTGGAGGCCAGAAGTTCATGATCAAAGTATCCACCAATCCCTTTCTGGTAAGGGCTCTCTTCCTGCCTTGCAGACAGCAGCCTTCTTGCTTGTCCTCACATGGCAGAGAGGGAGAGAGACATAGACAGAGGCATCTCTTCTTTTTATAAAACCACCAATCCTATCAGATTAGGATTCCACCCTTATGACCTCCTTTAACGTTAATTAGCTCCTAATGAGTGAATTGGGGGGAACACAATTCAGTCCACAGCAACAACCCTGAGAGATGGGACTCTGGTCCCCTGTTCTGCACTTGAAGCCGGTGGTCAGAGGAGTTGAGCCATTTGCCTGAGGACACCATGGACAACGGCAGGGCCAGGATTCAGGCTCAGCTAATACAAGGCTTGCACTCCAGCTACTCTGAATTTTGAGGGATGCAACCACCTCTCCATTCTGATCCTGAGTTGTCTAAATTAGCTTTCCTCCATCCCTTTCTATCCTTTTATGTGATTGTCATTCCCAGAAACCACAGGATAGAGATATTCATTTAGTGACTGTCTCTCCTGCTAGTGGCTCAGCTCCACAGGGGCAGGTGCTTTGTCATCTTATTTCACGTGGTGTCCCTGCATCTAGGATGCAGTGCTGGTACAGAACAGGTGCGCAGTCAGTAGTTAAGGAACAATTGAATGATGACTGCTGATCTGGGCTTATGAGCTTTTTCCTGTGCCTTATTTTCATCCAATATTTGCTATTTATAAGATGTCAATTTTTTTTAATGTAAGAGTTGATGAGCTGTTATTTGGTTTTATTGAGGGGTGTTTTGGGACATTTATCTCAGCAAACCATGGCCATGCCTCCATATAATGTCCAAGAGAAAGAGTCTCTAAATGCACTGTGTTGGATGTTAGCTAAATGAAATCACCACAAGAAGCTCGTGACTCAAATCACAGAGGCTCACAAAGCCCTAGTAGAATGGGCGACTCTGGGCTTGCCTGTGGGTTTTCCTGATATGTCTGTATCGCTGTCTGCGTGGCCACTCTAGAGGTGAGAAGCATGCAGCGCATGCTTGGGGGTCCGCAGGCCAGTGTGCCGCAGAGGTGCATGTGGACATCAGGCTGGACCATTTCGACCTAAACAGGCAGTAGCCACCAGCCAGCGTCACACAGTGCTGAGCTCCATCCTCAATGCTGCTGGAGACAGGTGCCCAGACAACTCTCAGTCGCATCCCCAGCCCCACTGTGGGGAAGTGACCCATGGGATGAGCTGGGGTCTCTAGGCACCCCCAAAGCAGGAGCAGCTGGGAGCCAAGAGTGTGAGCAGGGCAGTTTCCAGCCCAAACCACCCAAATAGGTGGCAAATCGAGTGAATCCAAAAGTGCATTTCCCAGGTCAGGCTGCAAGTAGCTTTGGCACAGTAGTGCAGTCCAGTGTACATGGGGACAAAGAGATGAGAAACCAAAATCGAGAGATTTGTCCCCTGATATTAAAGCACAGAGGTTGGCAGAAGGGAGAGGGAGATGAACAAGTGTTCCTGGTGAAGTGTCTCCTGGGGTCATTTGAATGATCTGTGAGATGGTTTCCCCAACATTGAAAAAGCTTCTTAGGCATGTTTGAATTTACTGTCATTTCAATAATACAGACTTACTCCCTGAATTCATTCTAGAATCAAGATAATGAGTCTTAGGAAGCTCATAGAAAAAAATTGGAAATTAGAGAAATGGAAAAGGAGTGGTGTGTGTATGTGTGTATGTGTGTACATGTGTGGGCGTGTGTGTGTATGTGTGCACGTGTGCACATGTGTGCATGTGCATGTGTGTGCATATGTGTGAGCATGTGTGTGTGTGTGGATGTGTGCATGTGTGTGCGTCTGTGTGTGCATGTGTGTCTGTATCTGTGTGCATGTGTCTGTGTGTGCCTGTGTGTGCATTTGTATGTGTATGTGTGTGTGCATGTGTGTGTGCACGTGTGCTTTTGTGTGTGCATGTGTATGTATGTGCATGTGTGTTTGTGTGTACATGTGTGTACATGCGTATCTGTGTGTGCATGTTTGCATGTGTGTGCCTGTATGTGCATACATGTGTATCTCTGTGTGTGCATCTGTGCATGTGTGTGTGCATGTATGTGTGTGCATATGTGTGCGTATGTGTCTGTGCATGTGCATGTGTGTTTGCATGTGTGTGCACGCATGCGTATCTCTGTGCATATGTGTATCTCTGTGTGCATGTATTTGTGTGCCTGCGTGTGCATGTGTCTGCATGCATGTGCATGTGTGTGTGCCTTCGTGTGTTTGTGTGCATGTGTGTATCTGTGTGCATGTGTGTGTATCTGTGTGTGTGCGAGTGTGTGTCTGTATGTATGTGTATCTGTATGTGTGTTTGTGCGTGTGTATCTGTATGTGTGCTTGCATGTGTGTGTAGGTGCAAGTGTGTTTGCATGCATGTGTGTGCATACATATGTGCGTGTGTATCTGTGTGTGTAAGTGTGTGTTGGAAGTTCTTAGAAAGACAGTGTAATAGCTGGCTCGGCATGAACCATTTTCCCTTGGCAGATTGTGCCCAAGGAGACTTATGTATTTAGACAGTCTTGCATGAGACTATGACCTCTCCTATTCCACCGAATTACTGTTTCATTGACATCTGGCTTTGGGTGTTTACCTCATATGTGCCTGCAGGCATGCCTTTTGTGGCCTAATATTTCCGTCGCTGCCCCTGCCCCCTTGGGACAGTGACAGATATGTCATCAGCCTCTGGCAGGCCCTGCTGTGGGCTTTTGGGGCACCTTTCGTGGTATGGGATAAGGAAGCTGGGCAGAAGGGACAGGTTTGCAGCCTGGGACGTCCTGTGTTGGGAGGCATCATTGTTTCATAAGAGAGGAACTCCAGGGCCACAGACAAGCTCATACTGAAAGAGAAACACAAAAACACGCTCCAGAGTCAGAGCTACGTGATTCCCCCACCAGGGAAGACCACTGGAAATCAGCACCACCTTGTCACGGAGATGTGGATTTGGATGTGTTCCCACGGTCTCCAATCTCTGGTTCCATGACAGAAAGTTTCTGTCACACCCCTAATTGCTGTCAGACCAGCGCTGGGTATGCTTTGTGCTTTCTTCTGGACAACCCTCGGGCCCTGACTGCTGCCTTGATCCTCTCAACAGCAATAGGGCTCCGACAGGGGAAACCCTCGCCATGGCCTCTGGGTGTCTTATCTGGACATGAACGAGCTGGAGTGTGTGTTTGCCCCAAGTCGGGATCTAAGAGTGTAAAGGAGCCTTAAAGGCCATAGGACCCCCTTCGGAGGCTCCCAAGCGCGTACAGCAGCTGATCAAATTAAAGTCATTCACTCCAGCTGGGGATGAACCAAGGCTAAATTTAAAACAATGCCGGCAATAACACAGTGTGAAGACTCTGTTCAATCGCAAGGAAAACTCTGTTTTTCCAGAATACAGAATAGGAAAAGGAGACAAAAAAGTATAAAGTAGTCCAAGTGATTCTAGAGAACAGTTGACATTCCCTTAGTGTAAAGCCTGGGACCATGGAGAGAGCCCTGGCCTGAGCTTGGGGTCCCAGCCAAGTGGTGGCTTTGCACAAGTGACTTGACTACAACAAGAGGGGTTGGACCAGCTCATCACTAAGATTCCAGCTGACCAACATCTGGTGAGTTTGTAACTTCAAACTAGTTGGTCCAGATGACTCGGAAGCCTCGTTCCCAGGGACTTGCCAAGCGTTGCCCATGTTATCCATCTCTGGTGGCTGCATCTCAGCAGAGTCGATGCAGACTTCCCCTAAAGAGTCTGACTTAGCAGGAGGCAGGCCTAGGCCAAGAGGCACCTGGAGTCTTATGAGAGAGAAGCCCTCCTGGCAGGAGAACCCAGACACCCACCTCCCAGGAGAAGAGGAGAGAGAAAAAATGGGAACTGGTTTTATGGAGCCCCATCACCAGGGCGCCAAGCCGAGGGCTTAAATCCATGATTCCCTCCTTTTATGCACTCAGCAAATATTTTCATAATGCCCACTCAGTGCCAGAGATGGCTCTGGGGACTTGGCAAAGAACAAGACGGTTCCAGCCCCTGCCCTCAGGGAGCTTGCATTCTAGGTGGAGAGAAAGGATGGCACCCACTCAGCGAGTGAGTGAGGATTGTAAATTGGGCTGTGAAGAAGACATTCAAGATACTCTGAGACTAAATGACAGGGGACCTGGCTAGGCTAAGGCAGGGGGAGGTATCTAGTAGTGCTGGAGGTAGAGGGAGGAAAGAACTTTCCAGGCTAACAGAAGAGCACATGCAGAAACACCAGGGTGCACAGGCATCTGATGCAACACGAGTGAGGAATGGGAGGACGGAGCAGGGAGCAGAGAGGAAACGGAAGGTCTCGGGAGTTGAACTTGGGGAGAGTGAGAAGGGCCAGGTCATAGCCGGCTTCCTAGGCTGTGTTCAGGACTTGACTTTTATTAGGTGGGTGCAAAAGTAATTGTGATTTCCGCCATTACTTTTTTTTTTTTATCAGAGTCTGTCTCGGTCACCCATGTTGGAGTGCAGTGGTGTGATCTTGGATCACTGCAACCTCTGCCTCCCAGGTTCAAGCCATTTTCCTGCCTCATCCTCCCAAGTAGCTGGGACTACAGGTGCATGCCACCACCCCCAGCTAATTTTAATTTTTGTATTTTTAGTACAGATGGGGTTTCACCATGTTGCCCAGGCTGATCTCAAACTGCTGACCTCAAGTGATCCACCTGCCTCGGTCTCCCAAACTGCTGGAATTACAGGTGTGAGCCACCATGCCCAGCCAATTTCTGCCATTTCTTTTAATGGAAACAGCAATTACTTTTGCACCAACCTAATAGCTTAGGAGAGGGAAGAGGTCATCTATATGTTTTAAGTCAGGCAGTAGTGTGACCCAACATGTATTTCTGAAAGATTATAGAGGCCATGCAGGAAAGATGATTTCCATATGGTCTGTGGTTGCTTTTGCACTACAACAGCAGAGCTGTTATATTTGCAACAGAGATCACATGGCCCATAAACCTGCAATAGTTCCTATCTGTCCATTCACTAGAAGAGGGGGGCAAGAGAGCAGGATGGGGCCCAAGTGCCTGCAGGGAAGATGGAGCAGAACAGTGTTTCATCCCTGTTTTTCAGATAATTTCACGAGGTCGAAAGACATCTTAATGAAAGTGAAAGTACAAGGTATTTACCAGGAGATATTCACACCAGATGCCATGTCTCACACCTGCAATCCCAGCTTCACACCAGGTGCAATGGCTCACACCTGTAATCCCAGCAGTTGGGGAGGCCAAGGCAGGAGGATCACTTTCAGCCAGGAGTTTAAGACCAGCCCGGGCAAAAAAGTCAGACCTCATCTCTACAAAACAAGATAATAAAAAGTTAGCCGGTCATGGTAGTACATGCTTGTAGTCCCAGCTACTCAGGAGGCTGAGGTGAGAGGATTGTTTGAGCCCAGAAATTCAAGGCCACAGCACGCTATGATTGTGCCACTGCACTCCAGTCTGGGTGAAAAAGGGAGACTCTCTCTCTTTCTCGCTCTCTCTCTCTCTCACTCTCTCTCTCTCTCTCTATATATATATATGTGTGTATATATGTGTATATATATGTGTATATATATGTGTGTATATATGTATATATGTGTATATATGTATATATGTATATATGTGTATATATGTATATATATATGTGTATATATATATATGTGTATATATATGTATATATGTGTATATATATATGTATATATATATAGTCACAATATATTTGCTGTCAAAGTATTATCATCAAAAGTCTATAGAAAATATACACATCCTTGGGCTGGGCACAGTGGCTCACGCCTGTAATCCTAACACTTTGGGAAGTTGAGGAGGGTGGATCACCTAAGCTCAGCAGTTCAAGACCAGCTTCGCCAACATGGCAAACCCCATCTCTCCTAAAAATACAAAAATTAGCTGGTGTGGTGGCATGCACCTGTAATCTCAGCTACTCTGGAGGCTGAGGCACAAGAATCACTAGAACCTGGCAGGCGGAGGTTGCAGTAAGCCCAGATTGTGCCACTGCACTACAGCCTGTGCGACAGAGTGAGACTCCATGAAAACGCAAAACAAAACAAAATAAAACCAAACCAAGAAAAAAACAACAAAAACAAACAGGCACTTCTGACGCAGGCTGCAACATGCATGAACCTTGAAGACATTATCGTCAGTGAAATAAATAAATCCCAAAAGGATAAACATGCCCAGGATCAGTGGCTCACACCTGTAACCCCAACATTTTGGGAGGCTAAGGCAGGCGGATCACTTAAGCTCAGGAGTTCGAGACTAGCCTGGCCAATATGGTGAAAGCTCGTCTCTATTAAAAATACAAAAATTAGCTGGGCGTGATAGCGCACGCCTGTAATCCCAGCTACTCGGGAGACTGAGACACAAGAATCGCTTGAAACCCCGATGTGGAGGTTGTAGTGAGCCGAGATCATGCCACTGCACTCTAGCCTGGGCAACAGAGAAAGACTCTGTCTCCAAAAAAACAAATAAACACGGTATGATTCCAATTATCTATCAAGTGTCTAGAGTGGTTAGACTCCTAGAGTTGCAAACTAGAAAGGTGGCCCGCAGGGGTGGGCGAGAGAGAGGAGTGGAGAGCTTGGTGAATGGTTGCAATTTCCATTTTGAAAGATAAAACTGTTCTGGAGATGATGGCGGTGATGGTTGCTAAACAATGTGAATGTACTTAATGTCATTAAACTGTAAACTGAAAAAGAGTGGAAACTGTAAATGTTTATACCGACCATTCTATATGAACTAATATATATTTATAATTTTTAACATTTATATGTGGTATATTTCCCCATAATAAAAGATGAAAATTAAAGCAGTTGGATCTTTAAAAAGAAAAGAAAGAAACGAAGAATACACACCAGCTTTCTCTTGATTAGAGGAAGAGCCCCAAAGCTTCTATGGACACTCACTTTTCTCTTCTTCTTCTTGCATGATGATGAGGAAATCCTTAGAGGTTGGGGAACTTGGGTGACATTGGCTAATGAGGAGCTCTGTGCCTTGAGCCCCCCAGGCCACAGAACAGTAAATAGTCTGTGCCTCCAGCCCTGCACTGTGAGGTTGCAGTCCTGTGGGCTCCACAGCCGTCACCTGTATCACGAGTCTCATGTCTCACCCTGTCTTCTTGCCAGCCTTGAGGATGGAGTCTGAGCATCCATCGTGCACCACGCAGGGAGGACAGTGGACCTGCTCTCCGTGGTCATGGCTCATCAGAGGGGAAGGACAGTTCAGTGAGTGTAGGCAAAAGAAAGAGAGATCAGAATGTTACTGTGTCTATGTAGAAAGGAAAGACATAAGAGACTCCATTTTGAAAAAGTCCTGTACTTTCAACAATTGCTTTGCTGAGATGTTGTTAATCTGTAGCTTTGCCCCTGCCACTTTGACCCAACTTGAAGCTCAAAAAAACATGTGTTGTATGAAATCAAGGTTTAAGGGATCTAGGGCTGTGCAGGACATGCCTTGTTAACAAGATGTTTCCAAGCAGTATACTTGGTAAAAGTCATTGCCATTCTCCAGTCTCAATAAACCAGGGGCACAATACACTGTGGAAGCCGCAGGGAGCCCTGCCCTTGAAAGCGGCGTATTGTCCAAGGTTTCTCCCCATGTGATAGTCTGAAATGTGGCCTCATGGGAGGAGAAAGACCTGACCATCCCCCCACCTGACCCCCGTAAAGGGTCTGTGCTGAGGTGGATTAGTGAAAGCGGAAAGCCTCTTGCAGTTGAGAGAGAGGAAGGCCACTGTCTCCTGCCTGCCCCTGGGAACTGAATGTCTCAGTATAAAACCCGATTGTACATTTGTTCAATTCTGAGATGGGGGAAAAACCGCCCTATGGTGGGAGATGAGACATGTTTGCAGCAATGCTGCCTTGTTATTCTTTACTCCACTGAGATGTTTGGGTGGAGAGAAACATAAATCTGGCTTACGTACACGTCCAGTCATAGTACCTTCCCGTGAACTTCATTATGACATAGATTCTGTTGCTCACATGTTCGTTGCTGACCTTCTCCTCATTATCACCCTGCCCTCCTACTACATTCCTTTTTGCTAAAATAAAAAAAATAATAATCAATAAAACCTGAGGAAACTCAGAGGCCGGTGCCGGTGCAGATCCTTGGTATGCTGAGCGCCGGTCCCCTGGGCTCACTGTTGTTTCTCTATACTTTGTCTCTGTGTCTTATTTCTTTCCTCAGTCTCTCATCCCTCCCGACTAGAAATACCCACAGGTGTGGAGGGGCAGGCCACCCCTTCAAGTGAGTGCTGAGAGACGGTCGGGAGCCTTGTTTGGTTTCCTCCTTCTCAGGACAAACAGGAGAGTGTGGTGGGCAGATGGGAGGAGACCAATGTGCAAACTGTCCGCTCAGCAGACTGTGCAGTTTCTGTTCTTGGTTGTGCTGGGGGTCTCATTAATCTTATTCAAAATTTTGCTTTCCTCCCCCACTGGTTCTCCTTTTCATAGACATCTCACCCACGATAGCAGAGAATCAGTCCCTCTAAACTATCCCCTAAGAACAACAAAAACATTATGAAGGTGATGATAAGGACAAAGAAGATGACGACAGGCACCATGGCATCTTGAATCCTTACTGAGGGCTTCCTAAAGGCCAGGATCTGAGCTCTGTGCTCTATGCAGCTTGTTTCATTTCATCTGCATAGTCTCCACGTTATTGGTGCACATTTCAGGATGATTTTACAGACTAGAAAAGGAGCAACGCCTTTTCATAGAACTCGTACTAGATTATGAAGTCAAAAAGGGTGAAGTCCAATTTGAACTAGGCAGTCTAAGTCCAGACACATGGCATTTGGCCAGTCCTCTCCCTGCAACAAACCTGCCTTCTCAAATCCTCGCCACTCAGGCAGATGCCCCTGCTCACTGTGCCCTTCCCTTTGGGGGTTCCTTGTAGACCACAGCTAGACAAGTGGGTGCTACAATCACTGTGTCAAGTATGGAAAGGACAGCTGAGATCACATCGAGGATTCCAGAAAGAATTGGCATAGGATCATTTGGGACGCATCTCTCCCTTGCCCCTGTTCCTGGCTTTCCTTACAGCTCTCGACTTCCTCAAAGGAGTCATCAATTCGGAGTTTGGCTTCCATTCCTATTGAGGAAGCTGGAAAGCGTTTCAAAAATGCTCCTCCGATGTGCCTGTGGTTAAGACCTCTGAGCTCTGCTTAAAACTTTTTGAAGCTGGGAGCGGTGGCTCACGCGTGTAATCCCAGCCCTTTGGGAGGCTGAGGCACGCGAATCACAAGGTCAGGATTTCGAGACCAGCCTGGCCAACGTAGTGAAACCACGTGTCTACTCAAAATAGAAAAAATGAGCCAGGCATAGTGCCGGGCATCTCTCATCTCAGCTACTTGGCAGGCTGAGGCAGGAGAATAGCTTGAACCTGGGATGCAGAGGTTGCAGTGAGCTGAGATCACTCCACTGCACTCCAATCTGGGCAACAGAACAAGACTCCATCTCAAAACAACAAAAACAAAAACCAAAAAACCCACAAGTTTTTGAGAGTCGGAAGACCAGGAAGTATAGTACCCGGGACTTCGAGTCTGGCCATGAATTTTGAATACCACCCTTTCTACTTCTTTGTATGGCAAGGGGTGAGATGTCCATCCTCTGAGACTCAGCACTCTCATCTGACTTGATTTCCAGTTGATCCGATGGAAGTGAGTGATGATTAAGCCGATCGTGGGTGCCCGCTGCGTGATCTCTAGGTGACGGATGCATAAAGTAAAGGCAAAGTGAATTTTAGATACATTCCTTAAGATTTTCAGCTTCAACTCCACACAATTCAACGGAAATATCCCCTGACCTGAAGTTCTGCTTTCCCTGCATTCCAGACAGGACATTTTGTTTTGCCCTTCTCCCAGTAAGGACTGAGTACTGTGAGAGGAACAAGTGAGTCTCTTTTCTTTCTGATTCCCCAGAGCCTATATCTTGCTTGGCACCTAGGAGACAGCAAAAGTCAAAATCTATGTTAATGACTGAATTGACACTTCCTTGCTTCACCAAAATTGGCTGTCATCAGCGTGACTTTCACTTACTTGATTCTTTTTGTTTTTTGTTTTTTGAGACAGAGTTTTGCTCTCATTGCCCAGGCTGGCGTGCAGTGGTGTGATTTCGGCTCACTGTAGTCTCTGCCTCCCACGTTCAAGCCGTTCTCCTGCCTCAGCCTCCTGAGTAGCTGGGACTACAGGCACGCGCCACCATACCGGGTGAAGGTTTTGTATTTTTAGTAGAGGCAGTTTCACAATGTTGGCCAGGATGGTCTTGATCTCCTGACCCTGTGATCCGCCCTCCTCGGCCTCCCAAAGTGCTGGGATTACAGGCATGAGCCACCGCGTCCAGCCAAACGTTCTGATGAAAACTTTAAGTCCACCGAAGCTAAGGACAGGAGTTATGGCTTCCATGAATTTTAAAACAAGACCCACCGATTTCAGTAAGCAATTACTCTCTCAAAGGAGAAAAGTCCGAAAACAGAATGATGAAATCACTAGGACCTAACTGGCATGTGGAACTATTTTCTGCTTATGAACTATCAACTTTCATTTCATTTCCAGATGGCATGGTCTCAGCTGTTATACAGTGTTCACTAATGTTCTAAATCAAGGGAATTTGTATCAATCTAGTAGAATAAATAAAATATTTGAGTTCTTAATTTACTTTAATTAGGATAACCTTTTTCTTAAAGTGAGGACAATGGTTTTATTACATCTTTTCCTTCGGAAAAGATAGGCAGTATTTTCTAGCAATTACGAATTTGTTATATGTAATGATCTGGTTCTTGGAACGTTCTTGAAGCTAGTGTCTCTAAGGCAGGTGTGTACAGCAAGACGTGAATAACACAGCAATCAATGTTGAAAACATTATAAGGCAATTGAGTTTGTCAGAACTACAAAACATTACTGAGTGTGGATGGCTCTGAAATCTGAAAACATTACTTGTGAATTGCTTCTATCCAAAATGCAGACACAATGCTGGGTATTGGTTTACTTGTTTCCGATTTTTCAACCCTCTTTTCCAGGCAAAACAGGGTTGTATCCAAACGATACAGACCCACAGAGTCTAACAAATGTCTCTATATTCCTCCTCCTAGAACTCTCAGAGGATCCAGAACTGCAGCCGGTCCTCGCTGGGCTGTTCCTGTCCATGTGCCTGGTCACGGTGCTCAGGAACCTGCTCATCATCCTGGCCGTCAGCCCTGACTCCCACCTCCACACCCCCATGTACTTCTTCCTCTCCAACCTGTCCTTGACTGACATCGGTTTCACCTCCACCACAGTCCCCAAGATGATTGTGGACATCCAGTCTCACAGCAGAGCCATCTCCTATGCACGCTGCCTGACTCAGATGTCTCTCTTTGCCATTTTTGGAGGCATGGAAGAGAGACATGCTCCTGAGTGTGATGGCCTATGACCGGTTTGTAGCCATCTGTCACCCTCTGTATCGTCCAGCCATCTTGAACCCCTGTTTCTGTGGCTTCCTAGATTCGTTGTCCTTGTTTTTTTTTTTTTTTTTCTCAGTCTTTTAGACTCCCAGCTGCACAACTTGATTGCCTTACAAATGACCTGCTTCATGGATGTGGAAATTCCTAATTTCTTCTGGGAACCTTCTCAACTCCCCCATCTTGCATGTTGTGACACCTTCACCAGGAACATCAACCTGTATTTCCCTGCTGCCATATTTGGTTTTCTTCCCATCTCGGGGACCCTTTTCTCTTACTATAAAATTGTTTCCTCCATTCTGAAGGTTTCATCAGGTGGGAAGTATAAACCTTCTCCGCCTGTGGTTCTCACCTGTCAGTTGTTTACTGATTTTATGGAACAGGCGTTGGAGGGTACCTCGGTTCAGATGTGTCATCTTCCCCGAGAAAGGGTGCAGTGGCCTCAGTGATGTACACGGTGGTCACCCCCAGGCTGAACCCCTTCATCTACAGCCTGAGAAATGGGGATATTAAAAGTGTCCTGCGGCAGCCGCATGGCAGCACAGTCTAATCTCAATATCTTCTTATCTGTTCCATTCCTTTTGTAGGGTGGGTTAAAAAAGGCAGCAAGGTCAAATAAGAATGATATCACAGGGTGAACACCCACTGTGACATTACGAGTAATACCTCCCTAGGATATAAAAAATACTGTCACAGAGTACACACACATGGGGTACACCCACGGTGATATTAGAAGCACTATCTCCCTTAAATATTAAGAAAAATATCACAGGGTGTGCACACTGTGTGATATGAGGAGTCATATTTACCGTGGATATCACGACTCATATCAAGGGTGTACACACACCGGGTACACACACTGTGATATCAGGAGTTGCATCTCCCTAGGATATTACGAATAATATCACAGGGTATACACTATGTGTGAACATCCACTGTGATATTTGAAGTCATATTTCTCTACGAGATTACAAATAATATCAAAGTGTGTACACCCCTGTGACATATTAGGAGTAACATCCTTCTAGGGTATTGCAGATAACATCACAATGTGTAGAGCTTCTGTGACCTTTTGCGCACACTTTGTGCCATTCAAGGAAACATCCCCCTAGGATATTATGAACAATGACACAGGCGGTTGACACACACGGTGTACATCTCCTGTGCCATCAGGAGTAATATTCCCCTAGGATATTACGAATAATATCACAGCAGGTGAACACATATGGTGTTCACCCCCTGAGACATTAGGAGGAACATGCCCCTAGGATATTAGGAATAGTAACACAGGCGTTGAATACACATGATATAGACCCCCAGTGACATTGAAAGTAACATCCCCCTAGGATATTATGAATAATATCACAGGGAGTACACCCCATGTGACATTAGGAGTAACATACCCCGAGGATATAACGAATAATATCAGGCGGTGTACATACATTGTGACCTTAGTGGTAACATCTCTTTAGGATATTACCAATAATATCACAGGGTGTCCACTGACCGTGATATTAGGAGTCCCATTTTCCTAGGATATTATGGATAATATCACAGGAGGTGTTCACACACAATGTGTACACCATGTGTGTACACCCAATGTGATATTTGAAGTCATATGTCCCTAGGATCTTACAAATATTATCAAAGGGTGTACACCACATGTGACATTAAAAGTAACATCCCTTTTGGATATTCCGAATGCTATCACAGGGTGTGATATTAGGAGTGTGATATTAGGAGTAACCTCTTCCTAGGATAACCCATGTGATATTAGGAGTAACCCCTTCCTAGGATATTATGAATAACATCACAGGGTGTACACCCCTGTGACTTTAAAAGTAACACCCCCCTAGAATATTACAATAATATAACAGGGTGTACAACCCCTGTGACATTACGAGTAAAATCTCCTTAGGATATTTCGAATGATGTCACTGGGGGCACACTCTGTGATATTAGCAGCAACATCTTTCTAGGAGATTACGAATGATATCACAGGGTGTACACTCACTGTGATATTAGAAGGAATATCTCCCTAGGATATAAGCTATCACATCACAGAGTGTACACACATGGTGTACAACCACTGTGTTATTAGAAGCAATATCTTCCTAGGATATTATGAAAAATATCACAGGGTGTACCCTCTGTGGGATACTAGAAGTAATGTTTACCATGGATATCACAAATAATATCACAGGGTGTACACACATGGGCTACACCCACTGTGATATTAGGAGTTATATCTCCCTAAGATATTACAAATAATATCCCAGTGGGTGTAGCCCATGTGTGTACACCCACTGTGATCATTAAAGTAATATCTCTCTATAAGATTACAAATAATATCGAAGGCTGTACACCCCCTGTGACATTAGGAGTAACATCCCCTTACAATATTGGGAGCAATATCACACGGTGTACACCCTGTAACGTTAGGGGTAACATCCCCCCAGAATATTACTCATAATATCACAAGGTGGACACGCATTGTGACATTAGTAGTAATATCCAGCTAGCATATTTGCAATAATATCACAGAAGGAACACACCTGTGACATTAAGAGTGACATCTCCCTAGAATAGTAAGAATACTATCACAGGGTGTACACCCCCTGTGATATTAGGAGAATCATCTCACCAGAATATTACGAATAATGTCATAGGGTGTTATCTTCTGTGACATTAGGAGTATAGACCCCTGGGAAATTATGAATACTATCACAGGGTGTACACCCCTGTGACATTAGGAGCAAAATCCTTCTAGAATATCATGAATAATATCACAATGTGTACACCCCCTGTGTCATTAACAGTACAATTGCCCTAGGATATTATGAAATAGAACACACGGAGTACACACCCTGTGACATTAGAAGTCACATCCCCCGAGGATATAACGAATAATATCAGAGAATGTACATGAATTGGGACATCAGTAGTCACATCTCTTTAGGATAATACGAAGAGTATCAAAGGGTGTACACGCACTGTGAAATTAGTAGTGAACTTCCGCTGGGATATTACGAATTTTATGACAGGATCTACACGCCCTGTGACATTAGTAGTCACGTTTTCCTAGAATATGATGAAGAATACTAAAGTGTGTACAGGACCTGTGATTTACGAGTAACATTTCTATAGAAGATTACACGTAATATCACTGTGTGTACACCCCGTGTGACGTTAGGAGTCACATCCCACAAAACTATAACAAAAAATTTCACAAGGTGTGCAACATCTGTGACATTAAAAGGAACATTTCCCTAGAATATGACGATAATACCACAGAGTGTACACCCCCGGTGATATGAGGAGTGACATCTTATAAGGGTAATACGAGTAATTTGACAAGGTGTACAAACCCTGTGACATAAGGAGTGACATCCCTCCAGGATATTCCGAATCATACCAAAGGGAAAATATTCCGTGTAACAATAAAATCAACCTCTCCTTATGAGATTAAGAATAATAGCACAAGCTGTACACACATTGTGACATTATTATTAACGTCCCGCTAGGGTATTGCGAACAATATCAGAGTGTGTAGAGACTTGTGACATCAGGATTCACATTTCGCTACAATATCACAAATAATATCACAGGGTGTATACCCGCGGGGACTTACACAGTGACACCTTCCTAGAATATGGAAAATAATGCCCCAGGGTGTTAACCAAGTGTGGCAGTACAGAAAACATACTAGGAGAAGGGGAGTAATATCACCCCTTCTTGCCCCCCTGGCTCTTAAGACCCCCATCGCAGGGGGGCGAGGCGCCCCCCGCGATACGGGGAGTGAAAGAGCCAGCCCCTCTTGCCCCCCTGGCTCTTAGAACCCCCATCGCAGGGGGGAGAGGTGCCCCCCGAGATGCAGGGAGTAAGAAAGAGCCAGTCCCTCTTGCCCCCCTGGCTCTTAGGATCCGCGGTGGACTCACAGCCTGTTTATCATATTGTGAGTAATATCATCTCCCCCTCTGGAGATTATGAACTGTTTCACAGACCGGTGTACACCCTGGGTGTACAGAAGTTGTACACCCGTCTGTATTGGGAGTCATATCATCCTTTTCCTCCCTGAATATTAGGAACAGTATCACAGGGGTGTTTCTACTCCCTGGGATATCGGGTGTCATGTCCTCCTCTCCCACGTTGCAACTGGAAACAATATCATTGGGGGCATGTCCACCTTGTGTGATATTGAAAGTAATATTATCCTCTTCCCTCCAGGATCATGGGAACAATATCCTTGGGGGTGTTCACTTTCTGCCGTATATGTAGTCATATCATCCCCTCCGTCTTGGAATATTTTTAAGGACCACCTCACACGGAGGTGTACACTTCCTGCGATGTTGGGAGTAATAGCATTCTCTTCTTCCGTGAATATTAGGAGCAAAATCACCGGATGGATACACACCCAGTGCTATATTGGGAGTAACGTCATACTCCAACCCCTGGAGATTATATTCGGATCAATATCACCAGCTGTGTGTACACCTACTGCGATATTGAACTTAATATCATGCTCTCTCCCTCCCTGGACATTAGGAGCAATATAACACGTGGGTGTACACCCACTGAGGTATTAGGGCATAATATTGGTATGAATTATTCCTCATTTATTATTAACATGAATATGAATGACTGATATTAATATTAATATTAAGAAATAATTGCTAATAAAAAGTTTTCAGATTATTAATATTAATATTACTTATTAGGAGCTAATATTACTGTTTTCTAATGAATAAGATCGATATCAGTTATTAATATCAGGCGTCATTAATCATTAATATTAATCATGTATTCTTATCATTAGTATAACTATTTAATATTAATTATCATTATTATCGGTATTGATTTTAAAAATTATATTATGGGTTATTAATATTGATAATTATTAGTGTCAATTAATAATTGAGATTATTAATTGCGGTAAGTCGCATTGCGCCATTGCACCCCTCCCTCGGCAGCTCGTTTATGACCCAAAATGGGGACACAAATGCCCCTGAGAGAGCAGCAGTATACTGGGATAGATGAGGATGGTCACGTGGTGGAGAGGCGTGATTTTTGGGTACCAGCCCTTCACCCGCGTCGACCTTCTCAACTGGAAAAACAATACATCGCCCTATACCGAAAAGCCACAAGCCCTAATTGATTTGCTCCAAGCTGTTATCCAGACCCACAACCCCACCTGGGCTGATTGACACCAGTTGCTCATGTTCCTCTTTAACAGCGAAGAAAGGCGGAGAGTCCTCCAAGCAGCAACTAAGTGGCTAGAGGAACATGCACCAGCTGATTATCAAAACCCCCAAGAGTATGGAAGGACCCAGTGGCCAGGAACCGACCCCCAGTTGGACCCACATGAAAGAGAGGATATGCAAAGGCTAAACTGAGACAGGGAAGCTCTCTTGGAAGGATTAATGAGTGGAGCTCAGAAGGCCACAAACGTTAACAAGCTCTCTGAGGTCATTCAGGGAAAAGAAGAAAGTCCAGCACAATTGTACAAGAGACTGTGGTAGGCCTATCGTATGTATACTCTTTGATCCCGATAGCCCTGAAAATCAGCGCATGATTCACATGGCTTTAATCCGTCAAAGCGCAGAAGACATGAGAAGAAAGCTGCAGAAACAGGCTGGCCTTGCAGGGATGAATACATCACAATTACTAGAAATAGCTAGCCAGGTGTTTGTAAACAGGGATGCAGTAAGCCGTAAGGAAAATGGCAAAGAGAATGGAGGTCAGGCCCGGCGACACGCTGACCTGTTTGTCAGCTGCAGCAATCAGAGGGGCCCCCCCAAAGAGGCAAGGGAAGGGGGGCCCTGGGAAAGAAACTCAGCTTGGCTGTCAGAGTTTGCAGCGTAACCAGTGTTCTCATGGTAAAGAAATAGGACAGTGGAAGAACAAATGCCCTCAGCTCAAAAGAAAACAAGGTGACTCAGAGCAGGAGGCCCCGGACAAGGAGGAAGGGGCCCTGCTCAACCTGGCAGAAGGGTTCTTGGACTGAGGGAGACCGGGTTCAAGCGTCCCCAAAGAGCCTCTGGTCAGAATGACAGTCAAGGGTGGAGACATTGACTTTCTTGTAGATAGCGGTGCGCAACAGTTGCTAGTAACCGCCCCGGTCACCCCCTTATCCAAAAAGACTATTGACGTCATCGGAGCCATGGGGGTTTCAGCAAAGCAAGCTTTCTGCTTGCCTCGGACTTGTACTGTAGGAGGACATAAAGTCATTCATCAGTTTTGGTACATGCCTGACTGTCCCTTGACCTTTTCGGGAAGGGACTTGCTCAGTAAGCTGACAGCCACCATCTCTTTGACAGAGCATGGCTCTTCGCTGCTAAAGTTACCCGGAACGGGAGTCATTATGACCCTTATGGTCCCCCGAGAGGAGGAATGGAGACTTTTCTTAACTGAGCCGGGCTGAGAGAAGACCAGCTCTGGCTAAGCCGTGGCCAAGAGTACGGGCAGAAGACAGCCCTCCGGGATTGGCCAGTCAAGACTGGGGCCCAGCCGGTGAGGCAAAAACAGGAGCCGGTCCCCAGAGAAGCCCTTCAAGGTATCCAGGTCCGTCTCAAGCACCTAAGAACTTATGGAATTATTGTTCCTTGTCAGTCTCCATGGAACACTCCCCTCCTGCCTGTTCCCAAGCCACGGACCAAGGACTACCGGCCGGTACAGGATTTGCACTTGCTTCATCAAGCTACACTGACTTTACATCCAACAGTACCTAACCCGTCCACATTGTTGGGGTTGCCACCAGCTGAGAACAGCTGGTTCACCTGCTTGGACCTGAAAGACACTTTCTTTCCTATCAGATTAGCCCCTGAGAGGCAGAAGCTGTTTGCCTTTCAGTGGGAAGATCCGGAGTCAGGTGTCACCACTCAGTACACTTGGACCGGGCTTCCCCAAGGGTTCAAGAACTCCCCCACCATCTTCGGGGAGGCATGGGCTCGAGACCTCCAGAAGTTTCCCAGCAGAGGCCTAGGCTGCGTGTTGCTCCAGTAGGTTGATGACCTTCTGCTGGGACACCCCATGGCAGTCGGGTGTGCCAAGGGAACAGATGCCCTACACCAGCACCTGGAGGACTGTGGGTAGAAGGTGTCCAAGAAGAAAGCTCAGATCTGCCGACAGCAGGTACGTTACTTGGGATTGACTATCCGACAGGGGTCAGAACGCAGCCCGGGATCAGAAAGAAAGCAGGTCATTTGCAATCTAGCAGAGCCTAAGAGCAGAAGGCAGGTGAGAGAATTCTTAGGAGCTGTGGGGTTTTGTATACTGTGGATCCCAAACTTTGCAGTATTATCCAAGCCTTTGTATGAGGTCACAAAGTGGGTGGGGACCGGGAAATTTTGGAATGTGGATCCCAACAACAGCAAGTCTTTCATGAGTTAAAGGAAAAACTTCTGGCAGCCCCAGCCCTGGGGCTACCTGATCTGACAAAGCCTTTTCCATTCTATGCATCAGAGAGAGAAAAGATGGCAGCTGGACTTTGAACCCAAACTGTGGGGCCCTGGCTGAGGCCGGTGGCCTACCTCTCTAAACAACTAGACGGGGTTTCTAAAGGATGGCCCCCCTGTTTGAGGGCCTTGGCAGCAACTGCCCTGCCAGTAAAGAAGCAAATAAGCTGACTCTTGGTAAAAACCTGGACATAAAGACCTCCCATGCTGTGGTGACTTTAATGAATACTAAAGGACATCATTGGCTAACGAATGCCAGACTCACCAAGTACCAAACTGCTCTGCGAAAATCCCCGTATAACCATTGTAGTTTGCAACACCCTACACCCCGCCACCTTGCTCCCGGTATCAGAGAGCCCTGTTGAGCCTGATTGTGTAGAAGTGTTGGACTCAATTGACTCTAGCAGACCTGACCTCCGGGACCAGGCTTGGGCATCAGTAGGTTGGGAACTATACGTGGATGGGAGCAGCTTCTTCAACCCCCAAGGAGAGAGAGGTGCAGGGTATGCAGTGGGAACCCTGGACACTGTTGTTGAAGCCAGATCGTTGCCCCAGGCCACTTCAGCCCAGAAAGCTGAACTCATTGCTTTAATTCATGCCTTAGAACTCAGTGAGGGTGAGACTGTAAACATTTACACTGAATCTAGGTATGTCTTTTTAACCCTTCAAGTGCATGGAGCGTGATAGGAAAAAAAAAGGTCCTATTGAACTCTGGGGGAAAAGACAGAAAATATCAACAAGAAATCTTGCAAATATTAGAAGCAGTATGGAAACCCCACAAGGTGGCAGTTATGCATTGCAGAGGACACCAGCGAGCGTCCACCTTGCTGGGTTTGGGGAATCCCCGCGCTGACTCAGAGGCTCGAAAAGCAGCATCTGTCCCCTTCTGGGCATCAGTGCTCCCTCAAGCACCTGATCTTGGACCTGCTTCTTCTAAAGAAGAAAAGGACTTTCTCCAGGTAGAGGGAAGGACAAGTGATGAAGGAAGGATGGATTCGGTTACCAGATGGGTGAGTAGCTGTGCCACAGCTGCTAGGAGCCGCAGTTGTACTGGCTGTGCAAGAAACCACCCATCGAGGTCAACTGTCACTGGAAAAGTTGTTAGGCTGGTATTTCTACATCTCGCGTTTCTCAGCCCTTGCCAAAATGGTGAGGCAGCGGTGTGTTACCTGCCGACAGCATGATGCGAGGCAAGGTCCAGCCGTTCCGCCCGGCATATGAGCTTATGGAGCAGCCCTCTTTGAAGGTCTCCAGGTGGACTTCACAGAGATGCCAAAGTGTGGAGGTAACAAGTATGTACTAGTTCTTGGGCGTACCTACTCTGGGTGGGTGGAGGCCTATCCAACACGAACTGAGAAAGCTAGTGAAGTAACCCCTGTGCTTCTTCCAGATCTGATTCCTAGATTTTGACCGCCCTTACGGATCGGCTCAGACAACGGGCCTGCGTTTTTGGCTGCCTTGGTACAGAAGACAGCAAAGGTATTGGGGATCACACGGAAACTGCATGCCGCCTCCCGGCCTCAGAGTTCCGGAAAGGTGGAGCGGATGAATCAGACTATCATAAATAGTACTATTGTCTTCCCCGCTGGATGCTGAAAACAACACCACAAGGGGCGTCAAACCACCTGCTAAATTTGAGGGAATGTTATCCTCTCCCCACCTCCCCCGGCCCCGGATATTAGAGACAATAACACAGGGGTGATGTACACCCACTGCTTTATTGGGAGTAATATCATCCTCTCCCTTCTTGGATATTAGGAACAATATCACACTGTGCATGTATGCCTGTCGCGAAATTCAATGGAATGTCATCCTGTGCCTCCCTGGATATGACGAACAGGATCATGGGGGATGTACAACTTCTGAGATATTGGGAGTGATATCATCCTCTCCCCTCTGGAAGTTAGGGACAATATCACAGGGCTAGTGTACACCCTCTAGGATGTTGGGACTAATATCATCCTCCCGCCCACTGGATATTAAAAACCATATCACAAGGGGCGTGTACACACACTTCGATATTGGTATTAATACCATCCTCTCCCTCTTTGGATATTCGGTGCCATATTTCAGCTGGGGTATACACCACCTGCAATATTGGAAGTAATATGATTTTCTCGCCCCCGGATATCGGAAACAATATCACAGAGGGGTGTCAACAACCTCTGCGATATTTGGAGTAATATCATCGTCTCCCCTCACGAATATTAAGAACAATATCGTAGGGGTGGGGGGTGTACACTCCCTTTCATATTTGATATCATCCTCTTCCCCCCTGGATATTAGGAACAATATCAGGAAGGGATATACAGACCCTTCGACCTTTGCTGTCATATAACTGTCTCTCCCCTAGATATTAGGAAAAATATCACTGGGGATGTTAACAGCCCTGCGATATTGAGAGTAGTATCATCCTCTCCCCCATTGCATATTGGGAACAACATCACAGGTGTGGTGTACTGCCTCTGCGATATTGGGAATAAAATCTTCCTTTCTTCCCCTGGACATTAGGAAGGGTATCAGAGGGGGAGGGTGTACATTCCCTGCGATATTCAACGTAAGCTTATCCTCTCCCTCCCAGGGTATTCTGAAAAATAGGCCAGGAGGGGTGTACACCCCCTGTGATATTGAGCGTCATATCATCCTCTTTCGCTCTGGATATTAGGAGCAATATCACAGGGTTTTGTACACCCCCTACAATATTGGGAGCAATATCATCCTCTCTCCCTGTGGATATTAGGAAGAGTATCACAGGGCTGTGTAAACCCCCTGCAGTACTGGGAGTAATATCATCCTCTCTCCTTCTGGATATGAGGAAGATTTTCACAGGGGTGTGTACACCTCCTGCAATATTGGGAGGAATATCATCCTCTCCACCCAGGAAATGACTAACAAGGTCACGGGGGGGTGTACTCCCCCTGCGATATTGGGAGTAATGTCGACCTCCCCAAACCTGGATGTTAGCAACGAGATCACAGAGGGGGTGTACACACCCTGCGACACTGGAAGTAATATGATCCTCTCCCCACCTGGATATTGGGAAAGATATCACAGTGTGGGTATACATTTCCTATGCTGTTGGGAGTAATATCATTCTTTTCCTTTCTGGATATTAGGAAGAATATCACAGGGGTGCTGTACAATTACTTCGATATTGGGAGTAATATCATCCTCTATTTTCCTGGATATTGGGCACAAAAACACAAAAGGGTGTACAACCCCTGCGATATTGGGAGTAATAGCATACTCTCCTTCCCTGGATGTTAGAAAACAATATCATCAGGGCTGAACACCCCCCGCGGTAATGGGAGTCATATTTACTCTTTCACAGGCCATTTGGAACAATATCACAGGGGGTGTTTACAAACAGGGGTGGTGCACACCCCCTGTGATATTGGGAGTAACATCATTCTCTCCACCTCCGGATATTAAGAACAATATCCCGGCGGGAGGTGGTACACCCCCAGTGATATTGGGAATAATGTCATCGTCTCCTTCCCTGGATATTAGGAACAATATCACAGGGGGGTGTACACCTTCTGTGATATTGGAAGCAATATCATCCTCTCCCCCGCTGGATATTAGAAAAAAAATCAGTCATGGTGTACACCCACTGTGATATTAGGAAGAATATTACAGGATGTACATCCACTCTGACTTTAAGAGAAATAGCTCCCTCAAATGTCCCAAACAATATCACAGGGTATACAATGATATTTCCCTAGGATATTACAAATACTATCACAGGGTGTACACCCACTGTGATAACAGGAGTAATACGTCCCAAGGATACTACCAAGAATATCACAAGGCTGTACACCCACTATGACATCAGGAGTGATATCTCCCTAGGATATTACGAATACCATCACAGAATGTACACACATAGTGTGCACCCACGGTGATATTAGGAGTACTATCAACCCAGGACATAACCAATAAGACCACAGGGAGTACATACATGATGTACACCCACGGTGATGTTATCAGAACTATCTCCCTAGGATAATACCAATAACATCACAGAGTGGACACACATGGTATGCACCCACTATGGCACTAGGGCTCATAACTTTCTAAGATATTACCAATAGCATCACAGAATAGAAACACATGATGTACACCCACTGTAATTTCTCCCTAGATATTACGGGTAACATCTCAGTGTGTACACACATGGTGAACACCCAATGTGACATTAAGGGTAATATCCCCCTAGGATATTACCAATAACATCACAGGGTGGTCACCCATGGTGTATATGCTCTGTGATGTTAGGGATAATAACTCCCTAGGATATTATGAATAATACCACGGGGTGTACAGAAACGGTGATATTAGGGGTAATATCTCTCTAGGATATTATGAATAATATCACAGGGTGTACACCCTCTGTGATACTGGGAGCAATATCTCTCTAGGATAGTACAAATAACATCACAGAGTGTACACCCACTGTGATATTAGGAGAAATATCTCTCTGGGATATTATGATGTACATGGTGTACATCCGCTTTGCTATTAGGAGTAATATCTTCCTAGGACATCACAAATAACATCACAGAGGGTACACCCACTGTAATATAAAGAATCGTAAATCCCTAGGTGATTACAAAGTACACCCACTGTGATACAAGGAGTAATATCTTCCTAGGGTATTACAAATAATTTCACAATGTGTGCACACATGATGTACACTCACTGTGATGTTAGGAGTAATATCTAGCTAGTGAATAACAAATAACATCACAGGGTGTACACCCACGTTGATATTAGCTATAATATTTGTCTACGTTGTTACAAATAATATCACAGGGTGTACAAACATGGTGCACACTCACTGTGATATCAGGAGTCCTATCTCCATCATATATTATGAATAATATCACACGGTGTACACTCACTGTATTATTAGGAGTGATATCTCTGTAGGATATTACAATTAATATCACAGGGTGTACAGCCACTGTGATATTAGGGGCAATATCTTTCTAGGATATTACAAATAATATCACAGGGTGTAGGCCCACTCTGATGTCAGAAGCAATATCTCCCTAGGATATCAAAAATCCTATCACAGGGTGTACAATCTCTGTCTTCCATGTTCTAAGGGATTCGCCTGCTTCAGCCTCCCGAGTAGCTAGGGTTACCCGCCACCACGCCCGGCTAATTTTTTCTATTTTCACTAGAGACCGGGTTTCACCACTTTGGCTAGGCTGGCCTGGAACCCCTGACCTCAGGTGATCCATCAGCCTCAGCCTCCCAAAGTGCTGGGATTACAGGTGTGAGCCATCACGCTCGGACAAGAGTTACATATTCATTTCATTTAGAAACACAGCTCCCATATTTGAGAGTGCATGTACCTTTATGAAGAAATGATGTCAGAAAACCTAAGGATGATAATAAATATGAAAAGTAACTAGCATGTTAAAGGGTCTTCCGATTAAGAACTCTAAGGTTCGATTTCGTTTTTAGATAATGCGGTCCTAGCTCTTGTATCGTCCTTTTAAATATTCTACATCAAAGGAATTTGTAGCATCGTGTCAGAATGAAATAGAGTGTATTCCACTGCTTCTTAATTTCTTTCAATTAGACTGAGATCTTTTCCTTGAAGAGAGAAGAATATGTGTATTGCATTTTATTTTCTCTGAAAAGAGTAGGCCATGTTTTACTGAGATCATGGATTTGTTATATGTTACGTTTTGGTCTTCTAACATTCTTCAGTGGATTTTCTCTAAAGTAGTAATGTACAGAAAGAGTTGAAGAGCAAAAAGGTAAATCATGTAATAATTCTGAGATTTTTGGGTTTGTCACAACTGAGAAATATTGCTGATGGTGTATGGCCCTCAAGTCTGAAAATGTTTCTTGTGAATTGCTTGCATCCAAAATATACATACAGCATTAAGCGCTGGTTTTTATCTTTTATTTTTCCAATCCTCTTTTCTTCTCAAGGCGTCCAAGTCACACAGAGCCACGGAATCTCACAGGTGTCTGAGAATTCCTCCTCCTGGGAATCTCAGAGGATCCAGAACTGCAGCCCGTCCTCGCTGGGCTGTCCCTGTCCATGTACCTGGTCATGGTGCTGAGGAACCTGCTCATCATCCTGGCTGTCAGCTCTGACTCCCACCTCCACACCTCCATGTACTTCGTCCTCTCCAACCTGCGCTGGATTGACATCGGTTTCACCTCGGCCACAGTTCCCAAGATGATTGTGGACATGCAGTAGCATAGCAGAGTCATCTCTTATGCGGGCTGCCTGACACAGATGTCTTTCTTGGTCCTTTTTGCATGTATAGAAGACATGCTCCTGACTGATGGCCTATGACCAATTTTTGGCCATCTGTCACCCCCTGCACTACCCAGTCATCGTGAATCCTCACCTCTGTGTCTTCTTAGTTTTGGTGTCCTTTTTCCTTAGCCTGTTGGATTCCCAGCTGCACAGTTGGATTGTGTTACAATTCACCTTCTTCAAGAATGTGGAAATCTCTAATTTTGTCTGTGAGCCATCTCAGCTTCTCAACCTTGCCTGTTCTGACAGCGTCATCAATAGCATATTCATATATTTAGATAGTACTATGTTTGGTTTTCTTCCCATTTCAGGGATCCTTTTGTCTTACTATAAAATCGTCCCCTCCATTCTAAGGATGTCACCGTCAGATGGGAAGTATAAAGGCTTCTCCACCTGTGGCTCTCACCTGGCAGTTGTTTGCTTATTTTACAGAACAGGCATTGGCATGTACCTGACTTCAGCTGTGTCACCACCTCCCAGCAATGGTGTGGTGGCTTCAGTGATGTACGCTGTGGTCACCCCCATGCTGAACCCTTTCATCTACAGCCTGAGAAACAGGGACATTCAAAGTGCCCCATGGAGGCTGCGCAGCACAACAGTTGAATCTCATGATCTCTTCCATCCTTTTTCTTGTGTCTGTAAGAAAGGGCAACCACATTAAATCCCTACATCTGCAAATCCTGCCCCTTAGTCACATTTTTTTTGTTGCTTGATGGCTTTTATTCCTTTCCACATTTGCTATGTGAATATTGCTTTCTTCGTTATGCCTTTAACTGGAATGGGTGAGTATTCTGGGATCCTTTGTTTAGCAGAAACCTCATGACTGAGTCCTCTATACCTAGGTGGCCTCCTTTAGTTTCTGAGCAATAAGCCTGTCATCTAGGTGGAATCACAACCATCACTTATATACGCGAAGTCCTCACTTCACTTTGGAATTCCCTGAAAACTGACTTTATGGAAACAATGTACAGCTGGTCCTCCAACACTATTGGTGCGTTCAAAGTTGTCTAGTTATAATGTTGATGAGGAATAAGTGGTTTCACTATCCATAACTTTGCTTAAAGGTGAAGATTACAAGAGACTTTCAAAGATGTTAAGTGAGGACATACTGTACATCAAATTCATATCCTCTTCCAGAGTTCATGTGGAATTTCTTTATAAACTGCTTCTAGAGAATCTATTTAGGCAGGTTATGTGTAGAGATCCATGTCATCCATCCTCAATCTTGGCTTTGAGTCATATCACCTGGTGAGCTTACAAATGATGAGTCCTGGGTCTCATTAGCTGAGATTCTGATTTACTTGGGCCTGTGTGGGTATGTGGATTTTTTTTTTTTTTTTTAAAGCACCAGAGGTGGTTCCAATGTTTTTAGAGGCATCAAGTTCCAATGAGTAAGAACAGAAGTTAATTGCAATATGATTTCTTCAAATATTATCTTCCAATGAATTGTCCATCAACACCATACAAATTTTTATTATGCTGTTTTTTCTTACCATTTAGCATTTTCTTTTTTATTTCTTTTTTTTTTTTTTTTTTTTTTTGAGACCGAGTTTCACTCTTGTTGCCCAGGCTGGAGTGCAATGGCACGATCTCGGCTCACTGCCGTCTCTGCCTCCCGTATTCAAGCGATTCTCCTGTCTCAGCCTTTCAAGTAGCTGGGATTACAGGCATGTGCTACCATGCCCAGCTGATTTTTGTTTTGTTTTGTTTTGTTTTGTATTTTTAGTAGAGACACTGTTTCTCCATATTGGTCAGGCTGGTCTTGAACTCCTGACCTCAGGTGATCCGCCAGTTTCAACCTCCCAAAGTGCTGGGATTACAGGCGTGAGCGACCGCGCCCAGCCACCACTTAGCATTTTCATTTTACATTTGTTGAAGTGATAGATTTATACACACACTGATTGCTGCTTTGTTATACACTTGCATATACATAAGATGGGAAATAGAAAAGAATAAAATGGGCAGAGTATCCCTGAAGTTTCACATTCCGAGACTTTTTAAAAATATTTGCTTTTTAGAAATTTGTTCAATTAAGAAACTGTGGTATACACACACAATGAAGTAGTATTCAGCCTAAAAAGGAATAAAATCCTCTCCACTGCAGACCAAATGGATGAGATTGCAGGTCTGTGTGTTAAGTGAAATAAGCCAGGCACAGAATGACAAATCTTACATGTCCTCACATGTTTCTTGCAGGAACAAGAAAGAAAATCTTGGCCAGGTGGATTGGCTCAGGCCTGTAATCCCAGCATGTTAGGAGGCCAAGTTGCACGGATCACTTGTGTCCAGGAGTTCAAGACAAGCCTGGCCAACATGGTGAAACCCCGTCTCTACTGAAAACACAAAAAATTAGCTGGGCCTGCTGACGCGTGCCTGTAGTCTCAGCTACTCGGAGGGCTGAGGCCCAAGAACTGCTTGAACTTGGGAGGTGGAGGTCCAAGTGAGCCCAGATTGTGCCTGTATACTCCAACCTGGGCAACAGAAAGAGACTCCATCACACACCTACACACAAAAGGAATCTCAGGAAGGTGGAAAGTATAAAGGTGGTTAGCAGATGCTAGGAAGAAAAGGGGTGGGATGGGGAAGGAAGAGAAGTGGATAACTGGGTCCCAAAATACAGAAAAATGGAATAAGTGAGTTCTAGTGTTTGACAGCACAGTATGAAAATTTTAGCACACAAGAATTTCTTGCATATTTCCAGATGCTTTGGTAAGAAGCTTCCTACCTTTCTCATTATGCTGGTTTCTAAGCTATTCTCTTTTTGCTCTTGAAATCATGCTGGGTTTTTTTGGTTTTGGTTTTCTGTTTTGAGATGCAGTTTCACTCTTGTTGCCCAGGCTGGAGTGTAATGGTGCCATCTTGGCTCACCACAACCTCTGCCTCCTGGGTTCAAGCGATTCTCCTGTCTCCACCTCCCAGGCAGCTGGGATTACAGGCATGTCCCAGCACGCCCAGCTAATGCTGTATTTGTAGTAGAGACGGGGGTTTCTCCCTGTTGGTCAGGCTGGTCTTGAACTCCTGACCTCAGGTGATCTGCCCGCCTCAGCCTCCCAAACGGCTGGGATTACAGGCAGGAGCAACCACGCCCAGCCCATGGTATATCCTTATCTGTTGTCTGTTTGTTTTTGAGCACAGAAATAACTTCTCACCTATGAGTTCAAATGATTTTTAACATGAGTGCTAAGAAAGTTCATTGGTGGAAAAGCAGCCTTTTCAAGAAATGGCGTTGGGGAAACTTGATTTCCACATGCAGAAGAATGAAGGTGGACCCTACGTCATACCAGGTACAAAACTTAACACAAACTGGATCAAAGCCCTAACTCCAACTGCTAAAAGTATAATATGCCTAAAAGAAAACATTGGCCACATTTCCATGACATCAGATAGGGCAATGCTTTCTGGTATATGACACCAAAAGCATAGGCAACAAAAGAAAATTAGATTCCTTGGATTACATCTAAATGACAGACACTTTTGTGCATCAAAAAACACCGTGAACTGAATGAAAACATAACCCATGGATGAGGAAAAGTATTTGCAAATCATATGTCTGGAAAGAGGCTGATATCCATCATAGAGAAAGAACAGATAGAACTAAACAACAAGAAACCCAGAGCATCCCATTAACAATGGTCTGAAGACTCGAGTAGACGAGTCCCTAAAGAAGATATAGCAATGGCCAATAAGCATCTAAAATGATGTTCAATATCACTCATCATAGGGAAGCACAAATCAAACCAAGAATGTGATACTACACATTAGGATGGATGTAATAAACAAACAAGAATTGGTGAAACTAGAGGGAAGTAGGAATGCTTGAACATGATTGGAGGGAATGTAAAACCATGAAGGAACAGGAAAAATAGTATGCCGTGTACTGGAAAAATTAGAAACAGAATTATCAGATGTTCCCACAGTTGCACTTGTGGGTACCTACCAAAAAGAATTAGGAGCCAGGAGTGGAAGAGATATTTGTACACCCATATTCATAGCAGCATTATTCACAACAGCCAAAATGTGGAAGCAACCCAATGGTTCATGGACAGATGAATGAAAAAGCACACTGCAGTTCATTCATACAATGGAAGACTCTTCAGCCTTCAAAAGGCAGGCACTTCTGGCCGGTGCGGTGGCTTACGCCTGTAATCCCAGCATCTTGGAAGACTGAGGTGGGCGGATCACCTGAGGTCAGGAATTCAAGACCAGCCTGGCCATCTTGGTGAAACCCTGTCTCTAATGATAATGCAAAACATTAGACGAGCATGGTGGCGTGTACCTATAGTCCCAGCTACTCAGGAGGCTGAGGCACAAGAACCGCTTGAACCCGGGAGGCAGAGGTTGCAGTGAGCCCAGATTGTGCCAGTGTACTCCAGCCTGTGCGACAGAATGAGACTCCATGTAAACACAAACAAAACAAAACAAAACAAAAAAAACCCCAAAAAACCCAGACAGGCACTTCTGACACAGGCTGCAACATGGATGAACCTTGAAGACATAATCATCAGTGAAATAAATAAATCCCAAAAGGATAGAGATGACCAGGCTCAGTGGCTCGCACCTGTAACCCCAGCACTTTGGAAGGCTGAGGCAGACGGATCACTTAAGGTCAGGAGTTGTAGACCAGCCTGGCCAATATGGTGAAAACTCATCTCTATTAAAAATACAAAAATTAGCTGGGTGTGGTGGCGCACGCCTATAATCCCAGCTACTCGGGAGACTGAGACACAAGAATGGCTTGAATCCACGATGTGGAGGTTGCAGTGAGCCGAGACCATGCCCCTGCACTCCAGCCTGGGCGACAGAGAAAGACTCTGTCTCCAAAACAAAAACAACAAAAAAAATTAAACACGGTATGATTCCACTTAGATCAAGGGTCTAGAGTAGTTAAACTCATAGACTTGCAAAATAAAATGGTGGTCCCCAGGGGTGGGCGAGAGAGAGGAATGGAGAGTTTGGTCAATGGGTGCAATTTCCATTTTGAAAGATAAAACTGTTCTGGAGATGATGGCGGTGATGGTTGCTAAACAATGTGAATGTACTTAATGTGATTAAACTGTAAACTGAAAAAGAGTGGAAATCGTTAACGTTTATACTGGCCATTCCATATGAAATAATATATATTTATCATTTTTCATATTTATAGGTGGTATATTTTCACATAATAAAAGGTGAAAATTAAAGCAGTTGGATCTTTCAAAAGAAAAGAAAGAAGCGAATAGTACACACGAGCTTCCTCCTGATTAGAGGAAGAGCCCCAAAGCTTCTGTGGACACTCACTTTTCTCTTCTTCTTCTTGCATTATTATGAGGAAATCCTTAGAGGTTGGGTAACTTGGGTGACTTTGGCTAATGAGGAGCTCTGTGCCTTGAGCCCCCCAGGCCATAGAATAGTAAATACTCAGTCTGTGCCTCCAGCCCTGCAGTGTGAGGTTCCAGTGCTGTGGGCTCCACACCTGTCACCTGTATCAGGAGGCTCATGTCTCACCCTGTCTTCTGGCCAGCCTTGAGGATGGAGTCTGAGCCTCCAACGTGCACCACGCAGGGAGGATAGTAGACCTGTTCTCCGTGGTCATGGCCCAGCAGAGAGGAAGGGCAGTTCAGTGAGTGCTGAGGGACAGTCGGGAGCCTTGTTTTGTTTCCTCATCCTCAGGACAAACAGGAGAGTGCGGTGGGCAGATGGGAGGAGACCAATGTGCCAACTGTCAGCTCAGCAGACTGTGGAGATACTGCTCCTGGTTGTGGTGGGAGGTCTCAGAAATCTTATTCAAAATGTTGCTTTCCTCCCCCACTGGTTGTCCTTTTCATAGACAACTCACCCATGACAGCAGAGAAGGAATCCCTCTAAACTATTCTCTCAGAACAACAAAAAGATTATGAAGGTGATGATGAGGATAAAGAGGATGATGACAGACACCATGGCGTCATGAATCCTTACTGAGGGCTTCCTAAAGGCCAGGATCTGAGCTCTGTGGTCTATGCAGCCTGTTTCATTTCATCTGCATAGTCTCCCAGTTATTAGCACACATTTCATTATTATTTTACAGACTAGAAAAGGAGCAACGCATTTTCATATAACTTGTACAAGATCATGAAGTCAAAAAGGGTGGAGTCCAATTTGAACTGGGCAGTCTAAGTCCAGACACATGGCATTTGGCCAGTCCTGTCCCTGCATCCAACCTGCCCTCTCAAATCCTTGTCACTCAGGCCTATGCCCCTGTTCACTGTGCCCTTCCTTTTGGGGGTTCCCTGTAGACCACAGCTAGACCAGTGGGTGCCACAATCACTGTGTCAAGTATAGAAAGGGCAGCTGAGATCACATCAAAAATTCCAGAAAGAATTGGGACAGGATCATTCCGGACGCATCTCTCCCTTGCCCCTGTTCCTGGCTTTCCTTACAGCTCTCGACTTCCTCAAAGGAGCCACAAATTCGGAGTTTGGCTTCCACTCCTATTGAGGAAGCTGGAAACCATTTCAAAAATGCTCCTCCGATGTGCCTGTGGTTAAGACCTCTGAGCTCTGCTTAAAACTTTTGGAAGCTGGGCGCGGTGGCTCACGCCTGTAATCCCAGCACCTTGGGAGGCTGAGGCAGGAGAATCACAAGGTCAGGTGTTCGAGACAAGCCTGGCCAACATGGTGAAACCCCGTCTCTCCTAAAAAGAGAAAAAAAATGAGCTGGGCGTAGTGGCGGGCGCCTGTAATCTGAGCTACTCGGCAGGCTGAGGCAAGAGAATAGCTTGAACCTGGGATGCGGAGGTTGCAGTGAGCCAAGATCACTCCACTGCACTCCAGTCTGGGCAACAGAACGAGACTCCGTCTCAAAAAAACAAAAACAAAAACAGAAAAACCCACAACTTTTTGAGAGTTGGAAGACCATCATGTATAGTACCCGGGACTTAGAGTCTGGCCATTAATTTTCAATACCACCCTTTCTACTTATCTGTACAGTTAAGGGGTGAGATGTCCATCCTCTGAGACTCAGCACTCTCATCTGAGTTGATTTCTAATTGAGCCAATGGAAGTGAGCGATGATTAAACCGATCGTGGGTGCCCGCTTCGTGATCTCTACATGATGGATGCATAAAGTAAAGGCAAACTGAATTTTAGATACATTCGTTAATATTTTAGGCTTAAATTCCATACAATTCAATGGAAATATCCCCTGACCTGAAGTTCTGGTTTCCCTGCATTCCAGACAGGACATTTTATTTTGTCCTTATCTCAGTAAGTACTGAGTATTGTGGGAGGAACAAGCGAGTCTCTTTTGTTTCTGATTCCGCAGGGGCTATATCTTGCTTGGTACGTAGGAGATAGCAAAAGTAAAAATCTATGTTAATTATTGAATTGACACTTCTTTGGTTCACAAAAATTGGCTGTCATCAGTGTGACTTCGACTTACTTGATTCTTTTTGCTTTTTGTTTTTTGAGAAGGAGTTTTGCTCTCGTTGCCCAGGCTGGAGTGCAGGGGTGTGATCTCGGCTCACTGTAGCCTCTGCCTCCCAGGTTCAAGCCATTCTCCTGCCTCAGCCTCCCGAGTAGCTGGGACTACAGGCACGCGCCACCATACCGGGCGAAGGTTTTGTATTTTTAGTAGAGGCGGGGTTTCACCATGTTGGCCATGATGGTCTTGATCTCCCAACCTCGTGATCTGCCCTCCTCGGCCTCCCAAAGTGCTGGGATTACAGGCGTGAGCCACCGCGTCTGGAAAAACTTTCTGATGAAAAGTCTAAGTCCACCTAAGCTAAGGACAGGAGTGATAGCTTACATGAATTTTAAAACAAGACCCACCGATTTGAGTAAGCAATTATCTCTTCAAGGAGAAAAGTTAGAAAACAGAACGATGAAATCACTAGGACCTAACTAGCCTGTGGAACTATTTTCTGCTTAAGAACTATCAACTTTCATTTCATTTCCAGATGGCATGGTCTCAGCTGTTATACAGTGTTTATAAATGTTCTCAATCAAAGGAATTTGTATCAATCCACTCGAATAAAATAAAATATTTGAGGTCTTAATTTCCTTTAATTAGGATAACCTTTTTCTTAAAGTGAAGAGAATGGTTTTATTACATATTTTTCTTCGGAAAAGATAGGCTGTATTTTCTAGCAATTACCAATTTGTTATATATGATGATCTGGTTGTTGGAACATTCTTGAATCTAGTGTCTCTAAGGCAGGTGTGTACAGCAAGAAGTGAATAACACAGAAATCAATGATGAAAGCATTAGAAGACAATTGAGTTTGTCAGAACTGCAAAATATTGCTGAGCGTGGATTGCTGTGGAATCTGAAAACATTGCTTGTGAATTGCTTCTATCCAAAATGCAGACACAATGCTGGGTGTTGGTTTACTTGTTTCCGATTTTTTAACCCTCTTTTCTGGGTGAAAGGTGTCCAAACTCTACAGACCGACAGAGTCTAACAGGTGTCTCTATATTCCTCCTCCTAGAACTCTCAGAGGATCCAGAACTGCAGCCGGTCCTCGCTGGGCTGTTCCTGTCCATGTGCCTGGTCATGGTGCTGGGGAACCTGCTCATCATCCTGGCCGTCAGCCCTGACTCCCACCTCCACACCCCCATGTACTTCTTCCTCTCCAACCTGTCCTTGCCTGACATCGGTTTCACCTCCACCATGGTCCCCAAGATGATTGTGGACATCCAATCTCACAGCAGAGTCATCTCCTATGCAGGCTGCCTGACTCAGATATCTCTCTTTGCCATTTTTGGAGGCATGGAAGAGAGACATGCTCCTGAGTGTGATGGCCTATGACCGGTTTGTAGCCATCTGTCACCCTCTATATCATTCAGCCATCATGAACCCGTGTTTCTGTGGCTTCCTAGATTTGCTGTCTTTTTTTTCTTTCTTTTTCTCAGTCTTTTAGATGGTCAGCTGCAGAACTTGATTGCCTTACAAATGACCTGCTTCGAGGATGTGGGAATTCCTAATTTCCTCTGTGACCCTTCTCAACTGCCCCATCTCACATGTTGTGACATCTTCACCAATCACATAATCATGTATTTCCCTGCTGCCATATTTGGTTTTCTTCCCATCTCGGGGACCCTTTTCTCTTACCATGTAATTGTTTCCTCCATTCTGAGGGTTTCATCATCTGTGGGAGGTGTAAAGCCTTCCCCACCTGTGAGTTGTTTGCTGATATTATGGAACAGGCTTCAGAGGGTACCTCAGTTCAGATGTGTTATCTTCCCCAAGAAAGGCTGCAGTGGCCTCAGTGATGTACACGGTGGTCACGCCCATGCTGAACCCCTTCATCTACAGCCTGAGAAACAGGGATATTAAAAGTGTCCTGCAGCGGCCGCACGGCAGCACGGTCTAATCTCAATATCTTCTTATCTGTTCCATTCCTTTTGTAGTGTGGGTTAAAAAAGGCAGCAAGGTCAATAAGAATGATATCACAGGGTGAACACCCACTGTGATATTAGGAGTAATACCTCCGTAGGATATAAAATATACTGTCACAGAGTCTACACACTCTGGAGTACACCCACTGTACTCCAGAGTACACACTCTGGAGTCTACACATGGAGTACACCCACTGTGATATTAGAAGCAATATCTCCCTAAAACATGATGAAAAATATCACAGGGTGTGCACACTGTGTGATATTAGGAGTAATATTTACCCTGGATATGATGACTAATATCAAGGGTGTGCACACACGGGGTACATACACTGTGATATCACGAGTTGTATCTCCCTAGGATATTATGAATAATATCACAGGGTATACACTATGTGCGTACATCCACTGTGATATTTGAAGTCATATCTCTCTATGAGATTACAAATAATATCAAAGGGTGTACACCCCTGTGACATATTAGGAGTAACATCCTTCTAGGGTATTACAGATAACGTCACAAGGTGTACAACTTCTGTGACATTTTGTACACTCTTTGTGACATTAAAAGAAACATCCCCTTAGGATACTATGAATAATAACACAGGCCATGTACACACATGGTGTACACCTCCTGCGCCATCAGGAGTAACATTCCCCTGGGATATTAGGAATAATATCATAGCAGGGTACACACATGGTGTACACCCCATGTGACATTAGTAGGAACATGCCCCTAGGATATTAAGAATAGTATCACAGGCATTGAATACACATGATATACACCCCCAGTGACATTAAAAGTAACACCCCCCTAGGATATTATGAATATCACAGGGAGTACACCCCGTGTGACATTAGGAGTAACATCCCCCGAGGATATAACGAATAATATCAGAGGGTGTACATGCATTGTGACTTTAGTAGTAACATCTCTTTAGGATATTACAAATAATATCACAGGGTGTACATGCATTGAGACATTAGTAGTAACATCCCGCTAGGATATGACGAGTCATATCACAGTGTGTACACCCCCTGTGACAATAGTAGTAACATTCCTCTAGAATATTACGAATAATATCACAGGAGGTACGTACAGCCCCTGTGATTTACGAGTAAAATTTCTATAGACTATTACAAGTCATATCACTGTGTGACTCTGTGTACACCCCATGTGACATTAGGAGTAACATCCCACAAAACTATGATGAATAATATCACAGGGTGAACACCTCCTGTGACCTGAGGAATAACGTGGTTTTAGGATATTATGAATGATGTGACAAGGTGTACACACCCTGTGACGTTAGGAGCAATATCCGTCTAGGATGTTAGGAAGAATATCACACAGAACACACCCCCTGTGACATTAGGATATTACAAATAATATCACAAGGTGTAGATGCATTGTGACATTAGTACTAATATCCCTCTGGTATACTATGAATAATATCACAGGGTGTACATCCCTGTGACATTAGGAGTAACATCCCCCTAGAATAGGATGAATAATATCACAGGGGGTACACACCCTGTGACTTTAGGAGTATCACTATCCTGGAATATGAGGAACACTGACCCAGGCTATTAAACCCCTGTGACCTGAGGAGTAAAATCCCACTGGAATATTACAAATAATATCACAGTGTGCACACCAACTGTGATATTAGGAGTCCTATTTATTTTTAGAATATTAGGAATAGTATCACAGTAGGTGTACACAGTAGGTGTTAAAATTTATAACCAATATTTTCATTTTATGTAGGTAGAGTACAGAGTTGGGTTTGTGTACCATGTGGGTTCTTCATGTTACAGAAAGACTTCCGAGCATATACTTGTACGTTTATGCCCATACCATAGAACTTGAGCCTCATTTTGCTAATAGGGCCATTTAGAGCTTTATAACTCTCCACCTCTACAGCCCACAGTCGGTCATAATTACATGGAGACCCAGATCAAGAATGCTATCCAGAATCGCAGCATTGAGCTCCTAGCAGCAAAATGTGACCCATGTGATGATAGTGTAACTAAGAGTGTGGTTTCCAGGCCCGCACTGGGAGGGAACAGTGGGCAGTTTGGGTGCCATACCTTTATGTTTAGAGTGTGATTATAACTTCTAAGACAGTGAAAAGGCTGTGGTTTCAGTGATCCTTGCTTCCCAGCTAGCAACCCTGACCAGTAATGACTGGTCAGAGATCTTTTTTGGGATATTATACATCTTCGTTCCTTTCATTCTTTTCCTTGCACACTTCTCTTCCCATTTGCTTCTTAAGTTCTGGGAAGAAGGGAGGCCAAAAGAGAACAAGGCTATGGGAAGAAGAATCCTTTTTATGCCACAAAGTAGCCATTTTGCTGACTTCAAGAAGGTTCTGTCTGGTTAGGAGACAGCCTTTTGTTTAAGGGGAATTCAGATGCCCCAGGGATTTAGAGCTTGCACAAACCCCCTGGAAATGGGAAGGGGCTGTGTGGCATGTCAGCAGGGAGAATGTAACTCTCCTTTGATGAATCCTCCAGAGTTCACAATCCTGGAATTTAGGGAAAGGAGGAGGCTGGTGGTGATCCCTGGACCATGCTGGATTTTCAACTCCAAATAAAGGAAGATGGGGGAACTGTGCTTCTATGGTGCCCCCTCAATTGGTGATTTCTTGAATTTTCATAGTATAACGGGGTTTGGAGTGAATCAGAATTGCTGCTGGAATGGTATTTTGCATTGTAATAACTAAGGAATACAGCTCATGTTCAAAGCCTAAGGAAAATATTTGGTAGATCCAAGATTAAGGCAAACATGCGTCGAATGCAAATTTGGATCCAGGAGCATGGGGCTTCAGAAAGTAGCAAGCTGACCAGCAAATGTTGGCAGGTAGAAAAACACACTTTTAAGGAGAAATTCAGAATTTAATTGTTTTTCCTGCTAAAACCATGGAAAGAAAAGGAAGAGCCGTGAAGGGAAGACAGCAGAATTATTGTAGTGCAGAAGGAGATGCCAGATCCTGGCCAGCCACCAGGACAAAGACAGCAGTGGATTCCTAGTGTCAGGTCCTAGAGGAGGTAAAGGCCTCGCTCCTGGTGCTGGGTTTGAAGAAGAGGCTTTACTGGTTATTTTATAAGAAGAATTAGTGCATGAGGTAACAAACTGCTCCCGTTCTGTGGGTGTCTAACTCGTCCTCTAAATAAAAGCTTTCCAAAACGCCATGTTGCGTATCAATTTATATTAGGGTTTTTAAAGTAAAACCACTATCAATTTGTTTTTAACAAGGAATTGTTTGATAGGAAAAGTCTAATTGGGTAGAAAAGCTGGCTTGTTTTATTTAATTCTCACAACAAGTCCACTTGACACTTCCAAATTCACTTTACAGATGAAGAAAGTGATGCTCAGGAGGTGGTGTCAGCTGCCCACAGTAGCCCAGCCGATCAGAAGCAGCACCAGGCTCCCACCTGCTTCAGCCCATGGGCTTTTTGCATGGCTGCTCTGGGATCCTGATAGGTCATTTATTTGATGCCTTTGCTTCACCAGAGCAATCATTTCATGTATAGTTTCATGACTAGGAACTGGCTTCAAAAACAACTTCTAATGAGTCAAAAACAGCCAAAATGGCAAGGACGGAAAAAATCCATGGGTCAGTAGAATCATAAAGGGCAGAGTGCATATATCTGTCTGTCTCTCATTCTCTCCACCTTCCTTTGCTTCCCTTTTCCCCCTCTCTTTTCCTCACATTCTCTCTCTCTTCTCTCTGTTCTTCCCTTTCTCCCATTCTTGCTCTTTCTTAAGTCCTATTAACAGCTTTGTCTACATGGCATCATTTTTACTTGTCAGCATCTGCTTTGGCTTATTCTTAGTCATTGTGCTTGTCTTTCCCATTGGAGGATGGCCGGATCAATCCTTTTCCATTCTGTCAAAATGGGACAGTGGCAGTTTAATGACTGAGTCTGTGAATGAATTGGCTAATACCAAGTAACAGAGCAACAGATAAATACACTTTAGATCCTTAATCCTAGGCAAGGAAAACAAGGAGACTCAGCCCTTTCTGCACTCCAGAAAGAAGGTCCTCTCTGGGCTCAGTCTCAGTAGAGCAGCGGGAAGCACAGCTGTGGGGAAACCCAGGGTATATTTAGTGTGGCCCCATTTGAGCTGGGCAGGTCCCAGCAAAGCATCCCTTGCTATTTGTGTGCCATGGCCAGTGTGTGTCCTCCCAAGATGAAGCAGGCTTGGGCTCTCTGAGACAACCTTGCCACCAGGGGCCTCCTGCCTCAGACCCTGGTCCTTAAACCAGGATGATGCTAGAAGGAGGCCAAAGGACAAGCAGAGATGAGTGACTCCCAGGGTAATGGGTAGCCCTGGACATGGATGTGAATGATGACAGAAAGCTCCTCGCAGAATTGAGGAGACCTACCTCTGCTCCCAGGACAGTCAAGGGAAAGCACTCAGACCAGGACCCTGCCAGTAGCATCCCCCTCCTCTTGGGGCATCGCAGCCCCAGGACCTTAGGACAGGTGAGCTTCTTTCTCTGAGTCTCAGCTCCCTCCACTGTAAAACAGACACAATCTGCCCAATACTTCTGAGATGTTGAGGATAACACTGAATGAGCTGTGAACATCTTTTAGAATCCTGGAGCACTGGGCTTTATAAGGAATCATCGTTACATGAAAGTTCTGGTTTGGGGGGTTTTTCTCATTGCAGTTATTATCAGGTTGAATTTCCACAACCAAAGGAGTCAGTTGGGTTGCGAAAGTCAGAAAACATTGATTTTTTATACTTCTTGTATGCCATGTATTGTTCTAGCTGTTTTATATTGTTATTTTTGAATCATGTAAAACCCTGCAATATTATCATACATTAGACTGATGATGTAGACATCATACTTTTCAGTATTATGTTGCCATAAGTTTGGAGGAGAGAACACCAAGGCTTGCTTTGGGAAGGTTGCTTCAGATCACACAGCCAGGGCCATGAGTTAAGAATGGCAGTTTCCATCTGTCCCTTTGTATTTTTCCTAAGTCCACAGAAGAGTGAGCAGAAACTGATAGAGTCTAGAGGCCAGAGATGAGCCAGAATAATTTATTTGGCTTTGGAATGAATTGAAATACACACACACACACACACACACACACACACACACACACACACACACACACGTTGCCCTTTTCACCTGGCTTGTCTCTGTTCTGCTTTAGTTTTTCTCAGTTGTCAAGATCTAGGATGTGGGACAGCTGACAGTGTGTTTGTCCTGGAGCGGTCACCATGGGCACCATTGGAGGGGACTGGTTCCCTTTGAAGAGACACCTACGTAACATCCCAGCCTTGTCGCCAGAAGGCTCTGGGTCTGCCCACACTGGCCCCATGATGTTAGCCAAGTCACTTCCCCTCAATTAAGTCTCTCCTGGTCTCTACACCAGTACAGTGGAGTGGTGAGTTGGAACTGGGTCCCACCTTGCCGGTCTGAGAACAGGCTTGTTCTGAACATTCACTCCCAATCATTTCCATCTTGCCTTCATTCTTGCTGTAGGGCTTTGGGGAACAAAACACAGGGCCAGAGGCAATGAGTGACACCAGAACTAAATATCGGCTGTTCCTCCCAAGTTCACTCACTTATCTCCTGGAGGGGGTGCAATGAAAGCTTGTCCTCAATTACTTTGAGATATATCCCATGATATTTTTAAGCAATGCATTTGTATTCCTAACAGTATTTGCCTCAGGTTGTATAAAAATGAGTCCATAATCCTTGGGTGAGGCCCAGACTCCATTTGTTCTTTGGCTGCTGATAAACCCATCGAGTAATTGAGCCCAAGTGGATAGATGTGAGTCAGTTCTCATGCTAGGCTCATACAAATATTCTCATTGATAATGAATGGTTGTACAAAGTATTTTTACCTATTATCTCTTAAAAACTACCCAAAGTCCTGTGATGACACCACGACTCCCCCTAGAGACCGATGAGGAAGTGGGGCTTCAGACGGAGGCAGAGACTTGCCTGAGGCCCGCATCCCCTCCACAGCTGCAGGTGGAACCAGTGAGCTGCCAGGTGGGAGGCAGCTCCCAGGCCACCCTTTCATGCATACTTCTGAGCTCCCAGGGGAGGGAGGGGAAGATAGGCTTTTAGTCCCCAGTGGCCGAGATCCACAGGGTGGCTTGGCTTTGCCAAATCCCCAGGAAACAGGGGCGGTGGGAAGAACCCAGAGAAGGTGGGGTTGAAGAGAAGACTGCTACAGGCTTAAAGGGGAGTGCGCTGGAGTTGGTGACGTTCCGGTAGCACCTAGGAATTTGAGCCCATCTGCAGAGCTCAGTAAGGCTGGGGACTCACTGAGATTGCAGAGAGGCAGGAATAGGGAGTGCTGTGGAAAGACAAAAACATTTTGTCCTTGAGCCTTCTCAGTCTGTGCAAGACAGGAAATTCCTCAACTCTCCTGAGGCAGCCAGCTTTCCTGACTGCTGCAGCCTAGTGAGAGAAACGAGATAGACCTATGTATTTCCAGTCTTGTGTCCCCAAGCCCACTCCTGGAGCTTCTGCCAAGGCCCCTGGTAGCCCTCCGTCAAAGGCTGCGATGCTGAGTCAGGAGCATTGGAGAGCAGCAGGGGCCTGAGAGCCCCATCTTCGAAAGGGACCACTGGGGGCTACCTGCTGTCACACTCAGGCTCCATGCCCTTCAACTGCACCTGCTTTGGGGTTTTCCTCCAGCCTCCTGGACCTTCCCAGCTTCTCCCCATCCAGGTTCCCAGATGCTGGGCTAGGAGAGTTCTATAGTAGGCCTGCTTTCATTTTCAGTGGCAGTGGATAAAAACTCAGTGGCAACTTTGGAGGTAAAACCTGCCCAGATACATTACATACTGTGGAAGCCTCCCCATGGCTCCGCTTCCTGAAGAAGGTCTAGTATTTGTGGTCCTGTGTTGATAAAAACCCAAAATGCCAGCGGTCCTTTCCCCAGAAACTTAGGGTTTAAGTTAGAAATATCCTAACCCTCCCCTTCTCAACAGCTGCATCTGCCAAAAACAAAAACAAAAAACGCTAAAATGGCATTACTGAAAGTCAAGCTGCCTGGCTCATAGGACCAAGGGAGAGACCAGAGGCTGGGCACCCATGGCTTGTCCTGCACCAGGATTGTTCCCTGTGAGATGTGGACGGCAGGACCAGCCACTCCACAGCCCCCTCCCCTTCAGCTCCTGTGAGGTGGGGATTCCAAGAATGAGGAAAGGCTGCAGCCACCTCCACAAGAAACTGAATGTGAGTGAGGGGCCAGGACTCTCACCCTCCTCAACTTGCCGACGCACTCCCTCTCTGAGAAATTGATTTTTTCTCCCAGTTTTTATTAAGGTATTATTGATGTATAATAAACTACACATACTTAAGTTGTTTAATTTGTTAAGTTTTGCCATATGTACACACATGAAACCTTTGCCATGATTTTTTAAAGTGAAATTCTCATTGTCCCCAAATGTTTCCTCATGCCCCTTTATCATCCAACCCCCCGTCCCCTGCCCCACACCACTACTGACCTGCTTTCTGTCACTGGACTTTGCATTTTCTAGAATTTTATATAAATGGAGTCATCCAGTATGTACTCTCTCTTTGTCTAGCTTCTTCCTTTTTGTTTGTTTGTTTGTTTGTTTGTTTTTGCTTTTGAGACAGAGTCGTACTCTGTCTTCCAGGCTGGAGTGCAGTGGTGTGATCATGGCTCACTGCAGTCTCAACCTCCCAGGCTCAAGTGATCCTCCCACCTCAGCCTCCCAAGCAGCTGGTCCTACAGCTTGGTGTCTTTCATTCAACATAATTATTGTGAGATTCATCCCTGTTGTGGTGCCCTCAGTAGTTCATTCTTTTTTGTTGCTGAGTAATATTCCATTGTGTGGATATATCACAATTTGTTTATTTACTCACCTGTTGATGGATATTTGGGTCATTTCTAGTTTGCAGCTATTGTGAATGAAGCTGCTCTGAAAGTTTGTGTACAAGACTTTGTATGGATATGTGCTTGCATTTCTCTCGGGGACATACCCAGGAGTAGCATGACTAGATCCTAAGGGAAGTATATGTTTAACTTTTTAAGAAACTGCCAAGCTGTTTTCAGGAGGTTCTGTACCACCTGCCATGTATGAGATTTGCAAGTTGCTCCACATCCTTGTCAAGACCAGTTCTTGGGATGTGATGTCTTTTTATTTTTAGCCGTTCTAATGAGTGTAGTGACCTTGGCTTTCATGAGGTGCTTAAAACTTCCTAGGATGGGAATGGAGCACCATATAATTATAGAAAATGACAAAGAAGCTTTTCAGTTCTGCCTTATGAGAGACACCAAGATGTACTGTTAAGTTAAAAAGATGCCAATTATTTTGTATAACGTGCTTTCATTTACTTTTTAAGAAGATAATAAATGTGTTTGCTTCTATATGTTACACACGTAGATCACCTCTGCCAAGATGAACAAGAAACTGAAAACTCGTTGCCTCTGAGGAGAGATCACTGGTGGCCAGGGGATGGGGTGGGAGGGAGACTTGCCATACTCTTTGGTACCTTTCGAATTTTGTGCCATGTGAGTGTATCATTTATTTGAAAAATAAATAAAATGTTTTAAAAACTCACAAACTTATAGGCACTCATTGTTCATTCCTGGCTATCAGGCAAGAACCTCGTCATTGCCAAGCAGAGAAATGGGAGGCATCTTGTTCCTAATGATCTCTAGGAACTCCAAACACTCTTCATCTGTTAGCTGCCAGTTTCTGGTGGGAACCTGAGCATCAACACAGTCATGTACCAAGTGGTCATTTAGTCTGTGTTTGTTGAATGAATGCATGAACGTTCACCCCACGTTCTGTTTTCTACCACACAGAAAAGAAGAGTAGCGGGAAGAGCGAATACCTTCTGCCTGTGGCTCCCAGCAAGCCCACTGCACCCATCTTCCTGCAGGGCCTCTCTGATCTCAAAGTCATGGATGGAAGCCAGGTCACTATGATGGCCCAAGTGTCAGGTCTGTCTCTGCAGCTCTCTCTCGGGGATTAACATGAAAATGGTCTTGGTTGCAATGAGTATTGCTCTCCGAGGACCCGCTCAGATCCTTGATCCACCAGAAAATCAGATGACCATCAGGTGATGGACCCAAAGAAATGGAGATTCTTGTCCTCTCTTTTCTGCTTTCTCTGGGTAGGATTTTCTAGATTCCTGATTAAATGGTCCAGAGGAAGAAGATGGCCATAGAGCTAGAGCAGTGAGAGATTAATTTGAAATTATAGTGTGGCCAGTGTAGCTGGAAGGTTTTAAAGACTGGTACAAAACCAAATTATGTGAGAACTTCCCAAATCTCAGAAGATATTTTCTCAGTTGCTCTATTCAAATTTTACGGTGAAATGATAGAGCAGAGGTTCTTCTAAAACAGAGGTAGGGAAACAAGAGCATGTGATTAGTATCCTGGTCTGAGATATCACAGTCCTTGCTAGAGGTGAGTGAGAGAAGCCCAGAGAAGATCCTGGCACATCGCTCATGGCTGAGGAGCCAGAGTTTTCCACTGAGTGCATAACTGGTAATTGGCCACTGATCAGTGCCTCTGACACTCTGAAGGTCGCTTTCCTAGTTTTTTAGTCCCTCTTGAGCTGCATAAGCAAAACAGATGGGCCATTAGAGATCCTGTGGACTTGCCCTTTTAGGGATGCTTAGATGGACTCCCTGTTCCTGCGGGCTAGAAGCCACCCTTCGATGGTCCTAGGCAGAGGGCTGGGTCCCCTCCCCTGCCCACACTCACCGTGCTGCACACTGAGTCCTTGAGTTGAAAGAGATTGGAGGTGCTCTGCACCTGCCTCCAGGCATTTGATGTCTAACCCATGGCAGACATGCCATGCCCTCTCCTGAACCTCTCCAGGGCCTGATGTCACACAGCCTGCCTCAGCAGCCTCCTCCAGGGCCCTTGCTCCTTTGAAGCAGAGCCTAACGGCTCAGCTCTTATATCAGAGGAAAGCCTCACAGATGCCCATGGTTTTACGCTCCAAAAAATCCCCAGAAACTACCCAGAAAAGTAGACCAAGAAAAACTGAAAATGCTATCCATCAAGAGTCATGTTTGGAAATCCTGCTCAAGCTGGTACCTATCTTTACCCTGGGATGATATTTTGTGTGATAGAAAAATGAAATGCTACCTGAGGTCTCTCTCTGCTGAAAATTTGCAAGGGAGTTACCATGAAGTTACCATTGCCTAGATGTGGGTGCACCATGTGAAGCAGTGCAGAGCAGAAAACACATTCAGTTTCAACCCAGGAGTCCAGTCACCACTTAGGATTATCAAGCAGCTTGAATTCTAATTTTAAAAACTATTCTTCCTGGGTTTTCTGTTTCATATCTGAAATCATATTTTCACTTCTGGGTTTTTAGTATTTTCCCCAAATCTTATGTTAAATAATTCTGATGAGCATGTATGGGGTGTTTTCTTTGTGCCAGATGCTGTTCTAATCTGCTGTCCTAATGGGCTGCTAAGGGAGGTTTGGTTGACTCATTTCATCCTCCCAACAAACCCACGAGGTAGATCCTGTTCGAATTCCTGTTTTACTGATGGGGAAGTGGAAGCATAGAGAGTTGTTGGAGTGTTTCATCCAATATCACTGTATTAAGTGCAGAGTTGCTGCATGGCGGGAAGGATCTCCCTAACCAGTCCCCCTTCGCCTCCTCCTGGTTCAGGGAATCCACCCCCTGAAGTCATCTGGCTGCACAATGGGAATGAGATCCAAGAGTCAGAGGACTTCCACTTTGAACAGAGAGGCACTCAGCACAGCCTTTGTATCCAGGAAGTGTTCCCGGAGGACACGGGCATGTATACCTGCGAGGCCTGGAACAGCGCCGAAGAGGTCCGCACCCAGGCCATGCTGATGGTACAAGGTGAGGCTGACCCACTCAGAGCGAGTGGGAAGGAGGTGCTGCTGCGGCCTCTCCAAAAGTGATTTGGAGGCAAGGAAACCACATGAGGCTACTTTGTTCCCACTGTAGACCCTCTGTTCCCTCAGTCCCACCCCAGTCCCAGAGGCCAGCTCCCTGTCCAACATCACAAGCTCTGACTGAGTGGGGCTGCCCTTCCCAGCTTTCTGAAGTCCCTGCCCTCTCTGGATTACTGGTGCCAAGGTGCATAGAGTACTAAGAGGGAAATCTGTAATACACTGAACAATTTGGCAGCGAGAGCTTTTGAGGTGAGTTATGGGCTTAACAGGGTCCTTGCCATTAGATAACATATTTAAGAGGAGAGGCAAGTTAAGCACACATAAAGTGAGTGACAACTCTTAATCACACGCATTGGATACAGATCATTAGCACCTGGCTCAGTGCCCCTGTGCCTTCTCGGCTACCTCCCCTTACGTTGGATATACAGTCATGTTAATATTATCCTCTGAGAATGTATCTGAGATGGATCAGTAAGCCTTGCTCAGTGACAGCCTCCCTGGGCCAGAGTGTCCTCATCTCCTGTGCCATAGCTGGTGACCCCTTTCCTACCGTGCTCTGGCTCCGAGATGTAAAAGCCCTCTCCAAAGACACTGGCCACTTCGAGGTGCTTCAGAATGAGGACGTGTTCACCCTGGTTCTAAAGATGGTGCAGACCTGGCATGCTGGCCACTATGAGATCCTGCTCAAGTGAGTCTGCATGTCCGGCCAGCCTCCCTTAACCATTCCCTCCAAATTCCTAGCTCCTCTAACCTGGGTCTGGGCAGCCAGAAGAAGCACAAACCAATGTGGGGGTTGGACTTCCAGGTAAAGCAAGTGTGGGCTCAGTGCTGCTCACAAGCTTTTGCTTCTTCCACTTCAGTATAGCAAGTGTTCATTAGAACCTTCCCTTTTGAGCTCAGTTCCCCAGAATCCTGTGTTGTTACATCCCTGTTCCCCCATTATGTGGTGTATGGTGAGTATGAAGGAAGGAGGAATGGATTAAAGTTGGAAAAGCAGGGGGATAGAGGGAATGCATTTGTTACCTATTGCTGTGTAACAAATTACCCTGAAACTTAGCAGCTTGAAACATTTATCGTCTCCCAGCTGGGAATTTGGAAGCAGCTTAGCTGGATGATTTTGAAGTTTCAGTCAAGATGTCGGCAGGGGCTGCAGTCTCTGAAGGCTTGACTGACACTGCAGGATCCGCTTCCAAGGCTCACTCCCGTGACTGTGGCAGGAGGCCTCAGCTCCTCACTGGTTGTAGGTGGGAAGCCTTGGCTCCTCACTGGCTGTTGGTGGGAGGACTCAGCTCCTTGCCTTGTGGACCTCTCTGTGGGGCTGCTTGAGTGTCTTTACAGCATGGCAGCTGGCTTCCCCAGAGCTAGTGATCAAAGAGGGAGCCCAGGTCGGAGCTTGCAGTGTCTTTTAAGACCTACCGTTGGAAGCCACTTGCCATCACTTCCGACTTTGTTAGAAGTGAGTCACTAAGTACAGCCCATACTCAAGGGGAGGTAAATTCAGTTCCACCTCTTGGAGAGAAGAATTTGCAGACATTTTAAAACTACCACAGGGAGGTTACATTTCCCCATTACCTTCTTCTCTCCTTTTCAAGGTCTTGCTAGGTTGCACAGGAAGGTCAGCTCCATGAGGCACACTGCTACATTGCCAGGCCTAGAACAGTGGCGAGCCCATAGTCCACACTGGGTAGCTATTTATTGATGATTGTGATTCAGAAATGCTCTTTTACCTTGAAAATGCTCTGTCTCTTAAAATCCTATGCCAGCCCTGGATTGGTGGGGACAGAATGCCTTCTGTGGGTCCTGGGGTTGGTGTAAGCATAGAAGGAGAGCATTTGTCTGCACCTAACCTACAAATAGGAGGTGGTGCCACATCCTGAGGATGGTTAGACCTGTCCTGGCCTGGGTGCCTGACCACTTTGCAAGTGGCTTTCTTGCCTGTACTTTATCATCTCCCCATACTGAGCCATCATGTTCACAGCTCTGAGCTACAGATAGGCTCTAGAGCTAAACGCCAAGGCTAATGCAAAACCTAATATGTACCCTATCCCCTTAGGTCCTTTGTGACCATGTGCTTTATACCTGTATCAGTTATCTTTTGCTGCATTACAAACCACCCCAATACTTAATAACTATTAAAAATAACTAGTTTTTAAAGCAGTTTTATTATTTCTTAGGAGTCTTTGGGTCTCCTAGAAAGTTCTGCTGATTTAGGCAAGGCTAATCTCAGCTGAGCTCAATGACATGTCTGTTGCGGTCAAGTGATGGGATGCTTGTGAGCTGCTGGTCACCCTACTATTATTAGCAGTACACTCAGAATGCATCAACTGCCTTTGCCTTATGCTTGAACTAGTTATTACCAGGAAGGCCACTCTGCCTCCAAAATGGGGAGAAGGTACACACTTACCCTGTAGGTCAGTACAAAGAATGGAAACCGATGATGTGTAAAAATACCTGCTGATGATCTTGTCGTATAGAAGGAGTAGCACTTTGAGATAATGCTTACATTACTCAAGCCAGACATCCTAGAGGAGATGAGCTTGTTTTGGGATTTTGATGGAGAAGGAAGGCTGAGTCTTGGCAAATGTGATAAGGCTTAGCTCTTGAGTAGGCCGAGAAAGGGTGGGGTGGGGGCAGAGCCAAGCAAAGGGCTGTGGGAAGTTTGCCAGGCCAGAGAGGAGGCGTGTACCAGGAGGTCGGCAGGCAGACTATCTGGGGCCAGCTGGGGACAGTCATAAAATTGAGACTGTCCCGGCCGGGCATGGTGGCTCATGCCTGTAATCCCAGCACTTTGGGAGGCCGAGGCTGGTGGATCATGAGGTCAGGAGATCAAGACCACCCTGGCTAACACGGTGAAACCCAGTCTCTACTAAAAATACAAAAAATTAGCTGGGTGTGCTTGCAGGTGCCTGTAGTCCCAGCAACTCGGGAGGCTGAGGCAGGAGAATGGCCTGAATCTGGGAGGTGGAGCTTGTAGTAAGCCGAGATCGCACCACTGCACTCCAGCCTGGGCAACAGAGCGAGACTCCGTCTCAAAAAAAAAAAAAAAAATTTAGATTGTCCCAGCTGGAAGGGGCTTCAGAAGTTATCTAGCCTCATCATCGTTTAATAACGGGGGACACTGAGGTCTCAGGGTCATGGACTTGTTTGTGGCCACCCAAAGGCAAGTAACAGAGCCCAAGTTCAAGCCCTCATCTTTTGACTTAAATCAGATGCTCTTCCATTCCTTATGGCTCTGCATGGGGAGTTTCTCCCAAGTGCACAGGGAACTGGAAGGACCTGGGAAACCACACTAGAGCCTCCAGCTGCAGCCTTTGCCTCTTTTTCTTCCCCAAAGTCCAGCCTCTTCATTCCTTTCAGAGGCCACTGCCCTGGCCTTGGCTTTGTCCCCACCTGAGAAGAAGCAAGTCAGTAGAGAGTTTCCTGAGGGTACGTGGTAGGCCTGCCAGAGACCTCGCTCCTCCAGCGACCTAGACCTAGAGCAGGGTGCCTTTCGAGGGGAACGACTGGATGGCTGGGAGGGAACCGGGGGTCTGGTGTACAAGGGCAGAGGGGTGGGCAGATACTGCTTGTCCCTGCTAGGGTTGTGAGGCAGGTATGGGTGGGTAGTTTCTGCCTCTCTTCCCTTCCTAGCTCTTGTCTACTGTACCAAAAGGGGAAATGACAAAAAGTCAGGTCAAAATTCCAGCTGGAATACTTGAAACACTTGCTACTTGCCAGGAAATTAGTTCTTTAAACTGATTTTTCCATATAAAACCATCCAAGAGGTCGATGATTCAGGGTGGGACAGGATCCAAGGCTTTGTAATCAAAGAGTGGGACTCTTATTCAGGGCTTAGTAAGCCGAGGCAAAAGGACTCTGCTTATTTGTGAAAGTTTCAGTATATAGGATGATAGCCCCATAGGCTCTGTGGCAGCTCCTGGGATGGGGCCTCATCTTCAGTCCCAGCCCTGATTTTGTAACTAGGTATGTGCAGATGTCAAAGATGGCCCCAAGACCCTGTTCCAGCAGTTTAGGTGATCTGACATGTGGGTCCCAGGCAGGAGGCCACTACGAACTTTGTAGGCTGCAAATGAACCCATGGTTTGTCTTTAAGGCGCAGCAGAGATTTAAGTGTATGGCTGTAGGAATGGTTACCACTAGATCACCCTCACCACCGGATGTTCCACTTAATGGGTCAGCCTTGGTATCCCAAGTCCTCTACCTTCCTCTGACCCCTTAGACTGCTGGGTGCCACAGGGTAAGGCCTGGGGGTAGATTGGTCAGGAGCCCTTGAGAAGCTTATCTGGGTCTGTGCTCCCCACCTTGAGCACAGGTCATGGAAAGTGAAAGAAGCCTTAACCTGCTTCCCCCATGGGGAGAGACAGCTTACTCCAGCTTGGGGCACAGGGCTGGCCACCACCAAAGCCTCTGAGGAGTTCAGCTGGGGTAAAGCAGCCATCTGGGCAGTGTCTGCTCCTGATGTTTGCATCTGGGCTGTGTTCTACTGGTGACAGGAGGAAACTCTGCTGAGGAGATGCTGAAAGGACTGCCAGGCAAACACAGCCCTTGGGCATCTCATCTTCCTGCTCCATGTCAATCCAGGCACCACAAGGCTGTGCTTAAAAGTAGGAAAAGAGTGGCCTGACACTGGCCAGCAGCCTGGCAGAAGCAGGGTGACCTCACATGGTTATTCTACAAGCTCACCCAAAGCCCATAAGCCTTTCTGGGTGTTGAGAACTCGGGGCACGCTGAGGACCTCTTAGTCTTCCCAGGGCCTGGCACCCATGAGGTTTCTAACTGCTGTTTGTTGAGCAAAGGAACACCCTGAACTCAAAATTCTCCAGACTTGAGACTCCCTGCACCTTGAATCTGTGCCCTCTGAGAGCCTGAGCATTGAGGAGGGTGGCTGGGAGGGGACAGGCTATGGGATGCATGGCCAGGGTGGTGAGAGAAGTGAAAGAGCTAAGGCAGTCAGGAAGGCACCTGCACCAGCACAGCCTGGGACAGCACGAGGGCACTGGGGAGAAGGACAAAGGAGGGGAGCCCAGCAGGTGAGGGGAGTCCAGCAGGAGAGGGGAGCTCAGCAGGAGAGGGGAGCCTAGCAGGCGAGGGGAGGCTGGAGGATAGCAATGATTGGCTTCTCCTTGCTTCAAATGGGTGCCAGCACCCAACGGTGAGCAGCACCCCAGAGCCCCTGAAAATCCTGGGCCAGGCCATGGGCTGCCAGTGTCCATCCACTGGGAGGGAGGCCAGGCAGAGTGAGGTGGAGACCCACACACGCCAGCAGAACATACAAGAACACATGCTCAGATGCCTGTCCAGGTGGGTGTAACTCATATGTGCACATATTCCCAAACACAGACCTCCAGGTGCAGGTGCCCACCAGCTAGACCAGTATATGTGTGCATCATGTGTATGGTTGATATCTACATATGTGCATGGACACACACATGTCCCAGACCAGATTTGTACTGATAAGCACAGTAGGGTGGGGTGCAAAGGTCATAGCGTCACAGGTCCCAACCCCTCCCTCCACTAGCAAGCTCTGTGAGTTTAGGCAAATTACTTAACCTTGACCTTTAGTACTATTATTTTTTAATAGAGGTGAGGTCTTGCTATGTTGCCTAGGCTGGTGTCAAACTCGTGAACTCAAGCAATCCTCCCACTTCAGCCTCCCAAACTGCTGGGATTACAGGCGTGTACCACTGCACCTGGACTACTTTACCTTTATAAGCCTCATTTTTCTTACCTTATAAAAACAGTGCTGACTCTAATCTCACAGAGCTGTTCTAAGATTAAATGAGATGGTTCATGTAAAGAATCTGTCACAGAGCTTGGCACATCTGCTATTGGGTCTGAGTGCTAGTGAGACAGCCACATCCTGGGGCATGAGTGGGAGCACTGTTGTCAGAGACCCTGAGGGTCCCACCCCAGAGCCCCCTTTCCTTGTCTTTAAATTGGGCATGGCAGTACTCTATACCTCTCTGGCATGCTGTGGATATCAAGAAAGAACTGTGTGTGGGTGTCATGAAAGCTGGAGGGTGCTGTATGAAATGCAGTTGTTATAACCATCACTAGTCACCTCTGGCTTGCAGACTTGCCCCCACCCCTTCCCCTAGCCTGAGCAGAACCTTCTTGGCTGGTCAGAGCTCAGAAACGCTAGCAGGTGGCAGCCTTATGGGGTTGGAGGGACAATCTGCTGCAAATCCACTGCACTGCAGCCAGGCAGGGTACAGCCCCTCCCCTGAGCAGAGGGCCTGAGCCTCTGTGCACCAGCAGGAGACTGACCAGGTTTATGGACACGAAGAATCCAGAGCCCTCCCCACCTGAAGGAAGAAGAGAAAGGGCCACTCATGTAGGAAAACACTTGTTGGGTTTTTAACACAAAAACTTCTGATCTGAGAGCATTATCAATGAGTGGGGGGTTGAGGGTGCTTCCATTCCTGACAAGGAGAGGGAAAGGAACTACCTCCCTGTTAAGGGATCATGGAGTCAGAGTCAGGGTCACTGAGCAGGCCCACCACCAGGGCCTATCTGTCTAGACCGAGCTGCTCTATTACAGTCCTTAGCAGTGTTAGCCTTTCTCCTTCCCCTTTTATTAGCTGATCGATTGATTGATTATATTATATACCTACAGAAAAGTATTCCTACTTCTGGATGCCTGCCTTGGCTGTTGTCCAGAGATTCTTTTTTTCTTCTTCTTTTTAAATAAGAGCTGAGAAAATAAAGGGTGACCACAGAATGAGAGGGTCCTGCCCTAAATCTAAGGCTGGGGTGAATGTCACAGCCAAGTTGATGACTTCCTGCAATCAAATCCACACTGAACAGGCCCTTTGTCCAGAGGGCCTCTTAATCTTTATTGATCTTTGGAATTCCTCAGGAACTGGGCTGGCAGATGCAGTTGCCAGATGTCACTGATGCTAGAGAACAGCCCTGCCAAAGCCCTCCTGCAGTGAGTGCCCCCAGGAGCTGCCCCACCCGGCCATGCTCCCATCCCCACCTTCCTCCTGGCCCCGGCAGCTCCAGCCCAGCAGCCCTAGTTGTTTGTGTCCTGCAGCTGAGGCTGCCAAAGCCAGACGGGAGAGCCTGGAAGGGTAATGAGGGAGGGAGAGCAGGGGAAGGAGGGGGTGATTTTTTTTTTTTTTGCACACACCCCTATAAGGCTACTGAAGTCATTATCGATGTAATAAACCAACTAAGCAAGTGAGCACCTCTGACCAGTGTTCCCACCTATAAACACAGCCTGGCCAGCCTCCCCCCTCCCCTCCCGCTCCCCTCTACCCTCCCTCAGGGATTTGCTCTACCCTGACGTTTCTTTCTTACCCAGCCCCTTTTCCTCCTGCTACTTTCCTTTTTCCCTTCACTGGTTGCAGGGGGAGGGAGCCTGCCAGCTGTGAGGGCCTCTGTGGTGGAGGAGTTGGTGCTGATGGTGGTGGTAGTGACCACTATGGGTCCCTGACGCCTGGCTGGCCAGCAAGAGGGCAGGGTTGGCCAGAGGAGGAAGACGGCAAGGACATGCGAGGGGTGCTGAAGAGGTGCATGGAGACGAGGCAGCACACTGAGGAGGCGATCCACCAGGAAGAGATGGAGCAGCTGGACTTCCGAGACCTCCTGGGGAAGAAGGTGAGTACCAAGACCCTATCGGAAGACGACCTGAAGGAGATCCTAGCCGAGCAGATGGGTTTCCATGCCAACCTGCAGTGGTAAGTGAAGCCAAAGACTGTGTGCGAGGAAGAGAGGAAGGTGCACAGCCCCCAGCAGGTCGATTTTTGCTCTGTCCTGGCCAAGAAGGGGACTCCAAGACCCCATGCCTGAGAAGGTGCCACTGCCAAAACCTACCACCCCGGATTTTCACTCAGTGCTGGGTGGCAAGAAGAAATTACCAGCAGAGAATGGTAGCAGCAGTGCTGAGACCCTGAATGCCAAGGCAGTGGCAAGTTCCAAGCCCCTGAGCAATGCACAGCCTTCAGGACCCTTGAAACCCGTGGGCAACACCAAGCCTGCTGAGACCCTGAAATCCACTAGCAAAGAAGAACTCAAGAAAGACCTTAAGAATGATGTGAACTGCAAGAGAGGCCATTCAGGGACCACAGATAATGAAAAGAGATCAGAGAGCCAGGGGACAGACAGCCCCAGCCTTCAAGGAGAAGCTGCAAGATGTTCGTGTGGCAGAGGGCAAGAAGCTGCTGCTCCAGTGCCAGGTGTCTTCTGACCCCCCCCAGCCACCATCACCTGGACGCTGAATGGAAAGACCCTCAAGACCACCAAGTTCATCATCCTCTCCCAGGAAGGTAAATGAGCGTGGGGGTTGGGGAAGAAGGGGCCTCTGTACCAGGGCCACTGCTAGCTCATGCAGCCTTGGTCTCACTGACCTCTGTTAGCAGCCCATAGCCTGGGTAGGAGGGTCGTGCCCCTGTTTCCTGCTCACTCAAGGATAGGTCCCTGCTCAGGGGCCTTGGGTACATGCACCAAGGCTGGGGCTAAGGGCTGGGATCCTGGTCTTTGTGGCACATGCCCACATCTCGGCATCCATCTGGCAGAGCCCTCTCATGGCACCCCCACCTGTGGCTCCCCAGAGGAGACCTGAGCCTGAGTTAATTCCCAGCTCCAGCATGGAGAGGGCTCTGTTCACAGGCTTGGAGGTGGGGGACACGGAGGCTCAAGCCAGCGAGGAGCTCTGAGTAAAGAGCTGTTTAGAGCAGCGTCTTAGGTTTGGGGAAGGGTGGGCAGTGACCAGATGGCACGGAGCTCTGAGTTGGGGTCAACAATAACTTAAGTCTTGATAGCATTGTGGGTTTGAAGGGATCTGTCAGGAAAGCCAAAATCCCAAAACAGCCCCTACAGCACACACTCATGGGCAGACAGAGCTGCTCGCTTCCTAATTTGCATGAGACTTTTGTTTGCTGGTATTTCACATTCTTGGATGGTGGGGAGAGGAGGGGGCCCCCAAATCCTTCCATCTGTGTGGGCTTTTGGGGTCTGGAGTTTTCAGAGGGGCCAGTTTATACTTGGAGAAGAGATGGGGGTGACATAGGAGGATTTTCTCTGGACCCTGAATTTGGTTTGAAGTGCTTTCGTAAATCCCAAGTCTGGGTGGGAGCTCCGAGGCCAGCCGACCTCCACACCCCATTCTGGCAGCCAGCGGAGGAATAGGTTGCCAACGCAGAACAGAGTCCTGTCTGAGCTGATGCTGGTGGCTCCGGCCAGGGCAGGGTACAAAGAAGCTCCTGGGAAGTGACATTTCACCCTTCAGGCCAGAGGGCAGCCACAGAAGAGGCCAGAGTGTACAGGTCCTGTCAAATCCGAGTCACCTGAGGTGTCAGAGTGCTCTCCCCATGGGCTGCTCCCCTCCCGGTCCCCTGGCAGCACCCTCCCCACTCTCTCCCTCACCTCCCTCACCTGCCTTCCCCTCACAAGCAAAATGGAGCATTTGAAGATCACACAATCCCTCTCAGCCCCCAGTAAGGGTCTGTCTACCCTTTACATCTGGGACAGCACACCTGGAGCAGCTGAGCATGTTGAACCTCAGCGCTGAAAGAGTGAAGCGGACACTGGCTGGCAGAGAGAAAAGTGTGTTATTTTCTGCTAATGTGTTGACGCAGTAACTTTTCCATGTGGATGTCCTCAGATTGGCAGGGTCCTCCAGAAGTCGTCTCCTCCATCCCCCACCTCTGCTGGCTCAGCCCCTCTCCCCTGAGGTGTGGGGGATTATTGGGCTGGGGTGAGACGTCCAGAGGAGCAGACGCCACAGCCTGTCCTGCCACCCCTGTGGGGCTCTCCCACTTGGAAAGTCCTTGGTAAAACTGATTAGAAACCCTGACTGGGACCATTTCCCAGGTCACCCTACAGTGATCTCTCCAGGCAGGATGCAGAGTGGCATCCACCATCCTCAGGACATGTGCAGCCACACAGGCCTGCACAATGGGAGGTCTGTGGCTGCTCCAGCCTCAGGGAAACTGAGGTTAAGTCCGCTGGGAGCAGCTGCTCTCAGGCTTGCACGGGGTTTAAACCCAGAGCCATCAACAGCCATTTACAAATAATTCACTCAACTAAGCGATGTAAGGCAGACCCCAGGCCTGCTCTCAGAAACCCTTCTGAGCCATTAGCCACTGTCTTCTTGTGCCCTGAGTGCATGCAGTGTGTTTTCCTTGCTGGTCCCTGAGTGGTAAAGAGCCTAGAGATCCTAGCCACTCCAGCCTCCCTTCCCACGGAAACCGTCCCAGAGGGAACAATTCAGATCCAGAGCAGCAGCAGAAGAAATGATCCAAGGAAGGCTGCACATGGAGGGGAGAGAAAGACCAGGAGAGGTGGAAAGAGATTCCAGAGAAAGCCCCAAATCAAACTGTAAGACATCTTCTAAATATTTTTAAATTGTGTTTAAAGAATAGCTGACATCTCTTGAACACTATGTGCTAGACACACTATCTTAGGCCTCTTACACTTTTCACCCATTTAATCCTGCCAACGACGACTGTACTGTCCAACTAACAGAGAAGTTAAGTACCTTGCCAAATGCAAGGTGCTGGGGGTAACAGAGCTGGGATTTGAACTCAGGTGGCTGAGTTCCCATGCCTAGACCACTGTGCTATATGACCTCTTAGTTAATTCCTATTATTTTGTCAGGATACTGGTGGCAGCTGAGAATTTGTCTATCAATAGAAAACACTAATCACTATTTACTCCTCTATTTTGTTAACAGTTGTCCAAAGGTTGAAACACTGATGGTGCCCCCAGCCTTGCCAGGTTTCTGGTATTTTCCCTGCAGTGGTGGAAGCAGACCTTGCAATGGGCCTGCCTTGTTTCAATACAGGAGAGTGCATTGTCTCAAAAAATCAGCCCCACCTTCTGTCCCTTCACTCACCAAGACTTCAAGAGCCCGGTGTTTTGTTAAGGAAAAAGCTTATCTTAAGGCCTTGTCTATCGGTCACCACTTAAGCAGGTCCCTCCGCAGGGAGTAGGGCATTCTGAGAGGTGGAAGGAGTCTTTTCTCAATAGATCTGGAAAGAGGAGACAGGGTCTTACTCTGTCACCCAGGCAGGAGTGAAGTGGCTTGATCTTGGCTCACTTTCATGCTCAAGGGATCCTCCCACCTTGGCCTCAGTAGCTGGACTACAGGTGTGTGCCACCACATCCAGCTGATTTTTGTATTTTTAGTAGAGACAAAGTCTCCCTATGTTGCCAAGCCTGGTTTTGAACTCCTGGGTTCAAGTAATCTGCCTGCTTTGGCCTCCCAAAGACCTGGGATTACAGGCATGAGCCACTGTGCTTGGCCCCTTTACCTCTGTTATGTTATGTTGAGGCAGGACAAATTAGCTTGAATAACATTGGAAATATAACCCATGAGCTTGTCACTAAAGCAGCTATGTCTCAGCCATCAGACAGTTTCCCTGGGAGACCAACTAGACTGAGAACATGTAGGCAAGACAGGCAACTGGGAGTGGACAGCTTATTTTTTCTTGATATCTTTGAGACTGAATACACTCTTGCATAGAGGTACATAAACACATTGCTCATTAAAGTGTTACCAGGATCTATTTTAAATAACATGTGCCAGGGAGCAATATGTGCTATTCTCATTTCTTTCCATGACAGTCCCGCTACAGTAGACAGGAGAATGTCATAGAAGGTGAGTCTGGATTTCTGCTAAGCCTTTTACAAATGTCCTCCATGAAATTCTTGTATATAAGATGGTGAAAAATGAATGAGATGAGCGTATAGTTGGGTAGAATTGCTGTAGATAAACTGCACAGACCAAAGTGTTTGTTAGGAGAATACAGTGAGCTTTAGATGGAATGCAGGTCTCTGGTAATGGCCACAGAGCTCCTCCCTTGATTGTCGTGTTTGACTTTTAAAACAATCATTTCCTTAGATCAGGAGATCAAAGATATGCTTATACTATGGGCAGATGATGCAAAACTGGTATAGTGGGCTTAATATTATAATAGATGACCCAAATCAAGATGTAAAATTATCTGGGCAGATACTAACACTAGGTCAAAATTAACAAGGGCAAATTTCATATCTGAGATCTACATTTTAAAATAAACATGCATGTATCACTTACTCAGTCTTTTGTATCTACCCTAGAGAAGCACTTGTACATGTGTACAAGGAGACGCTGTTTATGATGATTTTAAAAAACAGAAATAATCAAAGAATTGTTAAGAAAACTACAGAATATCCACACTGTGAAATATATTAGGTAGATTTCCAGGACATGTTGCATGCAGGAAACTTGCAAAACGATATGTTAACCTCAAACACACATACACAATTTACACATTTCTGCTGATATCTATCTATCTATGTAAATGCACAGAAAGGTCTGGAAGGACCCCTAATAACTAATACCAGGATCTACCTCCAAAGAGAAACTGAGTTGGTATGGAGTTCAAAAAGGCTTTGGCTTTATGAGTAACCTCTGAAATTCAGAATGTATTTGTGTTAAACTTGTGTAATTAAGCTTTCTTTTTAAAGTACAGCCTTGCTTTCAGCTTTAAAAAAAAAAAGTTTTACAATGTGGGAAAGGATAAAAATTCTTGGGTTTTCAGTTACCACAAACCTAAGAGGAGTCAGCATTGTGGAAAGGCTACAGAAAGCTAACTCATACTATACAGAAGGTGTTAGAAGTTTGGTGTTCAGACAGCCTGCAAGTACTAGAGTTCACTAAGTTGATCATGTCTGGAACACTGGGTTGAATCCAATTCTGGCAGCAGGAACACTGGCAACACAGAACGAAAGTAGAGGAAAGAAATGCTATGGGGATTCTGAAAAGCACGACATCGGAATAATAAATATGGAACTACAACTGTTTAACCTGAAGACAAAAAGATTACGGAGGAAACAAACACGTTCCTGCAAATATTTGAAAGCTTATTATATAGATGAATCACTAAACTTGAGTTTCTCCATAGGTAAACATGAAGACAAATAAATACAAGTGATTTTTTCTATTAAAAAATAAATAGGTCTGGCGTGGTGGCTCACGCCTGCAATACCAGCACTTTGGAAGTCCAAGGCAGGTGGATCCCTGATGTTGGGAGTTCGACACCAGCCTGACCAACATGGAGAAACCCCATCTATACTAAAAATACAAAATTAACCAGGCATGGTGGCGCATGCCTGCAATCCCAGCTACTCGGGAGGCTGAGGCAGGAGAATCGTTTGAACAAGGGAGGCAGAGGTTGCAGTGAGCCGAGATCGTGCCGTTGCACTCCAGCCTGGGAACAAGAGCTAAACTTCATCAATCAATCAATCAATCAATCAATCAATAGAAAAAACATTCTAACTAACAAGAATGAATGACAAAATAGCCTGTCAGGCCAGATCATGAGCTCCCTGTTATTGGAGGTATTCAACTAAAATACTGTGTATAAAAGATGTTGGGTTTTATTAGAAGAAAAACTATGTAATCTTTAATATCTCCAACAACTCTATATTCTATGATTCCATATTTTGACTGCAGAATCAATTTTCAATTAATGTATATTCTCATCAATTCCAAATCCCACAGGTGGTATACTGTACTACCACGTGGCAGTAGATGCCTTGGGCTCTGGGTCCTAAAAGTTAGGTGTGGTTAAAAAGAAGTTAGCACAGTTTAATACTTTTAAAAATAAAATGATAAAATAAGAGAATAGAGTGCAAGCACTAAGCCAAAAAAGTAATCCCTTTTAAAGAAACATGTATCATTCATAATCTTTCTGATTATTCCCTCACAATGATTCTTAATCCATTTACTTTCCTCTTGTACATTTCTTTTGTACAGGGTCTACGGAGGCCCCTTATCTTCTGTGGCCTCCTCTCTCTGGTGTCAAGTTTCCTGACTTGTATACAGTTCCTCATCCCCATGTCTGTCCTTGATGCAAAAATCCCCTCTGCTTTCTCTGCAGCTGCAGATCATGTTTGCTACTACAGTCTTTCTTCCTGACCCAAGAAGAACTATCTGTAGGGTCAGAAAAACACCCCAGCCTCTTCCTGCTTCTAGCCTCCCTGCTCTGTATCCACACAGCTGAAGCCACAAAACAAGCAAGCAACAAACAAAAACAGAATAGGCCCCACCCCGACAGCCTGAAAGTATATGATTATCTTTTCCCAAATAGAAGAGAATAATCTTCCAGCCAGCTCTTAAAAGAGAAAACTTTCTGTCTCCAGCCACAGCTGTTGGCTTGGTAAAATTTGAATACAATCAATAACCCTCATCCCAGTCCCTAGAAACCTTCAAATGTTAACAACTGCCTTGGTTGAGAGTGAGAGATCACTTCAGAAAACCTAGTACTAAGGAAGTATTTCTGTAAGTGCTTGCAAGTAAACGCAAGTAAAACAAGATTTTTTAAACTGAGACTTAAAGCAATTTTACTATGTACCTGAGTCAAGGTTCTACTTATCTTTGTAGTCCCAGGTGAAAGACCTCTTCTTCCAGCAAGCCCTAAGGATTTTAGGACTATGTTTGTTGTCTCTGCTATGTGCTCCCATATCCTCCTCAGTGTCTCCCATCACAGCCCTGTACCTCCCCAACCACAGCCCTGCACCTGCCCTGTCACCATCCTTATGGCCACTCTACCAGTCTGTTTCCCCATTACATGGCAGGGCCCAGACTGTACCTGACGCTTTTACCAATGAGCCCCTAAACACAGTAGGACCCAATAAATATCCATGAGGCTATTATAAATAAACACATTATCAATGAACTAATTAATGTGGAACCCCAGTCTAGGCACCTGTTTTACTGAGGTAAATATCCATTCCACAAACACTTTGTGTCTCTTATGCTAGTATAGTACAGAAGGAGTCAGACCCAAGTCCTGCCCTCTAACAACATATAGTTGAGTAATGAAGTCAAGACAATACACAAATACCTATGGCACAAAAAATATAAAGGAGCACCACAAAAAGATGAATATTAGAGGATGGAAAAACAGGAGCAAAGGCACAGAGATCACCAAGTAGTTCACACTGGAGCTAAGCCTATGGGACAGGTAATACCGGGGCCAGAGCGTAGAGGTCCTTGAATAATACCTTTGAGTAGTTGGTATATGCCAGGCTAACTGCTTTACATTCATGATCTCATTTATTCTTTGAAACAATTCCATGTAAAACCCCCTATCAAAAGAAGCAAACGTGTTCATAGAAGTCAAGAAAATTGCCCATGATGTCACAGTTGATAAGTGGCAGAGCTGGGATGCACACCCAGGCCAGCCTTATGGCCATGGCAGCAATGCTGTGGTGCTTTGGAGCCTGGGATGCCAAGTTAAGGAGTTGCTACTTTATCCAGTGGGAGCTACTTTGAGCAGGAGCATGCCAAGGTTCAAAGATTGTCCTTGGGAAGACATATCAGACAGTAATGGGGAGAACAGATTAGGAGTCAGGTTTGAAGCCTACTGCAATAGTCCCAATGGTGTATCATTAAACTTCTGAACTGGAGAGTGGTGGTAGGACTGGCAAGGGGATTCAGAGCTGAGGAATTCCAGAGGAAAAGTGGGGACAATTAAGGATGATCCCAAGCTATGCACCTGAATGACTGGAAAGATGCGGATTTGGAAGTGGCTCTGCACATGTGCATGCCATGGGAAAGAGTAGGAATGAATGGGTGGGAGTACAGCAGCCTTAAGTCCTCAGGAGCTCCAAACCAGGGGGCAGCCTAAATCCTCCCCACTCTCTTCCTCTCCCTAAGCATTGCTGCTACCTGCAAAAGCTTCCTGAATTCCCTGAGCCTTCCCACCCATTTGGGCCATCTGAGCTCAGCAACTCACAAAAGCAGAGGGCTAATAATGTGACATGAGGCATCACACAACCATTTCCACCCAGGTTCACTCTCCTCTGGCCAGCCTGACCCAGCACAGACAATGTCTGGTCCTAAACCGGCACTAAGAAGTGGAATAGCAGCAGACAGGAGTTAGAGGCCACAGGTAGTGACTCTGACTCCTTCACTGACTCCCTGTAACGTTGGGCCGGAAGCTTAACTTCTCTGGATCTCAGTTTCCTAATCTGTAAACCGAGGAGTTTGAACCAGAATCAGAAGTTGCAAACTAGGGGCACCTAGTGCTGCCACTTCAGCCCATTCTCTTAGTCTGTCCTGCAGAGATTCTGGCCTCATCACAGGAAGCATGTCAGGCCAGTATGCGAGATGGGGTGTGGAAGGAAGCCTGCACATAGGCCACACTGCAGAGACAGGGGTACACTCACAAGGCTGGCAACCTTGGGCCATCCTTGGTGCAGACCTTGACTCAGAGCACAAGCCTCAGGAACAGAGTTTGCCCTGACTCAGACAGCATGCTCAGCTCCGCATCTGCATTGCCAAAGGGCCTCTTGGTAAGAATGCACAATACTCCCTCTCTACAGCTTGTCCTGCTCCTGCCTCAAGCTGCACCCCAAACCCAAATGCCAAATTTCGGAGAAAGAGAGTGAGATTATTATGGGAAGGTGAAAAGGAAAATTTTATAAAGTCACAGTCTATTATTTTTAAATAGTATTAGAATTCCAGGATAGATGGGGTGAGGCCAGGGCCTAAAATAGCAGACCCTCAAGAAAGCAAGCATCCCTGCACGACCAGAAAGAGATTTCACAGAGAACTTGGAGAAAGAAATGGCTCATAAAAATGGAACAACCAGGAAAATAATCAGACCAAAAATAAACGTGAGAGATGCCAATGCCAAGGTCAATCCCAAAGGTTATTTTGTTCCAATGGGACCAAATCAGTGGAACCAGTTGATGATACTCTTAGTACAAGTGGTGTTCTCAAGAATGAAAATCGTTCCCAACTTGCTCTCCTTGATGGACGGGAGCGAGGTCAGGGTGGAAACTGCAGTGAGGGCATGGGACCCTGACTGACAAATGAAGTGTAAATAAATCACCAGAACCACATGGCATCCACCTGGGAGTCCCAAAGGAAGTCAAGGGTGAAATTGTGGTGAGGCTGCCCAAAATGTGTAACCTCTGATTACAAAGTCACTCATGCTCTAGAACTGGCAGAGTGCCCATGTAGCCTCCATTCATATGAAAGGATCCAGGGAGAATTCTAATTTTCATACCAGGAAAGTAGGCAGGACATAGCTTAAGAATAGGACTTCTGAGCGTGCAAGCAAGCATGATCTATGAAAGGAAAAGACAGTAAGGCTCTTATAAAAGCAAAGCTTGTTTGTAATAGTTTTTGAGAGAGTAAATATGAATGTGAACTAATGAAAATCTGTCTATTTACATAAATTTAATTTACATGAAATTTCCAAGATATTATAGCAAAAAGCTTTTTTAAGTTGAACAACAATACAACAGGAAAAATACTTTTTCAGTGAACTACTTGGAGGCCAGAAACAAAATGAAAAAATACACTGACATGTCTCCAAATTAAAGAAATTTTGAAAGTGCAGTTCATAAGCCATCAGGACACTAGAACTTGTCTTATATAACATTCTTATAATCTGTAGGAGGGAGCTAATGTGAGGTACTCTGTGGGTCTACACTTTCCAGGCAGGAGAAAGAAGCACAGACCAAGAGAAATGATAGGACAGTCTTTCCAGGTTCTAAGAGTTGATGTAGAAGAGGTGACTGAGTTTCAGTGTGAGGGATCTATCTACTTCATAATAGTTTCTTAGTCTCCTCTCTCCAGATAAGATAAATTCTGGGCTCCATTCTCTGGACCTTGTGATTGTGGGCTCCAAAACTTACGTATGCCTGGAAAACAGGAACAAATCCAGATTTAACTCACAGAAAATGCTTCTGACTAGACTATCAAAGAGATTGTCCACTGCATTTGGTTAAACCCTGACCAGTCAGGCCTGCCATGGCCCTGCCCTTCCTTCTTCATGACAGTGCCCATTCAATGCATGGAACTCCAGATTTAGAAATTCAGGGCACACATTCATAGAAAAGTCATTCTGAAGCTATGAACTGAGAATTCTAAAACAAACAAGAGTATAATTGGATTTATCCATTCCTTCCATTTTTGTTACTGCATCTCTGTCTTGGGCATATAGCAGTGAGCTGGCTGTAGAAATGCAAACCTGAGTAAGCTCAGCATCCCCTGCCTAGCCCCATTGTTCCCTTGTAACCTATCCCATCCATCTATTCTGCCTCTCCTACTTCCTCCAACCTGGTAAGAGGCATTGCAACACTTTCTTAGCTTCTATCTCTGCTGTCCAAGTCCATTCATTCCTTTCAAACTACAGGCCACAGAACTTCTCCCCTCAGTCATCCTATAGCATGATGAGAACTTGAAAGTTACTACACCATTCTGGGCTTGAGATCAGTGCCTTGATGGAGAAGTCAGAGACAAAGTACTTCCATGTTGTGTCACCTGCAAAAGCCTATTCCAATAAATTATAGTAGCTATGTGCATAGGTTCGAATCCTGGCACTCCTAATTATGAGTTCAGTGAACTCAGAGCTCAATATCTTCCTTTGCCAAACAGGTAAAATAGTGTTTATCTGCTTAAAAGGGTAGTTCTGGGGATCAATTGTGGTAATGCTTATTTTAAAGAGCTTGATAAAGTAGTTAGTGCATAACAAGCAATCCATTGATATTAGCTAGTATTAACATCTTCCTAAACAGAAGATTTATTCCTTTTTAAATTTTCTCCTCAGTCTAAATGTGGCTTTTAAAAGGCTACTTAAAAAAAGTGGGGGTGACTGATGGTAGTTCTGTGTTCTACAGCTCCTTGGCTCTTAGTTGTCCCTATAGTATCTTTTTGCACAGTATTTTCTTAGGCTTGTCTATATATTGCTTAATAAATTGTGAAGTCCTTCCTATGTGTCAGTGTCACTGCTGCCTGTTCTTGAGTAAAGTTTGCATTGAAAAGGCAGCATGCCTGCAATTTTAAAAGGAGTGGGCCATTTACTGCTTCCAAGAGGCTCCACAGATGACATTGTCCTTGATTAACCCACAAGGTAAACTGTGTGTACTCTGAAACTAGACTGGGTCAGGACTTTGGGAGCAGATCTATCACTGGGTGAAATTCGTATTAACCAAGCTCACAAGGCTGATGTATAAGCCAGAAACTCCATATCTTGAGTGCCAAAAGTAGCAGTGAAACACAACTGCCACAGGACCCTGGAATGCTCAGTTCACTATAATCAGTGTAGGCTGATGCACTGGAGATGCCAAGCTATCGTCAGAACGTTGCATGATGAACATGTAATCAAGGCTTGGGAAGTCTGCAGAGCAAGCCATGGTTCAACATCAGCAGGCCATGATAGGATGGACTAGCAAGAATAGTGCTCATCCTGTTGGAGAACCAAAGGGCCCTGGTGGGCAGCCAGAGTCTGAATGGGCACCACCAGCTTCTGCTTCAACTTGTCTTTCAGAAGTGCTCTGGCTGGCCAGCACCTTCTATACAATCTTTCTCCAAATTGCACTCAGAGCAATTAATTAGGTTTTATGTTACTAAATTACAATCGCATTTCAGCCAATATCCCTGAGATTATTTCCAGGTCACACTGATGGAGTCTTTGGCTTCACGTACTTGCAAAACACCTCCTGGTCCATAGCTACAGATGGTAGATCACATCCATGGGGGATACATGGATGGACCTAATTGAACCTTCAGGAGCAGCTTCATTTCTATTATTTCCAGGTTCCTGGGGGTGTGGGAGGATGGGCTTCACTGTTACCTCCAGGAAACCTCTATGGGCTAAATTCCCCTGGGCCAAGATCCCCATCTTCTCTTTCATTTCAAGGTTATCTCACAAGTAGAACAGGAATTCATTTGCAGTAACCACCTCATCAATGGCATTGATTGACTTGTCAGGTGAAAGTGCAGATATTTGCTTTATTAACAGGAAGAGACCACTTTCAAGTGTTGGTTGGAAAGAGGGAGACAGACAGACAGAGGAACAGAAAGAGACACAGAGAACAGATACAGGGAGCAGATTAGAACAGAACAAGTCCAGGAATAAGAATGCACTGAGCTGCTGCCTTTACAAGGACTTGCAGAAGGAAGTGTAATATGTTCCTGGATTGTATTTAGAAAATTGATATCCACTACTTAAAAAGGAATAGCTCCTCTCCCACTACATTTATCCTGGCCAATATCCTCTTTTTCTTCCCTCGTGTCAACAGCCTATGGAAAAACATCCAGCTTTAGTCGTTAGAAGAAAGAAACTTGAAACCTGGCATAGAAATACATCTTATTCCTCAAGTCTCAGACTCCTTAGCCCAGAAGAGATCTTCAAGAAGTCTTTTAGGAATCTCTCTGACTCAAGACCTGATGTGCCTAAGGGAAATTCTAACAGAGGAGACACTTTGCCATTTGGGAAATTCTCACATTCCTACATAGTTGTGACGTGGACATCTTCTGCTCTCTTTCTCTGGGTTTAATTGAGGGGCAAGGCAATGTTGATGAAAAGAGCTATGGTTCAGATGGATCCCCTCCAAAATTCAGATGCTGAAACTTGATGGCCAATGTGATGGTATTAAGAGGTGGGGTCTTTAAGAAGTGACTAAATTATGAGGGCTTCTCCCCTCATTATGAATGAGATTAAGGCCCTCATAAAAGAGGACGCAGCGTTCGAGGCACAATCTTGGAAGCAGAGACTGAATCCTTACAACAAACCTGCCAGCTCCTTGATCTTGGGCTTCCCAGCCTCCAGAACTATGAGCAATAAATTTCTGTTCTTTATAAGTTACCAAGTACCAGGTATTTTGCTATAGCAGCACAGATAGACTAAGACAGATGTCTTCAGCTCTCCTCTTTTGGGTTGAGTTGCAAGGCAATGTTGATGAAAAGAACCCAAGCTTTGGAGCCAGACAGCCTTAGGTGAGATCTTCATTTTGAACATTTCTGGCAAATCACTTAACCTCTCTGGGTATGTTTTTGCAGCTATAAATGGGAGTAACTACTACCTTTCAGAGTTGTTGGGAGAAATAGAGATTGCATTTGGAAAGTGCTTAGTCAATGAATTTCCAGCAAACTTATACCTGCAAGGGATGGGATGACACCATTACAGAAGTCACCCACCAGGTAACACCTAACTGAGCTCAGATCACCAAGCATCCCAGCACACCTATGCAGGCATGTACACCATGCCACCCATGTCATCTAATCAGGCACAAGGCTGCCTCCCTCCCCTTCCTGATCACCTTCCGCATAGAAATGCTAAGTTTTAAACATGAGGTTTAAACATGAATAGAAACCTTTCAACGACAGATATCAGCACACACACACACACACAAAGATAGTTGAAGCGAGCAAGACAAGGCAGAAACTATCCCTAATTAAGTCAATTTCAATCACACAAATATTATATATGTGAAAGGGATTTTAACAGTCATTCAGTGAAATCCTCTCTTTTTATAGGTGGCAAAACAGAGACCTAGAAAGGAGAAGGGACAGACCCACGACAATGACAGAGGAGTCCTAAAACCAAGACCTCCTGACTGGGCTGAGGACCCACTGAAATTGACACACAAGGCAAATGCCAGAGGAAGGGAAGGTCAAGCTTACATTTACGTAGCCGCTACTTTATAAACAACACTGGGATAGGCACTGAGACTTAGGAAACAAGTTCCCAGCTGTCCGCCAGGAGCTTAACGTCTGTCTAGCTGGGTAGCAAACACCTACCATGTGAAACAGCAATAACGAAAGGGGGTTTGTGATGACAAGTCATGGAACGTGTTCAGAGAGATCAGAGATGGAAACAGGGTGATGTCATAGAAGATCTCTTCCCCACAGGCAGTGGGATATGCTGCAGCCTCATAAAGACAATGGCTAGGATGCAAAGAACATTCAAGCAAAAGTTCCAGCAGGAAAAAAGCCTTGGAATCTAGACTCAGTATGGTATGTTCTCAGTAAACAGAGAATGCCAGCAGGTTCTGCAAGGACCTGGTAAGTATGTGTGTGGATGCTTCCTGGACCTCTCAGCACAGATCATTGAGCTTGGTACTGAGAGCAGAGACTTTCAGGGCTGCAAGTTTTTCAGCCATCACCACTTCACAGTCTCTGCTTTCACTCCACACATGCTATCTTTAACAGTGGTCTCTGTCCATAAGCCCTAGAGAGCAAGTCCCCAGAATATAGGGATCAAATCCAGCTAACTGTACTAACTGTAATCCTACCTTCATCTCATTTTTCCTACCTTAATTTTTCCTCTGCCTCTATTTCATCACCTCCTTATTTTTCTTTATTTTATCTTGTCATGGCACACTTTTTAAGCTACTGTAAATTCCTTTCAAAGCAAGATGGTATCTAAATACATGCCTGCTAGTGAAGCCCATTTGCACAGCAGCCTGATGAGGAGGCTCTCCAGTCTCTCCTCCAGAAATATCTTGGTCGCCCCACTCACTGACTCACCAAATTCATCCTTCCAGGCCTAGGTCAAGTGTTCTACAAACCATTCCCTAACTCCCCCAGGCAAAGCTCACCTCCCTTTCCTCTGAGCTTCAGCTGCATGTGGTATCTACTCCTTTAGAGCATTTACCCTAGTCCACTCTGCAATCCACTCTAAACACTGCTAAAAAATTAATTTTGCTAAAGCAAAGCAGTCCTACCATATAATTCTCTCACTCCAAAATACTCAATGGTTCCCCATTGCACAGTGAAGAACTCTCTCACTTTACTACAGTTTACATTGTTTGATTTTCTATTTTTGCCCTATACACCTAAAAATCCAACCTGCCTGTTTTTCTCAAGCATGCCTTGTTCCCTGCTACAAGTAAAAGGGAGCAGCAGATTTCATGTAATTCTCTCTAGCACTAACCCTGGGCTGTGCACGACATAGAGGGACACGTGTTGACTCAGCTCTGGGAGATCCCCAGTCTCTCAGACATCTTAACCATGTTCCCTCAGTATTACCTCCTGCTACTACTGCTAGGTTTCCATGAATTCCTTCTTCCCACAGGGTGATCCAATAGAAAGAATGTGGACTATGGAAATAGACAAATAGACTAAGTGGTTCAAGTCTTAGCTCTGCCACTTAATAGTTGTGTGACTTTAGGCAAGTTCCTAGCCACTCTGGGTCTGTTTATCTTAAAAATAGGGCCCACAAAGGTCATTTTAAAGATTAATGAGATATTTGTGAAAATGCTCAACTTTATACCAAACATGTGGAGGGTATTCAATAAATACTAGGTATGATTACTAATGATTATTGTCCTTACTGTTATTCATGCTTCCACATCCAGACAGACCAAAGCAGGAGGTCAGACACCCACTTTACATCCTCAGTCTTCAGTCTCAATGCAGGCACTGCCAGGGCCTGGAGGCCCTTTTCACATCACAAATCACATTGCTACCTCATGCATCCAGTGGAAAATGTCCCGTTGTTCCTTCCTGAGGCCATCACTCAGTGCGGGCTCCTCTTTACCCCTCCCCAACTCCTCCAAGCTCCATGATATATTTTTTTCTTTTTGTAAAAATGATATGTCCCCAGTGCTTCTGTCAATAAGCATTATTCAACTGCTGGGGAAAGAGTGTAAATCAATAAATATTTAAAATCTACCAGGCTTCTCCATCATCTCCAGACATGGCAGGGCAGAGGCCTCGATGTTAGTCTATGATGAAGGCAGATGGGGAAGGGGGTTTTGCACTAGCTGCCTCTTATTTTTGTCTCTGGCCTAAGCACAGATATTGAGTATGTCAGGTGGAAACAGAGGTGCTGCTAGATGAACTCTAAAGATTAAATCTCACTCTATAGCACACTCAGCAAAAAAGAAGCCTCCCAGGAACATGAAATGTAGATGGAGGTGGGACTGTCATTGGTGTCACTGGGCCAACCAGCCTTTTTGGTTTTAGTTCTAATTTCACAAAGTGGTCTGGATGCTCACATGCTGCAACCTCACTGGATGTCACAGAGGATGCTACCTGTGGAAAGGCAGGTTACACCAAGTGGAGGCTGACAAGGGCCCAGACAAGTATACTGAGTTCGACAGATGGAGGTGGGTGGTTTTCTCCCAGAAAGAAGACCATATCCCTAGCCCCAACTTCTAGAATTGGGATCTAGATCCTAGAACTGGAATTTGGTTAAGTTATACAAACTTTGTCATCCTGCCCCCTCAATGACGAGATTTTCAGACTAGCCACTCAGGGTTAAAGGAGGCACTGCCTATGAAGTAGAAACCATTTGTTCCTCTGTGTAAGTCTAGCTGGGCCCCATAGGAATCAGACCCATGGTTTGACCTCCTTAAGGCCACTGCCAACCAGCTGAGCTATGGCATAGGGCCTCAGGAAACACGTGCAGTACATCAGGAAGCAGGTGGGTAGTTACGAGACTACGTCTGGAGTCTCTCAAACTGTGTCTTCACATCCTAGTCAGGCCTCACCAGTCCTCTGCCCAATTCATGCACCCAGAACCCAGAGCAGTTCATCAGGATAACTGGTGAGTGGCTCCCCTGGCCAGCATAGCTGCCCCAGTGCCTCTCTGAAAAGGTGAGTGTATGTTAGGAACAGGTACCTCCTGCCTGCTGTGCCCTCCTGCTCACTTCTCAATTCTGGTTTCCATAAACACATCATCAGCAAGAAAGGCTGACATGGCAGAGAGATACACAGGACATAGACTTTGATATGTAACCCAGAAGTCAGGGATGTGATCCTTCTCCCCATTTCTACCCTATCCTAAGTGCACAGACCTATCCCATATCTTTCCTCTTGTTTTTGTTTTTTGGGTTTTTTGTTTTGTTTTGCTGTGGCTTCAAATTGATTTAATAAACCATGTGATCTGAGCATCCTAATTTGGCTGTGAGCTTCCAGTTCCATGACCCCTGGTTTGGGTGACAACTATGTGTAGAGCATACTTGAAAAGGCCACCATTGCATCAGAGTAATTCCCCATCACAACAGGGGTGGGTGGGGTGGGGTGGGGTAGGAAAGAACAGTCAAGGTTAGGGATGTAGGAAGAGAGGATAAGTGCTAATATCATATCTGAAGGCAGAGTAGGATTAGGGCCTCAGAAAATATCATTTTACTGAGAGCCTGGATATGAGCATCCCCTTTCTGGCTCTGCCACGAAGAAGTTGTGGACTAATCACTTTGCCTCCTGGGAACTGTTTTTTTAATCTAAAGGAATGAGGCAAATAGACTAAATTATCTCTAATGTCTCTTCTGGAACCTTCTGGATCTCCCATTTGGGGATTTAAAGTCTGCTTCAGCCTGCACTGCAGCTAACACTGAATCCTTAGAAAGTGGAGTTTGTGTAAAGATATTGGAGCTTACGTAGCTAGATCATGGAGATCACCTAGCTCACATATTAGTACTGGGAAACTAACTGAAAGTGGGGTTGTAGAAAATTGTGTCTCCTAAAAGCCTCATATTCTCCTAGTCAACCAGGGGCCCCTGTTTGCCCTTCCATCACTCTCCACCTGTTCCAGGCACATCTTCTGTCCCTCTCCAGCCGGCTGAGTGCCCAAGGTTGACCTAGATGGATCATATGAAGGTTCCCTTGCCCTCTGGCATTCTGCTGAGCTCAGCCTTTGAAAAGTCATGGCAGGAGATCAGAAGAAGCAAGGAGGGTGAAGCTGCGGAGTTCCCTATTCCAGACACTGTCATGGCTGCCCATGAGCTCGCTATGTCCCTTAACCCAGGTCATAGCTCCTTTTGAGGTTGCTCTTTCACACACATTCTGGTAACCACCCACTTCCCTTACTTGTTCAAGTCTAAATCCCTCCCCACACCTTTGTAAAGAGTCCCTTCATTAGGCTGGCGCGGTGGCTCATGCCTATAATCCCAGCACTTTGCGAGGCCGAGGCAGGTGGATCACAAGGTCAGGAAATCGAGACCATCTTGGCTAACAGGGTGAAACCCCATCTCTACTAAAAATACAAAAAATTAGCTGGGCATGGTGGTGGGTGCCTGTAATTCCAGCTACTCAGGAGGCTGAGGCAGGAGAATCCCTTGAACCTGGGAGGTGGAGATTGCAGTGAGCCGAGATCGCGTCACTGCACTCCAGCCCGGGCGACAGTGCGAGACTCTGTCTCAAAAAAAAAAAAAAAAAATAGAGTACCTTCATTAAACCTTCCTCAAGTTACCCATCATGCCTGGGTCATCTGTTTCTTGCTAAAGCCCTGACCGGTACATCTAATGAACCCATTTTCACCCTAGTGTCATCTTTGAACAATTGATTCACTCTGAAAATCTCTATACTATGCAACTCAACACATTCAGGACTCTCTCTGGTGCGGCGGAATTTCCAGACAGAAGCTGAGTTTTCTTTTCTCTACACCCCTCTTCATCCCCACCTGCAAAATTTCCTGTGCAACATAGAAAGAAAAAAAATCATAATGGCTAGAACTCTCAGTTCTGAGCACAGATGAGCAACACAACACAATGTTCATGTCATTGTCTAATATGCTCTCCCACCTAGCCTGATGACTCAATATCTCTTGTGGGAGATGACCCGTTGCCCCTCTCCCTGACAACACTCAGGCCACCCTCCCAAGGAAAAGAGTGTCATTAGGGATCCTGGATCCCCATCAAGCCCAGCTCTTCTCCTGCTCCCACCAAACTCACCAAAACTGGTAGGTGAGCTGAGTTGGATGTCTCTGACTGGCTTCGAGAAAAGTTATGTTCTCTCTCAGCCCCACTCTAAGCTTGAAATCTCAACTTCTTGAGATGGTTTCTTTTTAGTAATAATAATAAACAGTTGTTGAGAATTTATGGACTAGATACTGATCTAAGCATTCTGTGTTATACAATTCCATCTTTACACAACCCTGTGCAGTAGGAACCTTTATTATCTCATCTCATTTTAAAGAGGAGAAAATGGCACACAGGTTAAAACCACATGCCAGGATTTGGGCCCATGCAGTCTGGCTTCAGAGCCTGTACTCTTTTTTTTTAACTAAGCAATGTTTTAGTCATGTGGAAAAGTACAAAGAATACCATAACTAGTCACCATAACCTAGATTTAACAATTATTAGCTTATTGCTGTATTTGCTCCATCATTTTTGCTGAATTATTTTGAAGTGAATTACAGACATCCTGACAATTCACCCATAAATACTACAATATGAATCTCTTAAATATGAGGGCACTCAGCTACAATACCATTACCACATCTAACAAAATTAATAATAATTCTGAATATCATCTAATAACCAACCTATATACAAATTTCCCTAACTTCACCCCAAAATATGTAACCCTTCTGAATTCACACATCCTCCTTGCACAGGGCCAGGCTCATCTTGCTGAAATTGTTGCAGTGTTGGCTCATATGCTGTTGCTGAAGCCACATCAGCACCCAGCCCTATCATCACGATGCTATATGCTCCTTGCTATGCTTTTCCTTCTTAGTCTTTAAAAATAAGAAACCTTCTCTCTTACTCCAGAACTCCTTCCACTCAATTCTGGTATAAATCTAGTACAAAGCAGTCTTTCCTGAGTGAAAAAGACCCACCTTCCCAATGTAGCTCCTGCCCCACTGTAGCGAAGACCATGTGAGAGACACAAGTAAACATACAGGATAAAACACTGGATATGTATGATAGACACAGAGCGCTGATTGGTGCGTTTTTACAGAGTGCTGATTGGTGTGTTTACAAACCTTTAGCTAGACACAGAGCGCTGACTGGTGCATTTACAATTCTTTAGCTAGACAGAAACGTTCTCCAAGTCCCCACCTGACCCAGAAGCCCAGCTGGCTTCACTTCTCAATAAGGTCTGTTGAGTGCTGTTCACTGTTGCCTCATCCAGGCAGTTGGAGAGGTGGTGGCCAGACCTAATGGTTAAAACACGCCTAATAGGGAAATCAGATACTGGTCTAAAGTTGATGACCTGAAACCCATCAGACAGCATCTCCTGGATCTGTTTGTCTCCAGTAACATATTTGGTTCCACCTCTCTCGGGGCCAAGGCAGATCCACTAACTGGGTAACCCTAGCGACAAATAAAATGAATTAAATAAGTTATTAATGAACACTTCCTGGCTCCCTGTACTCATCACTTTCTTTACTGACACAAATAGTCTAATTTTTTTTCACCCATTTAAAAAAAAAAGACCTGTTTCCAACCTTGGATACACCTATCAGACCTGTCTCCAACCTTGAGTACATCTATCAGACCTCTGTAGTGACTCTGACATCACAAGTTCACTGCCCTGAGATCTCATTCATCTGGCCTTAGTATCTTGAACTGGCTCAAGATGCCCCTTTACCTATGCCTTTTCTGACAATGAAAATGCTTCTCACTTCTCTTTTCAAAATCTTCCTTCCCCTTAACTTGTCTGTTCCCCTACCCCCCCACACACATATGTGATGGAGAGCTGCTATTAATTGCCACCATTGTGCAGCTAAAGAACCAGTAGCCTGGCAGGGCATTAGCTCACCCCAATTCAGAAGAAACATTACATGTTTAGAGGAAGGTTCATATCAAAATCTCAAGATACAGACAAGAATGGGGGAACAGCTTATGTAGTGATACGGACTTTTTTTGAGAGGAAATTTGGCAATTTCTATCAAAATGCTAAATGTTCATGGCTATATTAATATCAAAGAAGATTTCAGAGCAAAGAATATTACCAGGGATAAAGAGGGATATTTCAATTCATCAAGTAGACACAACAATCCTAATAAGACAGCTTCAAAGTACATGAAGCAAAGCTGATAGGATTGCAAGGAGAAATATAAAAATTTATAATTATAGTCACATAATTTAATATCTGTAAAATGCAGCAATTAATAGAATAAGGAGACAGGTCATCAGTAAAGATATGGAAGACTTGAACAATGCTATCAACCAACCTAACCTAACTGACATTTATAGAATATTCCACTTCATATCAGCAGATACACATTTTTTCAAACGCACAGGTAGCATTTACCAAGGTAAACCATATGCTAAGCCATAAAACAAATCTCAATAAGTTTAAAAGGATTAAAATCATGCAAAGTGGTATATAAATTATACCTCAGTTGGTTTTTTTTAAAGTCATACAGAGTATGTTCTCTGACCACAACAGAATTAAACTAGAAATCAAAAACAAAAAGAATCTAGAAAAAACTCCCAAATATTTGGGAAGTAAATAACATACTTCTAAATAACACCCGAGCTACTAAGAATTCAAAGGAGGGGCTGGGCACCGTGGCTCACACCTTTAATTCCAACAATTTTGGAGGCTGAGGCCGGTGGATCACTCACTTGAGGCCAGAAGTTCAAGACCAGACTGACCAACATGGCAAAATCCATCTCTACTAAAAATACAAAAATTAGCCGGATGTGGTAGCGCACGCCTGTAATCCCAGCTACTCTGGTGGCTGAGGCACAAGAATCGCTTGAACCCAGGAAGCAGAGGTTGCAGTGAGCCAAGATTGTCCCACTGCACTCCAGCCTGGGTGACACAGTGAGACTTTGTCCCCTGCTGGCTCCCCCCAAAAAAAAGAATTCAAAGGGGGATATTAGAAAGAATCTCAAAGTAAATAAAAACGAAAACACATTATATAAAAATCTGTGGGATGCAGCTAAGGCAGTCTAAATCTGTGGGATGCAGCTAAAGCAGAAAGATATTTATAGTGCTAAGCAGCTATTTTGAAAATAAAGATCTCCCATCAATAAGCTCCTATTCTACTGTAAGAGCAAGTGAAATCAACGTGGAAGAACGGAAATAAAAAAGATCAGAGCAGAAGCAATAAAATAGCAGGAAAACAAAAAAAAAAAATCAATGAAACTAAAGTGGGTTATTTGAGAAGATCAATAAATTCAAAAAACCTCCACCCAGACAGATCAGAAAATACGAGAAAAATCTCAAATTACTATTAGCAGGAATGAGAGAGGTGGCTTCACTACAGATTCTATAAATGTAAAAAAAAAATAAGAGAATATTATAAACAACTTTATGCCAGCAAATTTGACAACTTTCACAAGATGATCACATTTCTTGAATGACACAAACTACTAAAATTCACTTAAGGAGAAATCACTAACTTAAATAGCTATTTATCTACTAAAGAAATTAAATCTGTAGCTTAAAAGCTTCCCCCCCACTCATCCCCCCACACAAAACAACTCAAGATTCATATGGCTTTTTTTTGTAAATCTGTGAAACATTTAAGGAAGAAATAATATCAATTCCATAAAAACTCTTCCAGAGGCCAGGCCCGGTGGCTCACGCCTGTAATCCCAGCATTTTGGGAGGCCAAGGTGGGCGGATCATGAGGTCGGGAGATCGAGACCATCCTGGCTAAAATGGTGAAACCCTGTCTCTACTAAAAAATACAAAACAAAAAAATTAGCCGGGCGTGGTGGCGGGTGCCTGTAGTCCCAGCTACTCAGGAGGCTGAGGCAGGAGAATGGCGTGAACCCGGGAGGCGGAGCTTGCAGCTAGCCGAGTTCTCGCCACTGCACTCCACCCTGGGCGACAGAGCAAGCCTCCGTCCCAAAAACAAACAAACAAACAACAACAACAACAAAAAGCTCTTCCAGAAAAGTGAAGAGGAGGGAATATTTCCCAACAACTTCTATGAGACCAGCATTATTCTGATGCCAAAACTAAACAAAGGCCATGTAAGAAAAAAAAAACCTGTAGACTACTATTCCTTAGGAATATAATGTAAAGTTCTTAATTAAATTTTAGCAAATAAAATCCACAATATATAAAAAGGATAATACATCATGACCAAGTGGGTTTATCCCAAGTATAAACAGTTGGCTTAACATTTGGAAAACCATTCAATGTAACTTACCATATGTTATGGGTTGAATTGTATTCCCGAAAAAGGTATGTTAAAGTCCTAATCCCTAGTAGCTGTTAAAGTGGCCTTATTTGGAAATACGGTGTTTGCAGATATAATCAAGTTTGGATGAGGTCACTAGGATGGACCCTAATCCAATATGACTGATGTCCCGATAAGAAGAAAAAAAACTGCATATGAAGACAGAGACACATAGGGAAAAATGCCATGTAATGGCAGAGGCAGAGATTGGAGTGCCACAGCAGCAAAGAATACCAAGAATTGACAGCCACCACCAGAAGCTAGGAAGAGGCAAAGAAAGATTCTGCCCAGAGTCTCAGAGGGAGCATGGCCATGCTAACACTTGATTTCAGACTTCTTCTCTCCAGAACTGTGACAGAATAAATTTCTATTATTTTAAGCTACCCACTTTGCACTACTTTGTTACAGCAGCCCTAGGAAACTAATATACCATATTTAAAAAGCAATACTAGTCCGAGTGTGGTGGCTTACACCTGTAATCCTAGCACTTTGGGAGACCGAGGTGGGCAGAACACTTGATCCCAGAATATTGAGACCAGCCTGGGCAACGTGGCATAACCCATCTCTACAAAAAATACAAAAAGTAGCTGGCATGGTGGCATAAAAGTCAGGTCCTGTCTCAAAAAATAAAATTAAATTAAAATTTTAAAAAGCAATAGCATATGATCATCTAAGTAGATGCAGGAAAATAATTTGACAAAATCCAATATGCATTTCTGACCAAAACTCTCAGCAAACTAGGAATAGAAGGGGCTCTCTTAATAAAGAGCATCTACCAAAAATCTATAGTTAACAGCAAGCTTTTTCCCTAAGATCAGAAGAAGGCAAGATGTCTACTCTTACCCCTATTCAATGTACTGGATGTACAGTGCAATAAGAAAAGGAAATTAAAGGCCTCCAAATTGGAGAGGAAGAGGTAAAACTGTCTGTATTAAAGATGATATGACTGCAACTTAGAAAATTCCATGAAATATATTTTTTTAAACTACTAGATCTAATAATAAGTTTAGCAAGATTTCAGGGTACAAGATCAATATAAAAATTAAATTGTATTTCTATAACCTAGCAATGAAGATTTAGAATTTGAAATTTTAAAACATCACTATATTAGCATGGAAATATGAAATTTGAAGCCTTAGTCTAATTTTTAAAATATGTAAGACCCATACACTCAAAGATAAAATACATTGCTGAAGGAAATTAAAGGAGATCTAAGCAAATGGAGAGAAATACTGTGTCATGGAATTTTGTGACAACTCAAAATCCTTAGGACATTAATTTTTCCCAAATTGATCTGTAGATTCAATGAAACCCCAATAGGCTTCTTTTTGCAGAAATTTACAAGTTGATTTGATGAACAGAACCTAGAAAAGCCAAAACAACTAAAAAGAAGGAGTTGGAGGACTTACACTACCCAATTTCAGGACATTTATGAGGCTATAGTAATCCAGACAATGTGGTATTGGTGTAAAGATAGACAAATAGATTGATGGAATAAAATGGGGTCCAGAAACAGACCCATACGTATATCATCAATTGCTATTGTTGATTTTCAAGAATAAAAAAAATCAAAGGGAATTCAGTATAAAAATGATAGTCTTTACAAATGGTGCTTGAACAATTGAAAATCTGTATTATTTTTCTATGACTGCTGTAAAAAATTACCACAAAGTTTGTAGCTTAAAACCACACAATTTTATTACCTTAGAGTTCTAGAAGTCAGAAGTCTGAAATGAGTCCCACTGGGCTAAAATTTGTTAGCAGGGATGTGTCATTTCTGGAGGATCTAGGGGAGAATCCATTTCTTTACTTTTTCTAGCTTTTAGAGGCTACCTGCCTTTTTTAGCTTGTGTCTCCCTTCCTCCATCTCCAAACCAACAAAGATGGGCCAAGTCTGTCTCACACTGCCATCCCTCTGTGTCCAGAATATATAAAGAACACTCAGACCTTCATAAGAAAACAAACAACCTAACTTTTAAAAACTGGGCAAAAGATTTGACTAGACACTCACTTTAGCAGCTATACAGACACCAATAAGCATTTGAGATAATGCTCAATACTATTAGTCATGAGGAAAATACAAACTAAAAGCTCAATGAGATGCCATGATTTATTGGAATGCCTAAAACTAAACAGCCCGAACATATCAAGTGTTGGTGAGGATGAGGAGAGGATGCAAAATGGAACTCTCTTACACTTCGAACATAAAATGGTGCAATTATTTCAAAAAACAGTTTGGCAGTTTCTTAACTAGGTAAACATATGCCTACCATGTGACACAGTCATTCCACTCTTGGTATTTACCCAATAAAAATAAAAGCATATATCCATGTAAAGATTTGCACACAAGTGTTCATAGCAACTTCATTTATAACAGCCAACACCAGGAAGTGATCCAAAAATCCATCAACAAGCAATCGGATAAACAAATTATGATATATCTATACAATGGAATACTATGCAGGACTTGGATGAATCTCAGAATAATTATGGAGAGTGAAAGAGGTCAGACAACAAAGAATATATTCTAGGTGATTCCATTTTTATAAAATTCTAGGAAATGCAAAGTAACCTATACTGACAGAAAGCAGATCAGTGATTGTCTGGAGATGACCAGAGTCAGAGACTGAGAGCTGAGGGGAGATGGGGGGGATTATAAATGGGAACGGTATAACTTTTGGAGGTGATGGATATGTTCTTGACTGCAGTGATGGTTTTATGGCTGTATGCTTATGTCAAAACTGATCAAATTGCACACTTTAAATGCATGCAATTTGTCAAATGTCAATTATACCACAATAAAACTCTTTAAAAAGCAATTTTTTAAGTAAATGGGATAAAGCTACATGTGCTAACAAGGAAATACCAGTTATCTTGAGGGGACTTTTATAGTCTATAAAATATTTAAATTTTCATAATGTGGATTCTTTACAATGATGTGTGAGAGAGAGAGAGAGATACAGAGAGAAAATCATCACCTGGGGAAACTTTTTCACATGATGCATAAGAATGCCAGAGTGGAGGAAGGAAGACCTATGTTCAGGTCTAAGTATTTAGAAACAGCTCCCAAGGCATCTTGACACATACCCCCTTTCCTCCACCCCTACTCAAAGATTTAAAGGAAGGAATGGACAGGATGGGACAAGATGGAAGAAGTGTTTTCAGAAGGTAGATGAGCTTAGAAGACTGGAAGAAGGAGTTCAGAGTCCGTAGAATAGTGTAGAAGTACTTCGATGAAGCTGTGGCTGTGACTGCAATGGAAAGCTGTGGAAGGCAATGAGAAAAGAAACATAATAGCATGTGTTGATGCCTTATATGTGGAGAGAAGCAGGTGTGGGCAGGAAAGAGGGAGCGGGGGTGAGCAGGAGTCCAAGAAGCCTCTGAGGCTACACTAGGTAACTGAGAGAGAACAATGGCATAACAGGAAAAATTGGCTTCTAAAGGAGAAATTTTTCCTCTAGAGAGAGAGGAGAAGCTAATCTGGGGAAAGATGGGGCAAGTGATTAAGATATTACTTAATCAAACCCCTCATTTCAACAATGAGAAGACCAAAAAGTAGAGAGTAAAGTGACTTGCCCGAAGATCCACAGCAGACCCCATAATTCATGAGTCCTAGGCCAGTTCCCATGCTGTTTCCCTATCACACACATTTCCTCACCTGTGTTAGGAGCCTGAAGTGATGGTGAGCAACCAGGTGGTATTGTCCAATCTGCAATTAGTAATGTCCAATTACTATGGTGATGTCCAGTTGGCAGAGCAGCTGAGAGAGGGCTTGGCAGCTGGGAATATTGATTAAGGAGCTAGGAGCTGGCTGAAGCACCAAGAATGAATGAGATAAAAGATTTTCTATCCATTTCCATTAACTTTCCTCTTTGAATTATCTATCTGTATGTCCTGCTTTCTACTCAAATGAAATGTGCCTTAGAACCAGCACCTCTCCCCACTTTTTTGAGTTCTTTATTCTAATTTCACAGACTAGAATCTGAGAGACTTGTGGGGTTCCTCCCCTTCCTCTACTTCCTGCATCCATGCTATCATTAACCCTCTGTTTTCCTTTGAAAGAACATCCGTTGCCCTCTTTTCCCTCTAATGCCATCCTTTCCCAGCCTTCAGCTCTATGGTCTTGAATTTCTATGAGAGCTTGCCAACTGGCCTCCCCTGGCAAAGTGGGGAAGTGAAGCCAATGATTGAAAGAAACAATAGGCCAAAGAGACAAGTCACGGGAATATGTTGGCCATGTAGACTAGGGGAGAGGGTGTCAGGAAGGAGACAGGGGTCAAACATGTCAGATGACACAGGAAAGTGAGGGGCAGAGAGGATTAAGACATGGAAACAGAATTTGGGTAAGTGGCAGGTTTTAAGTGAGCTTCAGCAGAGAAAGAGGGGCCTAGAACTGGGTTATAGGAGACAGTGTGTGGTGAGGGAGCAAAGCAGAGGGTAGAACCGTACCACAGGCAGGACAGGGGCCAGTGTGTGGTGAGGGGATGGAAACAGCAGAGAGGAATCATCTCTTCATGAAGTGTGGGCAGTGAAAAAGGAAAGAAGACAATAGCTAGACAGGATGGTCAAGTTTCCAAATGTTTATTTTTTTCTGTTGTTTTCAAAATGGAGCAGCTGTGCATAGCTAAAAAGCTGAGGGAAAGACACAGCAGAGAGAAAAAGAAAGGAATAGAGAATTCTGAAGCCAGAAGAATATAAGCATCACTCAGATCATGGAAGGGTGGGTGTCTTCCCTGTTGAAGCAAGCAGCCGGCACCCCGAAGGGTGGTCTGCATAGAGGAAGCTGGTGGAAGATATTTGGATCTCAAATCTTGATTCCCAGCCCTCAGTCCATACTGCACAGGAAATTTCTAACAGAAAGCTGTTTCCTTTGTCACACTATTTTCTGTTTAGAGTGAGGACAGGAAAAATCTGTCCTCTTCTTTTAACAATTCCAAGGGAATGCCAAAACATCCCCTGGTCTTGGCCTTGCTTGATATACAGTTGTGACAGCCCCAGAGTTCTTCCTGACCTCTACTCTTAATCTTTCCTGCTGCAGTGGAAGCCCATTCACTCTCATCCTGTCTTTGGGGGAAGCATGTGGTGATCAAAAACCTGCCTGAATGAGGAAATCTCCAGGAGGTAAAATCATGTCAATTTCCTACAGATCCTCAGGAAGTTGCTGTTATAGACGCCACACTCATGTTCCCTGTCAGCCGTCACCTATTTGGAAGAGATGGGAGAACTCAACAAACTAAAGAACACTCAAATACGCCTCAGTTTCCACTGGCATTTTAAAAGAAAGACCCCCTTAGTCATCTCAGAGATGCAGATCCCAGGAAGCCAGAGGAATCATGCAGCTAATAAACTAAAACATATCTTAAGCTATCCACAAAGAGTTAGGTGTACTTAAGAAGTGGCCAGACACATAATCCAGTCATCCCAGGAAACACTCTGTCACCAAGTGGCCCCAAGGAGGAGTGATGTTTCCTTTCTGATGTCATCCCATGAGACTAGGAGGATCTGCCAGGCATCCTGGAGGACATGTCATGCAGCAAGTGACAAGAAAGGACCAAGATGTGGAAGAGAAAGTGAGAAACAGGGAAGTTATGATGAAAAAGGAATAAAGACAAGTGTGGAGGAAAGATGGTGATATGAAGACAAAAAGAAAAAACACAGACAAAGAGCATGCTCAAGGGAGAGAATCTCTTTCTGCTGTTCACTTAGAGCAGGGGACTTGTAAATAAAGTTTTATCAGAACATAACTGTGCCCATTCATTTACTTAGTGTTTATGGCTACTCTTGTGTTACAAGGGCAGAGTAGTTGCAACAAAGACCATTTGGCCTGCAAAGTAAAAAATATTTACTATCTGGCACTTTAAAAAAATGTTTGCTGACCCCTGACAACCCTGACACAGGAATTTTCAGTGCTGAAGCTAGGAGAGCTCCAGGTGAACCAGGATGGCTGGACATCCAAGAAGCTCCGAGCTTGATGCTTGATATAAAGCAGTAAAAAATATAGATGTTGTCCCTGCCCATGTGGAGCTCTACAATATAGTTGGTTTTTACTTGGGGTTCCTAGCAATTAAAAGTAAGTTTACATCCTGTAACTATATTTTCAAATCATACATGTTAGAGTTTATTAAACAGCAATCAAGGCCATCCAACATTTCCAGGTGCTAACATCATAAATCTCCATAGTACCATTGGCTGTGAGTGTGGAGGGAAGAAAAAGGACTTTGAAACAGGAGGGTAAGCCAAAGTTCAGTTCATTAATGTGGTCACTGTTCTACTGGCTGTGAATTCCAACCAACTTTAATCACAGCCGGAGCCAGTTGTCTGTTGTTTTTGGATCAGCAGGCATGCTCCATCTTCAGGTTCTCAGCCCTCTTTGTGGTAGCAATTTTGACCTGTTGGTGGGACTGTGCCTTCTTTGGAAAGGATCAGGAAATGTCAACTTTTCCTGGGGGAATGTGGAGGTAATCTGATGGTGGCATCTGCTGATATGGCCACCACAGCTGGCTGGAGCTGACTTTTTCTTCATCATTCTTCCATATTCATTCTTCCTATAGCTGGGTGTTGGGCCCTCCCATTTTTGGCATATGGATGACCTATTTCCTCTTTTAGAATGCCAGTCCTCCCAGATAGATAATACATACTTCTGAGCCTAACAATCTGAAGATCCTATCCTTCCATATGAGCCACCTACTCAACAAAGACTGGAGGTCCTGGTTCCTCATGGAGTACTTCTCACTCTATGGCAGACTTTTCTCTCTAATCTCCAGCCTTCACCTCTGCTAGGCTTTCATAACAACCACCATTGATTTTCTACTATTGGCTGGGCATTTTTATATCCATTATTTTATTCAAACTGGACAACAACTCAAAGTAGGTATTGTTATCCCCACTACCAGATGAATAAACTGCGGGGCAAAGAAGCTAGGGAACTTTCCGTGGGTCACACATTATAAATGGACAGAGTAGAAACTGAATCTCATTCTGTCAGACTCTTTTCTGAGAGTTGACTTGATGACCCGGAAGGGAACAGATCTTGTGTGCTTGAAAAGAGCTTGTATATCTTGGATGCTTGAAAGTAAGTGTGAGGAAGATTTCAAGGGAGAAGAAATTTTGTTCTGTTGACTTCTAAATTTTGCTTAGTGAGGGGGTGGGTGTGCCAGGGAACACTGCAAATCAGCGAGAAAGGCCTGACAAAAACCCTAGTCTACTGCCTTGCGCTAGATCAAATGTTAGTTCATACCTATATGTGAGTTTGTGTTTTGAAGCAATAATAAATTAATTTTAAAATGGTCTTAGGAGGTTTTTAAAGGGCAAATTTTTAACAAATAAAACTAAAATGCTTAATTTCATTTCCTTGGAATTTTTATGGCAAAGATGCTTTCAGTGATTTGGAGCCACCCTTTAAACAGATACAGACCAATGAAGTTGGAGAGTCTTATCTTTTATATTGAGGCAGCCTCAACATTGAGGTGCACCACTGAAGGTCTCAGAGCCTGACCTCATCACTACCCACCATTAGCACGTGGTCAGGAGAGTCCCGGGATCCCAGAATGAGCATTTACAAATGAGGAAAATGACACCTACAGCAATATATCATCAATGTCTTGCAAATAGCCTCGTTTATAATAGGTACTCAATAATTTTATTGAATAAGGGAATAAAGGAACAAATAAATGAAACAAGTGATTTTCTAGAAGGTCACACAAACAGGGACAAAAATCCAATGTTCTAAACCTTCACTTCATTTCTTAATCTAGTTGTATCATCCTCTGGGTGAGCCTAGCCCACTTTAAAATGGATATTCAGATGTCGGAATGAATACAGCAGTGTGCCTGACTTAAGTAATATCAAAATTTTAGAGATGTGGAAAAGACGGAGTTGATGAAGCTCCTGTTATCCAGAGACCATGACCATTCCAGGTGGTTGGTTTCGTTTCTAATGCACATCTGCTCCACCTCACCAATTGCTTTGTGCAACATGCGGTTCTCATTACAAAGTCAACAATTCTTTATCATCTGCGTGGTCAGTCACCCTTTCATTGTCCCTCCCTTGTAATTGTTTAATCTGGCCTCCCCTGCCACATTTCTTGGCTGCCTACTCTCCCTGCTCCTGTCAGTCAGGTTGTACTCAGGGAATGCAAATGCACAGAAAAAGTCCAGAGTCAATTAGAACTAATTAGGTGTTTTATGTGCTGATTTGGATTATCCGTGCCCTCTATGGATACACGGCACAGGCTGGTTGAACAACCATCCCTGGATTGGGGAGCGTTCTAAAATTCACACACAACTTCCTATTGTCTGTGCTAATGGAGGTAAAGGCTGGCATGAATGTACAACAGAGACATTTAAAAACCAAGGTATAGTTTATGCCCATTTTCATTGTACATTTTAGTGAGCGTTTACAACTTTATATACCTGTGCGACCATCACCACAATCAAGGCATAGCATACTTTCAACATCACAAAAAGTTTTCTTGTGCCATCTCAGCCGATCTGCCCCTACCTTGGCCCCAAGCAACCAGCAGTCTGCTTTCTGTCACTGTAGATTAGATTTGTCTTTTCTAGGGTTTTAGTTTCTCCAATTTCCTTCCCAGTGATGTCTGGTTCAGGATGATATTAAAATGTGTTCACGTTCCCTACATCCACACTGATTGGACAGGGTAGGCAGAGCTGGGATGTGGAAGAAACACGAGAGGCAAGACATGGAGGCTGATGAGCATAATTATTGGCAATGAGAAGAATGTTGGCTTTCCCCAGTATTTGTAGAATATGACAAAGCGTGTGTGCCCATGTTGTGCCCTGAACCTATTTTCAAGTGTGTTCAATACAGAGTCTCCTAAATTTAACTGCCTAGTAATTGTGTATTTTGCCTTGAATGGACCCTTGGAAACTCCAGACTCTAGCCAGCCCCTCTCAGCCACGGAGTCATTGCTCCCCCTGGTGTAAACACAGAGACTAGTCACCCTGTGTCATGAGGCATTCCCACCCACCGCAGCCCTCCCTCGACCACGAGGAGCCAAAGGCAGGCAAGAAAGCTTCAGGCTCTCTCTGGCTGTTGTTAGGTTCATGGGTCGGATACTGAGTTTGTGAACACAGAGGAACACTAAGAGATCAACTGCTTGAGAGAGGACAGGAACAGAGAGGAGGGAAACCCCAGAGACAGAACTAGCTAGACATGCAAGATAGAGAGGTGAGGGGGCAGAGGCACAGCCCAGAAAACAAAGCAAGAAGCGATAGAGGGATGGTTTTTTTCTCCATTTATGAGACATCCTAAAAATTTACTCCTCTACCCAAAATAGATTCAGATCCAGGATATGAGAATCCTTGAGAAGTGAATTTTAACATGGAAATGCTGATAAATCTTTTAAACAACTTATACACCTCCAGGTGTTGTTGGACCTGCTTAATCCCTTTAAACCTCCGGTAACTCCATCCATGGTGTTTAAAGTCTCATAAATCTGCACTAGCTTAAAATAGGGATATATAAATCACGTTTAGGGGCTTGGGAGTAGGGACAGGAGATGGGCATCCCAATGCCATTTAAAACCACAGCACAGGCTTTTCATCAATTTTTCCCAAGAAAAGTTAAAATGAAAAACATTCAGGTTTCTGGGTTGTGGTTTCATAAGTTCTCAATTTGTTCTTTTTCCTTTTTTTCAGGGGGGTGGGCAGGGGTCCAAAGGAGCATTGACTAGCTAGTCAATTGGAAAGAAAAAAATTGCAAAGACCCATCTCACTTAGTCCTTTTACACAAAATAAAACCAAAAAGAAAAAATAATAATGAAATACTACCAGAAGTCATTAGAAAACAGCAATGTTTCTAGTAAAGCACCAACAAAAATGATGTCTGGTTTTTGTTAAATTGTTAATTTATGCCAAAAAATAAAAGTTATAGATACTATTCTAATAATAATAGCTACTTTTACTTTCTCATTCCTACCACATGCCCAGCACCTACCACTGAGCTGAGGACACACACAACCACCTCCTTCTCATCCCCCTGCTGCAAAGGCTGTCAGACTTTTTCTGGCTCCTCATTCGTAATATTTCTCATTACAAACAGTGATTCTCAACAGCTGTTTGAGAAGGTATTGGAGAAGCCACACTCCAGAAGCTAGAAAATTCAGGGGGTACATGAGAGATCCAGCAGGGGAGGCTTTTCTGTGTGAAGAGCTTTGGGCACATTATCTAATTTTATCCTCACAGCAGCCCCATGAGAAATATTATTATTATTTCTGTTTTACAGATGAGGAAGCTAAGGTTCGGACTGTTTAAGTAATTTACCCCAAGTAGCATGGCTGGTAAATGATGGAGCAAAAATTCCAACCCCAAGTCTGCTTTAGAAGACCTGATCTTATCCAGGATGCCATCAACCTTCTGTGGGCAATAGACCCAGACCACAGATCATTTGGAAGAATCTCACATATCACACTCTAAGAATTGATATGTTTGCTGCTTCCTCTTTTCTGGCCTGTCCCAGTGACCTTTCAAACCCCAAAGTCTTGGAAAAATCTACTGTGTTAACTGAGTCTTTACTGAAACTTCAGTCCATGTAGAGAAAATAAGAGTCTCCAGCTTGTGTCGCTTGCTTCAAGTTCCAGTTGGCCTGCGGGGATGTACCACCAAGTGATCCTGGGAAAACATTGGAACTTTAGTTTCCTTACCTACTAAATAGGGACCTATAAGACCTATCTTTGGGGTTGTTGTGAGGGTTAACATGTGGGAAGACCATCTGGAGCCTGCAAAGTCCAGGCAATTGCTGGGTCATGTGATGAGTATGGTACCCAAGTATGGTGCCTGAAGTATAATAAGGAGGAAAAGCCTCCCTAAGGTCTGTCTTCACAGAGCAGATATTACAGAGCACTTTATCCCCAAATAGTTCAGAAGGCGTCTCCTAAGAATAAGGACATTATCCTGTTTTTATATAATGTATATAACCGCAATACTTTTATTACACCTAAGAAAAGTAATAATAATTCCAGAATATCAGATATCCCCAGTTGTTTCAAGAATTCCTTTTATAGCAGTTTTCATTGTGCCAAAATACACATAACATAAAATGTACCATTTTAACCATTTTTAAATGTACACTTCAGTGGCATTAAGTACAGTCACATTGTTGTGTAATCATCACCACCATCCACCTCCAGAACTTTTTTATCTACCCCATGAAACTACATCCAGTAAAACACTAACTCCTCAGCCCCTGGCAATGACCATTCTACTTTCTGTCTCTATACATTTGACAATTCTGGTACTTCATGTAAATAGAATCATACCGTATTTGTGCTATTGTGACTGACTTATTTCACTTAGCACAATGTCTTCTAGGTTTATCAATGTTGTGGCATGTGTTAGAATTTCATGCCTTTTTAAAGCTGAATGATATCCCACTATGTGTATATGCCACATTTTGTTTATCCATTCATACATTGATGAACACTTTTATTGCTTCTACTTTTTGGCTGTTGTAAATAATGCTGCTATGAACAGGGGGGTACAAATATCTGTTTGAGTCCTTGATTCTACTTCTTTTGGATGTATATGCAGAAGTGGGATTGCTGGATCATATAGTAATTCTGTGGTTAATTTTTTGAGGAATAGCCATCCCATTTTTCAGAGAAGCTATACTTTTTATGCACCCACCAGCAATGCACAAGGGTTCCCATTTCTCCACATCCTTACCAATACTTGTTATTTTTTGTTGCCTTTATTTTATTTTATCTTATTTTATTTTAGGGATGGGGTTTTGCTGTGTTGCACATGTTGGAGTGCAGTGGCTATTCACACTTAGTGCACTGCAGCCTCTAACTCCTGGTCTCAAGAAATTCTCCCACCTCAGCCTCTTGAGTAGCTGGGACTACAGCATCATTGTGCCTGGCACTTTCTTTCTTTTTTTTTTTTTATACTAGCCAACTTAATGTGTTTGATCTCATTGTGGTTTCAATTTGCATTTCCCTCCTAATTAGTCTTTTCGTGTGCTTATTGACCAGTTGTACATCTTCTTTGGAGAAATGTCTATTCAACTCCTTTCCCCATTTTTCAATCTGTTAATTATTTTGTAGTTATTGAGTTGTAAGGATTCTTCACATACTATGAATATCAATTTGCAAATATTTTCTCCCCTTCAGTGGTTTGCCTTTCCTCTGTGTTGATTGTGTCCTTTGATGCACAGAAGTATTTAATCTTTATGTAGTACAATTTATCTATTTTTTCTTTTTGTGCTTTTGATGGCAACCAGAAAATTTGAAATTACATGTAGCTGTAGCTGACATTGTATTGCTATTGGATACTTCTGGCCTAGAAGCTTGATTAGATTTAGGTTAATTCATTTTGGCAAGAATACTTCATAGTTTGGACACAGTGGCTCGCGCCTATAATCCCAGCACTTTCAGGCAGAACTCCCACAGGAGTTCAAGACCAGCCTGTGCAACATGGTGAAACAACATCTCTACAAAGAATATATATAAAATTAGCCAGGTATGGTGGCACACATCTGTAGTCCCAGCTACCAGGGAGGCTGAGGTGGGAGGATCACTTGAGACTGGGAGGTCAAAGCTGCAGTGAGCTTTGCACCTCTGCCCTCTAAACTGGGTGACAGAGCAAAACCCTATCTCAAAAAAAAAAAGAAGGCTTCATAGTTGACGTTGCGTACTTCATAATATATTACAGCAAGAGGTATACAATATCTAGTTGTCCTACTGTCACTGATGCTAAATTTGATCATGTGGTTAACTGCCAGATATCTGGATTGTAAAGTACATTTTCTCTTTTGCAATTTCTAAATAATTTGTGAGATGATACTTTGGCACCAGAATACCATTTCAGATATTATCAAACCTTGACACTGGTTAGCCCTCTTAGAGAAATGTACAGAGCAAAATTAAGGAAAAGAATCAATGAGTCAGATCCTAAATGCATGACCCTCCAGGAAGGCGGTTCAGATAACTCCCTGCCTTTGTACCCTGGCTTTTTGGTGGCTGCAACAGCCAGAGAACATGTCTTGCCTACCCCTTCCCCTGTCCTTCTACTTAGTGGCTGTTATGTAATCTGTAGCACTCTCTTGGGCCAGTCATTTCCATTGTAACTATAACTACAGCTTGCCCAAGCCTCATTTTCTGTCTTGCTACTAGCAATAACCCAGGCTTGTGCTATAGCCTCTGCTTCCACATTTCTGAGAGATCCCAAAGGGAGTCTCTCACGCACTGAAGAACGTCTCTCTTTTTCACCTCTTTTTCTTTCTGTGACTACATTTATACCTGTGCTAATTAATATTAATATTAATATCTGTGCTACATTAATATCTGTGTTCTTGGAGCAACCAGAGGGGCAAACTGCCATGGTGCCAAAGTGACCCTAGACTTCCCAGAGTGTTTTCTAGCTAAAACCATGCTGAGTCTACATGAAGTGGGGAAAAGTGTCTTCTTTCTCCCCCTTAGGACACTTTCCCTCCAGGTGCCAATGCAGCACCTTTGTGCTCTTCTGTCTCACAACATCGGTTATGAAATCACATCCTTCAGTTTCTGCTTGACTTGCTAGAATTTGGCTCATCATAAATATCCAGGACAGACGCCTTGTTGCCTCCTGATCCCCCTGTTCTCCCCAGGCATCTCAGCAAGAACACCGTCTCTCCTCTTTTAGCCAAATCAGCTCCTGGCACCCCACCTACTTTTCTTCAGAGGGATATAAATCCAATTTAGGCTCCCAAAAGGATAACTAGTCTTATTCTCTATTACAGTACCTAAGTAGGAGAGAACACTCTCCTACTGGAATTTTCTTCAGTGTGTTTATGTGACTGCAAGCCCAAATGGCTGATGATGTAATCAAAGGACTCCAGTTAGGTCCTAAGGTTTGCTCCCATTACAAGCAAAAAGAGATACTAGTAACCCTTCCAGAATAGCTCCATGGACCCAGGGATCCAAGAGACCAAATGAGGAAGTTAAGAATAAGCACAAGTGATGTAAAAATCTAAAACTATTTCTAGAAGAAAACGTAGAAGAAAAGCTTTGCAATTTTGAGGCAGGCAGAGATTTCTTACTATGCAAAAAACATGGACAATGAATCAAAAAGTTAATAAATTGGACTTCATTAAAATTTTAAAATGTTGTTCTTTGCAAGACTCTACTTTAAAAGATGAAAAGTTAGCCAGCCAAGCACAGTGGCTCATGCTTGTAATGTCAGCACTTTGGGAGGCCGAAGCAGGAGGATTGCTTGATCCCAGGAGTTTGAGAGCAGCCTCGGCACCATGGCAAGACCCTGTCTCTACAGAAAAAAAAAAAAAAACAAAAACAACAACAAAAACAGAAAAACCTGGAGTGGTGGTGCACACCTCCATTCCCAGCTACTTGGGAGACTGAGGTGGAAGGCTAGGAGAAAACATTTGTAATACACATATATGGCAAAGGATTTATATCCGGATAGAAAGAATTCTTACAATTCAATAACAAGAACCAACACAATTTTTAAATAGGCAAAATATTTGAAGAGACACTTCACCAAAAAAGATATATGAATTGCAAATAAGCACATTAAAAATACTCAACATGATTAGTTGGTGTTGAGCATTAGTTATCATGCAAATAAACCACAATGAAATACCAATGCACGGTCACTAAAATGGCAAGAAATTTAAAAAGCTGACCCTACCAACCTTTGACAAGAATGTGGCAACAACTGGAATTCTCCTATAATGCTGTTGAGAATGTCAAATGGTAGGACCACTTTGAAAAAGCGTATGGCAGTTTCTTTCTTTCTTTTTTTCTTTTCTTTTCTTTTTTTTTTTTTTGAGACAGAGTTTTGCTCTTGTCACCCAGGCTGGAGTGCAGTGGTACGATCTCGGCTCACTGCAACCTCTGCCTCCCAGGTTCAAGCAGTTCTTCTTCCTCAGCCTCCCAAGTAGCTGGGATTACAGGCATGTGGCACCACACCGTAATAATTTTTGTATTTCTATTAGAGATGGGGTTTCGCCATATTGGCCAGGGTGATCTTGAACTCCTGACCTCAGGTGATCCACCTGTCTCAGCCTCCCAAAGTGCTGGGATTACAGGCATGAGCCACCGCACCTGGCCAGCAGTTTCTTAAAATGTTAAACATACACCTGTCATATGACCCAGCCATTGGACTCCTAAGTATTTATCCAAGAAAATTAAAACATATGTCCACACAAAAGCTTATATATGAATGTCCATAGAAGCTTTAATAATAATAGCCCAAAACAAATGTCCCTCAACAAGAGAAACAAAATGCTGTATATTCATACAATAGAATACTATTCAGCAGTAAAAACAAATAAATTATTGATATGTCAATAAAATGAATAAATCTCAAAATAATTATGCTGAGTGGAAAAAAGCCAGACACAAAAGAGTACATACTAAACAACTCTATTTATATAAAATTCTGGAAAATGTGAACTTCCCTGAAGTGACAGAAAGCAAATCAGCAGTTCTATGATGCTAAGAGCAGGAGGCAGGATGGACTGCAAACATATACTAGGGAACTTTTCGGAATGATGGAAATGTTTCATGTGTTAATAATGGTGGTTTCCCAGGGGCATGTGTCTGTCAAAAGTCATTAAATCACACAAATTCGTAAAGTGGCAAAGAGGAAGTTAAAGCAGAGAATGAGTTGGAAGCTGAGTCAAGAGAGTCCCTCACATGTCCAGGGAAGGTTAGCAAAAAGCTCAGGCTGGAAATAGACTAGACTGAGTTCCAGATAGCTGTAGTCAGAAGAAGGGTGATCTCACTCATGATAAAGACCACTCAATGGTGAGCCACACACACAACCTTCTTGACTGGAGGGCTTTCCTCTTCCCAGCCACATCGGTCCTGCTGGTAAGACTCTCTTCCTCCAAGAATTATTTTTTAACATTTCTCTGCTCATTCTGCATTTACAGCATGGTTTCCACTAAGTCATCTATATAGCACTTCCTTTCACAGCTACTTCTTGCCCATTGCATATCACTTGTTAAGTCAGATATTACCAAGCATTGGCAAAAAGGTGGGGAAAGAGAGCCCTCACCCACTGCAGATGCAGCTCTTCTGAAGGACAATTGTGCACCTTAAATCCACCAAGCCCACTCCTGGGTATACACCCAGGGAAATTCTTCCCAGGGAACACAAGATGTTCCTAACAAGCTTCACTATCACTCTGCTGGAGGCAACCTAGGTGTCTATGTCCAAGGAATGTACGGGTAAAATATAGTTTGTGTATACAATAGGATAATGAATTATATTTTCATTTAGAAACCTGGATTGATCTCAAAAATGGAGTTAAGAGTAAAAAAGCAAAAACAGAATGGGATTTATAGCACAATTCCATTTATGTATCAAACACACACATAAAGCAGCCTTGTGTATTTTTGTAAGGACACTCATATATCTAAATAAACGTCTGTTGGATAGATTGGAAGAACTATATTAAATGTATTAGAGTGGATGCCTGTGCGAGGAGGGCAGTGGGATTAGGAATGATAGATGAAGGGAAAAAAACAATAAACCTTAAAAAAATGTTTTCACAAAAAGTTGGTTCTTCTGTGAATAAATGATAATATTCCACGAACTGAGAAGCAGGATTACCTCAAACATGTGCAAGTGAATTCCAAAAGATATGAAAAAGAAAAAAATAGACATAATTCTAGCATTTTGTCTGTTTTTCATATTCAAAACAAAGGAACTGTTTCCTGTTTTACAGGTTTTCTATTGTTGCCATAACAAATTACTATACACTTAATAGCTTAAAACAACATAAATTTATTACCCTACAGTTCTGTAGGTAAGAAGTCTATCACATGTCTTATTGGGCAAAAATCAAAGTGTTGGTAGCACTGCGTTCTTTTCTGAGGGCTCTAGGGAGTTTCCTTGCCTGTTCCAGCTTCTAGAGATCACCCACATTTCTCAACCCATGAGCCTCCTCCTCCGTCTTCAAAGCCAGCAAGGGTAGCGCTTGTCCTTCTCACATCTCCTTCTCTGACTCTGATCTTCTCTTCTGCCTCCCTCTTTCACTTTTCAGGACACTTGTGATTATATGGGGCCCACCTGGATCACCCAGGACATTCTCTCTATCTTAAAATCAGCTGCTTAGCCACCTTAATTTTATCTGCAAACTCCACTCCCCTTTGCTGTGTAAGGTAACATATTCATAGGTTCTAGGGATTAGGACATGGACATTTGTAGTCTGTTATTCTGCCCACCACACCTGAGCATATGTCAAATACTGAAAAACAGAAAACCACATATTCTTTCTCATTGTGAATGAGTTATTCAGCCAAATGACAAAAGATATGTTGATGCTACTATGTGCTAGATCCCCATGGTAAGAGCTGAAGTTACAGTAGTTGTCAGGAGTTGGGGATTTGGTGATGTTCCCTCCCTTGCAACAAAAATTCCCATTCTGGCATATTTTAGCTAAAGGATAAATGAGAAGTATTCTGATTAAGCTATCTTATTACAATGTAAATGACTGGCCTCTGGAAGAGATACTTACGTTCTTTTCAAAAGAATCACCCTAACCCAGGGCCTCTTAAACTTTAATGGACATGTAAATTGCCTGGGAATCTTGTCAAATGGAGTTTTGATCTAGTAGGATTGGCATGAGGCCTGAGTCTGCTTTTTCACAAACTTCCAGATGATGCTAATGCTACCTGTCCAGGGCTACACTTCTGTTTGAGTTAGGGAGCAAGACCCTAACTCAAACAGAGCTCCAAGTGTAAGCCATAGTCAGTCTGACCCTGCCATCAATCAATCTTTATCATGGGTTTACCTCCTTCTAAGAGGTTACAGTAGTCAATCAGCTTTGCAAAACACCATACTTTGTCACTGTGACAAAATACCCCCAGCAGAGAGGATACTTCGTCTACTAGGAATGCCCTCGGTTTCCCACAAGGGTGGTTTCTGACCAAGACCCAATTTCATCCCCAGATATGGGTGTGCTGTATACAATCCTTGATAGGATAGTGAGTCTCCTGTTTCCCCAGCCAGGACTCCTAATCTCCAAGACTGATGCCCCCCAGACAGTGTGACCCAGTGGCCCAATGTCTGAATTCATATCTATTGTCAGAAGCATATTTGATTGGGCAAAATCAGGACTATACTGGGACAGATTACCTGAGCTATTTGAGGAGTACCTTACTAGATCAAGTTATAAAGGCTGACAAGATTCAACATTATCTCCCTACTCGTGTTTTGCATACTAGTTCCATCAGGGCTGAGAAATAGATGAGCAGAAGACAGAACAGAAGCAATAGAATCTCCATAGGTAAGTTGGGTTCTCTTTACAGCGACCTCAAAGGGACTCTGGCCAAAGAAACTATCTTAGTAAAGCTCAAGGACCAATGGGAGGACACATTATTGCATCGAGGTGAATTGATAATGTAATTTGTAAGGTAAAAGAATGCAAGTTCCTATATGTACCACATGGCTGGTATATTAATGAGTTTGGGCAGTACCACTTCATACTACACTTTTGAACACTGATGTGCTTGGGTGTTCTCTGAGCTGTGACTTCCCCAAATCCTTGTTTGGGCTGCAAAACTTTGATCATTTTGGGGCAACAAAGCAGAACCATACCTGCAGTTCCACACCTTCTACTTGCAAAATAACTAGGTGCATCTCATCTCCTCGGCAGAGTGCTGTTGTAACATTTCCCCTGAGGATTCCTTGAGGAGCCTCCATTTTATGGCATCTATACACCTTCTTCCCAAATTATTCTGGGTGGGTAGCTGCTGAAAACCCTCTTGTATGAACAAACACTGTGGGAGCTCCCCTACTCAAGCAGCACAGATCCAAAGTTGGTACCCCTGCAATACAGCAATGGTGGGAGGCATGGATCTCTGCCAGGTAGAGAGGAGACATATTCTGACTATAGCAGGACTTAAAGCTGTCAATTCATCCAGCATCTCAGCTGAATGACCTCCATGAGAGCTGTTTCCTATTGTAGAACAAATTAAGTTAGGGGGTCACTATTCTCTCTCACCCTAAGTATTCATTCAAGTATTAAAGTGTAGAACTTTACATCAGGCAGCAGCTTTTAAGACGTAGAGTCTAATACCCATTATTTTGTGGACTTGAAAAAAAATGAAGACTAGTTACGAAGGCTCAGGAAACCAGCTTACCCTCCCACACTTCTGTTTACATTGCGCTCCCACCTCTATACTTTTTACCACTTTCATACTTTTTGTTTCCTCCTTCCCTTTCACTTACCTTGGAATGATGGCTCCTGAATTTCTTGCCTCCACTAAAACTGGATGGATGGCTTTTCTTCCTCTGCTGAAGGGAAGAAAGCTGTGAAAGCCTATAAATAAAGGAAGTAAATAGATCAAGACTAAACAGGCAGTTCATGGTAGAGATGATATCCAAACCGAGCTCACAGAGGCCAGTCAGGTGACTTGTTTGAGGTCACATATCTAGTTGATGGCAATGCTGGGGCCAGAACCCACCTCCAACTTCAAGACTTTTTCCCACTAAGCCTTCTTCAACCATAGCTAGAACACCCTTCCCCATACCTGATGAAATGATACCTCATTACGGATTCAAAAACATCTTTGAAGATATTCACCTTGAAAGGTGAAGGTGAAGTTTCACCTTGAAAGCTGAAGGTCAAGGTCTGCTTTGGGGAAAAAGGTAAATGGAGCTACCTGGGAATGCTACTGATCAGGCCTGGGTCTTTTATCTCACAGTCATATTAGCCTTCCCACCTAATTCCATTTTTAGGGTTTAAGCTTTTTAAATTAAATTAAATTTTATTTTATTTATTATTATTTGTTGAGACGGAGTCTCGCTCTGTCGCCCAGGCTGGAGTGCAGTGGCAGGATCTTGGCTCACTGCAAGTTCCGCCTCCTGGGTTCATGCCATTCTTCTGCTTCAGCCTCCCCAGTAGCTGGGAATACAGGCACCTGCCACCACGCCTGGCTATTTTTTTGTATTTTTAGTAGAGACGAGGTTTCACCATGTTATCCAGGATGGTCTCGATCTCCTGACCTCGTGATCCACCCCCCTCGGCCTCCCAAAGTGCTGGGATTACAGGCATGAGCCACTGTGCCCAGCCGGGTTTAAGCTTTTTAATTCTTTTCCAACCCAATCCCTGTCTGGCCATGTGTTACTACTATCTTGGTATTTCAAATTTCTCTCCAGCTGGGTAAATCTTCATTCTGTGTCCTAGCCCTGGGCTTTTCTCTTTGGTTTCCTCTCATCTGCCCAGGAGGCCAGCTTACCCTCCCACCCCTCTATTCACATCTCACTCAACTCTTCCCACTTCTATACTTTTCACCGCTTTCATACTTTCTACTTCCTCCCTTCCACTGCTCTTGGAATGATGGCTTCTGAATTTTTTGCCTTCACCAAAAGTGGATGACTTTTCTCCCTCTGCTGAAGGAGGTGGGGGGGCTGGGGGAAGCCATGAAAGCCCCAAAATGCCATCTTTCATCTCATTTTCTATTTCTAGCACATATTCTATTTATAATTCTGCCTCCCTCATAGCAGATTGACACAGCACTCTGCTTAGTTCCCAGAATAAATGCAATTCAGAATGAGAGGCAAGTCCAGGCTCCCAGGATTCTTCTGCAGTCAGGCATTTGTTAGTGTTTTTTTCTGCTAGCATTTGAGGAGTGTCTCTGCTGGTAGCCCTGCTTCTCTGAACCCATCTTCCACTGTCCTGAAAATGCCTTCCATACAGGATTTTCTTCATGGCAGATTTCCTTTCCTGATCATGTCTGGACTAAGCTTATATCAAAGGCAGCTTTTATTCCCCACACATACATTGACTGTGCCATAAAAGATATTTAAATATCTATAAGGTTGTAGAGGCAAAAAGGGGGTGATCCCTTTTCTCCTCATAAAGGGTCATTGCCAAAACTCCTATAACAAAAGATAAGATAAGAGACAAGCATAACAAATTTATTATGTGCATAGGAGTCACACAAAAAATATTCAAAACTCAAAAAAGGGTCAGATGAATGATGCTTAAATATCCTCTTCATTGGAGAGAGGAAAGTGAATGAATAGACCCAAGGACAAGATAATGATTTACAAAAGATTCTCTTTGGATGCTGAATGGAACCAAAGAACAAACAATAGCTTGTGGACAAGTTAGAGAAGGGTGTGGGGCAGAACTGCATTGTGAACAAGGGTTGTCTTATTATGCAAGTATGGTTCCCCAAGTAATTTCTCACAACTGCCCTTGGAAGAATAGATGAAAAGTCTGTCTGCATGTGGTTACAATTTCCAGTCTCTCCTCTTCTCCAGTGTTAATCCTTCCTGGTTATTTAATGAGATTCCTAAGGAGAGGGTTTTAAGATAATTTCCTTTAATTTACAAGAAGTTTCCTCAGACAAATAGGGAAATTTCAGAGAAAGCCCCTTTTGGAAAATCAAAAGGATCAGAGAAACAGGAAGGCAGAAGAAGGTCAGAGGGAGACCTTAAAGGTGCTTCTTTACTTTGGCATGCTAGAGCAGCATATTTTGAGGTATTGGTTTCTGAGCACCAACAAGGTAAATAACTATTATTATAACCATTTTAGAGTTGAAGAAAAGGGAGCAAAAACAATTTAATAATTTCTGCAAAGTCAAACTGCTAGTTACTATATTTGTCAAGAAGTCTCAATGTGTAGACATACATTACAAGATGACTTTGTATTTGGATATACTATGTGGGTTTGAGATAGGATTTTTTGGTACCTATAATAGTCATATTGGCAAACGTTACAATGGTGGCAGTAGAATATCTTGGTTAACAGTACAGACTCTAGAGACAGACTGCCCAAATTCAAATTTCAGCTCTAGCACACCTAGCTGTGTGACTTTACTCAAGTTAATTAACACCTCTGTGGCTAAGTTTTCTCATCTCTAAAATTGGGATAATTAGATAGTTAAGAAAATTAAATAAGATAATTAAATAGGCAGCTCCCTTACAGTAAGGCTTCAATAAATGTTAACTAATATCCAAAGAAGTAATAAACACAATGACAAAAAGCATCAAATAAAAATTAACACACAAATTTTGGAGCCAAGATGGCCGAATAGGAACAGCTCCGGTCTACAGCTCCCAGCGTGAGCGACGCAGAAGACGGTGATTTCTGCGTTTCCATCTGAGGTACTGGGTTCATCTCACTAGGGAGTGCCAGACAGTGGGCGCAGGTCAGTGGGTGCGTGCACCGTGCGTGAGCTGAAGCAGGGTGAGGCATTGCCTCACTTGGGAAGCGCAAGTGGTCAGGGAGTTCCCTTTCCGAGTCAAAGAAAGTGGTGATGGACCGCACCTGGAAAATCAGGTCACTCCCACCTGAATACTGCGCTTTTCTGACCGGCTTAAAAAACGGCGCACCATGAGATTATATCCCGCACCCGGCTCGGAGGGTCCTACGCCCACAGAGTCTCGCTGATTGCTAGCACAGCAGTCTGAGATCAAACTGCAAGGTGGCAGCAAGGCTGGGGGAGGGGCGCCCGCCATTGCCCAGGCTTGAGTAGGTAAACAAAGCAGCCGGGAAGCTCGAACTGGGTGGAGCCCACCACAGCTCAAGGAGGCCTGCCTGCCTCTGTAGGCTCCACCTCTGGGGGCAGGGCACAGACAAACAAAAAGACAGCAATAACCTCTGCAGACTTAAATGTCCCTGTCTGACAGCTTTGAAGAGAGCAGTGGTTCTCCCAGCACGCAGCTGGAGATCTGAGAACGGGCAGACTGCCTCCTCAAGTGGGTCCCTGACCCCTGACCCCCGAGCAGCCTAACTGGGAGGCACCCCCAGCAGGGGCACACTGACACCTCACACGGCAGGGTACTCCAACAGACCTGCAGCTGAGGGTCCTGTCTGTTAGAAGGAAAACTAACAAACAGAAAGGACATCCACACCAAAAACCCATCTGAACATCACCATCATCAAAGACCAAAAGTAGATAAAACCACAAAGATGGGGAAAAAACAGAACAGAAAAACTGGAAACTCTAAAAAGCAGAGCGCCTCTCCTCCTCCAAAGGAACGCAGTTCCTCACCAGCAACGGAACAAAGCTGGACGGAGAATGACTTTGACCAGCTGAGAGAAGAAGGCTTCAGACGATCAAATTACTCTGAGCTACAGGAGGACATTCAACCCAAAGGCAAAGAAGTTGAAAATTTTGAAAAAAACTTAGAAGAATGTATAACTAGAATAAACAATACAGAGAAGTGCTTAAAGGAGCTGATGGAGCTGAAAACCAAGGCTCAAGAATTATGTGAAGAATGCAGAAGCCTCAGGAGCTAATGCGATCAACTGGAAGAAAGGGTATCAGCGATGGAAGATGAAATGAATGAAATGAAACAAGAAGGGAATTTTAGAGAAAAAAGAATAAAAAGAAATGAGCAAAGCCTCCAAGAAATATGGGACTATGTGAAAAGACCAAATCTACGTCTGATTGGTGTACCTGAAAGAGATGGGGAGAATGGAACCAAGCTGGAAAACACTCTGCAGGATATTATCCAGGAGAACTTCCCCAATCTAGCAAGGCAGACCAACGTTCAGATTCAGGAAATACAGAGAACGCCACAAAGATACTCCTCGAGAAGAGCAACTCCAAGACACATAATTGTCAGATTCACCAAAGTTGAAATGAAGGAAAAAATGTTAAGGGCAGCCAGAGAGAAAGGTCGGGTTACACTCAAAGGGAAGCCCATCAGACTAACAGCGGATCTCTCGGCAGAAACCCTACAAGCCAGAAGAGAGTGGGGGCCAATATTCAACATTCTTAAAGAAAAGAATTTTCAACCCAGAATTTCATATCGAGCCAAACTAAGCTTCATAAGTGAAGGAGAAATAAAATACTTTACAGACAAGCAAATGCTGAGAGATTTTGTCACCACCAGGCCTGCCCTAAAAGAGCTCCTGAAGGAAGCACTAAACATGGAAAGGAACAACCGGTACCAGCCACTGCAAAATCATGCCAAAATGTAAAGACCATCAAGACTAGGAAGAAACTGCATCAACTAATGAGCAAAATAACCAGCTAACATCATAATGACAGGATCAAATTCACACATAACAATATTAACTTTAAATGTAAATGGACTAAATGCTCCAATTAAAAGACACAGACTGGCAAATTGGATAAAGAGTCAAGACCCATCAGTGAGCTGTATTCAGGAAACCCATCTCACATGCAGAGACACACATAGGCTCAAAATAAAGGGATGGAGGAAGATCTACCAAGCAAATGGAAAACAAAAAAAAGGCAGGGGTTGCAATCCTAGTCTCTGATAAAACAGACTTTAAACCAACAAAGATCAAAAGAGACAAAGAAGGCCATTACATAATGGTAAAGGGATCAATTCAACAAGAAGAGCTAACTATCCTAAATATATATGCACCCAATACAGGAGCACCCAGATTCATAAAGCAAGTCCTGAGTGACCTACAAAGAGACTTAGACTCCCAGACATTAATAATGGGAGACTTTAACACCCCACTGTCAACATTAGACAGATAAACGAGACAGAAAGTCAACAAGGATACCCAGGAATTGAACTCAGCTCTGCACCAAGCAGACCTAATAGACATCTACAGAACTCTCCACCCAAAATCAACAGAATATACATTTTTTTCAGCACCACACCACACCTATTCCAAAATTGACCACATACTTGGAAGTAAAGCTCTCCTCAGCAAATGTAAAAGAACAGAAATTATAACAAACTATCTCTCAGACCACAGTGCAATCAAACTAGAACTCAGGATTAAAAATCTCACTCAAAACTTCTCAACTACATGGAAACTGAACAACCTGCTCCTGAATGACTACTGGGTGCATAACGAAATCAAGGCAGAAATAAAGATGTTCTTTGAAACCAACGAGAACAAAGACACAACATACCAGAATCTCTGGGACACATTCAAAGCAGTGTGTAGAGGGAAATTTATAGCACTAAACACCCACAAGAGAAAGCAGGAAAGATCCAAAATTGACACCCTAACATCACAATTAAAAGAACTAGAAAAGCAAGAGCAAACACATTCAAAAGCTAGCAGAAGGCAAGAAATAACTAAAATCAGAGCAGAACTGAAGGAAATAGAGACACAAAAAACCCTTCAAAAAATTAATGAATCCAGGAGCTGGTTTTTTGAAAGGATCAACAAAATTGATAGACCGCTAGCAAGACTAATGAAGAAAAAAAGAGAGAAGAATCAAATAGATGCAATAAAAAATGATAAAGGGGATATCACCACCGATCCCACAGAAATACAAACTACCATCAGAGAATACTACAAACACCTCTACACAAATAAACTAGAAAATCTAGAAGAAATGGATAAATTCCTCAACACATACACTCTCCCAAGGAAGAAGTTGAATCTCTGAATAGACCAATAACAGGAGCTGAAATTGTGGCAATAATCAATAGCTTACCAACCAAAAAGAGTCCAGGACCAGATGGATTCACAGCGAAATTCTAACAGAGGTACAAGGAGGAACTGGTACCATTCCTTCTGAAACTATTCCAATCAATAGAAAAAGAGGGAATCCTCCCTAACTCATTTTATGAGGCCGGCATCATTCTGATACCAAAGCCGGGCAGAGACACAACCAAAAAAGAGAATTTTAGACCAATATCCTTGATGAACATTGATGCAAAAATCCTCAATAAAATACTGGCAAACCAAATCCAGCAGCACATCAAAAAGCTTATCCACCATGATCAAGTGGGCTTCATCCCTGGGATGCAAGGCTGGTTCAATATACGCAAATCAATAAATGTAATCCAGCATATAAACAGAACCAAAGACAAAAACCACATGATTATCTCAATAGATGCAGAAAAAGCCTTTGACAAAATTCAACAACGCTTCATGCTAAAAACTCTCAATAAATTAGGTATTGATGGGACGTATTTCAAAATAATAAGAGCTATCTATCGCAAACCCACAGCCAATATCATACTGAATGGGCAAAAACTGGAAGCATTCCCTTTGAAAACTGGCACAAGACAGGGATGCCCTCTCTCACCACTCCTATTCAACATAGTGTTGGAAGTTCTGGCCAGGGCAATCAGTCAGGAGAAGGAAATAAAGGGTATTCAGTTAGGAAAAGAGGAAGTCAAATTGTCCCTGTTTGCAGATGACATGATCGTATATCTAGAAAACCCCATTGTCTCAGCCCAAAATCTCCTTCAGCTGATAAGCAACTTCAGCAAAGTCTCAGGATACAAAATCAATGTACAAAAATCACAAGCATTCTTATACACCAACAACAGACAAACAGAGAGCCAAATCATGAGTGAACTCCCATTCACAATTGCTTCAAAGAGAATAAAATACCTAGGAATCCAACTTACAAGGGATGTGAAGGACCTCTTCAAGGAGAACTACAAACCACTGCTCAATGATATAAAAGAGGATACAAACAAATGGAAGAACATTCCACGCTCATGGGTAGGAAGAATCAATATCGTGAAAATGGCCATACTGCCCAAGGTAATTTACAGATTCAGTATCATCCCCATCAAGCTACCAATGCCTTTCTTCACAGAATTGGAAAAAACTACTTTAAAGTTCATATGGAACCAAAAAAGAGCCTGCATAGCCAAGTCACTCCTAAGCCAAAAGAACAAAGCTGGAGGCATCACACTACCTGACTTCAAACTATACTACAAGGCTACAGTAACCAAAACAGCATGGTACTGGTACCAAAACAGAGATATAGATCAATGGAACAGAACAGAGCCCTCAGAAATAACGCCACATATCTACAACTATCTGATCTTTGACAAACCTGAGAAAAACAAGCAATGGGGAAAGGATTCCCTATTTAATAAATGGTGCTGGGAAAACTGGCTAGCCATATGTAGAAAGCTGAAACTGGATCCCTTCCTTACACCTCCTACAAAAATCAATTCAAGATGGATTAAAGACTTAAACGTTACACCTAAAACCATAAAAACCCTAGAAGAAAACCTAGGCATTACCATTCAGGACATAGGCATGGGCAAGGACTTCATGTCTAAAACACCAAAAGCAATGGCAACAAAAGCCAAAATTGACAAATGGGATCTAATTAAACTAAAGAGCTTCTGCACAGCAAAAGAAACTACCATCAGAGTGAACAGGCAACCTACAAAATGGGAGAAAATTTTCGCAACCTACTCATCTGACAAAGGGCTAATATCCAGAATCTACAATGAACTCAAACAAATTTACAAGAAAAAAACAAACAACCCCATCAAAAAGTGGGCGAAGGACATGAACAGACACTTCTCAAAAGAAGACATTTATGCAGCCAAAAAACACATGAAAAAATGCTCATCATCACTGGCCATCAGAGAAATCCAAATCAAAACCACAATGAGATACCATCTCACACCAGTTAGAATGGCAATCATTAAAGTCAGGAAACAACAGGTGCTGGAGAGGATGTGGAGAAATAGAAACACTTTGACACTGTTGGTGGGACTGTAAACTAGTTCAACCATTGTGGAAGTCAGTGTGGCGATTCCTCAGGGATCTAGAACTGGAAATACCATTTGACCCAGGTATCCCATTACTGGGTATATACCCAAAGGACTATAAATCATGCTGCTATAAAGACACATGCACACGTATGTTTATTGCGGCATTATTCACAATAGCAAAGACTTGGAACCAACCCAAATGTCCAACAATGATAGACTGGATTAAGAAAATGTGGCACATATACACCATGGAATACTATGCAGCCATAAAAAATGATGAGTTCATGTCCTTTGTAGGGACATGGATGAAATTGGAAATCATCATTCTCAGTAAACTATTGCAAGAACAAAAAATCAAACACTGCATATTCTCACTCATAGGTGGGAACTGAACAATGAGATCACATGGACACAGGAAGGGGAATATCACACTCTGGGGACTGTTGTGGGGTGGGGGGAGGGGGGAGGGATAGCACTGGGAGATATACCTAATGCTAGATGACAAGTTAGTGGGTGCAGTGCACCAGCATGGCACATGTATACATATGTAACTAACCTGCACAATGTGCACATGTACCCTAAAACTTAAAGTATAATAAAAAAAAATCAAAAAAAAAAATTAACACACAAATAGAGGCGTCTGCTCCTAGACTGAGCTATGAAAAATGAGGCTTCCTTTGGAAAATTCCAATTAGGCTTTCATCTGTTAACATTTAAAGTATAGTGAAAATTTAAAAATAGTACAAAAACATAGTAATTTAATTTTGACTCTATTGTATGTCATAAAATAATTAGCTATTCACTCTTCTCAAATGAAGAGAACTGGTAGCTCACTGCTGGGTGAGCCCTCAGATGAAAACTCATTCACAGAAAGAACCAGGATCAGTTTTCTAGCATTTAGGAAAAAAAATCCAAAGAGATATAAACAAAAGTCTGCAGACACGGCCCAGAGAAAGTCTGATATATGAATAGGAGCTAAGTGAGCTAGAAAGAATGCCTTTCTCACCCCTCCAAATCGACACTTACAAGTTCCCAAGCTTGATGACCTTGGCTCATCCTAAATAAGACATCTGTACCACATCTGGTAAGACAGGGGCTGAGGGGATACAGAATGAAAGAATTTTATACTGAAATGGGACATTGGTCCAAACACTGAGGCAACAGAGATCCTGAAAGCAGGAGTAAGTGACTCACACAAAATGGCTAGAATCCAGGTTTCCAAGCATGGTCGGTTCAGTGCTCTTTGATTCTACCACCTTGCCTCATTTATGTATGTGTAAATATGTGTATTCATGGATATATATATATATTTATTACACGAATGTGTTATATATGTATATATACGAATATGTGTTTATGTGATTGGATATTTATATGCATGAATATGTGTATAAATGTATATGCATGAATATGTTAACAGATATGCATCTATCTGTATTTTTATATATACATATATTTCATTCTGTATATTCTATCAAGTACCTACTGACAGCTCTGTTGCATAATTTATGTCATGAATAATTGATAATATCCATACAGAAAGTTTAGGTTAATTTACATCAAAATGTTTTTTGAACACATTTAGAAATTTTTCACAGCTACACATACAGCTGCATGGTTATAGATTCGGTTTTTGTGTTCATGGACTTTGTTTTGCTGATGCAGTGCTGAACAGCAGAGGCATCTTCAAAAAAGCACATCTCAAAGGACAAGATCAAATGACATTGTAACTGAAGTCTGCATTTTTGGTAAGACTTTCCCTCTGCTTCTTTGTCACCATGCATGAGACAAGCTGTGCTGTGCTGTTTCAGACAAAGGGGCTTGCGAGAGACAGGCATTAAGACTTTGCTTTATTTCTTATGTATTTGTTTCTTCACAGTGTGCAAAACCATGTCCTCCCTGTTTACCCTGTAATAGAAGGAAATTGTAATTCATTTCCTTAATGAAAAATATGCTATGGTTTGCCTCACATGTAGAAAAAAGCCATTATTACCACCACAGCTATTGTTTTCCATTAATAAAATTCATTCATTTCATCTAAATCAGAATAGCATTTCTTTTTCTCTTAACTCTTACTTTTCTTTTAGATAATAATCAAAGCTCAGTGGTAAGAAAAGTTATAAGGGCCCCTTGGTCAAATGCCATAATCTCCTAAACCTTCCCTTGTATAGAGATCAGAACTGCAATTCAGTCACATTGATTGGTTTGATTTCTTTGCATTGAAATAGTCTGCTTTTCCCCATCACACTAGGATGTCGAAAAGTGAGGAATAATTGCTATGTTCTGTCATTTTGATCTTTATTAGAATGTGATGTTGGGAATCTGCTTATTGGCATATTCAGCCTTGTTACCAAGATGTGTGCTGTTGAGGCCATAAAATAGACAGCTCAACTTGAAGATTAAGGCAATTGCATGCCATTATGTTCAATGCTGGTTTGCAGTTTGGGGGTACTAAGTATGTCTGCCAGGCAGGCAAGTTCTGTTACATGGCACTGGTACAGTGCCTAGCACTTAGGGGACTAGGTGAATGAATGAATAAGCACGTGCATTTGCCATTCCCCCATACCACTGGTATCATTGTTTTGTCTATTTTTTGCCCCAATAATCAATTTTAATTTATAAATATTGTATAAAAGAAAGTTGTGTAAAGCAAGTATCTTTTGCTGGTTATTATTAATAAAATTCATATGTAAGTATAGCACCATTTATTGAAATTCAGTGTTGTATTCCTTCCACACAAATGTAGGACATAGAACACACCTTGGGAAACATTGAAGTTGGAAAGTTCTCAAGTAATAACAATAGCGATAATAAAGAACAGTTATACAAAGCAGCTATCATTTAAGTACCCAGTATCTACAGAGTTAGCTCCTTCAATTTAATTGTCATACCTAAGAGGAAATCGTTATTTTTCCCACTTTACAGGCAAGAAAATTGATATTCAACAAAGTTAAGAATTCATATGATAAAACTTATAACAATCATAAAATAGTTATTGATAAAAACTGATTTTATGCTGAGATTTATCAACAATATAGTATTTGATTTTCACAATGACGCTATGAGGTGAGAATTGTTGTCTTCATTAACAGATACTTAATAACAGAAACTTAAATAAATAGCCCAGTCCCTTAGCTACTAAGTGGAATAGTCAGTATTTGAGCCACCTGTCTCTATGACCTAATCCTGCAACACATGCCTTAATCTAGGAGAACTTGCAAATTCCACCATAGTAAAGAGCATACAGTAGTCCCCCCTTATCCAGAAGTGATATGTTCCAAGACCCCCAGTGGATGCCTTAAATCTCCAATAGTACAGAACTCTATGTATACTTGCATGAATTTTTTTTCCTTCTTCACAATTTCACAGGTAGAAGATTCATTATTACCACAGATTTTAGCAACCTCAGCATACCATTTTTTCTCACCTTATTAAATGGAGAACTTTCACTTTTTCACTGAAAGGAAGCATTTTACAGCTTCTCTTTGGTATATCCAAATTGCCAGCATCACTACTCTTGTGCTTTGAGGCCATGATTAAGTAAGAGAAGGGTTACTTGAACATAATCAGTGCAATACCACAGCAGTCCATCTGGTAATTGAGCTGGCTATGAAGTGACTAACAGATAGGTGGGTAGAAAGTGTGGATATGCTGGACAAAAGAAGGATTTGTATCCAAGGCAAGGTGGAGCAGGAGCGCAGGAGATTTCCCCAGGCCACTCAGAATGGTACATGACTAAAAACTTACAAATTGTTTATTTCTAGAATTTTCCATTTAATTTTTTTGGATGGTTGGTAAGCCAAACTGCAGATAAGGTGAAACTATTGTACTTTATAGAATGGAGCAGTAGGAATACTTTCAAGATATTCTAGTTCCACTGTGTCACTCACAGGAAACAATTCTAAAACTGTAAGTTACCAAACTCATCAGTTACTATGATTTCAAATGAATACAAGAACTAAGCTTGCTTTTTTTTTAAACTGTTCATTGGTGAAGGTGGCAGAGAATCATTCAGCATCAGTGAAATAACCAAGTATTTTTGGACTGTTAACCAAGTCATTTACAGCTGTGTGTGTATAGCTTGTTCGTATAAATTGAGAAGAAAGTCACCCAGCTCTAAGAGCAATGAAAGGTTACCAGTTGACCTTTTGTCTTCTTTCGGGAAGCACAGAGGAGCAAGGAACAATTCAAGTTTTGAGGGGAGAGGATCCACAAAGTGTTGTTTGTTTTCTTCCATTTGATTTCTATATTAAGCTGAGCACTTCCTTGAAACTGATGCCCAGAGCTGTCATTTATCCACTTTTCCATTATCACATCTGAATCCCGCAGGCCCACTTCAAATGTGGAGGGATACACCTGCAGTTTCTGAATGGATTTCTTCAACAATGCCGTCCAATTGACTCACATTTAAAAATACTTTGATCGACCCATCTCTTTGTCACATGAAGCTGGAAACACTAACGGAGGCTGTTGGAAAGAAAGGTCTGGTTCTGTGGCCAAATACCTTGACTTTTCCAAAAACAGACTTTTTCTGTCTCTTCAGAAGAAGAATTACATGCAATGGGAAGATTGATGTTCCTCTGTCAGAAAGCTATCTTGGAACAGGTGCTCCCAATTAATTTCCATGAGCCACATTTATCCTGTGGTCAGATAATTAAAAAAAAATAACCTGGATAAACCTTCTTTTGCCAGTCTAATAACCATAGTTGATGTAATAAAACAGCAAGCACTTAGGAATATTCCAATAAAAAAGATTTATTTTTATTCTGGTACATATTATAATGAATAATATTATTGATATTATAGAATTTAAAAATTACATTAAATCAGAGCTATTTATGTTTATTACGCCAAATGTACAAAATATAGAAAAATATAAAGAAAAATTTCAATACACAGAAATATGGATATGCTTTATTTTCACTCCATTTTCACATATATATTGACATAGATGTAGTCAAACATTATTTAGAGTTTTATGAATTAATAACACAGTCATTAAAAAGTAATTAACCAAGTAATATTCATAGGCATTGCAAACTAATTGGAAAACATAAATAAATAAACTATAAACATCACTTTCTTTTTAGCAGCACAGTATTTTTTCTGATACATGTTATTTCTATTTGTTTGCTTTAAAATTCAAAAGATTATATTTATGCAGTAATGGATTTTTGTGGTTGTTATAGAGCCCATGTTCCCTGGGGAAGGATTTTAAATATCATGACACTGAGTTCTTTCCAGTTTTCTTTCTCATTAAGGGGGCTGAAGAGATCAGCCCCTTAGCAAAGATTTGACTGAGATATAAAAGAGACAATTATGTACTCTATTACCAATTCGGATGGACTTTACGGTATTTAAATGAACAAAGCTCTCTTTGTCATTTCATTAACATGATTCCTTTTCAGAGAATGAGCAGTTCTCATCTACTTCCTCCATTTTGGGAAAACAGCCCAATTTTTCTCAAGCTCATTTGAAAGGCAAAATGGTTGTTGATCTCTCCATAATTGATTGAGGATGTGTCAGGCCTGTGAGAGTACCTGAATCCATGGCTTATCTCAGACCACACTAGAGTGAGAAGTGCCATGTTCTATTTGGGTGGAATAGTTAGAGGTTCAAAACCACAGAACATAATAACCATTATTAATTTATAATTCCATGGCATTTGTTAGCTTGTTTTTCTCATTTTTTCTTTTTCCCTCTTAAAAAATGAAATGTGTAACATCTGAGACCAGAACATATTGTTCTAAAAGAGTTCAAAGTTAAAATGCTGAATTTCTTCATTTGAACTTTACCCAATTATGAGAATTTTAATACTTGCAAATTATTTTTTATTGTTTTATTTTACTTTTAAAAGTAATTTTATACATTAGCTAGTCTTACTAATTAAAATGCTTACATCCAAATTGCTCATATTTAAGGAGCATGTCAAAAATAAATAAAAATAATGGATCCAGATGAACAATGAGCTTTTATTTCACTTTGGCATATTTTAAGAACTATAAGCTCAGAAGTATGTATGCATATTATTTTATATATTGTACATTATTATATGCACATTATCATATACACATAAGCATATTCATGTATTACCTATCATAGATGTTTGAAATGCTTGTTTCCCGGTGCCGTAAAGAATAGCACTTGAACATTAATTTACTCAGCAAGGCCATTTTTATACTTTCTGCAGAAAGGGTACACTTGCCAGCAGTTTTGCCACGAGAGTACACTGAACAAAGGAGACCGGGTTATTTATAACCTGAAGGGTCCACCATACTGTTGTGTCCAGTTCCATTGGCTGGAACGGGACCTCACATTTTGTTTTGTCCCGATTGACTAGCAACTTAGAACTTTTTAAAGAGGCAAGGGTAGAAGAGAACAAAGGAAAGAGGAAGTAACTTGTGGAATGCTGAGAAAGGTAAAAACACCTTTAAATAAGGAAAAGGAACAGGCTATGACCTAATGCTTGCTTTGACCAGTATAAGCCTGCCAGGGCAAATATTTAGGCCAAATTGTGGGAGCTAAGAACATAAAGCACATTGATTTCTTTACCACGGCTAGCAGATATTTAAGAATGTTAGCACAGGTCTTTGAATAAATTTTGCTTCTAAGAGAAGTTACTATTTATTTCTAATTAAATGGGGAGGAAAATCTTTGAAGAGGAACCTTTACTTTATTTTTTACAATAGAGTTCAATATAAAAAGCTGGGAAGGGGCCGGGCGCGGTGGCTCACGCCTGTAATCCCAGCACTTTGGGAGGCCGAGGCGAGCAGATCACAAGGTCAGGAGATCGAGACCATCCAGGCTAACACGGTGAAACCTCGTCTCTACTAAAAATACAAAAAATTAGCCGGGCGTGGTGGCAGGCACCTGTAGTCCCAGCTACTCGGGAGGCTGGGGCAGGAGAATGGCGTGAACCCCGGAGGCAGAGCTTGCAGTGAGCCGAGATCACGCCACTGCACTCCAGCCTGGGCGACAGAGTGACACTCCGTCTCAAAAAAAAAAAAAAAAAAAAAAAAAACAAACAAACCTGGGGAGGATTTTCTGCCTGATAGATACTAAGAAGAGACCTCCATATTGTCTCTTTGGGTCTTGGTAATGCTTATATAAGCTACCACCTTGTATAAGACATTGAACCACATACCTTGAGCCTGCTCTCTCAGTATTACTCTTCTAAGAGTGAAAAGAAGTAGTCCAGTATTGAACATTAGTTAAAATAAGGACCCAAATGTCTGTGTGATTAAGTTCTTAAACAACAGAGTAGAAATGGAAGCAAACTTTAAATACCCTACTTAAGATGGATCTGTAAAATTCTTTGGAACTACCCAAGTTTCTGTGTTACTTCATGGATCTTTTGCCTAAGATGAGACCTCTTCCTCGAGTGCTCTTTTATCCATTTCAACTCACCCCTGAGACCCTTAATTTAGCTAAATCACATTCACTGTTTGAGTAAAGTGAGTACAGATTTTGGGGACCTAAAGCATATGCAGGTTTGAGGGACTTATTTTAAGAAAAAGAATATAAAGTTACAAATAGAAAAGGTATGTTGGAAATGAATGTTGATTACGAATAAGAAAATAAATCACAAAAAATAACTGCACACTTAAGATTCAGCCCATTTTCTTCCAAGATCTCTTTAGGCAAGTTAATGAAAATGCTTAAGAGGAAATGATACCTGTTTGCATCCTGGATTTTCCTCCCCAACTTTAACACCCATTCCTCTCAGGTACCTGCCCAAGGGAGAAACCAAAAAACTGAAGTTTCTTTAAAAATTTTGTTTTGATTGACACATTGTATATATGGGGTACAATGAAATCTTATCACCTGTGACAACATGAATAAACTTGGATCACATCATGTTAAGTAAAATAAGCCAGACACAGGACAAATAATAATCACACTCATGTGAAATCTAAAAAAAAAAAAAAAAAAAAAAAGAGTTGGTATCATAGAAGCAGAGTGGAACAGTGGTTAACCAGAGACTGTCGGGGGAGAATGAAGAGACGCTGGTCAAGGGCTTCTTGAGCATTATGGCGAGTTTCAGGCTATCCCTTCTGGAAAGAAATCTTCTCTGTTTGCTTTCAGTATTCCTCCCCTGAGCTTCTGTGGCATATTATATCCTCCTCTATCTTAGCATTTACCACCTTGTATTTTAAATGCCCTAATTAGAATAGGAGTCTTTAGGACAGGAAATTTGAATCCCTCCCCATTTTATCCCCAATTTTCAGCACAGTTCTTATCATACAATATGCACCAAATAAATATTTCCAATAATAGTAAATAATTGCATAGTGCTTACCATATACTGGGCTCTCTTCTAAGTATTTTACATCTCTTCACTAGAACAAAGCTAACTTTCTTATCAATATTATATAGATGAGCTTAAATAACTTGCCCAAGTCCAGAGAGTCAGTTCATACTGGAGCTGAAATTCAAACCCAGACAGTGTGCCAATACAGTTCATGCTCTTGACCCTATGCAATACTGCCTCTCAAAAGGAATGCTTTTCTTCACTCCTGCTTTAAGTGGCATTTCAACTCTATGCCTCAAGGCATGGTTTGCTACAATGGCCGACTCCTTAAGAATTGATAATCCAATTTGTGAATTTTTGAAGACTTGCAGCCTCTTCACCCCCCCCCCCCCCCCCCCTACAGCTTCTTGCCTGTAGGAAACACTTACATGCTTGTTAGTACCTCCCCAGAGATGTTGCCAGGAGAGGAGACCATATTACTTCCTTTGTCCTCTACACCCCCCGTTATTCTTAATCCTACTGGAGTCTCTAAAAGCTAATCTTGCAGTAGCTTGTCTGTATGTGTGGATTCCAAATAGGAAGTAACCCTTTATTATCTATACCTACCCTTTTCACCCCTTAAGGGTTGATCATCCAAACCAATTCTCTCCTTGGAAAGATGTGTTAAGTACACAAATGGAAGCTCAAAATATGTCCTTTCAGCAGTTGAAAGATTTTTAGTGGGAGAGTGACAGAATAAAAACTATATTTAAGGAGGATTAGGAGATGCATTGCAGAAGAGGAAGAGATGGGAGATGAGGAGATGAGTGAAGAGCAAATTGGTTTCACATTGCAGCAGCTTCCAATGTGGACACTGACCCTGCAAACCTGCCAACCATTTCTAACACTTTACTTTAAAATAATTATTTCCTGAAACTGATTTTGGCATAATTTCCCAAGTCTAGTGATTCTCATAACAATTTCTTTTGAGAACCTTGTGTATCAGTCCATTCTCATGCTACTATAAAGAACTGCCCAAGACTGGGTAATTTATAAAGGAAAGAGGTTTAACTGACTCAGTTCCGCAGGGCTGGGGAGGCCTCAGGAAACTTACAATCATAGTAGAAGGGGAAACAAATGCATCCTTCTTCAAATGGCGTCAGGAAGGAGAAGTAGTGCTGAGCAAACGGAGAAAAGCCCCTTATAAAAACCATCAGATCTTGTGAGAACTCACTCACCATCATGAGAAAAGCAGCATGGCGGTAACTGTCCCCATGATTCAGTTACCTCCGACCAGGTCCCTCCCATGACACATGGGGATTATGGGAACTACAATTCAAGATGAGATTTTGGGGAGGACACAGCCAAACCATATCACCTTATGAGGAGAATATTTATTTAGTTTTGAAGATAAAGTTGGCATAGGCAAAAGGTTAATTAAAGTAATAATTTATACTTATATTTCATAGCCAGCAAGCAAAGCTGACTAAAATTTCCTTATATCAAGGTTTATTTCTATTATGTAGAATTTTCTGTTTGTAACAGGAATTAAGCTCTGCAGAAATTTCTCTTGAAATTACAGGCATCTAAAGAGGGAAGGCTTCTCTAGACAAGAGATAGCTTTTGCGATTTTGTAATCCAGACTGTACATGTTTTATGCAACATTAATCTGCCTCATTTTGCTCAGATGAGAGGTTTTATATGTCATTCCCAGGAAAAAAATTGGTGACCATAACCGCATAATGAAGTTGACTTCCTAGTAGCTTATCAGGATTGGGTTCCTGAAATTTTTCAAAGCATTCACGAAGCCTGGCAGAAATGAGCAGAATTATTTCACAGTAAAATTTCATTCATTTAGAAGGTACTCATTTGAAGTTTATGATCGTGGGGAATGGCTGGAGTGACCTTTAATGGGCATTACCTACTCAACAGAGTTATAAAACCTATTGAGGAAAGCAAACTCTTTTAAAGCATTTGTTATCACTTTAGAGACACCATTTCAAAAGCTTATGAATTAATTAAAATAATTATTACCTCCTTATTTAAGCAAGTCTCCTAGAATTTCTGTCTTATTAATGCTACTAGCTTAGTTTGAGTTCATTTACATCTTAAAATACCACTTTTAAAATTTTGATCTAATTCTTGTCATTCCAATCACTATCACTTCTTTGTTTGACGCTATTTATTTTGTACTGACTTAATAGAATAGACATTTTTGTCCATCTGAAGATGTTATTTGGCAAATATTCAATGAAATTATTATGCATTGGATACTTTTCTAATACGTGGCCATTTTGGAGACTTTAGGGATGGGTTTTCATACAATATAGTTTTTTAGTGCTCAAGTCAGGCTGTCTTTTGATAATTACCAGTTTCCTTGTCCTTGTGTCCATTTTCAGTGTAGGAACTGCTTTTTGTTAAGTGTGGGTTCCCTTTGTGCAGTATGGCCTAGCATTTGGTAGAAGCTTATTATTTTTCTTGAAAAACAAATTAATGAATGAGTCAACAAATGAGTGACTCAGGCTTTTATTTGTTGTGCACTAAATCTGAAGTCAATAATTTTAGAGACTACAGAATTATTTGGCAAAGAAGATCCTGGCATGGTATTCCATCTACATGGAAAGGAGCTACAAGGATCCAAGAGAGCAGGGAAGTGGAGGATTGTAAGAAGACAACAGACAGGCACCAAAGTGCTACACAGGCACAGAGGGTCCAGAGAGTCAGCAAGAATGACCCCTCAGTGAAAGTCCAACTATGGGGCCAGAAATGTTAGCTATATCCCCAAATCAGTGAGAGACAAATAGGGGAATATCTCCATGTTTGAAAAACTACACATTTGTTTATTCACTTTTCACACAGTTGTTAATCTCAACTATTTACAGTGTACTACTGCTATTTACCAGATAGTATATTAGCTGCTGTCTAGAACATATGGTTATGTCTGGCATCTGATGGTTGCTCAATATCTGTTTATTGAACGGAATCGGCTGAAGAGAAGTGACATAAAGTGAGTAAGGCTGAATTAAATCTCGAACAAAGGGAAGACAAGCTTAGGCAAATTGCCCATGAAGTAATGAAGCAGCCATGAGTCTCTCCACAACTTTCTCTGCACCTTATCAGCGACACTGAACCTCACCCAGAATGTTTTGCAATCAAGCATGCTATCCAAATTTATTGTTACATCTTCTTATATAATTTATCATTGGCCTTTCTGTTCTTAAAGTAGAAGAGTGAATTTGAGTTACAGAAGATTTCCTGGCTCTTGAAGAACTGCAGTCAATGTGTCACAAGCCCACAGTCCCATGTGGACTCAGTAATACCTACAGTAGAATTAGCTATGACTGGATAAACACAAAATCATACATTTACTAGTTGGTCATCACTCCTGTTTTGATCAGCTAATCTGTGTAAACATGGAGATGAAACATTAAGAGTAGGCAATCCAAAGAGCAGTGAAAGAAACAGGTACTTTTTTTGTATTAAAAATGTTTTTATTTTCTCATTGAGTACTACACCGAGCTGCTAAGTCTTATGGTGAAATAATTTGAAGCCTAAAGATCTTCTTCCAGTTTTTCTGTATACAACCAAAGGCTTATGACCATATTAAGTATGGGGAAGAGAATTGTCCTTGTGTATCTACAGTTCTTAAGACTATTTTGCGTACAATAAACTGATCAAAATCAGCTAATTGAACTGAGTTTGGAAAATGCATGTGGATTCAGTTGGCAGACAGAAATCACGCTGTCAGATAGCTATAGCATATAAGAGGGGAATGAGAAGACAATGAAATCAAGGATGGATTAATCTCAAAGGGGAGAGAATATGCACTAACAAATCCTGAAGTGGAATTGGAAGAACAGAGATAATAGCCATGGATCAAGAAGAACAAAACAAGCTGATAATTGAGGAGTCCTGTTGATTCACATTTTAGACCCTAATTTTGACACTGTCAACTGATAAACATAGTCTTCCAGCATTTCTTTCAGAGGAATAGCTCATATGTCTATTAAATATGAGTTAAAAATGACCTGAATGTCTATGCTTCTTTGTAGTTATAATAATAATTTGAAAATCTTGGCATTTCTAGAAACTTCTGTAGGTTGAGTCATATCTCATCCCCCAAAATCTTGTCTTTCATGATGCCAACAAATACTTGACATTATGTAGGTAAATCAGATGTTGCAAGAAACGTTTATGTAGTCTCTATACATTTAAAGCCAACAGCTTTACTCCCTTTCTTTTGAAGCATAAACTTTACATTTTGGGTGATGTGGTGGTGAGGTGTTCTGGTTCTTATGCAGCAAATCGACGGCATTAACATGTTTCAACTATACATTATCTGAGAAACTATCAGCTTTTAAAATTTTTTATTCATAAAATATCAAGGACTAACAATAGAAATTTACGGCAAGCCTACTATATAACAGTAAGAAGGAATACATTAAAAAAGAAACCAAAGCCACTCCTGTTAAAAAAAATAGATTAAAAAAGCAGTATATAATTTGTTTCCTAATTGTACAGTGTGGACTAAAATTTTGTAGATGTCCAGAAGACATCATGAGTAAATATTAATAGTTGTAAAGGCCAGGAGATTAAACTTGACATGTGGTTGGCTCTGGATGTGACCTTGGGCCTCCCTGACTAGAAAGTCACTGTTCTTTTCCAAATATTCCAAAACTAGAAAAAGCTAGCTTGGAAAATTTGCTGAGCCAGGAAAAAAAAGAAGAAAAACTGATTATGCACTAAACTCTAAGAAGATCAGAGAACACATTCTCGAGACAAACCTCAAAGGTGAGCAATCATCTGTTTCCAAGAAAACAGGACTTGCAAAGTCCACTCCGGCATTTTTGCCAAAGAATATCGAGTTTAAATAAAGGCAGGCATAAAATGAGCTTCAAAAGATTCACTGAAAATATATTCTTAAAAAAAATCTGCCGTGGCTAATGAAATGGTCACATTAATAAAAAGATCATTTCAAAGTCTATTTTACACTTTTCTTCTCCAAAGAAACTCAAAGTCATTTATGATATTACCCGAGAGCCCAAACTGTCAAATACTCGAGAAAGTAAAGGTATGAAGTGATGAAAATAAATACCTGAATCATAGTTCTCATACCCTGACGAATCACCTATGCTCTTAAAGTGCTCTTAATCTTGACTACAGAGCTTTTACACAGAGTAAGTGAAAAGTAAGGGGAGGTTGGTGGGTTTAAAATGGATTCTTACACAATACATAAACAGACGTGTTATGGGGGAAGAGGGAAAGGCAAAAGGAGTAGCAGCCCCAGCACTAGAGTTGAAAGTTCAAAGCTTTCCCTTGTTAAACTCAGAGAGGGTACAAGGAGCACACTGCCTTCTCCTGGCTCAGAGAAAGGCGCTCAACTGTGAATACGGTTCTAAAGACAATGTATCTAGCTCTTTATCTTTATGCACACACAACACACACACACACACACACACACACACATATACAAACAGGCACATATATACACATATGCACACACAGACACTCAATTTGAGATCTCCCTGCTTGCCTACCAAAATCTCGAATACACATGCAGACACACACACATGCACATTAGGAACACACACATGCGTGCACACACACCAGCACACTCTTGCACATGCCTGTGCACACATATCACACATGAACACACCACAATGTATATCTCACACCCACACACAAACGTGTATGTACACAAGTGCACATCACACAATGTATGCCAATGCGTGTGCCATACTTGCATATGTACTTCCTGTAGACACACATGCACAGACTCTCAGACACCCAACCCTCACACACTTATGTAATGCACATAGGAAAACACACAACAAAACAAACACAGAGATGCACACACATTGGATAAGTATTCACTCACATATCACAAGGCAGGCATGCAGACACTCATATACATCCATGCACACAGGCACACAGGCACACATACAGATACACTTGCAGACACAGGTGCACATATAATAATCAAAGACTACAGATTAAATACATCTCTACTAAAATGTTGGGAATTTTAAGTTATAAAGAAGGGAAATGAAAAAAGAAATCAGAAATCAATACCCATGTTATTGGATAGAGTAAACATATCTTCAAGTCCCTGAGACCTTCCCTTGCAGAATGGAGATTGCCATTTTAATTCAAGAGAAGCCCAGTGTTAATGCCAAAGCAAGTTATAGTAGGTGCGTCTAACTCTAAAATGTCGGGCAGCACTGCTTAATCCTCCAAATACACAATTCAGTTCCCAGCTGAGTTGAGCAATTTAATCAAGGTCACTGAGAATGGTAAACAGCCGGAGCTTGACTAACATTTGAAGATGAACCACAGGACCACTCCCCTAAATTCATTTCAATATTTCATTTCATAAACAAGATAGGGAAATGAATTTAAAATACAGATTTCTCCATTTAAAATTCTATTTAATTCATCATCATAGATTAGAAGTTTGACAGTGACAAGGTGCTTATAATATATTTATGAATCTGTTGCATTTTAAGCGCATTCATACACATATGGAAGATGGAGATATGTGCATATAATTGTTCTCTGCATTGAAGACGTCCAGCTAGCAGCCAATATACTTTGTGGATGCCAAATCATGCTATTTTAAATATGATTAACAACAGCAAATTAGAAACAAAAACATCTCCAAAGCTCCATCTTACATACATTTAAATAATTATTTTTGTGTGTGGAAAGACCAATATTCTGCAGGTGTGCAGATATAAAGCATAATTCTTTACCACCCTCTTGTGGTGATTTTAAAGAACAACTTTCCGATCATTGAATCTCCCTCCCTATTTCTAGAGTAATATTGAGCCTCTACACTTCTTTTAAGGTGAATCATAAGAAATTGCAGATATTTGACAATTTTTGACCTACAGAATGGTGATTTCATATGATAATGCTGCAATTAATCATTGTCCATGTGCTCTGAAGCAAAGGAGAATTCATGTACCATTTACTTGGATTTTTAAAACTTATCCTTCCATAAGAATTCCCTGTCTAGCTTTAAGAGTAAACAGAATTTCATCTTACCCTTCCTATCCACAGTTTTCTTGCTATTTATCCACATGACCTAACTCATTAGAGTTGGTTCCATCCCTATGCTGTACGCATGATGCCTTCTTTCCTAACTCTGCTCCTCACTTCACTGCGGTCCCTTCCTGCCTCATCCCATAGCTATGCAGTCTTTATTACCCAGATAGATGTAACTTTCTTGGATATATCCAGTGCACTTAGATCTGTGCCTTCTCTCTATTCCAATGACTATAACCTGAATCTAATCAATTAATTGTCCTATACTGTCTTATTTACCAGCAGTTTTTTTTAATTTCTCACTTATACATTAATATATCAACTCCCCAACCATATGCTGAGAGAGGAATTTCTCTCTCTCTCTCTCTATCTCTCTGTAGTGCAGGCAGAATAATGGTCTCCCGAAGATGTCCATAGCTAATCCCCAGAAACAGTGAATATGTTAGGTTGTATAGCAAACGACAGTTAAAGGTGCTACCCAGCTGACATTAAAATAGGAAGATTATCCCGGACTTTCAAGGTGGACCTAATGTCATCTCTTCAAAAGTGCAGGAGGAGACAGAAGCAAGAGAATTGGAAAGATGGAAGCCTCAAAAGTATTCAGCCAAACTTGTTGGTTTTGAAGATGGAGGAAGGGAGCCATGAGCCAAGGAATGTGGATGACCTCTAAAAGCTAGAAAAAGCCACAGAATGGTTTCTTCCTTACAGCTTCCAGAAGGAATGCAGCCCTACAGATACTTTCTTTTTAGCCTAGCAATCTATTTTGGACTCTGACCTCCAGAACTGTAACATAAAATATGTATTACTTGACACTAAATTTGTGGTAATTTGTTGCAGCAGCAATAGAAAAAGCTCCATCTATTCATGGCTTTAGACAGGCTTTGGTAGGAGAGGTCTTTAGGTAGAGGGAAGAAGCATAGAGAGGAGACAACACAAAACCTAAGAGTCTCTGTCTTACACAGGCTGCCATTATCTTTAGAGTTAGAAAGACACGGCTTCTACTGACCCCATTACTCGTTAAACTCTTGAACATGTGGCTCAGCCTCTCTAAGACTCAGCTCCTTCCCTCAAAATGAAAGAAAGGAGGATTTATAAGGTATCATCCAAGATAGGCTTATTAGGATTTTAGATATATAAACTTCTAACTGCTAAGCTTTACAGGCATCATTTAGCAAAATTTCTCTTTCTCTATCTAAACATATCTGTTTTGTAGGAAATTCTCAAGCCTCAGAATAGATAACAAATGGAGTATGTAGGGGAGGAAAAATCTTTTCCCTTTACCCATCTGCAATGGACTGAATGTTTGTGTTCCCCCAAAATTCATACTGAAACTTGAATCCCAATATAATGGTGTTTAGAGGTTGTGGCCTTTGGGAAGTAATTAGGTCATGAGAGTGGAACTGTCATGAATGGGACTAGTGCCCTTACAAGAGCAGGCTGGACAGCTAGCTTGTTCTTTTTACATTATGTGAGGATACAAGGAGATGCCAACTGTGCAAACTGGAAGAGGACTCTTACTAGACCCTAACTATGCTGGCACTCTGATCTAAGACTTCCAGCCTCCAGGATTGTGAGAAATAAATATTGGGTCTATGGTAATTTGTTATAAAAGCCCGAATAGAATAAGACACTATCTTATGTTCATTGTAAACTAAACTCACAAAAGACAGATTAATATGAGAAAAACAAAGAGTTTATTAATGTGTGCAGTGCACATCACTTGGGAGAAACCTCAGTGACAAGTGACTCAAAGGGGTGATTAAACTTGAGCATACCAGACTGGGCAGCATAGCAAGACCACATCTCTACAAAAAGTACAAAATTAGCTAGGTGTGGTGGTGTGCACCTGTAGGCTTAGCTACTTGGGAGGCTGAGGCTAGAGGATCCCTTGGGCCAGGATTTGGAGGCTGCAGTAAACTATGATCACATCACTGCATTGCAGCCTGGGTGACAGAGCAAGACCTTGTCTCAGGAAAAATAAAAAAATAAAAAATAAATAAAAAGAACTTGTGCATATATAGTACCTTAGCAAATAATAATAAATTTGTAGAAAAATGGCAAGACATAAGAGAAAAGACTTTTAGCCTTCCAAGGGCTATAACTTGTGGTGGGCTATATATAGGGGCTGAAACTAATAGAAGATAAAATTTCTTTTAGTAAAGTTATGTAGGTTCCTCTGGTGCCATCTCTGGGCTGATAAGAGTCCAGCATTGTCTCAGGTGATTAAGAATTGTTCTAGTCTTCCTAGTAGAGAAAGGAAGGACAGAGAGTGTGTCCTGTGTCTGTTTTTTCCTCAATTGCCTTTAGCTCAAAACAATTCTTATGCCAGAGTAGTATATTTTGGGTGGTATACTCTGAACCCCTCAAGTACCTCAACCTAGATTATTAGCTCAGAGAAGATATCACAGTTATGCAAAAGCCCATTGATGTTGGGAACATGTAAACTTTGCATGTATTAACAGGAGCAGCATTGTACCTTTACTTCATTAATCAACTCTGTCCCTGTTAGCTTCAACTAGCATTTATGCTCGAGGAGCACAGATTTTCTGCAAGGCTGTGATTGCCGGAGGAAGTCATTTCATTCTTCAAAGAACTTGGTGGAATTGAAAAGACTAGAGACTGGCTTTAGTGGTTGCCATACTCCCATCCAGGATACTCTTAACATGTACTGGAATACTGCCATATCTTCTAAACATCAAAAAAGAAAGGAAAAAAGTTAAAAAAAAAAAAGGCTTAAGAGTCTGGTTCAGCTCTGACATGTAAAGAACTTGGACGTCATACTTTGCCTATGACAAGAAACAGTTGAACAAACTGAAAATCAATGACTTTTCTTGGACTCATCGGGTGCATCCAGAGAGACACACCTGAGATCTGCTTACCTGGAAGGGAACAAGCTGGTGCCATACACTGATAAGAACATCATATGGTAATTGTAATGAATTGCTGCGGGCAGTGTATGAATTACTGTGAGAGTGAGAAACTATTACTAGCTGGATATTTAGGGGTAGGGGTCTCCCACACTTTAAAGGGCTTTATATTTAGGAACCCCACCAGGTTCTCACAGTAAACATCTGAAAAGATGTTTTTTCATGGCTCTGGCAGGTGGAAGGGAAGAGTAATCATTGTGAAATAGCTCAGTCTTCTCCTTAACAAAGGCTGACACTCCAAAAGAAAGACTCTGCTAAGAGTTTATCACAGTAGAGGCATTCCTCCCACTGAAGCTCCCTTTAGCCTCCTGGTCTCACCTAAGAAGGGAAAACAAATCAACAGCAATCAAGGTTTCAAGGAAATACACTGAGGATGCTGCAGCCAGGGAAGGGAATAGGGAGAGATGGGGGATAAAAGCTAGATCAGGAAGGTCATAGCCCCAGGATATAGACACTGAGATTTAAGTGGGGCATGGTGGTGGAAGTGCCTGTAACCCTAGCCTCTTGGGAGACCCAGAAGTTCTATCACATCACTGCACTCCAGCCTGGGTGACAGAGCAAGACCCTATCTCTGACACAGGAGCTAAAAAGAAATTATTTAGGCAGATAGTGAAGGTAACAGAGTCCTCGGCAAGGTTTTCCTTTTAATAAAAAGCAGCCCCCAAATAATTTCTTTTCTAAGAAAAAGCAGCCTGCAAAATCAAGCTGCAAGCATAGATAAGCAAGTGGAAGCTTGCACAGATGAATGCCGGCAGCTGTGCCAATAGAAAAAGGACACCTGGAAGTCAGGTATATTTAACATAGGGGTCCCTTTTCTTTGTCGCCACATGTGCAGTAAAGAAATGGGCAGCATGGCGCAGGCCAGGTAAAAAACTCCATTTACATAATAAAAGATCAGGGTGAGATGACCAGCCTCTTTGCGTGCTATGTAAATGTCACATCTGGTCCAACCAATCCTCTGCGCCCTATGTAAATCAGACACTGCCTCCTCAAGCTCATCTGTAAAAGCAGCTGCATCTTGTTGCAAGGCTAGAAACCCATTCCAGTCCCCTTCCTCTGCATGAGGAAGCTTTCTTCTTTCTTTCGTCTATTAAACTTCCGTTCTTTTTTTTTTTTTTTTTTTTGAGACGGAGTCTTGCTCAGTACAAACAGGGTTTCACCATCTTGGCCAGGCTGGTCTTGAACTCCTGACCTCATTATCCACCCGCCTCGGCCTCCCAAAGTGCTGGGATTACAGGCGTGAGCCACCGCGTCCAGCCTGAACTTCCGTTCTCAGGCACACTCTTTATGTTTCTGCATCCTTGATTTCCTTCGCATGAGACAATGAACCTCCAGTATTTCCCCAGACAACAACACAGCTTCATCTAAAAAAAAAAAAAAAAAAAAACCACTAAGATTTAATTGGAGGATTTTAATCATGCAATATCTTTCCTACTTCTTAACACCATACCATCAGGTTTCAACACAATGACAGTGGATTACAACTGAAAAAGCTCTCTATTTGAAAAGAAGTACATACTTAGGGAAGCACAAAGTCAAGAGGGGAGACCAAAGAAAAAAATAAGATCATCAGCTGAATTTGAAGTCTCTGGCACCTACAGCTACAGCAAATATTAAACACAATCCTACCCCTAGAGAGATTAAAATAAATGTTCACACTGAAGACTTATTTATCTCAGTTCCTGTTACCTGATGCATGTGTAGATTTCTACAAAGTATTACAAGGCATGACAAAAGACTAGGAGAAACACAAACTGAAGAGACAAAGCTACCATCAGAACAACACTTAGATATGATTCAGATGTTGGAATTATCTTTTTAAAATAAGTATGATTAACATTTTAAGGACCTTAATGGAAATAGTAATGGGTAATGTCAGCAGAGAGATAGAAACTCTAAGAAACAAAAGAAAATGCTGGAAATAAAAAATCCTATATATGGATATGAAAAATGCCTTTGATGGGCTTATGAGTAGATTTGACACAGCCAAGGAAAGTTCAATAGAAACTTCCCAAAGAGAAATATTGAAATACAAAGGAAAAATAGGGGCCCAGTGCAGTGGCTGACGCCTGTAATCCCAACACTTTGGGAGGCCGAGGTGGGCAGATCACTTGAGGTCAGGAGTTCAAGACCAGCCTGGCCAACACGGTGAAACTCTGTTCCTACTAAAAATACAAAAATTGGCCAGGTGCAGTGGCTCGCGCCTGTAATCTCAGCACTTTGGGAGGCTGAGGCAGGCGGATCATCTGAGGTCAAGAGTTTGATACCAGCCTGGCCAACATGGTGAATCCCTGTCTCTACTAAAAATACAAAATTTAGCCGGGCTTGGTGGTGGGCACCTGTAATCCCAGCTACTCAGGAAGCTGAGGCAGGGAGAATCACTTCAACCCCGGGGGTTGCAGTGAACCGAGATCACGCCATTGGACTCCAGCCTGGGTGACATAGAGCGACTCTGTCTCAAAGAAAAAAAAAGAAAGAAAGAAAAAAAAATTAGACGGGTGTGGTCGCATTCACCTGTAATCCCAGCTACTTGGGAGGCTGAGGCAGAAGAATGGCTTGCACCCATGAGGCGAAGGTTGCAGTGAGTCGAGACTGCATCACTGCACTCCAGCCTGGGCGACAGAATGAGACTCTGTCTCAAAATTATATGTAAAGTAAAAATAAATAAATAAACCAAGAACATCTAAAATTATGGAGCAATTTCAAAGTATAACATATGCAGAAATACTTAGAAGAGAGAACAGAACAGTAGAAATATTTTAAGCAAGAAACAAAAAGCCATAAATTTAGAATTCTGCATATATCACCAAGTAAAGCATTTACCAAGATATTTCCCAAATTAACAGGTGACAACATGGGCACCTGTATTGGTGTAGAAAAGCCTGTATTTCTGTGAGTGATGAGTTCATTGTAGCAGAAGGTAAAAGAAAAGGAGCCTAGTAAGAGAATGGTAAGCAGAGGTGATTGTGAAGGCTCATGAATACCACTATATCAATCCAAAATCTGTGATATAATTTTGCCTTAGAAAGACATAGTAATAATGGGTTTTAGAGTCAGATGAGATTGGAAAGCTTTAAGTCTATTAGTCCTTACTGCAAAATTCTAGGAAAGGGATAGCGAGAACCATGGCTGGGCAAAAGCTAAAGACTATTACCAGAGATAGGACATGAAGTAAATCCTATAACCAAGTAAAAAAAAGTAGTTAAAAAACAGATTAATAAAAAGTAATCAAGTAAGAGATTCAAGTTGGGAAATCCCACTGACCAGCACCAATATGAAACTATTGTCCAACAAAGGAGTTGACATTTCTAATTTAGAGTTTTCAGAACTGCAAGCAGCAATAAATAAGTCATTTAGAACTTTCTCTGGAAAGCCCCTACAATTTATAAATGCATAAGGAAGTGAATACTTAACCACTCATATGACCTTGAAAATCATGGAGAAGGCTGTCCATGTAGATAGCAGTGGATAATGCCAATAAGGCTGTTTTTAAAATTTCTGAGAGACCACCATTAAAGCTTCGTATCCTACAAATGCAGATGCTATGGGCATCTGATTTTGGCCTCACTGACTTCAACACTCTAATTACCAGTTTTCTTTATGGATGAATTAGTTGAATAGCTGTGTGATTTATCCTGATTGATTGTCATCATGGCACATTTGCAGAGGGAATAGTCAATGAAATGCATTTTCAGCAATAGCTATTCTGGCTTCTGTCAATATACATGTGGTGTCAAGCCTTGACAGTTATATCTTGCATATTTTAGGGCACCATTTCTCTTAAGTATAGTATCTAAGAGTTTACTTGAGCAAAAATTCTAATACTTGCATCACATGGATGATGTGATATGAAGGCAAGATGATTACATGGCTAAATGGTCTTTCATTGCTTCTACTATGATGAATTGTCGACAGCGCTGGTAAAGAGTTTACAAATTGATGACCACATAGGAGTAGATCCAAACACCAGATGTGTTTGCTTAGATCATTCAATAGTTTATGACTTTTAAAATAAACCAACAAAATATTATTTTGGAAAAAAAAAGATTTTACATGAACTACCCCATACCTCCACGTGCGTGCGCACACATACACATATACACATACACACACTTTATTTTCTTTAAAGATTACAGAGCTTGACAATACTGTTCCTGCAATTCTGTGTCAACAATGGCCTAACTGCAGTCTCTATTACTTCTCAAATGCATGCATTTATATTTAACCTCATGGTTTCCTTTATTTAGATTACTTGCTTAGCCCATTATTATTAGTTAACCAAGGCTGCCATAACAAAATGCCACAGACTGGTATTCTCTCATAGTCCTGGAGGCTGGAAGTCCCATATCTAGGTGTCAGCAGGCTGATTTCTCCTGAGGCCTCTCCTTGGTTTGCTGCCTTCAAGCTGTGTCCTTGTATGGTCTTTTCTCCATGCATGTGCCTTCCTGGTGTCTCTTCTTCTTATAAGGACACCAGTCCTATTGGATTAGGGTCCCACTTTTATGACCTCATTTAATCTTAATTACCTCTTTAATGGTCCTATCTCCAAATATAGTCGTATTGGCGTTAAACGTTCAACATAATAAACATTGGTGGGTCACAATTCAGTCCATTACATCCCTGTAAACATTTAGGTTTGTGAATGCTTACAAAAATTTGTAATTTTTTATGTTGGGAGGAGCCATCGAGCAGGACTCAACATAGGAGAGGCAGAAGGGGACTTGGATGTGATTAGCTTGTCTTCCTAACTGAAATAGCTCCTACATCATTGCTGCTGTCCAATCAACTTTTGCTTCAGCCTTTCTGAGATAGCTAAATGTTCTGGCTAATCACTGCCAACCAAGTCGTTTTCCATCAAATCACATTGTTTTGATTTATCAGCTAGCATTTGTGGAAAGATTTTGCTTGACTTACCATTCATTGCATTATGTAAAGTCTTGCTTATATAAATCCCTGGGAAGAGTTCCTTCCTGATAATGTTGATGGTAGTTGCCCTGCTGTTCTTTTGAGCAAATGGTCTCTTAAAAAATAAAAAATCATTAGGACAATGCGTTTTGCATAAAAGCCTGTATTTCCTATTTGGCTGGCCACCGTAAAGCAGAAATATCTACTCTTTTGGCTTCCCTGGGCCACACTGGATAAAGAATTGTCTTGGGCCGCACATAAAATACACTATCACTAGCGATAGCTGATGAGCTTAAAAAAATCACCTAAAAATCTCATAATGTTTTAGGAATGTTTACAAATTTATGTTGGGCCACATTCAAAGTCGTGGGCCACAGGTTGGGCAAGCTTACCATAAAGCTTACAAACACAGGGGGAAGCTATGCCACTTAGAAACCAAGAAGGGCCTGCAGGCTGGCATAATGCCTCACAATTGTAATCCCAGTACTTTGGGAGGCTGAAGTGGAAGGATCGCTTGAGCCCAGGAGTTTGAGACTAGCCTGGGCAATATGGTGAAATCTCCTCTCTAAAAAAATAAACAAGATTAGCAGCGTGTGGTGGCACGTGCCTGTGGTTCCAGCTACTTCGGATGCTGAGGTGGGAGGATCACCTAAGTCCAAGAGGTTGAGGCTGCAGTTAGCCGGGATCATGCCACTGAACTGTAGTATGGACAACAGGATAAGACTGCCCCACCGTCCCCACCCCTGAAAAAAAAGTGCCTGGAGTCAGAAAGTGTAAACTCAAAATCTTCCCCTGCACTCACTAAGTGTTTAGTTTTTGGCAAGTTACTTATTCTCTTAGAACCCTGGTTTCCTCACCTGTAAATTGAAAAACACATTAACGGTAAATGCTCTTTGTCCACTTCTTGGCAAATTTTATGTGCTCAGGAATCACCCAGGGCCTTGTTAAAATGTAGATTCTGGTTCAACAGATTTGAGATAAGGCCAGAGTTTCTGCATTTCTCACAAATCCCGGGTGATGCTGATGCTGTTGGTCTGGGGACTGCACTTCGAGTGGCAGGGTCTTTGAGGATTAAATGAGATATAGATGTAAAGCAGCTAGAACCCTGCCTCACACATTGTAAGAATCCAAAATACCCTTCCTCCAAGGGTTAGTGTTATTCAGATGAAGCTTGTAGGTCAGTATAATCTGCCTTTGTAGGAGGATTTATTGTATCCTGATTGTGGTATTCCTTTGTGCATATCCTTGCACCCCCTTGAATTCATGCAGTTGCATCATACGTTATGTACTTTTAGAAACCACCTGAAATCCTTTTTCATAAAAAAGACTACATAAATTAAACACATTGATAGACAATGAGAATGTACTTTTAAAAATGAATTTAAAATAATGTGATTCCAAAAACTAAATCAGAGTACCCATTGTAATCACCACCACTCCCTAATCAGTAAGACACTTCCACAGACTGCACCCTGGTGCACCTTATCATGCCTACTTTTCCAAGACCCCCGAACTTGCACACCATAATCCAGTTTTTCCTAACTTCTTTCAGGTCCTTCAAAAGTATATATGTGAGTGTCCTGGTCTTTGTTTTTGCTATTTCATCTGATATTCTTTATCCTTCCCTCTGCTTCAGATCTCAGCTTAGATGCCACTTCCTTCAGGAAGTTGCCTGATCACCCTCTTAGATCTGAGTTTCCTGCCCCTTCAGGGGCTCTCATAGGACCTTTGTGTACTCTTATCTCTCTGCATTTCAAAATGTATCATAGCTGCTTATTTACTACTTGGTCCCTGTCACCTCCCATCCCCCCAATCTTTAAATTTCAGGAAGTCAAGAGCACTATGCTTATGTCCTGTTATATTCTTAATACTTAGAACAGTGCCTAATTGTTATTATAGTAGGCTCCATAATGAAGACTCAATAAATATATGCTCCATTAATGATGAATGGATGAGTGGATAGATAGATGGATGGATGAACAGATATAAAAGCAGATATCTCCATTGTTTGAGGATTTTCACACAACATTTATTAGCAACAACTTGGATTAATTTTATTCAGCCTGAAATCCCTGAACATAACAATCATCTCAAAATCCATACACTTACTGGCAGTACCAGTCAACTTATCTTCTTTGCCCAGCTGTAAAGATGCTCAGGAATAATGGAATTCCTTTCTGGATTTTAGAATGTGGCAAACATCTCTCCCTGAGACCTGCTATGAAGGGGTTTCAGGCTGAATTTCATTTAACTTTCTCCGTGTCTAAGATAGTGTCTTCATCAGAGCTAGCAATCTGACATATGTAACAACTGTGCACAGAAAGAAACAGTCAAATACTGAGGAGTAGATTTTCACAAACTCACCATTACTATAAGAAAAAAAAAACCTTCCCAATTGTATTCGGGATTGATCATACCTCAATCTCATCATTTTCCTCATTCAGAAGAGAGATAACTCATGATCATTAGTAAGATAAAAATAATGAAATTGTTTTCAGTTTCTATAACATGATTGTATAATTCTCTGCTCAATTTAAAATAAATTTTTCCATTTTGGATCAGACAAACTGAGTGTTTATCAGAAATGATGTTATATTTTCAGAGAAGAATGACAGCCCCGAGCTTAATCAACCCTCTGAAAATATCATGTACATTCATAGAAATATTTTAAAAATATATCCTGAGGTTTTTATCTTGGTTGGAAATATAGCATACTCGATTATATAGGACAGAAACCATTCAGCATGTGCCTTGAGGGCCATTAAGTTCCCCAGGACTTGAGATAATGAAGATAAACAGTTTAACCTTTCCTAGACTTGGGACCCTGGTTACCACAATGTCTCATTAGGAAGAGGCACACTAGGAAAAGCACAGAAAAATGCATTACCAAGCACCATGCCTCTAAGTGGTGCCCCAGATCCACTACTTTTACGCTCTAATTTTGTTTTCTCATCTCATTCTAGCTATTTTCTATACCCAGACCACAGTGCTTTTGTGAAAGATTTTTGTCATTAAATTCTCAAGCTTACGTTTTGAGAGTTAAAAATCACCTACATGTTGACCCAATAGCTGGCAATGTATTTTATAAACTGAAATCCTTTAGGGACAAATGTTGGGATGCTCCCTAGCATTTAGAAAAGTTTCTGACATTTGATTTGCAATTATTGAGAACTCAATTTGCAATTATTGAATAATGGGCGTGGGGGTAAGGAAAAATGTGTTAGACTATTTGTGATTAGCAAAATCTATAACAAAAAAAAGTAGCAATCTTATCTTGGTTATTAGAACCTGATAATAATATCTTAGTTTCTTATGTAATATATAAGGTAGTGGAACTAATAATGACTTATTCTGCTTCTCTTGAATGGATCTCAGGAGGAAATAAGCCAATGGCAATCTTGCTTCTGATTCCCACCATTGAGGAGATAGATGGTCCATTGAGGAGCAGGCTCTTGTTTCTCTTGATAGGAGTAAGAGAAACACTATAAGGCACAGCTATAAATGGAGGAAAACATGCATGCTATTTGGAAAAGCCACTTTGGCTCTTGAGAGCTTGTGAAGACTCAAACAAAGTGAAGTCACAGTGTTACGTGTTTCAAGATGGACTTGACCTTTCACCCTTCCCAGGAGAGAAAGATTGTCCGGCCTAGGAATACAAGTGGATAACAACTTCACAGAGGTGAATTATTATGTCACTTCCTTATTTCCCAATGGACGTAGTAAATAAGGCACCTTTTTAAAATAAAAGACCTAGGGTTGAGTGTCTTATTCAATCAAGTCACATGAGGAGATGTGTGAAGACTGGAATAAGTTACATTTTTGTGATTCTAAATCCATTGGTTCAATCATGGAACTTGAAGTATCTTTTACTGTGTTATCTTATAACATCCAAGATAGCTCAAGAAGTTGAGCTTGTGAGGACCAAACAATAACAGATACAATATAATCTGGATATATTTAAAATCTCCAACAGGTAGTTCCTAAGAAGGCTGAAAAGTAAGGAGTACCATCAAGGCAATAATAAAATGAGGTTGTTGGGTTGTTTTTAACATATTAACATAAAACAGAATTCCCTCTTTCCCTTTTATAGAGAGCCATGTTATGACTTTAATGGGCACAGGTATTTTTATCCTCCTGGTCACCTTCCTCCAAAAAAGATTTAAAGTTATATTTTATGAATACATTGTCTTAAAGGTGAATATATTAATATTATGTATTATTTTCTTTGACCTAAAAGTTCATTTATTTTCTCTGATTAAAAATAAAACACTTTTTTAGGCCCTTAACAGTATCGTGGGCCTTAAGTACTATGCCTCGTGTATCTGCTAGAAAAGTCAGCCTGCTATTATCTAGTTGTATCTAGAAACTGTGCATCTTCTTTCAATTCACCATATAGATTCTCAGGCCTAGGAGTCACATCTTAGGGAACTAACACACTAGAAACTGAGATATACCCAGCAAAACATTAAATATAACTTCAAATGCTTTTTTCCCCTCAAATTCATTATATCAAGTTTATTTGATTAGCAAATATGTCTGCTGCTCAAAGTACATTTGTTGGTTCCCTTTGAACAATGCTAGCTTTCATCAAGTGTCCTGTGGAGGAAGCTCCAACTCTTGAAGATCCAGATCTTCCACATTCTTACTACCTACTGTGTGCCCATAATTCATCTCTGCATCACAGCCCTCCTTCATGAAATCAGTGGGTTAGACAAACACAACTGTAAGAACATAAGCTCCAAAAGGCAGATTTTTTTTTTGTTTTTTTGGTTTGTTTTGTGCATTTTTTTCACTGATGAATCTCAAATACCCAGAACTTTGCCTGACACATAGTAAATGCTCAATATGTACTGAGTGAACAAAGTTCAGTTGATTTTACTTCCTTTAAATCTCTTTCTACAGCCCGTTTTCCATCTCTACTAGTTTTTGTCACCGTTGTCTCTTTCCTTCATTGATCCATCTGCCTCTTCTCTGCTCCTGCTGATATTTCTCCTATGTGCTTTTCTGGGTATTATTCATAATGCTCAGTTTTGATGATGTAGTCATCGCCATCTTATTTTAAAGTGTTTTGATGGTTCCTCATCTTCCTTAGAAGCAAACAAACAAAATCCAAACTATTTAAGTATACGGTATTAAAATCTCTTCATGTACCAACATCAGACTATATCTACTCTTTTCCCAGGTATGCTGCTGAATTCTTTGATAGAATTGAGAATCTGCTCATCTCTTTAGCCTCCAGTTCTCTGCACATGTCATTCTTCTGCATGGATAATCCTTTCTCAAACCTTTCATAAATTCACTTCCCTTGACCCCATACCTAACCTGACTAATTCCTACTTTCTCTTCCCTTTAGGAATCCTAGGCATTCTCCCGTGTTCTCATATATCACCTGCAACTTCCCTTTATGATAGCACTTATTTGACTTTATTGTAACTAGGTGTTTAGGTATCTGTTTCTCCCACTACATTGTAAGTTTCTCCAGGGAACAATTCCACTGTGCAATATTTTATCCCCAGAACCTGGCACAGTATCTAGAACTTGTAAGAAATGTAATAAACAAGAATGGAGGACTGAATTCATTAATTAGGCTTTGTTACATTTAAAGCAAAATTGATGTATTTCAGGATTTAACAGATTAAAGTTATGTGTACCATTTCATGTATTCGTTTCTTTACAGTACTTTCAAAGTAATTGGAAATATTTCTATTCTTTATTTTTTGTTTTTTTTGGGGGGGGGGGACAGAGTCTCACTCTGTCACCCAGGCTGGAGTGCAGTGTTGCGATCTTGGCTCACTGCAACTTTGTCTCCCGGGTTCCAGCACTTCTCCTGCCTCAGCCTCCCAAGTAGCTGGGACTACAGGCACCTGCCACCATGCCCAGCTAATTTATGTATTTTTAGTAGAGATGAGGTTTCACCATGTTGGCCAGGCTGGTCTCTAACTCCTGACCTCAGGTGATTCACCTGTCTTATCCTCCCGAAGTGCTGGGATTACAGGCATGAGCCACCCTGCCTGGCCTCTCTATTCTTAACAGGAAATAATAAGGATGATTCAAGTTAAGATTGTTGAATTCAGATATTATTTTTAGAAGTCTACGTACATTCAATATTGGGGGCATTTTGGAAAATAAATATTTTTATATACTACTGGTAAAAATTAAGGTTGATAGGTCCTGTTTGGAAAGATATTTGGCATATCTTGTAAAACTAAAATTCACAGATCCTGTAACCCATTAATCTTACTTTTAGGTATATACTCTAGTAAAACACAAGTTCACAAGGAGACACACATAAGTGTGCTCATTTGGGTAACAGTAGAAATTAGAAATGGCATGAATGAACACCAATAGGGAAATGACTAAACAAAATTAGGTATAATCACACGATGGAATGATTCATAAAACAGTTAACATTTGTAAGCAGATAGATCTTAAAAACATAATGATAACTGTAAAACAGCAAATTGCAAGATTATAATTACCCTATGCAATCATTTCTGTAAATAGAAACCTCACCAATAATAACAATATTTATTGTTTATACAAATGCATGTATGTTTGAAAAATATGAAAATTAGGATGAAATTATATTAAATTAGCCCTTGACAGACATTGCCTCTGGGCAGGAGTGTAAGTGATGAGACTTAGGGAGTAGCCAAAGAGATCTTAATTTTATTTACAGCATTTTCATTTCATTTTTATGTTAGTGATGAAATGTGGGCATTAGTTGTACAGATTATACACTTATCTATGTATTTGATAGTTCCTGCAGAAAGAGAAGGTGATGGACACCCAACCATGCTCTAAGTTTTGGAGTTGAAGCCAGTAGTGGGGTGCAGGGGTTGGGGGGTGGTGGTGTTGAGGAAGGAGATACGCCACAAGATAGTGGAAAGGTACAGCATCAAACCCTACCTGTAGGAGTGAAAGATGTCAAGGCAGAGAGATTTGCATGTCCCACAAGTTACCTTTAGAGGATGCCATGACACTCTCAAGGGAGTTGAGAGAGGCTCATGAGTACTGCAAAACTAATGGTCTAGGACAAAGAAAGAAAATGATTGCTGTGAAAAGAAAGGAACAAAATTGGCAGAATGATGTTTGCTGTTGCTGAAGCTACAGAGTGAAAGGCAAACAAGCTGCATCCTAGGTCTGCTTACTACAGATAAGATTTCTCTGAATGTAAGAGTCAGTGCACTGAATATTCAAACATCAGTCAGTAGTCTTAAACTACAAAACAAAAAGCATCCATAAACACATGACCCACAGGATGGCTTTGTGCTATCATTACTGACAGGTTTCTTAAAAGGAGATTAAAAGACACTGTATTCAGTTTTCCTATAGACAAATGAAAGTGACAAGGATGAGAAACATGTAGTGTGTAGTGTAGATAAAGGAAAAGAAGATTTTCCAACAAATACATATTCTGCTGACAGAATGAAAAAAAGCAAAAGAGAAAGAAGTACGGTTATGAATGTTGAGGATCATATTAATTAAAATAGACTTTGGGAATGAGTGTTGTGGTTTTATCAAAGAGAGTATAGTTTTAAAAAGAAAGGCCAATGATCCAGAGTGCTGAATGGCTGGGTGATTTTTAAACTGGAGCCTTCTAAGTCTGTTAATTTATTTACTGGCTATGATAAAATCCAGAAAAGTATCAATCGCTATAATAACCTGGTTGTATTTATACAGAAGGTCAAATATTACAAGCCTGCTGTTCAAGAAAATAAACATGTGGATAAGCCGAAGACATAGTTATTAAAAGCAACAAAGCTGGGTTTAATTCTAGCACTGCCTCTGGTTGGCCCTTTCAGTTTGGGTAAGCTGCCCAGTGAATCTGTTTCTCAGCCTCCTGTCCTGGAAATAAGAAAATCAAAACAAATGCACCATTAAATCCTTTTCGGTCTAATATTTTGGAAATTTATTCAATCTTTCTGATATGCTGTGGAAATAAGAAGAAAAAGGTGTTTTGTGGAAGAAAATACATTATTTTAGTGAATGATAGTAGATACATGTTATTGTACCTTACTTTTTTTGTGTTTTGAAACAAAGTCTTGGTCTGTCACCCAGACTGGAGTGCAGTGGCATGATCATAGCTCACTGCAGCCTCAAACTCCAGGGCTCAAGGGACCCTGCTGCCTCAATCTCCCAAATAGCTGGAACTACAGACACCTGCCATTATGCCTCGCTAATTATTATTATTAATAATTAGTATTTTGTAGAGGTGGAGTTTGTTGCCCAAGCTGGTCTCAAACTCCTACCCTCAAGCAATCCTCCCACCCCAGCTTCCCAAAGTGGTTATTGCACTTTATAAATTTCTTAAGTAATATATGCTTTCCAAATCATGTATGCAGGACTCATAGGTATTAGAAAATTACTGGATTGCAAAATTGAATGTGGAAATCTACTGTCTGGCATTTTACTTTCCTTTCATTGATATGCTAGAAGAATAGCTACAAATATTTCCTCTTAATTTCTAACACGATTTGAAGATTGGGCTCTCCTTTCCTGCAAATACATAAAAATTAATTTTGGATTTACTGATGATTTTGGTGTGCCATTTAGAGAGATATCAAGGTTTATTTTGAAAGAACAAAAGAAGGAAACAGCTTCAGCTGCACACCTGTCTCCTATGCACATTCCATTGGCCCAAATTTGGTCACATGGACACATCTAACTGCAAGGGAGGCTGGAAAATGTAGTCTTCAGTGGGCAGCAATGTACCCAAGTAAAACTGGAAGCATTTTGTTACCAAAAGAAAAAAAAAGTGGATACTGCTTGGTAAGGCAGTTCCTAAAGAAGGGAGTAAGTCTAGCACCCTAAAAGAGCTGAGTAGGAAATCTGACAGAGTGAAAAAAGGAAATGTTTTAAGTGTGCAACTGTCATGGGAGTGCTAAGTCATACTGAAGAACATCCAGTTTTCACTGCACAAGCACCTCCTGTCCCTTGTTTCCAGGGTATAGGTTGTTAAAAGAAAAACTTTAGCCAAATTAAATTTAAAAGAGTTTAATTGAGCAGAGAGTGAATCAGGCAGTCTCCCTGAGCCAGAATGGGCTCAGAGACTCCAGTGCAGCCACCTGGTAGAAGATTTATGGACAGGAAAAAAAAGAAAGTGACATACGGAAAACGGAAGTGAGGTACAGAAGCAGCCGGACTGGTGATGCTCAGTGTTTGCCTTATTTGAACATGGTTTGAACAGTTGGCCACCTTTGATTGGCCAATCAAAGTTTTCTCAGGGATTGGCACAAGAGTAGACTACAGTCTGTTTACAACTCCATTTAGGTTATAGTACATGATGTATGGAAAAACCTTTAGGATGAACTTAAAATAGGTAAGGAGGCAGCTTTTGGCTAAACTTGATTTAACACTGTCAATTTTACTCAAAGGATCTGGCGAAAATTTTGCTTCATCAGCATTCAGGAACCCTCTCACGGGCAAGAGAAATGCCATTCTATACCACAAGTCTATTCTTAGGCTCTGATAAACTCTGTATGACCGGACACTGGAAAACACAGGAGAATAGTTGTGGAGCTCTGGACAGCTAGGGGAATGATCCACTTGAAGAAGCCAAAGACTCCACCACAAATTGGAATAAAAATTAATAATATATTTGCTACTAATATTTGTATAGAAATGTCTTAATATGAAGAAAGCAATGTATACATATAATTTAAATGTAATATAAAGCCTATATAGGGCAGATCAAATATTATCATAAATAGAGCAGGACCATATTTTGAAGCATCACCATTAAGTAGAAAATTTTGTTAGTAGGTGCCAAGGTGATAGATATTATCTATCAATATAGATATAATTTTCTTTTAAATTTTTATTTATTAATTACTTTCATAAAAATTGTACAATCCGAAGTGTAGATTTTCTCACTTCGGCATGAGAAGAAACTACTGTGGATGTGCGTGTTGAATGAGAAATGTGTTTCTTTAGCTCAAACTTTTTGTTCCATTTTTAGGAATGAGAAATAATTTCTCCTGACAGATTATACCTGAGATAAAATGGAATTGTTATGAGGAAAACTTTTCCATAGCTGTATATATACCTAAAACATATTTATCTGTGAAAAGGCTGCTTTAAAAATGTTATACATGGTATTTTCATTTTCATTAATTGCTTTATTGTGGAAGTAATTCACTAGGAAGCATATGAGATGTTCTCTCTCCCAAGACTCTTTTAATTTTATGGAAAGCCACATACAATGTTTTAGGAAAATTACATTTTTTTAAATTTAGGAGAGAAAAAAAGGTTTTTTCATATCTGTTTTACCACTTGACAGTATTTTGTCTGCCTGGAAGCTTTGAATATCCTGTGTATGTTGGCTAATTTTACAGCTTATGAGTCTGACCCTTCCCAAGGTAGAAGCCAGAAATTAAGTTCTCAACTTCTCTTAGATTTGGGATAAAGGCATGTGACTTACATGTTACCAATTAAGTATATACATGCCAGTTTTTGACTATAAAACTACAAATTGAAGAAACAGATATCGTGCCCGCTCCACTTCTGTTCTGGTGGTTTCACAACTATCCGGTTTCTGAAGACCTCACCAGCAAAAATTTTAGTGTTATTAGCCAAAATCCAGTGTGTTGTCTGTTGCCAAGGGTTCCTGAAGCAGTTATGAAGTGTGATTTTGATTTTTTTCTTTGATTCATAGCCTGGTTTTCTGTCTGGTCTTCAAGATCGCTTGAGAGGGAAGAATGGGAATTTCATTGAGTATGTAATTATTTATTTAATACATCTTACTTTTTTTTTCTACTATATTCAGAGTAAACATATTCCCATTCACTAAATCACTTATGAATATATAATTTTAAATGACTGCACAGTATTTCCCATTTTACCCTTCAAATCTGTGTTTCATCTTTTTCACATTGCTTTCTTTCTGGAGCTAATCTGTGTGTATGAAATAAAATAGCTCCTTAGATCTCTGGTTTCAGGTGGGTTTGGACAATGGGGAACTAGGGTAAAATAGCAGAGAAACGAAGAAGCCTGAAGTCAGGCATTTGTATTCACCTTGTTCCTTCTTACTGGATTAATTCTGATTGGCTGCTGCTCTATAGGAGAGTCACTTTTCATCCAGATTTTGTTAATTACCCCTTATCCAGTCCAGCCCGGACATTGCATTCCTTATGATTTCTTTTCACACACTTAGATCCTCTTCAAATAGCTTAAATTTGTGACAATTATGTGTTTTCTTTAGGGTCTCTGACTGGAGCAATATTCCATTGTAGAAATATATCATAATTTATGTCACTATTTTCCTAGTGTTTTACATTTAGGATTCTCTTGATTATTTTAAATCTAAACATTGCTGTAATTAGATACTAACATATAATTCTGATGGTTGTCTCTACTTATTTCTTAATTATATTTTCTAATTGCTGCTATGCAGAGACTCTGACTTTTTTTTTAGTATGGATCTCTTACATTCACCTACATTACTAAAATCTAATTAGCTGTAATAGTTTAGCTGTAGAATTTCTTGAATTTTTATGGAGACAATCCTATCAGCTGTAATTAAAATTTTGCATCTTTCTTTCTAATATATCTACTTTCCATTTATGTTTCATATCTTATTGCATTGTCTGGGAAATTTAGTAACATGTTGATTATACTGTTTTAAGTTAAATTGTACATCTTTACGGGGCACATGTGCTATTTTAATAAACATACAATGCATAATGATCAAGTCAGGGTATTTAGGATATCTATAAGCTCAAACATTCACCATTTCTTTGTGTTGGGTACATTTCAAATCTTCTCTTCTAGCAATTTTGAAATATACAACATATTATTGTTAATTATAGTCACCTTGCTTATTCCTTAGATCTAACTGTATTTTGTATCAATTAACCAATCTCTCTATACCTCCCCTACTCCAAGCTGTTTTAATGGGCATATTTTCTTCCTGATTTCAAAGAGAATGCTTCTTAATTTTACCACTAAATATAAGTCATTGCTTTAGGATACATTTCTAGATGTTGAATTATTCAAACAGTATAAATATTTTAAAGCTTTTTGGAATATATTATGAAATTTCTCTCCAGAAAATTACAACATTTTATACCATCATCAATAGTTCCTGACAGTGCCTTGACCCACATAACCTTGCCAACATTAGCTGTGAATTAGATATATTTTGTTATTTGTAACTAGATTACCTTTCTCTGCTTCATGGCCACACTTAAACCCTAATTTACCACAAGAAAAACAATAACAAATAGTAGGAATAAGATTCTGCTGAGAATTGATCAAGAATATTACCCTTGTCGTTAGCTGACAACATATTCCATTTGCTTTATTTATTTATTCATTTATTTACTTATTTTTGAGACAGCGTCTCTCTCTGTTGTCCACGCTGGAGTGCAGTGGTGTTGTCACAGCTCACTGTAGCCTCATCTCCCAGGCTTAGGCGATCCTCCTGCCTCAGCCTCCCAAAGTGCTGAGATTACAGGTGTAAGGGATTGCATCTGGCCTCTATTTACTTTAAAATAAAGACAAATATTTTTATTTTCTAAATTTATGAAATCAGATTTTATACGTTAAAATATTTCTAAAGCATTTTAATCATTGGGAACATTTTTTTCTTTCACATAAAGGCCCTTAAAATTTAGAAATCACCCCTAAGCTTGGGGGTATTCTTTTTCTCTAACATAAACACTAGATACTTTAAGAAAATAAAATTAAAAACCAATTTCACTCTACCTACTACACACAGTTTTCTAAAGTGAGATGTTTGTCCCCTAGCTGCATAAATGTAAGTCATAAAAAATACTAAATGTTGACAGTTTTACTCCACCTGAAATTTACATTAGGTAGTCACTGGGCTATAGAAGGTACAATGTCTATGAGAGAACACATCAAAAACATAGATATAAAACATATACCTGCCTTTTGTCTCAGATGGCTTCATGACTTTTATCTCATCCCATAAATAATGGAGGCATCAGCACATTTATCTGCACACAATAACAAATCCCATCCTCTTGGTAATTGTAAAAACACTGAAGCCTGTTATTGACCTTGTGTAAAATATAGTCACGGGATAGAAAGACAAAGAAACTTTTTGTCTGTCTATATCCACGTCTAAAGCCCCATCACACACTTTGAAAACCATTAAACCAAAAGTCAATGATGTGAAAAGGAGGAGGAAAAAATATATTATTGAATAAAGCAAAACAGACAAGTTAAATCAAAAGATGCATCCATCCATATCATGTCACTCAATGTTCCTATTTTCTTTGCTGAAGTTTCTGAGATATATGCATTAAAAGAAGGCTGAAATCTTCAGATCTCAAAGCTCTGACTCATAGTGTTAGTTCTCAAATTTTTGTTTTACTTCTCACATTCTTTTTCTGTGCTACGTATTTTGCAAATGAATAGTCTGTGGATATATTTTTAAGGTACTTTTCCTATATTGTTAGAGTACACATTTTCTGACTGAATTACACTGAAAATGGTTAGCAGCTATTTATTGATCACCATTCGCAAATATTTATATCCACATCCTAATCTCTGCCACTTTCCCTGGGCTGGGCTCAAGAACTACAATGCTCTGCATTGCCCTGTGCATTACAACTAGATGGCATGATAAATGATAAGTCATGAGTTCCTCCAATGAGCAACACACAGTAATTGTCATAATAGTTCAGAGAAGGGAGAGACAAAGGCAAGCCATAGCAGTGACAAGAAGTCCCTTAAGAAAGGTAGGTTTTAGTTGAATCTTCAAGGCTGAGGTTGAATTGATGGAAAAGACAACAGAAATATTTCACAATGGCCAAGAAAGATATGCATTATTGTTTTAGTCCATTTTCACACCACTATAAAGAAATACTCAAGACTGGATAATTTATAAAGGAAAGAGGTTTAATTGACTCACAGTTCCACATGGCTGAGGAGACCTCAGGAAACTTACAATTATGGTGGAATGCAAAGGGGAAGCAAACACCTTCACAATGCAGCACGAGATAGAGAAACGAAGGAGGAAGTTCCAAACACTTATAAAACCATCAGATCTCATCAGAACTCACACACTCTCATGAGAACAGCGTGGGAGAAACTGCCCCCATGATCCAATCATCTCCCTCCCTCAACACATGGGGATTACAGACCCCTCCCTTGACATATGGGAATTACAATTTGAGATTAGATTTGGGTGGGAACACAGAGCCAAATCATATCATTCTGCCCCTGGTCCCTCCCAAATCTCCTGGTTTTTTTCACATTTTAAAACAAACCATTCCTTCCCAACAGTCCCCCAAACTCTTAACTGATTCCAACATTAACTCAAAAGTCCAATTCCAAAGTCTCACCTGCGACAAGGCAAGTCCCTTTCACTTATGAGCCAGTAAAATAAAAAACAAGTTAGTTCCTCCCAAGATACAATGGGGGCACAGGCATTGGATAAATACACTCATCCAAATGGGAGAAACTGGGCAAAACAAAGGGGCTACAGGCCCCATGCAAGTCTGAAATCCCAAAGGGCATTTCATTAAATCTTCAAGCTGCAAAATGAACTCCTTTGACTCCATGTGTCACATATGGGGCATGCTGATGCAAGGGGTAGGCTCCCATGGCCTTGGGCAGCTCTTTCACAGGGTGCCATTGAGTGTCTGTGGATTTTCCACGTGCACAGTACAAGGAGTCAGTGGATCTACCATTCTGGGATCTGGAGGATGGTGGCCTGCTACCCACAGCTCCACTAGAACCCCAGTGGGGACTCCGTGTGGGGGCTCCAACTCCACATTTCCTTCCCATGCTGTCCTAGCAGAGGTTCTCCATGAGGGCTCTGCCTCTGTAGCAGACATCTACCTGTATGTCCAGGCATTTCCATACATCCTCTGAAATCTAGGCAGTGGTTCTCAAACCTCAATTCTTCCCTTCTGACATTATGTGGAAGCTGCCAAGCCTTCCACATGATGGAAACAATGGCCCAAGCTGTATCTTGGACCATTTTAGCCACACCTGGATGCAGTGCACCAAGTCCCAAGACTGCACAAAGCAGCAAGGCGCTGCCAGCCCATGAAACCATTTTTTTCCTCCTAGGCCTCCAAGATCTCTAACATGCCCTGGAGATATTTTCCCCATTGTTTTCGTAAGTAATATTAGGCTCCTCATTACTTATGCAAATTTCTGCAGCTGGCTTGAATTTCTCCCCAGAAAATGGGTTTTTCTTTTCTATCACGTCATCAGGCTGCAAATTTTCCAAACTTTCATGCTGTGCTTCCCTTTTAAACCTAAGTTGCATTTTCAGATTATCTCTCTCAAGTTCAAAGTTCCAAAGATCTCTAAGACAGGGGCAAAATGCTGTCAGTCTCTTTGCTAAAGTGTAGCAAGAGTAACCTTGGCTCCAGTTCCCAAGAAGTTCCTCATCTTCATCTGAGACTACCTCAGCCTGGACTTCATTTTCCACATCATTACCAGCATTTGGGTCAAAACCATTCAACAATTCTCTAGGAAGTTCCAAACATTCCTACATTGTCCTCTCTTCTTCTAGGTACTCCAAATTGTTCCAACTTCTGCCTGTTACCCACTTCCAAAATTGCTTCCACATTTTCAGGTTATCTTTGTATCAGTACCCAACTCCTTGTAACAATTTACTTTATTAGTCCATTCTCAAGCTGCTATAAAGAAATACCCAAGACTGGGTAATTTATAAAGCAAAACATTTTAATTGACTCGCTGTTCCACGTGGCTTGGTGGGGGCAGGGGGGCGCTCAGGAAACTTACAATCTGAGGGAAAGCAAAAGGGAAAGAAACACCTTCTTCACAAGGCAGTAGGAGAGACAGAAATGAAGGAGGAACTTCCAAACACTTATAAAACGATCAGATCTCATGAGAACTCACCATCACAAGAACAGCATGAGGGAAACTTCCTCCATGATCCAATTACCTCCCTCCTTTGACACATTTAGATTACAGATGCAATTTGAGATGAGATTTGGGTGGGGACACAGTGCCAAACCATATCAAGTATCATTAGGGAGATGTTTATGAATCTAATATGTATTCAAAAGACAAGATAATGGATTTACTTGGAGGAAAAAGGGATGTGAGTTTGGATAGAGAGCATAGTAAACAATTATTAAAAGTCTTCAAATGTAGGCTGAATAGTTTAAACTTGATTTGAGAGGTGAAGGTCACCAAATATTTGGAATAAGAGCCTCAACTTGCATTCCATAGCGGATACCACAGTTTGATCAAAGCTCTCCATCTCCCTGAAGCCAGGTAGAACCTAACACTACTTAATTGTTGATATAAACTATCAAAATGGACTCATAATGTTAATCCCTTTTGCCATGCTGGATATAGGTAACCATTTTGAGCCATAAAGGAACAGAAGAACACAGTTTTAAAGAATGACCCAGGGTGAAAGCCAGTTAATTAAAATGTTTATGAAATAATCCAGACAATGGGTCCTGAAAACATTTAAATTAAAAGGGCAGGATCTAATGGCAGACATGCTGAAAGATGAAGCAGAGACAGAGGATTCACTTACACCAGGTTAAAGAAAAACTCTTTCATTTAGCTAAAATAAATAATTCAGCTTCAAGCTATTCAATAAACATTTATTAGCAATCTAATATATGATAGTATAGGGCTAAAGCATTTACAAACTTTATCTGAATTAATTCTTGTAAAATTAGTATTGATTTTCTGTTTCTTTGAGATCATCATGTCTTTTGCAGGAACATGGATGGAGCTGGAGGCTATTGTACTTAGCAAACAAACGCAGGAACAGAAAACCAAATACCACGTGTTCTCACTTATAAGTGAGAGCTAAATGATGAGAATTTATGAACACAAAGAAGGAAATAACAGACACCGGTGTCTACTTGAGGCAGGAGGGTGTGAAGAGGGAGAGGAGCAAAAAAGATAACTATTGGGTACTGGGCTTAATACCTGGGTAATGAAATAATATGTACAACAAACCCCCGTGACACTTGTTTATCTATGTAACAAATCTTCACATGTACCCCCAACTTAAAATAAAATTTTTTAATGAGGAATGGCTCAGAGAAATTATGAAACTTGTTCAAGATCCCATATCCTTCAGCTCAATCACACTTCTGAGATGAGATGAAACATGAAAAAAATTACAGCCTAGTTGAATTTATGTTTAAAAATATTTACTAGAAATTATAGCCTAATTAGAAGCTCAGCACTACAGCAAGTTTAGCATGAAGTGAATATTTTATTACTTTTTATTTTGAGGGTTAAAATTGTTCTTAGACTCTATCTAAGTAGAAAAAAAATCTGTTAAACTTGATGGCAAGAAACTTGCTGATATCAAACTTTATTTTTAAGACTAATACAGGATTGAAAAAATACCAACTTTATTTAATACATAGGAGTGGGATATAATCAAAGGGAATGATGCAAATTATTTGCAGAGTCCTTTTTAATTTATATGGTGACACTTATTTGGATGATTCAGGAAAAAAATTGAGAATTTTTAGTTGGGTATTTTTGTTATTGTTTTTTTGTCATTTTAAGTAATTGAGTTAATATTATATATTTTATCAAACAATTGTCAATTCTTCAATTCACAGTGCCTGAAAATGTGCTCAATAAATATTAATTGACAAGACAAGACATTGGGCCATAGATAGTATTTATTGTTCTAACAAAGATAATTATCCAAGCAGCCAAGTGTCATTTCTTTTTTCAAAATTCTACCATGTCTCATTATTTACTCAAAGTAATTGCCCAAATCCTTACTTGGAAGGAACTCCAAGGTCTGACTCCATGCCCACCATCAACCTTTCCCTGACCTTATCTCCATCTTCTGTATCCCTCAGTCTCTTCAGTCCAGTCACAATGGCCTGCCTATCGTACTCAAAAGCCCACATCAGCTCGTTCTTTACGGTTTTCTTTTCCTATTATCTCTTCCTGAAAGTTCTTCCCACCTTCCTCCTACAAGTCTTCACTCAAATCTCATCTTATCAATGAGTCCTATGAAAAGCACTCTATTTAATTTTCCAACCAGCTGCCACCTGACACTTCAATTCCTTTTCCCTTGTTTTCCTTCAATTTTTTCTGCAGCACTTACCACTTTTTAACATGTTGTTTACTCAATAATTACATTTATTTGTTATTTTCCTATTATAATTACAAATTCAATGAAAGCAGAAACCTCTATCATTCTTGATTGCTGCTGTATCCCAAACAGCTACAACAAGCTATATAGTCAATAGTTTCTGAAATAATTAATGAATAAATAATAATGATAAATAACAATGGTTAATGCTGAGAGCATTTATTTGCCAAGAACATTAAGTGTTAAACTACCTACTAGTATGATCACATTTTTTTTTTTCATTTAAGCCTCATAACAATTGTTTTAAGGGGATAGGAATTTATACTAAGTAATAGGCTACAGGTTTCCTAACCATAACTGGTTGTCTAGCCCAAGTCTCCAGACTCTTGCTCCATATTGCTATGGCTGAAACAGAGAAAAACATGTTTACTCTGATTATAGTTAAGACATACCAGCATCCAACAATGAAGTCATAGCACATGGAATTTATTCACTGCAGAAAAAAAAAATTCTTTTGTGAAGAATGTTGGAATTTGGTAAAAAATCTAAAGTTTGATTCAAGATTGAAATTAATATGCTATAGCAATACCTCTAAGAAAACAAAAAAAATCTTCTTTAATTATTTGACTGTTATTCCATTAGCTGCTAATTATGATTGGATTTATAAACTAAAAAATTTTTCAAAGACATACGTAACTAATTTATATGAACTCTTTTACACTCAAGTTATACAATGATTTTTTGTAATATCTCTATTATACTAAGGAAAATTACACTTTAATTCAAAAATATTTCAATGATTAAATATTTTGAAGTTTCATTTTGGAGACCTATATAGCTTTTCTGTCATATTACTAATATATTATAACCTTCTTTTTGCATTGCTGAAATCAGATGTCAGAGGTCACTTAGGAAGGCTTTAAACATGCCAACCACATGCATTAGATTCCAGTAAGCTTAGAATCCCTATACTTATTCAACTGCCTAATTATAATCAAGTATTTTTAAATGCAATCTTATTTTGAACACATCTGAAGATGAAATTGTAGCAAATAAGAAACATTCTCCAACTTATCAAAATCTCTACCTATAAAATTTTCTCTGTAAAAGCAAATGAAAACAACTAGGAAAATGTATATTTTAATTCAGCTCAACTGTAGCTATGACAAAATAGAAAATGGCTCCCCTATGAAAGGCAATCTCTTTGTTAAGGTGCTGACACGCCAAAGATAAGTTATTTATTGTTCTTTTACATTAAAAATAAAATAATTATTTCAAGGAAATAAAAACAAGGTAAAGAGGCTGCATTACATAAAACCAATGAAGACAAAGATAGTTTACAAAACCATGTGTGTTCTATGGTATTCATTACAGCAAAAGCACTAGGTTTCCTGTTTTGATAACTCAGGACATTTATTATTGCAGTTTGGAAGGCTACTTCTTTACTTACATAGGGAGGCCATGCCATCATAAGAATACTTTGGGGAGACTGCTAACAAGACCGCTTTTCTTCATGTATCTTTTTTCTCATTTTAAAACATTGTGGTAAAATATACATCGTGTAAAATTTTTAATGATACAGTTCAGTTAAGTATATCCACATTGTTGTACAACCATCCTTTTTTTTTTCCTTTACACCTACAAATAAAACATTATCATTCTACCTGCTTTATCAAATCTTGTTCATCCAAGTCACACACTAGGGAACAGATTAGGATCGGGAAGAAATTTCTTAGGAAGTTCCAGGACCTCCTAATTTATATTTCCCAAGTGAAGTGCATAATACAAGACCATTGAAGGGCCTGTCAATTCAGACCCCTTTGCCTGTTTCTAATAATAGCTGCCATTTTATTTTGTTTTGTTTTGCCTTGTTTCTGTAAATTTATGTCTACCTCAAGACCATATCCCAAAGTACATTCCTTGGAGCATCAGTTGTACGGGTGTCCATAGGTGTTACCCAGAAAAGGATTATGTCATCAAACAAATTTAGACCCACTCAATTAAACGTGTGTCCCTTCTGCAGAGTTTCTAAGAACTTCTCATATGCTGGTGGGCATTGTGGCTAAGTCAGACGGGTGGCCTGCAGGTTTCACAAAGATCTTGGACCACTGAATTCTGTTATTGCTTGAGAATATTTTAGAACTATTTTGCAAAGGAGTACACCTTGGAAAACATGAGATAACAGCTCTATACCTCTGTCATTTTCATTATTAAAGTATCTTTTGGCACGAAAAACTTCTTTTTAAAGAAAACATTTGGTTTGATGTTTCATCATCTTGGAAGCTTCTGTCACTTTCCATATCTACCATCTTGTGCTAAACTGTCCACCTGTTTACTGCAAAACTCCTCACCTTTTTGCCATTTGTTCACTCTGCCCAGTATTTTTACTTTCAAAGTTTTACCTCCTTTCACAAGAGGTTAAGGCAGGAAATATACAATCTAAGTGAGAAGGAGAAAGAAATTCGTTACATAAGTCTTAAAGGAAAAAACAGAAAATCCAAAGCATACTGAAAGAAAGCCTTGCAAGAGCGGAGGCTCGAGAACTTTATGTCATAGCAGGACACAAAGAAAGTTCTAAGAAGGCCATATCAGAATGCCCTCTGCCGACTTTCAACCCCAGGATCAACACTTCACATGCATTAGCAGAGGGAGATAAATCAGTGCTTTTCATGTTTGGTGCTGTATCTGTTTTGTCCCCCACCCCAACCCCAATCCACCACTGCTTTGAAGAACAGGTTGACCTCTCCAGATTCTGGGAGGAGATCAGTGTATTCGGTCTGCTCTGACTGAGGATGAGGATAGGTCCCAGACTCCAGCCAGCGCCTACTAGTTAGAGCAGAGCACATCAGCTACCCAGCATGGACTACTAAAAATTGCTGGTCTCCGTATTAAATTTTGGTCTCCTGCAAAATCAATATTGAGGCACCAACATTTAATAAAAAGGTTCTGGGCATTTTTAGCAATATTTATTTACAGTTTGTGCTCTGATAGGCAATGAACCAACTCCATCAGCATTGGGAAGGCTTTCATTTTGTGAAAAAAAGTCAAAGGTATTTGGACATGGATACTAGGATCAACAATCTCTTTAGCCAGGACTTCCAAATCAAAGCCCCTACAAGTGCCAATCTAAGCCCATGGGAGTGTTGGAAAATGGGGAAAATGCCTTCTTTAGACAATCGTGGTGGTGGTTGCTCAATATCTTAATTGTTGAGACCATTTGCCCTATGAAAGGCACGAGGCTGGTAGTGGGAGTTTTCTGAGTTCATTTTTTCCCTCAGATCTTCTCATTTCCCTGAAAATTGCTAAAGTATGGTTTTTGGCTCCTGCAGGGTTCTCTCTCTCTCTCTGCCTCTTCCCCGCCGACTCCCTCCCTGCCTTAGTCCCTCTTTTCTGCTTGCTAATCCCCCCTCATAGTTTCAACAAGAAGCACAATCACCACACTAACTTCTGCAGGAATCCAGGAAAACAAGCTGTCTATAGGCAACATCTGCCTCCGACCCTATAATATAGTCCTCACCACAGATACATGTTATGGGTTGAATTGTGTCCCTCAAAAAGATATGTTGAAGTCCTAACCTTTGGTGCCTGTAAAGAGGACCTTATTTGGAAATAAGCTATTTGCAGAAGTAATCCAGCTATAATGAGGTTATACTGGATTAGGGTGATCCCTAAATCCATCCAATAACTGGTGTCCTTATAAAGAGAAGGAGAGATTTAGAGGCATAGCTTAGACACAGACGGGAAATGTTCATGTGAAAACAGGGAAAGAAATCAGAATGATGAAACTATAATCCAAGGAACATCAGAGCTTGTTGGCAATCTCTGGAAGCCATGAAGAGTCAGGGCAGATTCTTCCCTAGAGCCTTCAGGGGAAGCGTGGCTCTGTCAACACCTTAATTCCAGAGTTCTAGCCTCTGGAACAGTGAGAAAATAAAGTTGTGTTGTTTTTTGTTTTAAGCCATGTACTTTGTGGTAATTTGTTACAGTAGTCCTAGGAAACTACTACAAGTGAGTACAAAGGTCTAGCTGTTTGCATGGAAAAAGGAAGATATAATATGGGAAAAATAAAACTTAGATTAACATCCTAATAACTTAGCTGGCACACAAGGAAGTCCAAGCAGGAGGAGAATAGCATTGAACAGCCTATTAGTAACTGTTGTTCATTCATTGTACAAATACATATTGAATGCTTCTCTGGGCCTGGAAGGTAAATAAGACAATGTCTTTACCCCGAAATGGGTCAAGTATAATGAATATGCAACAAATACAGGGCCACATGATTTCCATAAGTGCATAGGGGTGCCATAGAGATAGGGAAAAAGAGAACTTGATGAGAACGTGCAGGTCTGGAGAAGGCTTTTTATTTTTTTTTATTTTTTTGCAAGAAAATAAGACTTCAGATGGAGTTCTGCAGGATGAGCAGGAGTTGTCCAGGGAATAATGGTGTACAGGACATCTGAGGCAGGGCACAGTATAAGCAATGTCAAAGGTGTAATACAGCACATTACGAGCCACTGTGTATTCTTGGGCAAGGGGACTAATGTAAAACGAAGGCCTCTAGTGGCATTTAAGCACTAGGATAGGAAATGCATCTTGTGTCATGCTAAGCGCCCAGAGCTGACCCTATAAAAGATGAGAGCTAATGATGACTTTTAAGCTAAGAGGTATTATGGTGACATTTTTATTTTGCACATGTCACTTTGGCGTAGAAGATGAAGTAGATAAAAGCAATGCCTCATGCATAAGAATTTTCCTTGGAGGCTGGGCGTGATGGCTCACGCCTGTAATCCCAGCACTTTGGAAGGCGGGGCAGGCAGATCACCTGAGATCAGGAGTTTGAGACCAGCCTGGCCAACATGGAAAAACACCGTCTCCACTAAAAATACAAAAATTAGCCAAGCATGGTGGCAGGCACCTTAATCCCAGCTACTCGAGAAGTTGACACAGGAAAGTTGCTTGAACCCAGGAGGCAGAGGCTGCAGTAAGCCAAGATCTCACCATTGCACTCCAGCCTGGGCGACAGAGCGAGACTTTGTCCCCAAAACAAAAAACAACAACAAAAAAAAAGATAAAAAGAAAAAAAAAGATAGTTAAACACCTCTTTTTCTTCTAATAGATTCATCCACATGAGCTCTATTCATCATAATATTCTCAAAGAACAGACTGAAACTGCAGGAGATGCAATGCCAATTTTCTCAGTGCCAGTTATTGATTCTAAGAGATCCAACAGCACTTCTTGTGGCAGGGAGCCCTGGGTCACCAGAATGCCCAGGTGTCTTTGTACATCAGGCTTTTGTGATTTGAGACTTGATGGTGGCTCTGCTCCACGTCAATCACAAAGGCTTGTCCAGTGCTCTCAGTGTGCTCATCTATCTCTGTGCCTTCAGAGGAATGTCATCTATGACATTAATATTCCTTTGCCTCCTAGCTAACATTCACATGGAGTCATGATTTCTTTGCCTACTCCTAATTTTTCTGGGCTTACAATGTCTTGAAAAGCCAGGTAAATGGCTCTCCCTGCTTTGTTCATTAGATACAGAGTGATGTTACTTTCACTAAATACAAATTTTCTGAGGCGATATTCTCATTAAATCCCAATCTTCTCTTCTCACATGAAGGATACTCCAGCAGGAGAAGCTGCATGCAGAGTAAAAGGGTAAATCAGTCATCATCTATATGATTTAAGCTACAATAACCTACATACAACCTCAAATTTAAGAAGAATATTTTGCCTTTTGTTAATACAATGCCTGGAATGCAGTGGTGTGATCTCAGCTCACAGCAACCTCTACCTCCTGCTTTCAAGTGATCCTCCTACCTCAACCTCCAACGTAGCTGGCACTACAGGTGGGCACCACCATATCTGGCTAATTTTCTTTTTAAATTTTGTGTGGAGACAGAGTTTCACTATGTTGCCTAGGCTGGTCTTGAATTCCTGGACTCAAGCGATCCTCCCACCTAGGCCTCCAAAAAATGCTGGGATTACAAGCATGAGCTACTGTGCCCAGCCTGTAAAAAAAAATTTTTTTTAAATAATATTGATAAAAGAAAAGTCCATTAGTGAGAACTCGTGTATGTCAGTGTTAAAAATTCAAGTCAGACTAGCTTAAATGAAAGGAATACCTTACCTTACTTATAACTAAAAATTCAAGGGTTAGAAATAAAAAAAAAAACTGAGTTTTTAAAGTTTTAATTATGTCTCTCTTTTCTTTTTAATTTCTTCATCTTTGCATGCACCTTCTTTGTTTGTTTGTTTGTTTTTAGAGACAAGGCTTCAATCTGTTGCCCAAACTGGAGTGCAGTGGCAAGATCACAGCTTACTGCAGCTTCAAACTCTTGGGCTCAAGCAGTCCTCCTGTGTGAGCCTCCCAAGTAGCTGGGACTACAGATGTGAGTCACCGAATCCAACTCACTTTTTTTTTTTTTTTTTTTTTTTTGGTAGATATGAGGTTTTGCTATGTTTGCCAGGCTGGTCTCAAACTCCTAGACTCAAGTGATCCTCCTCTCTTGGCCTTCCAAAGTTCTAAAATTACTGGTATGAGTTATCATGTCTGGCTTCACCTTCTTTCTATGTTATTGTTTTGCATTGTGAAACTGTTGAGCCATATAGGTGCAGTCATAGAAACTATTTTTCCCCGGTTGAAATTATCCCAGTTTAAAGGCTAGAAAGAAAGCATCTTTCCCTGTGTAGCCATGTCTGAAGTCTCTGAAAAGTATTGTGATTGTCTATTTTGTTCTGCGTCCATTTCGGAGCCAATCACTGTGGCTATATAAGGAAGAGAGAGTAATTAACTATCCTATCAAAGTGCTTGGACTGAAAGTAGAGGCATCCTAAAAGAAAGGGAATAATGTTACCAAGGAAGATATCAAGTACTGAATTGAGAAAAAGAAAGGGAAAGAAAGGGTTTATTAGCGCTCTGAATTCCAATTAAAGAAAGGCAGATCTGAGAGAAGGTGGAAATTTCTCCTAGCACTGTAAACTCACAGGGAATACAGGCAAACAAACCAATGGGGCATTCTACAACAATACAGACTGTGTAGAATTCTCACTTCCAATCAGAAGTTTCTAATGAAGAAATTAACCTTGCTGCTTTTCATCCAAACTAAAATGTGTGTGTGCAGACACTCCCCCAACACAGATCATATTTAATATATAGAATAAAATCTCAAGGGATAAATGGTTTCTCTAGTTTTGTGGGTAAATAATTCTTTATCCTAATAGATAAAGAGTTTTGTTTTATCCATTACGGAGCACTTTTACTCTTTAACTCTTTTCTAAACTTAGCAAAAATATAAATAAACAAAAGCACAAATGCACCAGTGTTTGCTTTCTTTGGGAGATCTTCTCACTTCCAGAAAAAGATATCTCTATCCTCCCAATCTCCATAATTCTTAGTTTGTACCATTCATAAAAGACTAAAATGCTTCTATTTCGAATTTGAGTTAATTATGACATTTTTACATATCCTGTTTGTAAATTTTTTGAGTAACATCTACCTAAACGACAATAGCATAAATAGCTAATTTTGAGCAACTTCTGTGGTCAAGTTATATACTCATTATGTGAGTGTGTCTTGCTTGAAATACATCTATGAGATAGATTCATCCCATTTTAAGATGACAAAGCTGTGGATAACAAAAGTAGACTAACTTGTCCACGATCAACTGTTAATGAAAGACATATCCAAGATCTGAATCCCCATAAGTGTTGCTCCAAAGCTCCTGAAATAGTCTGAAGGGGGCATGATAAGAGAGACACCAGTTCGATATGTACGGCTGTGATTCAGGTGACAGAAGACAGTGGTTTAGACTGTGAGGATGGCAGAGAAATGGAGAAAATGAGATGGATTTAAGGATATTTTAGGATGGCATCAACAGATCTTCATGTGAAGGTTAAGCTCTGTTCCATCCACCAATGTTTCAGCCTTTTGGAAGTAGTTAGGAAACATGCTGTGGAGGAGAGGTGGAGAGCAGAAGAGGTAATAAGGCTGCTTAGAGTATTTACACCTCTTCCACCTCAGACTCTCTCCTGAAAGTCTCAGGTAGTCATTATGTTCAGAGCACACGGGAACTTATGAGAGAGGGAGCACTTGGATGTGTGATTCCTTCAGGGCTCAAAATGAGAGGCAAGGTATTGGAAAAGGAGACTTTGAGGATGAAGCAATTAGTCATGTTGAGATAAAGAACTCCAAAGACAGGATAGAAGTTTCCCCATTAACTGTAATGCCAAGAAAACTGTGAGTCATTGGCCACTCCCTCCAATACTTGCCTGTCACATTCACATCGATGTTGCCTATGAATATGTAGATACTCTCAGGAAATATGTAACCCTTTGGAGAGTGAATGCAAATTTAAACTCATATTTTACTTGTTGGAAGGCATTCATCAACTTAAACTGTATTAATGAATAACTAATTAAGGTTGCAGAAATCTTGTTAAATTTTCAAAACCAAAATTAACTTTCATAGGATGATGATAACTCAGTCATCCATTAAAGTGGTCGTAATTGTCTATTAGTCTAGTGTCACTTTAGTACCAGAGAAAGGCCTAAAGTTAAATGGTTTCTATTCTGGGGACCATTTTCAGATTTGAGTTGAGAAAATAACATAAAATAGAAGAATCTGAGGTCTGTGTGTACCAGACTAAATTAAATATTTCCAGCAACAATGCGAATGTAATCTATTTCCTTCTGTATATATTTTCTTCCTTCTCTAATTTTTTCTTCCCTCCCTTCTTTTCTTCATTCTTTCCTTTTTTCCTCTTTTCTTTTTTTTTTTACTTTCCCTCTGTCTCTTTGCCACTCTATTCTTCCATTCTCCTTTAATAGTTAGAAAAAAGAAAATATGTATTTTTCCCAAAATAATCCAGCAGAGGGCAAATGTTCTTTGCCTGAATTTTATAAACCTGAATGAAAGTGAATTCTGAAGCCCTGCCTTTCTCCTTCAACATGAGGCAAATACTAGATATGCACACTTTCCTGGGTCCCTAAATGTTCTTTCTTCTCTTGCAGTTCTTTCTAATTAACAAGACCATGGTGAATACACTAAGAGATAACGATGTCTCTTTTTTATATTAACCTGTTTGTTATTTCTAAATAAAAATGTGCTCTATTAGACATATTTTCAAAACCAGTTAAAAATGAAGTAATCTCCATGTCTAATTTTATGTCTCTGTAAAACTCCTTTCCCTAAATGTGTAAGTAAGCATCAAATAGTAAAGTTAGAAACCTCTTTGTCTTGTAAACAAGGAGACAAAAAGCAGCATTAAAAAAGTAGTTGTATTAAAGCTCATAAAAGTTATGGCTCAATTTTAATCGGTGTAATGTGGCTGCTTTGTATTCATGTCTGTGAGCAGTAGTTTTACCCTATGCAGAAAATGTTTCTGGAAGATACACTGTGGAATTACCTGTGAGCTTCCTGTTGGCTTTGGATTAACAAACTTCTCTTCAATCTTTAAATGAGAGAAAATGTAGCATACATTTGTGTTACTCATTTTTAACAAAAAGAATAAAACATTTAACCTATTTGGAGTAAAATCATTTTTAAGATTCAATATTTAGTCTATTGATACCTTAGAAGGCTTGCTTCTATTCAAAGTGCTTGTTTCTAGAGCTTTGGTAGTATTGTTTTCTTAGTTATTTGTCATGTAGGTAGATTGGTTTGTTGGTTGATTTTAATTTTATGAATAGCACACAAATGCACTGTCTTCAATTTTTTTTTTTTTTTTTTTTTTTTTGAGACGGAGTTTCACTCTTGTTGCCCAGGCTGGAGTGCAATGGCGCAATCTCGGCTTACCACAACCTCCGCCTCCCAGGTTCAAGCGAGTCTCCTGCCTCAGCCTCCCTGGTAGCTGGGATTACAGGCATGCACCACCATGCCCAGCTAATTTTGTATTTTTAGTAGAGATGGGGTTTCTCCATGTAGGTCAGGTTGGTCTCCAGTTCCCTACCTCAGGTGATCCACCCGCCTCGGCCTCCCAAAGTGCTGGGATTATAGGCTTAAGCCACTACGCCTGGCCCAGTGTCTTCAATTTTTATTTGATTTTATTTATTAATTGATTGATTTTTGAGACACAGTATCACTCTGCTGCCCAGGCTAAAGTGTAGTGGCACAGTCTCAGCTCACTGCAGCCTTCCACCTCCTGGGTTCCATCAATTCTCATGCCTCAGCTTTCTGAGTAGCTTGGATTACAGGTGGGTGCCACCATGTCTAGCTAATTTTTGTATTTTTAGTAGAGACAGGGTTTCACAATGTTGGCCAGGCTGGTCTTGAACTCCTGACCTCAAGTGATCTGCCAGCCTTAGCCTCCCAAAGTGCTGGGATTACAAGCATAAGCTACCATGCCCAGCCAGTTTCTTTAATTTTTAACTTAAGAGAAATATACAGTGTAAAGCAGAAGTCATTCATTCATTCATTCATTCAACAATAACTGCTGAGCTCCTACATACCTACAAAGTACTGCCTCTGCAATGCTTATCCTGGTAAGGATGTGAAGATATGGTTCTTTTGCCCATGAAGCTTTTGGTCTGGAAGTTTCTCTTCACATTTTTTCCTCAATTATCAATTTAGTGCAAATTATTTCATACCATTTGATATCCATTTTTATACATATATGCCTTTTAAACATGTATGTGTGTGTTTTCACATAAGTGGAATTCAACTATTTATGTTGTATAACGGGATTTGTTCTTCCCTTGCCTCCAGGCAAAACCTTGGTTAACTTAGTTTATAATATTTATGGTCACTTTTAAATAATACGAATAGTATAGATTTAGAAAGCACAAATAGTGTACAAATAGTACAGAGTTAGAAAGTATACTTTTTCATTTGATCACCAAAATGCCAAAGTTGTTTTCGAGTACGGTAGAGGGAAGCCTTTAATGAAGAAAGGGGGTTGTGGTTGGCTTTTTCATCCTTTCTTCTACTCCTAGAAGTTTCGTTACTTCCCCTGCTTTGCTGACATTAGCTCTGGTCCCAGATGATGTTGGGTGAATAGTGGAGAGAGAAGGATGAGAGCTAAGGGGTGGTGAAGAAAGTTCTTAATTGATGTGATTCAGGAGAGGGGCAGGGAAGTGCTGAGTAGAGAAGGGCAGGATCCCTGGCAAGGGCTCCACCCTTGGGCCTGTGCCCATGGACCTAAATGAGGACAGGCATTTCTGTTTTTGCCCCCCAAAAGTTGCCTTTTGGCCCCCCATCCTGTGCCCATAAAAACCCGAGACTGTAGTGGGCACACACACAAACAGCTGGATGTTGAGAAAGAGCACACGGACAGACACCAGCAGACACCGGCAGGCCATCGACTGACCAAGGAACAAAGGAGACATTGTTGAGGGGAATTCAGATGGGGGCTGTAGGAATAGAGTCCAGCCGCTGGACAGCCTGACTTCAGGGAAAGACCACCTTCCCACTCCATCCCCCTTCTGGCTCCCATCCATCTCACTGAGAGCTACTTTCACCACTCAATAAAACCTTGCATTCATTCTCCAAGCCCAGGTGTGATCCGATTTTTCTGGTGCACTGGGTCAAGAATCCAGGATACAGAAAGCCCTCTGTCCTTGCGATAAGACAGAGAGTCTAAATGAGCTCATTAATACAAGCTGCCTGCAGATGGCAAAGCTGAAACAATGCACTGTAACGCACACCCCCTGGGATTTTGGGAGCTGTAAACACTCAACCCTAGAGGCAGCCATGGGGTCAGAGGTCAAAAACTCTCCCCACAACCTGCCCATCTGCATGCTCCCCCTAGGGGTTTGAGCAGTGGGCACCAAAGAAGTGGGTCACACCCCCGTCGCACACCCTGTGAGGGGGATAAGGGAACTTCTCCTGTTTCAGATGGATACTGCAATAAGATGAAATCATGTTTTCTTTTAGCAGATATTTAAAAGGAACTCTCACATGGAGCTTTGCATGAGTCCTGTTGGGATGTCTCCTTTTGATCTGGGAATCCTGCAGGTTATCACTTTATCTCTCTGTGGTTTGTTCAATCTTCCTGGACAAGTCCTGAAACAACATCATTCAGCATATGTTCAGGATATGACCCAGGTTCTAATCACTCATGAATCCTGACACATTGCCCTGACAACATTCTGAGAGAGCAAACTAATCCTAATTCAACAGCAACTTCTGTGGCTTACAGGTCAGCAACTCTCAAGCCCATCCCTCAACCATGACATTTCTCTGGTGGAAGTCAGGCACGATTGTCACCTCCAAAGGCAGTGGACAGTTAGCAGGCTCTCCTCTTGATCCAGGGAAAGCCCTTCTCACTAGTCATAAGATAAGGGACCACAGTGCATATTCTCAGCAAAGGTAGTGGGGTGGGATCTTTCATCACAGCAACAGCTACCTTCAGATATCCTCTTTATAGACACTTCACTTCTCCATTCTTCCGCTTCCCCATCACCAACTGCTCAGATCCTTTTATGATTTTGGTTAAGGAATTGAAAGTTATGTTACTGTTTTTCGGGTAACTTCCTTAAAAATGCATAGTTTGGCTTGATATCTCATTTTTGAGTGTCTATTGTATCTTGGATTCAAGGAACAACCATCAACTTAAGAGTGGTCACAAAAAATACTGTCTCCTGAGGCTGCAACTGGTCTTTTAAAATGTTTTTTGGTCACATTAACCTTACAATTTTTAAATGAAATTTTATAATCTTTTCCTTGAAGTGTGCAAGAAGACCATCTTTAAGCCAAGATAATACAAATATCCTTCTCTGTTTTCTTCTAAATCTTTTACTGATAAATTTGTTCAAATTTAAATATTGACTTCATCAGAGGCTTACTTTGAAGTATTTTGTAGCACAGGTTATCTGATTTTATTTTTTCCCAAATGAAAAACCAATTGGTGTTAAAATGGCCATGATGTTCCCACTGGTGCCAAATGCCGTCTTTATCTTTATCACACAGCTAATTTCTGAGTAGGATTCAGACCTTACCAAGTAGATATTCCTTTTCCTAGGGTAGTCATTCTATATTAACAAAGGCCAGATAATTTAGTTACTGATCTAAGCAATATCTCTGTTTTATGTTTCCATATAGCCTAGTAGTCTATTCTAAGGCAGTATTTTAACTGCCTTACACATATCCTAGAATTGTTATAAGCCTAGAAATAAAAATTAGATAATGAGAACAAAGGTCTTTGGCAAACTATAAAACCATCTACAAATTTATATATATCTTTTTAAGTCTTCTTTTATTAAACAAATTTTGACAAAAAAAATCCTGAGTGAAATGTCATTGTAAAACATAGCCCTAATTAAACAAGTCTCCATCTGCTTCCAAACATTACTTTCAATAGGATGAAAATTAGCCATTGCAAATTGCTCATTTTAAAATTAGTTTTATGCAAAATATTATGTACAACATGCTATTTCATTCCAAAATATTATATAGTTTAATAAATGTCAATTTCGTACCTTTTTGACATTAAATCTACATTTGGTTCAAAATGGCAAAAGAAAAAAAATGACTTCAACATATTGCCCCCAAATTCAGCTGAGTCTGCTGAGTTGTGATAATGGAATGGCATGATGAAGTGATACAAATATTGTTATAGCTGCAATAAATAGGATCCTGTTTTCCCCTGGGAGGGAAAAAACAAGAGGCTAGCAATATCAGAAAATTTTATTTTTGTCAGTTTTATTCTGTAAGTAGCTTTTATATGTTTTTATATTTTAAAATACAATGTGCTGAGCAGTTCTTATCAAGCCCAACAGTTAAAAAGTGAAATAACACCAATTCCCTTTTGTAAGCTACATTGAAGGAAACCTATATTTAGATTAAACACATAATGCGAATATAGCATGGTATGCCATCCACTGCACATCTATCTAATAACGTATCTTTGTAAGGATGAAGACTTAACTTATTAAAAAGTTACATCACAACCTGTTTCCTAGAAGTTTGAGGTCAGGCTTGGCAGATAAAAACTCAAGGCCGGGCGCGGTGGCTCACGCCTGTAATCCCAGCACTTTGGGAGGCCGAGGCGGGTGGATCACGAGGTCAGGAGATCGAGACCATCCTGGCTAACACGGTGAAACCCCGTCTCTACTAAAAATACTAAAAATTAGCCGGGCGTGGTGGCGGGCGCCTGTAGTCCCAGCTACTCGGGAGGCTGAGGCAGGAGAATGGCGAGAACCCAGGAGGCGGAGCTTGCAGTGAGCCGAGATCGCGCCACTGCACTCCAGCCTGGGCGACAGAGCGAGACTCCGTCTCAAAAAAAAAAAAAAACAAAAAAAAACTCAAAACTTCCTTTACCATATGCTTGAATTACCATGTGGTTTCAGGAGGAATTTATTTGACTGCTGAGTGCATATATTTCAAAGGAATTACAGGAGGGTTTTAGGAAAGTCACATGGTCAGACAGGAACCAAATCTAGCTCTTCAGTGACCTCACTCGAATACAGGTAAAAATGCAGTCAGTGTTCAAGAAATAATAGTTTGATGATTACAGGAAGACAGGTGGGGAAGGGAGGGGTAAAGATAGTATGCAGCAAGTGCATTCCAAGTTTATCTATATTTAAATCTGATGCATTTTAATATGCAGATAAAATTTTTAATTTTTTTTTTCCTTCAAGGAAATAAAAAGCCCATCAATTCATATTAGGTCTTTTCTTCAACAAGGGTATACAATAAACTCCCATCTCAAAGAACCTTTGGCCTTATCGCTCATGAAGCTTTTCTGTGGGTTGCCATCAGACCTGTGCACACACAGCAGCTGTCTGCTCTCTCTGCCCTTCTGTCCACTTTGATCCAGCCAACCAAATTGCTGCCCTGGGCCCTCCTATGGAGTCAAAACCTGTGGATCTGGCTTGCTGTGATCCTTCTGTCTCAAAAGTTTGGCAATGACTTCATGGGAGCATGCACGTCAGAGACTGGTACAGAGGCAACAATCATGAGAAAGATACAACAATCATAAAAGCAACTAACAGTTTATTGACTGTGTATTTAATGTGTCAAGGATTGTGCTAAGTGCTGTGTGTGTGTCCTCTCATATAAACCTCACAATATCTTTTGCATTAGACACTTTTATCATCCCCATTTTTTGAAAATGGGATGAAATCCAAATGACACAACTCATAAGTGAGAGAGTGACTACAAAAGTCATGGCCCCTGTTCTGAGCCACTGAGTTTTCCTGCTTCTACCAATGTCCTTGACGATGAGAGTGAAAAAATGGATGTTACATTAAACCTCTATATTGTTTATGTCAAAGGATGAAGAAGACAAGGACAGAAGTGATGTGGTGAAATGCTACTCTCTGAGGGCTGCGCCGAAGATAAGAGCAATCATGGTACTTAGCTTGTTGAATGAAGAAGGAAAGAGGTGAGCAGCAGAGAAACTCCTTGGAGAGTTCAAAGAAGCTAAAAAATCGCTTCTGCCCTCATGCCCTTGCACCATAACAGTCATACTATCTGGCTTCAGGGATACTTCATAAAAGTTACGGAGTCTATGTCATCTTTTCAAGCCCCAAATAAAAAGTTCTTTACTCACCACAAAGGCTCAGAATCGAAGTGGAAGAATGATAGAGATTAAATTGGCACCAAATTCAAGACAGATTTGCAACTTTTCAGTATCCACCCAAATTGAGCACATATTTGGAATAATGTTTTAAAACATTTTGCAAAATAAAAACAAGAGAAACAGAGAATGAAAAGATCTGAAATTGACTTTTTCTTAAAAAATTCATACTTTGGAAATTTTGACTGGTAGTTCAACTGGAAAGGCAAAATTTTCCTGATATTATAAACTCAACTGCGATGGGACAGAATTTTGCCATAAGGACTTATTGATTCATCATTTATTTCTTCAAAAAACATTTATTAAGGGCCTCTTTAGCACTAGATACTCTTCTAGTTGCTGGTAGTAAAATCATGTACAAAAGAGAGAGAGATTCTCTGCTACTATGAGATTATATTACAGTGGAAGAGACAAGCAAACAAGTAAATGATGAAACAAAATATCATATGGGGGTGACATATTATAAAATAGGTAACAATAAGTACAGGCCAGAGATCATAATTGGGGGTTTCATTTAAATTAAGTGATTAGAGGGAAGGCTATCTGTGGAGGACACATTAAAATCATTGAGACTTGTATAAGATGGGATTAGCCCTAGGGAGCTCTGGAAGAAGTGTGTTCCAGGAAAAGAAAAGCTCTTGTGCAAAAGCTTTGAGGTGAAGACACAGAGGCAGCCGATGTGACTATAGTTTAAAAAGGGAGGGGTGTAGTGCAGGAGATGAAACAGAGGAGTAAGTAGAGCCAGAGTATGACTTAGCACATTAAAGTCCAGAGTCAAGATTTGCACTGATTTTTTTTTTGTAACTTTCATTTTAACTTCAGGGGTACAAGTTCAGGGTTGTTACACAGGTAAACTTATGCCATGGGGGTTTGTTGTACAGATTATTTCATCATCCAGGTATTAAACCTAGGACCCATTAGTTATTTTTCCTGATCCTCTCCCTCCTCTCACCCTCCACCCTCCAATAGGCCCCAGTGTGTGTTGTTAGCCTCTATGTGTCCGTGTGTTCTCGTCACTGATCTCCCACTTATAAGTGAGAACATGCACTATTTGGTTTTCTGTTCCTGCATTAGTTTGCTAAGGATAATGGCCTCCAGCTCCACCCATGAAACTGCAAAGAACATGATCTCATTCGTTTTTATGGCTGCGTAGTAATCCGTGGTGTATATGTACCATATTTTCTTCATCCAGTCTCTGATGGCCATTTAGGTTGATTTCATGTCTTTACTATTGTGAATAGTGCTGCATTGAACATACATGTGCATGTGTCTTTATATTAGAATGATTTATATTCCTTTTGTGGTTAAGCTCCTATTATCTGGACATGTTCACATATAGTATTTGATTTAGATTATATCTCCACCTTTTTATTTTCTTTTTAGGTTCATAGAGACCAATGAGAATAAACAGCTGAGTTGTAAGTTTCTGAAATCTTTTAAAATCAAATTTAATTTTTTCTCATGAGAATCTTATTATATTCCCAAGAAGAGAAACTCTTCCTATTAATCTTTAAGTATGTGTTCCCCAAATGTGCAGATGTGAGAAAGACCTTCTCAAATAAAGTGTTCAAAGGAAAATTTTTTTGTACTTTATGGTAAGCTGCTGCTCATTGTTAGATTTATGCATCAGATTTTTCCAATTTGAAGTAAAATAATTCTAAAAACATGGTAAACCTGAACATATTACCCAAAGGAAAAAAGATAGATGCAAACATGGAAAGAAACTACTTGATGTAAGTGGAAAATTTTACTTTCTTATTAATATTTTGTTTTTAGGCATTCTATAGTTTTAAAATCTTTTACATACCCACGCCGATTTGTTTCTTATATCAGTCTAAAGTAGGTAAGAGGGGTAATGATTTTCATTTTAGAACCAAGGCCCTAAGAAAATAAATGACTTGGCAAGGTTGTACACATTAAATGCTGCATCAAGGGCTTAAACACAGGCCTTTTATACTAGAAGTGTAAGATATCATCCAAAATATCTGAGGACTCTTGTCAAAATATGTGACCAGTCACTTCCCTGATATTTTGAGTCAGATTCTTCCCTTGATTCCCAGCTGTTCCTGACGTGCTTTTCAACAGCCTTATCACAGCCCTCTCAAGTTTAACAATCTTTATTTCAATAGAATGAGGAAGTCTCTTCTTCATGACACTTTTGATGCAAGACACTTAAAACCCACCTCAAATTGGCTTCAGTAGAAATGAGAAGGGGGCAGGGATCTATTTTCTCACATAAATGAAAACTCTAGGAATAGAAAATCTTCAGGGATAGCTGGATCTAGGATACTTAATGATGTCCTCAAGACCAGGTCCCTCCCCACAGTGTATGCCTCAGTTCTTCTCTACAGTAGGACTAGGATCTCTTTTCCTGGCAGCCTCCAGGTGCTCCAGGCTTCATCAAATCTTCATGTCAAGGACAGACATCTCCTTCCTCAACAGTGTTCCAGTAAAGGTTCTGGGTTTGCCTTGGATTAACTCTGAGTTAGTGGCCCTGGGAGAGGTTGCAATGCTCTGTCAGCTGAGGCTTTCTTCCTAAGCTTGCCATCAGCTAGAAGCTCCAGCCCACAACACACATCAGGATAAAGTAAAGGCTGAGTACTGAAGAGGAAAATTCATCTAATGTTGACTACATTAAGAGCTGCAAAGGACATTTAGCTCAATTTTCTTTTAACTCAGTATCCCCTGAGAGCTAAAGAATCTTAGCTTGTTTTATCAGTAAGAGAAGACTTTAGGAGTTTTATAATGTGGCAGTGTCAGTGGGCTTTTGACTGCCAGTGGCCCATGTGGAAGTGGGCAAACGGAACATTTATATATTAACTGACTTCTCAATTCATTTATCTCCATTTAAACAGGTGCAGGTGATGGAATAGCTGGAACTTGGAAAGTGTGGAACATTCCAAAAGCTCTAATGCTTTGAACTTAGACTATGAGGAGCTATTAAAGTCAGTCATTGTAATAAATTTATTATATTGTGGTACTTGTATCTGTCCAATGCCAGACAGAGTTCAGATTTATGGCTAATCATACATTATGTATCAGCTATAAAAATAGTTTTATGCTATTGCACTAAATTTCAAGAAAATAAAAATTCTGACAAAGAGGATACTACACTAAAAAAATCTCCAGCTTATGATCAACACCTTGGAGTTGCTTCAGCAATCAACTATGTATTTATGTTTAGTGTCTCTCAAAAGCACATTGAGACATTAATAGTAGTTTTCAGAAGCAAAAGTGGTGTCTAGAAGGAAGAAAGCTTTTAGTTGAGAAGAAATTGAATCAATTTTTCATTTTAAAGTCATAAAGGTTTTAGTGTTATTAAGCCCTAGAACCACCCTAACAAAAGAACATTAGTCCTAAGTAAATCGTGTCTTGTTTTGGATGGTACAAAGAAGTGCAAGAGTCAGAAATATATTTTTAAAAGTTAACAAAATCTGTTAAATAATAATGACTTCAGTTTTGAAATATTAGAAATTTCCTCCATCCACAAAAAGACATAAAAACTGAGAACAAAATGAAATTAAAATAGTGCTTGTCACCTCAAATTCATTGCTGAGGGAGTCATCACATTGAAAAGCAAAAATCAGGATTTAGCATTCAGCTAAAATGCTTATTCAGTTTTCTATAATCTGTAACAGTTTATTGAGCTTTCTTTATATTTCATTACCTTGATATTTTTGAATAGTGTAAGACATTCTTTTGGTAGACTGTCCCTCAATTTGGGTTTTTCAGATATTCTTTATGATTTGATTTACATTTTTGGTAGCAATACCTCTATATTAGTTCATTCTCATGCAGCTATGAAGAAATACCAGAGACTGGGTAATTTATTTTTTAAAAAGGAGGTTTAATTGAATCACAGTTTTGCATGGCAGAGGAGGCCTCAGGAAATTTACAATCATGGTGGAAGGCACCTCTTCACAGAGTGGCAGGAGAGAGAAAGAGCGCCAGCAGGGGAAATGCCAGATGCTTACAAAACCATCAGATCTCATGAGAACTCACTCATTATCATGAGAATAGTATGGGGAAAACTGCCCCCGTGACTGAATTACATACACTTGGTCTCACTCTTGACACATGGGCATTATTACAATTCCACGTGAGATTTTTGTGGGAACACGGAGCCAAACTGTATCAACCTCAGAGGTGCTGTTGCCTTCTCAGTACATCATATCAGGAGACACAGCATCATTAATGGTGATTTTGACTTTGATCACTCAAGTAAGATGGTATCTGCCAAGTTTCTGCACTATAAAGCTACTTTTTTTCCATTTTGAGTTTAATATGCATCTTTTGGGGAAATGCTCTGTTTATTTTCAAATTTTTACTCATTATTTTTAATGATAGTTCATGCTTCTGCCTAAAATAATTATTGCTCTGGTGATATTCTAATTCCATTATTACTTCTATCTCATTTGTTTATACTCTACAGTAAGGAAGAATTCTATCTCATTCATCCATCATTTATATAATTATGAACTTATGAATACTTGTTATATTTCATTCTATATTTTCTATATTTCACTACTATCACTATTTATTTTAATGTTCACATTTTTCCAGATTTTAACCATTTGTATTGCAAATAAATAACATAACCACACTTAAAGGGGTGAGGGAGGGAGCTAACTTGAGTAAATTTTGAGCACAGTGCTTTGATTATATACACTTATATTAAAGACTAAAAAAATTAAGAATGTATTGAACTCTAATTTGTAGCTGTTTTCTCACTCTAACATGAATTAACAATTATGAAGCTACTTTATGTGATTCTAGTTAAATAAAATGAATTGTTGATAGTGAAAAGTTGGTGTTTTACTGTTGGAGATGGGAGTGACATACATGGAAAGGTTAGAAAAAAAAACATTACGTTGAATTGTAATGAAAAGTATCAATATAAACTTAAGGTTTTAAATTGTTTTAATTTTTCTTTTTTTGACAGGATCTTGCTCTGTCACCCAGGATGGCAGATCATGCAGTGGTGTAATCACAGTCACTGCAGCCTCAACCTCCTGGTCTCAAGTGATCCTCCCACCTCAGCCTCCTGAGTAACTGGGACTACAGACGTGTGCTACCATGCCAAGCTTATTTTTTTCTGGATTTTTCATAGAGACGAGGTCTCATTACGTTGCCCAGGCTGGTCCCAAACTCCTGGGCTAAAGCAATCTCCCTGCCTCGGCCTCCCCAAATGCTGGGATTATAGGTGTGAGCCACTATACCAGGCCAAGATTTTTCATATACATAAAGATCCATTATATACAAATAAATATAGCTGCATGCATGTATAGTTGTGTGTGTATGTGTATATTTAATTAGAGAACGCCAGTGGTCTGATGTGACAATCCAATTTTCAATAGGTTATGTACTCTTTATGTGCACTCTCTAATGCTCATAGCAAGTAACAAGCTCATTAAATTAGAGCTTGTTTTCATCTAATTGTATAAGTAAAAATATAAAGGACATCACATTTATTAAGTACTATGACATCCTTAATGTTATTATTGATTTCATTACTTTTGGGGTAAAATCAGGTGTTCCTAGGAAGTTGGAAATGCGGGAATTAAACTGACTTTTAGAGTTAAACATTAAACAGTAAAATCAACCCATTGAAGATCAAAGGAGAATGTGGAAATCCATAGAATGTCAGCAGGACTTGATTATAACCCGATGGAATGTGTTAACATATCTAAGAAAAGAGTACGTCTAACAGAAGGTAGAGCTGGCAGAAATGCAGTAAGAAGCAATTTAAAAAGCACAGATTGGCTGTCCCTATCCTTAAATACTATCCAGAAGGGGAAATTGCAACTATGCATTCAGGAATTAATAACTTCAGTCTCAGTAGCTGATACTCAGTAGATGATATGATTGAAATCTTACAGTATTAAGGTTTTCAATTCCATGCCCACAGTATGAGTTTTAGATCTCAATTTGGTGCAAGAAATATCACCTGAGAACCAGTAGAGAATATCTGAGACACCACTAAGCAATCTTCAACAGTTACAACCTTCACTGTAAACTGCTACATCTGCAGTCTTATTCTATGCCTCAGTCTCACATGTTTGGTTACCGTGAATCTGTAGTGTACTTTCCCTTAGTAACTACACTACGATGTTCTGATGGTAAATCCAGTTTTTAGCTACAAGATTATAAACCAGGAAGCTCCTTGGGGAGAAACAAGCCAAGCTTGCCAAAGTAAACAAACTCCTTTGGGTCTCCAAATTTGGCTTGTTATGGTCTTCAGAATTCTAGAGCCATGAATAAATCAACTCAATAACTTCAATGTATTGAGTATCTACACTTAGCCAGCCACCATCTTAGGTGCTTTTCCTAGTAGGATTGGATTCATTCATAGTGTATATCAAAATAACCAAGTTTAAACGTTTTTATACATTGAAACCTATAATCAAAATACAAATTCATTTTTAAGCCAATAAATAGCCACACTTTTACAGCAGGAGCATAAATAGAACTTCATTAATAAACTTATTAATTTCCTGTCATTCTCAATAGCTTATTTTCTAAGAAATAAGGTCAATAGTGATTCTAAGCCACGTACTCAGCAATCCTAAGTAATTCTTAAAGAGCTATCTTTGATAGCTATTTGGTTAATATTTCCACTGCCAGAAATAATTTTTTTTTAATGTGAACATATTGGATGTCTTTTGGTCATTTAAAAAGCAAATACAATCATTTAATACAACAATCTCACTGCTAAAAATTTACTCCACAAATGGGTATACTTGCAATTGGATGCTTATGATGCAGGACTTTTTGCTCCTTAGTTCAGCTAAAATCCAGGTTCTTGTCACATGACCAGGAAAAATTAGGCATGCAGACACATTGAAAGGTGAGGAGAGCAGAATTTATTAAAAGAAAGCTCTCAGCAAAACATAAAGGAGTCCAGCCAACAGGCTCACACCTCACAGATTATTGAATAACAGGCCACCACACACAGGAGCTGAAGAAGCCAGGCCTCTCCCCGCTGCACAAGGATTCCCGGTGGCTCCATCCCACTCTCCCAGCACGTAGGTGGGCCCCCAGTCCACTATGGGCATGCCCAAACAAGGCCCTGGGCAGGTTTCCTTATCTTCCTCCTGCATCTATCATTCCCTCCTCTAAAGAAGTGCATCTAACTGCCATTACAATAAGGATAACATAAGGACAATGACTATTCTCAACTGCTTCCTGCTGATAGGGGGCTCTGTTTTGGGAAAATGAAAATCAGAGCTTCCTCAGAGGCCTTTCTAAGGGTTCCCAGCAAAAGGGACTATCGTCCATCCGAGACTCTGGTTGCATGACCATTTGGAGTTTGATGGCCCGAAGGTGAGAAGAGACAAACCTGGTTATTAGAAAACATGTATCAAAATGCAACAAGCAGGTGGGTAAGGACAGCTTAAAAATCCCAAGGCCTTTTAACCTTTTGCACAGGGAGAGGGAGGCCACAAGCCTGACTGGTAAAGAAATGCTTACCCTTCTGCTAGCATGTCGGGCTTCTGGGTTCCCTTCCCATGACCCCAATCCTAGACCAAACAATTTAAGGTCTGCGAAATTAAATTTTCCCAGTTTGGAGGATGCATCCAAGGGGAGTGTCCCATAGTATGAAGACACAATTACCTCATAGTAATTGTACATATTTGTAGGGTACGTCTGGTTGTGCAGACTTAATCTTTTCTCAGCAGCAACAGCGAAGCTAGGCAGGGTAATCCCAGCAGCATCACCTGAAGCCTGGTGTCTACCTGCCCTCGACACAGTGGCATAAGAAGATCTAGGTTCAGTGGCTTCTAAGTGCCTTCCTACTGCAGAAGGTGCATAGAGATACCAGGTGGCTCAGGGAAGCAATTCTCACCCTCTCAGGCAGCACCAGCAGTGATTTGAGTGGGATGCCCAGCAATGCCAGAAGAACAAAGCAAACCAAAATTGCATTTGCTTGTGCCCTAAAAACTAAAGTGTAACTGGAACCATTATCTACAAAAATAGGCCAGAACCAACATGATAAACATAAACAGGGTGACTGCCTAGTAAATAGGAGATTCAATAGGATTAAGGGTCTCCTAACATAAAAACCAAATATCTAGATACAATAAAAAATAAAAAACACTTGTCATATCAAGACCCAGGAACCATAAACTAATTGAGATAGAAAATCAACTGATGTCAAAACCAAGATTAATCAGATATCAGAATTACCTAAGAAGCATTTTTGAACAGCCATGATGAAAATGATTAAACACTTATGAGTTATCTTGAAACAAATTAAAAATTGAAAAATCCCAGCAAAAAAGAGATGTTATAAAAATAACCAAATGCTAATTAGGTAACTGAAAAATGCAGTTACTAAAATAAAATCTTCAGTGTATAGAGTCAATAGGGGAGTAAATTAAACAGGATAGACTCAGAGAACTTGAAGACAGATCAATAGAATGTACTCAATTGAACAACAGAAAAGAAATCAGACTTTAAAAAATGAAGAAAGCCTGGGGAACTTGTGGGACAATAACAAAATATCTAATATTTCATATGAGTTCAAGGAGAGGAAAAAGAGTGTAGACCTGGGAAAATATTCAAAGAACGATGGCTGTAACCTTCCTAAATTTGACAAAAAAAAAATTATATATATATATATATATATATAAACTTATAGATCCAAGAGCCTGAGCCAACTCCAAATAAGAAAAACCTAAAACATTCACACTAAAAGACCTTATAATTAAACTTGTAAAAACTAAAGACAAATAAAAAACTTTAATAACAATCAGAAAGAAGCAATGCATTATTTAGAAAGAAGCAATTCTTCAATATCAGAAAGAAGCAATTCAAAGGATAGTGCATTTCTCATCTGAAATCACAGAGGCCAGAAAGAAGAGGCAAAGCATTTTTCAAGCTGAAAGAAAAAACAACAAGACTGTCGACTGCAAATTTTATGTCCAGTGAAACTAATCTTTAAAAACTAAGGGGCAATAAAGACATTCTCAGATGAACTCAGAAATTGTTGCTGTCATACCTACTCTTAAAGAATGATTAAAGGAAGCTATCTTAACAGAAAATTAAAAAAAAATTGAAGACTGGAACTTTCAGAAAGGAAAGAAGAACGAATTAAAATAAAGGTAAACATTTTTTCCTATTTCTAACAGGTTAGACAAAAAGGTAAACATAATAAACTATTCCTCACCTCATGAGTTTTTAAAACCATTTTGTATGATTGAAATAAAAATTATAACATGTTTTGATGTAGTGTGCAAGGTATGTTGAGGAATACTTAAGCCAATTAAAATTAAGAAGTAGGGGAAGTTAAAGAGACCTAAATAGAAGTGAGACTTCTGCACTTCACTGGAAAAACCAAAATGTCAACACCAGTAGGCCAGTTCAACGTATAAAAATTAGTCAACAGAATCCATCCGTTTTTCTTAAGAAGAAAAATCATAAAATCATATCAGTTGATACAGAAAAATCATTTGACAAAGTTTGATGCCCATTCATGATAAAAATAGTTAGAAAAATAGGACTAAATAATTGTATCCAGTTGACATAAAGCATTTTGCTTATTTTGAACAGGATTCTGTAACAGACTTAGTGGCTTGTAAACAACAGACATATACTCCTGATAGTTCTGGAAGTTGGGAAGTCCAAGATCAAGGCATCAGTGTTTGGAGAGGGCCTGCTTCCCAGTTCATAGATAGCTGTCCTCTCCTGTGTCCTCACATGGCAGAAAGAGGTAAGGGAGCACTCCCAGGCCTCTTTTATAAGGACTCTAATCTCATTTATAAGAACTCTGCATTTACGGCCTAATCATCTACCAAAGTCCCCATCTCCTAATACAATTATATTGGGGGTTAGTGTTTCAAAATGGAATTTTGGGGGGACATAAACATTTATTCAATAGCAGCATGTATAACTATAGCTAACGTATTTAATGGCAAAAGATGGAATGCTTCTTCTGTAAGATTAAACACAAGGTAAAAATGTCTGCTCTCATTACTCTTATTTAACACAGTGCTGGAATATCTAGACATCTCGATAAGGCAAGATAAATAAGTAAAAGGCATATAGGTTGTAAAGAAAAAAAGAATACTATCTCTACTTGCAGATAACATGTCTATGTAGTAAATTCCAAGTAATGTACAAAAATTCCCTAGAAGTAATAAGTGAATTTGGCAAGATGGCAGCATAGAAGTTCAATACATAAAATTCAATCTCATTTCTGTGTACTAAGAAAGAACATGCAGAACAAAAACTAAAAATATAATACCACTTACAATTACTTAAATAAAGATTCAAGGTGCTAATTGCTTTTATTTTTAAAAAAGGAAAAGAAATATTCATGTAGGTATACACTTAAGAATGAATATATATATCTATATATCTATAGATATATAGATATATATCTATAGATCTATAGATATATAGATCTATATCTATAGATATAGATCTATATCTATAGATCTATAGATATAGACATATATCTATAGATCTATAGATATAGATCTATACCTATATATCTATATATCTATAGATCTATAGATATATATCTATAGATATAGATATATATCTCCAGGTGTGGTGGCTCATGCTTGTAATCTCACTTTGGGATTACAAGCACTTTGGGAGGCCACAGCGATCACTTGAGGTCAGGAGTTTGAGACCAGCCTGGCCAACATGGTGAAACCGCCTCTCTACTAAAAATACAAAAATTAGCCTGGTGTAGTTGTTCACATCTGTAATCTAACTACTTGGGGAGGGTGAGGCAGGAGAATCACTTGAGCCCAGGAGGTGGAGATTGCAGTGAGCAGAGATCGCACCACTGCACTACAGCCTGGGCAACAGGGCAAGACTCCATCTCAAAGAAAAAAAAAAGAAAAAAATACATAGGTATGTATATACAATTTGTACACTAAAAAGTAAAATATGAAATTTTAAAAATATTTAAATAAATGTAGAACTGTACCTTATTTTATGGGTTGGGAGACTCAGCATAATAATGATATCAATTCTTCCTAAATTAATCTATCAGTTTAATGCAGTTCCTATCAAAACCCCAGTAAGGTTTTTGTAGACATAGAAAACTTATTATAAAATTCATATGTAAAGGCCTGGCTCAAGAATAGCTAAAATAATCTTGACAAAGCAGAATAGTGTGGGAAGAATGATACTAAAAGTATTAAGTCTTTTTTTTAATTATTATTTTTTTGACACTGGGTCTCACTCTGTCGCCCAGGCTGGAGTTCAGTGTCATGATCTCAGCTCACTGCAACCTCCGCCTCCCGGGCTCAAGTGATTCTCCCACCTCAGCCTCCTGAGTAGCTGGGATTATGGGTGTGTGCCACCACACCTGGCTAATTTTTGTATTTTTAGTAGAGATGGGGTTTCACCATGTTGGCCAGTCTGGTCTCAAACTCCTGACCTCAAATGATCCAGCTGCCTCGGCCTCCCAAAGTGCTGGGACTACAGGCGTGAACCACCATGCCCAGCTACAAGTATTAAGTCTTATGGCTGCAGAATCAAAGCAGTGTTTTCTTCACAAAGGAAGAGACACACACATCAATAGAATCAAATAGGAAACCCAGAAATAGGCCCACTCAAATACGGAAAAGTGATTTTTTTTACAAAGAAATAGAAGCAATTCTATAGAGGAAGAAAAGTGTTTTCAACAAATGGTGCAGAAGCAACTGGACATCCATAAGCATAAAAAAGTGAACCTTAACCTAAACATCACATCCTATACAAAAATTAACTTGATATTAAAATGGATCATAGACTTACAAGCAAAATGTAAAACTATAAAATGTCTAGAAAAAATAGGAGAAAATCTTTGGAATATAGGATGAGAAAAGGAATTTTTAGGGTTGACACCAATGGTATGATTCATAAACGGAAAAACTGGCAAATCTGTTCTCATCAAAATTAAAATACTTCCTCTGTAAAAGACCCTACTAAAGTATGAAAATATAAAGCTGCAGACTGGGAGTAAACATTTAGAAATGACATATTTGACAAAAGACTAATATCCTGAATATGTACTCTTATCTCACACTATATACAAAAATTAACTCAAAATAGTTTAAATATTTAAACATCAGGCCTGAAACTACAAAACTACTAGAAGAAAACACAGGGGGAAAAATGATATAACATTGGTTTGGGGGGTGATTTTCTAGATTTGACCCCAAAAGTACAGGCAGAAAAGTAGGAATAGATAAACTGGATTGCATCAAAATAAAAATCTTCTGCAAAACAAAGGAAACAATCAACCAGAGTCAAGAGACAATCTGCAAAGTGGGAAAAGATACTTGCAAGCTATACATCTGATAAAGGTTTAAAATCCAAAATATATAAGAAACTCAAACAATTCTATAGAAAGAAAACAAAAAATCTGATGAAAAATGGGCAAGGAACCAGAATAGACATTGACCCCAGAAAGACATACAAATAGCCAACAGATATTATGAAAAAAATGCTCATCATCACTAATCATTAGAGAAATGCAAAGTAAAACCAAATTGAGATGTCACCTCACAACTGTCAGAAAGGCTGTTATGAAAAAGATGAAATACAGCAAGTGTTGATGAAAACATAGAGAAGTGAGAACTTTGTACACTGTTGGTGAGAGTGTAACTTATACAGCCATTATGTAAAACTGTTGGGAGATTCTTCAAAAAACAACAAAAAATGGAATTACCATATAATTCAGCAAATCCATGCCTCGGTGTTTACCCAAAAGATCTGAAATCTGTACGGACATCTGCACTTCAGTGTTCATCACAGCGCTATTCACAATAGCCAAGCTGTGGTATCCACCTCTGATTATCAACAGAGGAATGGATAAAGCAAATTGGTATATATCCACAATGACTACCATTCCATCTTAAAAAGGAAAGAAATTCTGTCATTTGTGACAACATGGATGGGATTGGGAAATAGTATGCTAAGTAAAATAAACCAGACACAGAAAGACAAATATCACATGTTCTTACTTATAGGCGGAATCTAAAACAATCGAACTCAGAAAAAAACAAGAGTAGAAAGATGGCTACCAGAGGCTGGGGGTTGGGAGGAATGAGAAGGTGGTGGTTGAAGGGTACAAAGCCTTGGTTACACGAGGAAATGAGGTTGTTTTTTTTGGTTTTGTTTTGTTTTTGAGATCACGTGCATAGTGTGGTGGATTAATGAATAATAGTGTGCTACACATTTTTAAATTGCTAAGAGAGTAAATTTCATATGTTCTTATCACAAAAAATGGATAGGTGTTTAAAGTGATGGATAGATTAATTAGCTTGATTTTAATTATTCCACATTGTATTAACAAATTATAACATCACTTTGTAATCCATAAATATATACAACTATAATTTGCCAATTTACAATAAAAAATTTAAGCCATTGGGGATAATTGGGTAATATTTAAATAACACTTACGTTAGATGATATTTTATTAATGTTAATTTTCTTAGGTATGATAATAGCATTGTGTTTGTAGAGGAGAATGTCTTTTCCCAAGGAGATGCACATCAAAATATTTAGAAATAAAAGTTTTAATACTTTCAAAGTGCTTTCTTACGGTTTAATAGAATGAAATAAAAAGTGTATTTGGCGAGATAGACAAACATGCAAACAGAGGGTAGTAGGTCAACAATTATGAATCTAAAGAAACAACAGCCAGTGTTATACTATTTCAACATTTCTGCAGGTTTGAACATTTTGAAACTGGAGAAGTCAGGGAAAATGATTAACATTTCAAAACTACTAGTATGATTTTGAAGAACTATTATTTATCTATGTAGTATTTTACTTTGTTACAAGTTGTTGCACTTAATGAGAATGTTCCAATTAGCATAATAAAGCAGACTAGTGTAAAAACATGTTATTATGTGTCTTTTGCATAGAATAACATTACAGCCAGTATTTGTGTGTGATGTTTGGACTCATCAGCTCATAATGTGTCTAGAAGTCTAGAATTAGTTACCTTAGATCGTATATATTCCTCTGCTTAGAATAGCTCAATACAATATGAAATACTTGTAGTTGCCAACTTAAGATAGTAAGAAAATACACATTGCAAAAATAATTGGGTATGTGTCTAATGTGTCTAATGCATATGACTAGAATCATATTAGTTAAAAGAAAAAAATAAGTCAGTCTTAAGGAAGATTCCACCAGCTAAAGAAGGTCCAGGACACTTTCTTAAACCACAGCCTTGCACAGAATATTCCTCCTCTTAGATGAAGGAAAATACTGTTGTAGAACCTGGGGGAAAAATGGCAGTGCTCTATGTTAGATCAGGCAGCTCTGTCTCCAGTAATTCCCACACCTGGCTGTGCAACAGAAATACTTGACTGTGAAAAGGAAATACAATAGACAGAATGTTAGGCTCCACCTCATACTTGTTGCTTCAGATTCTAATGAATGGCATTCATTCCCAGAAATATATCTATTGTTTAAGTTCTTCTGGATGATACCAAAGCACAGTGAGACATAGAATCCATTGAACAAATTACTGTCACAAGACTGAAACAGATTCTCTGGAAAGAGCTGATTTCTGTATGCTTAAAATATTTCGTTAAAATGCACATTATTCATAGTTTTTTACTAACAAAAGAATAAGAATAAATACACGGCATTTTAAATTGAATAACTACTTTTGAAGTGTGTTTTTGTAACTTACAGTTTATTTAACGCAGGAAAAATAATTTTATCTTTTAAGGCTCCTCTGTAAAAGGGGAGATAACTATGAGATAACTATATTGGTAAGGCAAGGAGCCATGAATTAGTTATGTTGCTATGTTGTTGCTTCTGAGAGATAGCCATTTTAAAGATTTTATATTTGGGGAACTTGTTTCAATATGTATACGACTATGCAGAATAGATAGGCACAGTGCTGTAATATATAAGGAATCGAAATTTAAATCAACTTGTAGAATTCAACACAGGTAAATGGAGACTATTAATATGTATTTTACTTGACTCTGTTCTTTCTCAGGCCTTTCATTTAAGGGTAAAAAAATACTCTAGAACCTCTGCATAAAACTGAAGCAAAATCATCTAAGTTCTAAGCACACTGAAGTATTCTAGCACCTACTTCTCTGTGATTTACTTATATTAAGTCCTCAATCAATATCAGTGAATATCATCACAGAAAATGGGTCCAGGAACCACTTGCCAAACTGGTTTTGAAGTTGCCATCTGTGGGGGTTTGCACTGAGCTTTAGTAATATGGCTTAAATTTTCATTTTTAAAATGTAGAAACAGTGAGAGTTTTGATACATTTAAGGAGACTTTAGTAGGGAATAAAGCAGTGTTGTGTTTTGAGGGAAATACTCTTAATTATAGCCTAAATATCACTGGCTTAAATACAGCCAATTATATTTTTAAACAATTTTGTAAGGTTGCATCCTATGCTACTACCCCAAATCCCTGCATTTTAAGAGTTCCACAAGAATTCCCATGCAATTAGCCTTCAGGTATGCACAAAGGTTGAATAAAATAAACTTCCTGCATTCTTAATATATTTATTAAAGAGCCATCAAACTGCTGGGATTTCAAAAATAACTTTGAAGGAGAGCTGAGTGCCAGAGAATAATAACATATATATGCATGTAAGATTTGATTTATTTTGTAAATATGCATACATACTTTCAACAATCAAGGATAGATGAAAACGGTCTTAAAATATGCACCTATTAGACTAAGTTGCTCATTAAGTAAAAAAAGTTCAAATGTATGCTTAAAGGCAAGGTAGTGGGAGAAAGAGATGATTAATCCTTTAAATAGTGTGTAAAACCATTTGGATACATCCAATAATTCTCAGTACAATTAAATATAGAAATAAAATTTCCCATTTTGTGGAATGTTTTCTTTATCCCCCTCTCCACGGCAATCTACAGAAAGTCAAACATATATTCTCATCCAGGTGTCCTGTGGTTTATGTACCTCATCTTAGCAGATGCCTTGCCAATAATAAATTAAAGGAAGACTTTATTGCCTCTCATTTCTCTGACATTATTAGGCTTGTCACAGGTCTGGATACAGCATTTTATGAGACATACTAAATCTTTCTTGGTGTTTTGTTACATGTAACTCTATTTCTTTGCCATCAATAACTTCTTAAAGCACACCCAGACACACAGACACACACACATACACACACATATTTATCGTTAGAGAAAAAAATTTCAAAGCCTGCACTTATGGAGCTAGTTTATAGCACTACACTGAAATCTAATGGAAAAAAAATCTATCTTTGATCATGTCAAAATTGCTAGTTGAAAGCCAATTGTTTCTATGAAAATGCAAATAATTCAATCACATATATTATCCTTTTTCCCTTAAAATTTAATGAATGTAAACATTTATAATTCTTAGGGGGTTTTCACTTCTACTGTCAGATATTTTGGGACCTAAAAAAAGAACAAAGAGGATGCATTTCCCTTTGAAAAGATAATTGTTCAAAAAGTGGCAGAAGATATTCTCCTTTAGTACTGTACCCAAGCAAAATGACGTGGAACAAGATCTGTGTCAACCTTCAACTTGCAAAATGCATGTTTTCATTCAAGGATCGGAGTACTTTTATGACACTTGGGATATAAATTCTTAAGTAGACTCAAGAGGATCAAAAGATTCTAAATCCTGTCAATTTGTGATTATTCTATTGTGACATCTCCAAGATAGTTGCTTTCCTAATTCTTTATCTCAGCTTATTCAATTCATTGCTTTATTATTTACATTTTTACTTTATTAGATGATTGATAAAAACAGAATCCATCAGTTTCTTTTTTTCGAGGTCTCCTAGTACACTTATACCATGATCCGTGCATTGAAAATCTAATGAGATGTTCCATAATTCCTTAGGATGGAACTGCTCATTCACAGCTGTACTGCATTACCTGGCACAAGTGGGCTTCAATAAGGGTATTCTTTTCTTACGAAGAAATTCATCCTTAGGAAGGGTATTAGTCAAGGTTTTCCAGATAAACATAAACAGAATCCCATTTTATATATACATATATATATGTATGTATATATGTCCTATGTATTATATAGAAGTAACAGAATCCTATTTTTATGTACATATTTATTAAAAGTAATGGGAAAACTGTAATTACTTTTGTACCAACCTAATATAACATATATTATATATAATATATTATGTATTATATAATATATAGTATACATTACATATTATTATGTATATGTAATATATAATATATAACATATTATTTTGTATACTATATATATTGTATATATATTTTGTATTATATACTGTAATATATCCTATTATATAAATACATACATCTATGTAATATATCCTACTACTATGATATAAATTTATCTATATTTACCTTATTATTCATTATTATAAAAATTATAAAAAATAAGTTATTGGCCAGGCATGGTGGCTCACACCTGTAACCCCAGCACTTTGGGAGGCTGAGGCTGGAGGATTGCTTGAGCCCAAGACAATACAGGGAGAATCCTGTCTCTACAAAATATAAAAATAAAAGTAAATTACCCGGCTGCAGCAGCGCATGCCTGTAGTCCGAGCTATTCAAGAGGCTGAGGTGGGAAGATCGTTTGAGTCTGGAAGTCAAGGATGCAATGAGCCCTGATGGCACCACAGCACTACAGCCTGGGCAACAGACGGAGGCTCTGTCTCAAAAAAATATTATTATAATTTATAAATTATTATGAGATTGGCTCATGATATTATGGAGACTGAGAAGTCCCAGGATCTGTATTCCGCAGGCTAAGATCCAGGAGAGCCAGTGGGTATAGTTCCAGTTCCATTCTTAAGACCTGAAAACTAAGAAAGCTGATGATGTAAGTTCAAGTTCGAGTCAGAGGCAGGAAGCAGAAGACCAATGTCTCAGCTCTAAGGCAGTCAGGCAGAGAAAGAGAATTCTCCCTCACTCAGGCTTTTTGTTCTATTCACGACTCCAACAGAGGATAAGGCTCATCTACACTAGGGAGGGTGATGTTTTACTCAGTTTACCCATTCAAATTTTAACCTCATCCAAAAACACCCTCATAGACACACCCACAATTATGTTTTACCAAATATCTGGGTGCTCTGAGGCCCAGTGAAGTTGCTGTATATAACTGACTATCACAAGAAGCATACACTGTAGTAGAAGAAATCAATGTATAAGGACATAGGTTTTTGGATCACACATATCTGGGTTCAAATACTTGAATATCAGATTTCTTAACTTCTTTTTATCTGTAAAACTTTAGTCAGGTTAACTGACATCTAAATCTCAGTTTCCTAATCTACAAATTGAGCTAATAATGCCCGGACGACTTTAGTGGGGATTAAATGAGACAATGTTTCAAAAGCACTTAGCAGAAAACTTGCACTCACCTGTTAGTGTCAGCTTCGTAAAATAAGTAGTTAAGGGAAAACAGAGATGAGTGGGAATCTTGCCTTTGCCAATTTCATCTATGGCTTTGAGCAAGTTACTTGATCTTCCTAAACTGCCATACCTCTTTTGTAGGTACTATTACTGAAATAAGATAGTTCCATCAAAGTGCTTATACAGTTTTCTGCTTAATCATTGTTGTTGTTTTCCATTTCTGTCTATTATAAATAAAGCTGCTAGAGATATTTGAGTGTAAGTCATCGGGTAGATATAGGTTCCACTTCTCTAAGGTAAATACAAATGATTGGGTTGTTGGGTCATATGGCAAGTGTACAGTTAACAATTTAAGAAAATGCCAAACTGTTTTCCAAAGTAGTTGTAAAATTTTACACTCCCAGCAGCAATATCTGGAAGGTACAAGGGCTTCATATCCTTCACAACACTTGGTATGGTCAATCTTTTACATCTAAGTCATGAAAATGAATATGTAGTAGCAACTCTTCCAAGTTTTCATCTTCGTATTTCTGAAGATCAAGGACATTGAGCCTTTTTACATGAGTTTATTTCCTATTCACATATCTTGTTTTATCTCTTGCTCAATATTTTTATCATGCTGCTTTTCTTCTTGATATAGAGTTGTAAGAGTTCTTTCTACATTCTGTATACAAACCTTTTATCAGAGATATTTTTCTAAGTAGCTTCTCCCAGTCCCTGGCTTGCTCTTTCATTTTGTTAGAAATGTCTTTCAAAGAGCAAAAGTTTTTAATTTCGATGAACTCTCAAATTATCCATAGGCTTATTCTATGATTCATTCTTTTTGTGCCATATCTAAAACTCTTTGTGTGACCTTTCATAATTTAAGAGTAAGCTCTTATGTTTAGGCCTACTATTCATTTCTTACTAATTTTTATATGTGAAATGACACAAAAGTCTAAGTTCATTTTGTCCTATATGTATATCCAATTTTTCTAGCAATATTTGTAGATGGACTACCTTTTATTTGATGAATTTTCTTAACAATGTTGCTGAAAATCAATTGACCATGTATGTGTGGATCTATTTTGGACTCTCTGTTTCGTTCCATTAATCTGCTATGCAAACACTACATGGCACAGATGAATGTAGTTTTCTTTTGCTATAGTTTTGCCTGTTTCTAAAATTTTATGTAAGTGGATTATATATTATGCATTATGAAGTCTTTTATTTCCGACTTACTTTACTTAGCATTATGCTTTTGAGGGTAATAATCCATGTAGTTGCACTGTGTCAGTAATTTGTTCCTTTAAATTTCTGGATATACCACATGTTGTTTATTAGTTCTAGAACTTTTAGATACCCTTCTTATTTTCAAATTCCCCCATGATGGCTGAAGGGATGTGAAGATAATAGAAAAAGGCAAAACAGGTTTCATAATTTCTAGAAACTGTACTATAGGAAGTAATCTCAGAAATCATATAATAATCAAAAAAGTGCTGTTGAACAACAGTAAAAATTGAGTTTGTGTATATTGAGTTGAATGAATCTTCAGTGAATTCTGTTTTCAACGTATTGTGTACGTTTTCAGTGAAAGTTTGGTTAAAGAGTGAGAGTAAATTATATGAACCATAAACATCTAATACTGACACAACTACCATTTTTGACACTCTTACTCTTTCGTCCCTTGTGACAATCAAATATTTCATGTTATCATTTTCGTTCTGCCTGAAAAAATCCTTTAACAGTTCTGATAGTGCAGATCTGCTAGTGATGAAACTTCTTAGCTTTTGTTTAACTGAAAATGTCTTTATATTGTTTTCGTTTTAAAAATATATATTAACTGTTTAAAAAACTCTAGATTAACGTCTCTTTCTTTCCCTCATTTTTTAAAAGTGCCTCTTTATTATCTTCTGGCTTGCATAGTTTCTGATGAGAAGTCTTCTGTCATTCTTATTTTTGTTTTTCTTTTTGTCTTTGTCTTTTTTCCCTTCGGCTGCTTTTAAAAATTTTTTCTTTTTTAATCACTTGCTTTTAGCAGTTTAATTTTTGAACCTCAAATATCTGAGACAGTTCTCAGTTTAGGACATTTATTTTGCCAAAGTTAAGGATGCGTGCCCATGACACAGCTTCTGGAAGTCCTGATGACATGTGCCCATGGGGTTCTGATCACAACTTGGCTTTATACATTTTAGGATGACATGAGACATCAATCATTATAAGAAAGATGAACATTGGTTTGGTCCAGAAAGGCAGTACAACTCACAGTCAAGGCAGAACAACGTGAAACAGGGAGGGGCTTCCAGGTGATGGGTAGATAAGAGACAAATGGTTGTATTCTTTTGAGTTTCTGATTAGCCTTTCCAAAGGAGGCAAATCATATATGCATTTGTCTCAGTGAGCAGAGGGATGACTTTGAATAGAATGGGAGGCAGGTTTGCCCTAAGCAGTTCCCAGCTTGACTTTTCCCTGTAGCTTAGTGATTTTAGGGCCCCAAGATCTATTTTCCTTTCATAGATTCTTACGCATATTATTGTTCTGTTCTTTATGTTTCCTCTACTTGGGTTTGTTAAAATTCTTCCAACTGTGATTTTCGTTTTCATTAGATCTGAGAATATTTTTGTTAGTGTTCATAGGTCCTTAGGCTCTCATGTAATAGAAGTTGACATGAAGCCAAGCAAGTTTCCCAGACAAAGCTTTATTAGGGGGTTATGCTGGAACACAAGGGAGACAGTACTGGAGCAAAATTTCTCCAGCCGGCTCCCAGAGGGGAGTGCATTGCAGTGTCTTAAGGAGGTGACATTAGTAATTCAAGAAGTAGGTGAGCATCACTACATGTATGGGGTGGAATGCAGGGTGCTCAGGTGTAGTAAGGGATCATGCTAACACATACATCACATGAGCAGAAAATGGCAGATAAGAACCCCCTGGGCAGAGGTTTTAGTGTTATAATGAGGTGAGGGGTAAAGATCGGTCATTTTTCTGGTCTTGTGCACTGCAGATGATAAAGTTACTTTCCCTGAGTAAGACTTATGATGGAACACTGCTTATCTCAGTTTCTTCAAGGTCCAATGGTCATCAGTCAGGAAATGGAAAAAGAGAGAAAAGGAAAAGAAATATATTAGTAAAGGGTGGGGCCAAGTCCCTTCTCTACTCTGTCTCATTTGTACTATTATTTTTTCTTGTCTTTCCTTTCAACTGACTTCCCTATTTTGGGGTCTCTAATGACACATTTATTAGAAAGACTGACATTATCCCACAGCTTCCTGAAGTTCTGCATCTTTTTTTTTGTTCACTCTTTTTTCTCAGTGTTTTATTTTGGATATTTTCAATTGCTAGACCTTGAAGGCCACTTATCTTTTCTTTCTTGGTGTCTATCCTTCTGATAATCACATCCAGTGTGATTTCCAAATTTTTAATATTGAACCATTCATTTCTAGAAGTTCATTTTGGCCTTTGTAATGTCTCTATTTCTCTTTTCATTGTAGTTATCTTATTTTTCAAATCTCTGAATATACCTTTAGATTTACAATAACTGTCTCAAGGTTTTTGGGTACAACACCATCATTTAGGTCTATTTTTGCAGACTGCTCCTTTGCATGTCTGGTAATTTTTAGTTTAATATTGAATAGTGTTAATTTTGTGTTGTCTTTTGTCTTTTGGTATTGGATTTTGTCTTTCCACAGAAGTAACTACTTGTGGATTAACCTTATGATCCTTTTGAAGCTTTCATTCAAGGCACATTATGGCAGGTCCAGAGCACACTTTAATCTGGGACTGATTTTGCCTCGCTACTAAGGTGTATCCCTTTAGAAAACCTTATCAATTTTTCTGTCTATTACAAGGTCTTTCTGTTTTGACTGGTGGAAATGCAAATATTCCCAGCCCTTTGTGAGCTTTGTGAATTGTTCAGCCTAAGGTTTTCCAGTTGTTCTTTCCTCGGTTTGGGGAAATGTCATCCTACTCATACACAGATTAGTTTCCAGCCAAAAACTCAAGGGGACTCTCTGTGAAAATCCCCAGAGCTCTCTCTCCCTGTGCAGATTTTTCTTATCCAAACTCAGCTCTCTCTCCTCTCAGCCAAATAAGATTGCCAGAATTTGTTCCCCTCCCTGCACTGTGGCTTGAATAATTTCCTCCAGGCAATAAGCTGGGTCAGTCATATCTCATTTGATTTTCTTCTTTCAATCACCATAGTCATGCGCTGGCTGTAGTCTGGCACCTAAAAATCAGTGTTTCATATATCTCTTCCCAGTTTTGTAGCTATTTAAAGTGGAAGAGCAATTTTGTTGTAATTGGTTTTCATTAGCAGTTGCAGAAGTGTTGTTGCAAGTACTTACTAATAAAATAATTAAAATATAAAAGGTAAACAGAACTTTTCCGTTTTGCTTCCATTTTTTTCCTCTTCCCTCCCTAGTAGCAATTGTTCTCATGAAAGTGGTGCATAAAAGTAAATATGTCATTCTTTCAGGCAGACGAGAAAAGAGGGCTTGATATTGTGAAATATCTACAGGGTCTTCATCCCTGTTTCTTGGCACACAATTCCTGAAATCCTTGGAATCTCCAAAGTGATATCTTTTTGTATGCCAATGATGGATGGATGGCCAGCAGCCCCTCAGCTTTGAGATGGGGACTGGTCACCAGAAAGACAAAGGCAGGGTCCCCAACCTTCTGGGAAGAAAGGGGCCAATAGCCAGTGGTTTAATCAATCATGCCTAGGTAATAAGTCCTCCCTAAAAGCCCTAAAAGGATAGGGCTCGGAAACTTTCATATAATTAGACACATGGTGGTTCCTGGAGGGTGGCATACCCAGAGAGGGCTGGGAAACTCCATGTTTCTTCCCCCATAGCTTGCTCTATGCATCCCTTCATCTGTTTCCTTTGTAATATTCTTTATAATAAACTGGTAAACCTAGGTGTTTCCCTGAATTCTGTGAGCCACTCCAGCAAATTAACCAGAGAGCCTGTCGTGGGAACCCCAACTTGAAGCTGGTTGGTCAGAAGTTCTGGAGGCCAAACCTGTGACTAGTTTCTGAAGGGGGGCAGTCTTGTGGGACTGAGCCCTCAACCCGTGGGATCTGATGCTATCTCCAGGTAGAGAGTGTCAAGATGAAATTGTAGGACCCAACTGGTGTCTGCTGCAGAATGAATTGCTTGCTTGGTGGTGGGGCAAAACCCCCCCAACACACATTTGGTCCCAGAAATCTTCTGTCTGTGTTAGTTGGTGTTGTTGAGTGTGGCATGAGAGCAGTGGAAAATACAATTTCAGTTCTTTCCTCAAACAGAGGGAATTTAGTTTTAAGGTCATTAGGTTTAGAAAAGAGTGTTTGACTAGAAGATTGCATCGGTGTGGATTCAAAGGTAAAGAGAAACAGTAATTTGGACAAGAATTATTTACTAAATGAGAAATTTAAGTAATAAGGGACTGGCTACAAGGAAGTGAAAATAACGCTCAATAATATAAGGGTAGCAGACAGAAGGAGCAGCTGCCAACCCTAGGGCTGAGATAGAGCAGCCACAGGAAAGCAGCTCCCCTACCCCACCACCCGCCACACACGGCTGGGATCCAGACCTGCGGGAGAGACAGCTGTGGCTCACTGAATGAAAGAGGGGCTGGCAGAACTTGCTGAAACCTGCCTTCTTCTGGAATTTGCCAGACATTCTTCCACTAGGTTGGCAGTGAAATCTGTTCTCAGGAATGAGTCGCATTGGAGACACTCCAGTATAAACCCACTAGAAGCAGAGACAGAGGGGCTGGTGGATGCCGCTTACCACCACACATCATAGTTGGTGGGCACCAAAGAAGCTACAAGTGCTGCAGAAGCTGGTGAACCATCACCAACATCAGGAAACAAAATCCTGCTGTGTCTCTCTGGCGCCCTCTACTGACAAGCCTTAACATTGTGTCAGTTGGCAAAGAAAAATAAAGGGCTCAGATCCATTTCACAGAGCAGGCAAAAAGATGGATTTGGAGCTGAGAGGCAATAAATAAATAAGTGACACGAGGATGAGGATAAAATGTCAGATTCATTACTAGATATTTATTTTATTTTAATGTTACTGAAGATATCCTCATTTAGCCAAATCAAGCAGTGGAACCAAGAAAAATTAGGTCCCCACTTCTAACTTGTTACACTTGAATGTGAATATGCCAATTAGGAGTGAGCCCCCACATCTGAGGGAGCAATCCACAGGAAAAGGCTAAACAAAGAACACAGAAAATATGTGAAAAAAGACAGCCCCAGAGAATAGCTGGAACTCTGCTTACCCTGCTTAACTGAATGATGCTATGACCTGTGATTCTACTCCTTGACTTTTCCCCTTGAACTTGGATTCTGGAATTGGGGAAGACAAAAACAAAATTGGTTCATTAAATATCAGTGGTCAAATGAGGCTGTAAATATTTAAGTGTTTCCCATCCATAGTCATTTGAGGTGGAAAAATGATAGTATCCTGTTTTGAAATCTTGGAGATAGATAAGGAGAATCTGAGAAGAACTGGGGCTTATTACTGCAGCCCTTTCCCACTCCAAAATAATGGATCACAAGGAATTTTTAATTGCACTTGCCTACATGAATGGATTGGTTAGGGAAATAAGCTGTTTATACTGCTGAAAAAGTGAGGCCTTTCCCTGAACTCCCGAGAACTATGGAAAAACATTAAAACCACACTAAATACATAGTTTGCCAAATACCAAAAGGCCAAATAATAAAATCAGTATTGAACCAAGTCTGAGATTAAAACAAATATCATCATCATAAAATAAAGTTCTGAGAATCAAAATTAAATCCTAAGGGTTTTTTGAAAAAAACTTAATTATTAACAAAATTCACTGTTGAGTATTTCATCAGTAAGATTTTAATTGTGTGACATTAGATGACAGAAATAAACATTCTTTGGAGTCCTCTATATTAAACAGTAGGTCACTTGCCCCTGGGGTTGTTGAAGGTATCTATATTTTTTGGCTATCACTGCTGGTATTTATGTTGTCATCTAATTATTCAGCTCTCCTTTATCTAAATAAAAGGCACTTACTGTGGTAGATTAATGCGAGGACATTTTCTCTTCCAATTCTGCACTAAAAGATTTAGTCAGTATTAAAACTGAAATCCCATTGAAACAGTCTCACAAACCAACCATTTTTGTACTACTTGAAGAAAGTGCTTTTAGCATATGTTCCGAAGCTGACTCAAGGTGGCTTCCTTCATTTTTTTTTTAATTGTAACATTCTTTTGAAGTACTTGCTGTTTCTCACAATCCCTTGAGACAATTTTGTCTTTACCTTTCATCTAGGAGAAATTTGGCAAAGTAGCAATGTTGGCTTTCTAGAAAACAAGGTCATTCTAGAAATACATTTCCTTCCACATTGTTTACATACCAATTACAGTATCTTCCCAGGAGGACAATGAGAGGAGAATCTTTAGAGCAGAAGGCATAAAAAAGTGTTAGCCACAATATTTTGGTCACTTCTAGGATCAGAATGTTGTTGGCAATGTGCAAGTTGAGAGATGACAAATGATGTTGAAGTCGTCAGTGGGCTTGTTCTTGAACTAGTCTTGGAGAGATGGTACTCAGGGTTCTCAAGTTTTTTAAGCAGCCTGTCTAAAGCCTCTAGACAGGTGGCCTGGAAAGCACAGAACTTAGCTGAATTTCATGACCTCTGAGACAGGGACCCTGAACGGTTTGGATCCCCACCCAAATCTCATGCCAAATTGTAATCCCCAATGTTGAAGGTGCGGCCTGTGATACTGTCCTCACCACAGTGAGTGAGTTCTCGTGAGATCTGGTTGTTTAAAAGTGCAGCATCTTCTGCCTTTCTCTCTTGCTCCTACTCTGGCCATGTGATGTATGTGCTTCCCCTTCGCCTTTTGCTGTGATTGTACATTTCCTGAGGCCTCCCCAGAAGCCGAGCAGACGCTAGAATCATACTTCCTGTACAGCCTGTGGAACCATAAGCCAATAAAACTTCTTTTCTTTATAAATTGTCCAGTCTCAGGTATTTCTTTATAACAGTGTGAGAACAGAATAATACAGACCCCCTTATTCCTCCAGTCAAACTGACTCAAGGTGAGCAAAATATCATTTCTTTCTAGGGCTAACCAATCTATTCTTGTTAACCTGAATTTTCTGGAAAATCTGCAATGTCTTTTTCAGTCCTCTTACTTCTTTTTTGCAAAAACACACAGATTTGTCTACCCCCATCAAAGCTTTTCATTTATCTCAGCACCTCACCATCTCCTTTACTATGTCTCCTTCTTCTATTTGTCCTTCCATGTCTCAAATATGTGGTTTATATTCCTCACTACTCAATATTTTCCTCTCTAGTTTCCATCATTGCCACTCTGCTAAAGATAAGCTCAACAATTTGTTAATTCCTTTGAGTCACTTTTCTTTAATGTTAGTCTTGGAGGTGGAGTGGAGACCTTACTATGCCATTACATTGTTTTTGCTTAATTGAATATTTTACACCAGATTTGCATGACACCATAGCGAGAGAATTCCTTTTCTCTCTTTTTTAACGAGACTCAACCTCTTTTGATTAATAGCTTGCCCTCAATTAGCACATAATACGTAAATTCATGAAAATTACAGAAGCAGAAGAGAAAACATTATCTGAACTAAGAATTTACCCATTTTATTGTCTTTTGAAAATCTTAGTATTACGTCACTTAATTTAGAAAAAAAGTTACTCTAAAATGATATAAATATTAAATCTTAATGAACCCAAGAAATGAATTCCTTTACATAATAGAGGTATAAAATATTAATTTAAATGTCAAATTTGACCCCTTTCACTATTCTCAGACTCTGGCAAGAGAATTCAACATACACATGAAGACTGGTACAAATCTATGCTGTCTGAAAGCTGTTAAGGAAGCGTTATCTGTCTCTGATGGACTCCACACAGAATTCACCATAATAGCTGTTCAAGCGCATTCCACCCTCCTCAATACAAAGCAGGGGAATTACACCGTGGCTAGATGTTAACCCATGGAGCTCGGTGCATTTTAGCTTCTCAGGGAGCTCCAGCTGCAGTTGCACAGGCAGGAATAAAGACAACAACAAAAAAAGAGAGAGGAGCCATAAGTTCCTGGTAGTTTGGGGGCATCTACTTCCTGCGCTCTGGAGAACTAAGAAATGATATCCAACAAGGTCTCCTTGAGGCGAAAAGAAAGGCATGTGTCCAATTTAGTATGCTAGTAGTTATTGGCATGGGTATATCTGTGATCCTTGAGGTAAGTGCATAAAAGATGCATGAGGGATGATTGTAGCAGTCATTTTAAAAGGAGGAGAATTCTGGGGGCCAAGCTTCCCAGAAGGAAATGTGGCTGGCGATTTGACAGTAACATGGAACCAGAGGCATAGCAGGTACTAGCAGCAGTAGTCAAACTGACAAGAAGAGGAAAGTACGGCACAACATGTGGGAAAAAAGAGCTTCCTAAAGATGGGGAAATAATTAAGTGATCTAGCTACTGAGAACTGTGTGTGAAGAGAGTATCTTGCACGCGGATAATTTTGCAAAGCAGAAGATGTAGATAGGGTATATGTTGCTTACAAAACAGACCCTTGGATTGGATTTGGCTCTCCTTTTATATGCTGCTAGGCATACACTAAAATTTTTACTTTTTCTTTTTCTTTTTTTGAGATAGAGTCTCGCTCTGTCACCAGGCTGGAGTGCAGTGGTGCGATCTCAGCTCACTGCAACCTCTGCTCCCCCAGGTTCAAGCCATTCTCCTGTCTCAGCCTCCCCAAAATTTTTACTTTTTGAACAACATTTGTATGTCTTGCAATCAGAAGTAACAAGCTCCTACTATGTACTTTATTTTTGGTCATAAGGAATGACGCCTTAAAGAAATAGAACTTATAGAATCTTGAGAAAATCTAGATTAAAAAAGCTGGTCAAGTCCCCAGGGTATTTATGATCGTCAATAATATTAAAGATTTTCTGAACACCTCCTGTGGCAGGTCAGGTCTCACTAATGCAAGCCTCCATAACAACTGTTTCAGGACTGACTGGGAGGTTAAGTTAAATATTAAAAACCAGTGTCCTTACACAAAGGTTGGGATGTAAAAAAAGCCCATCAAGAATTTTGGCTAGGACTTTCCTGGGCTTTAAAGCATAACACAATAACAAAATAATTCTTAATAGGACCATTTAGGATTAAACCAGTTTTATTGTGGGTCTAAAGTAACTCGCCAGGCCTCCACAAACAAGCTTACTGGGGGTCTGAAGGAACTCCCTAAACCTCTGTGATTTAGCAGGAGACAAGATAAGTGTAATCACCCCAGCACCTGGACCCATTTAGACTAAGTAAATTTACTAAGGCTCCAGAGGAGAGTCTTCAGGACTCAGACCTTAGTTATAGATTAAAAGATTTATACATCTTTGGATAAATGCACACTTAAATGTATAGCTTAGAAAGTATATAAGCTCTAGAAAACTTTGTAATTTTGAGTCGGTCTGGTGATAATTTCCAGGCCTTCCCCCTGTAAATAGTTGCAGAAATAGGAACTCTCTTCCTCCCCAGTTCGTCTGCATCTCATTATTGGTCCACGAGAAATAGTAGCCTGACCCTCACTTTGGCCAGGGAACATTAGTACATAAAAGGGGTTGTGTTTCTTTGAATACTACCACTTATTGGGTGCTTTTATGTGCCAGGCACTGTTCTAAATCCTTTATATGAATCATCTTGTTTAATCTTCACAATGGCTACACAATGTAAGGACAATTCTTCTCCCATTATACAGAGGAAGAAACTGAGGTTTAGAAAAGTTAAGTAACTTGTGCAAGATCAAATAGTTAATATATGGTAGTGAGTGGTTAAACCCAGGCATTTCTTCTGTGATGAGTGAGTACCTATGAAGAGGGGATGTAACAGTGAATCGTACCACCTTGGCTTCTGGCTTTATAGCTTTCACCATCTTTGGGGGTGGAAGACGGCGAAAGTGAGAGGCAGAATGCTGAACTCAGTGTTGAAAGGCTAAAGAAAGCTTCCTAGAGGACATGCTAGCCTAATTAAAGATTTGAAGGATGAAAGGGAGCTGGCCAATTGAAGAGAAAACTTATGAACTTCTCAGAAACACAAAAACAGAAAGTGTACAAACCCAGATGTGAAAGAGAACATGGCACATTTATAACTAGAGTCTGAATTGCTTGTGGCAACAGATGAAGCTGGAGACGTACAGTGCTGACAATCAAACAGGCCTTGCATACCGTATTGAACAATGAATCAATAGGAGAAGTGTGGAAGAAAGAACTCACGCTTCTAGGGGATTTTAACCCCCTGGCCTACATGGGCTACATTTCAGAGTATGAATACATTTGCAAAAAGGAGAATTTTGAAATAGTTTGGCCTGTTAGTCTTTGAGAGATCATGGGACGTAAGACAATTACCCCAAGCCTAAATATCAATAAACTCACCATTTGAAAGTGGGACAGATGTATTCTAAAAATTGGATAGACTGATCTTGGTCTCAGTTGACTCAGTGCCAAGTACCGGAGGAAAAAGTAAATACTTTTTGATCACTTGAATGGAACAAAATTCTAGAATAAATTATTCATGAGATTTTTTTTGTGGGCACATCAAGAAAGGGTGAGATAGTGAGAACATATTTACTTTTTTTAAAAAAATGTAATGAATATCTTGTATGTACAAGGAATTGTGCTGGATTTGGAGGAGAAGAATACAAAAGGACAATAATAATAGTTACCATTTATTGTGTGCTTGCCAGATGCTTGGCGGTCTTCCAAACCTTCATTTATTCATACGACTCTTATAATCCAGTGAAATTAAGTCCTATAGCATTCATTTTATAAACTGACACTCAGAGTGTAACTTCTTCAAGGTCACATCCCTAATAAATATGTGGGCTGGAATTTTGTTTTTTGGGGGTGGGGTCAACATGGCACCATTACTACTTTTGCCTAAGGCTGTTTCACAGAATCTTTTTCTTTCTATGATTTCAGGATAGAATTTGGTAACTAGTGTCACATGTGATATGTTAGGTGAAAATAAAATGCACTTTTTTCAGGAGATTGCATCAGTCTGGTTTGGTGGCTTCCTCTAAAAAGATGACTTCACAGACCCAGCAAAACCCAGTTGGGTGCAAGGTGCAATGATTTTTACATATTTCCCTTGAGTGCTGGTTGTCCAGACACTCCAGTATTTCAGACTAGAGTTGCTAGTGTGTGTTTCTCTAATTTCCAACTACAGCTTCTGGTTTCTGGACCATTCATGTAAGCTTTGGACCAGTTAGCTTTTGCTTTAAAACACATCACTCTCAAGCATAAACAAACACCATTTTATTTAGCTCACAATTCTTTGAAGGCAGTGCTCAAGTTCATCTGGTTTGATGGTGGCTGGTCTCACAGGTGGAAGACTCTCTAACAGGGTGTCTAAGTTCTTTCTCCCACCAGTCTAGCTTAGGTTTCTTTGCAAGGCAGTTGCAGGGTTGCAAAAAGCAGCAAGAAAGGGCAAGTTCCGTTGTTCAAAAAGACTTCAAATATCTGCTTGCATCACATTTGATATTGTACCAATGGCCAAAACAAGTCACATGGCTAAGCCCAGTCTCACTATCGGTGGGTGTATCCAAGGAGGCGAGAGAGTATCCAGGGCCATGTTACAGTGATGACAAGAATGTGGCCATTTTCAGAAATCACACAAGTCCTGATTCCCATATTATATCCCTATTCCTGTATTTATAGTGACTCTATCTTCCTTGCTGAAACTTGGTTATTATAGAATTAATAATTAAATCAAGACAGACTAGCTTAAGAGTTGGCACAAATCTTGATCATAATGTTGTATTACCTCTCCAAATCTGCACAACCAGAGGGCTTATAGGAGAGAAGCCTACACATTTCTGATTATTCTAAGAGATAGGATACAAATAAAAACCATGAAATGATTAAATGTACTAGCCCATGTGGTGCAAACATGGAGGAGTTATAACTAATTTTGATGGGGAGATGAGTTGGTTAAGAATACATAATGAAAGAAATATTGACCTATTTACTGAGCTTCTAACTCACCGTACTGTCAGGCTTCCTGTTGGAAAGCTTCACGTGAATTTGTCCCTAATGTTTTATGCACGTGTTCAAAATAAAATGAATAATCTTCCCTTACTTTAATCTTCCTACAAGCTCCATATTTTGACTCACTCATTGATTCATTCAACAAGTATTTATTGAGTGGCTACTAGGTACTAGGTAATTTTCTAAATGTGGGGATAGGGTAAACAAAAAAGATTTCTCCCCTACAGGACCTTTCATTTTAACAAATGGATAGAAAATTTAAAAAGTAAGAAGTCTTAGAATAGATTATTGACTTGACATAAATTGAAACAAAAAAATATTAAGCAATCAAATGCTGCTAGTAGGGAATGAAAATTTGGCCACCTTGGAAAATGGTGTTGCATTACTTTCTAATTTGAATATTCATATATCCTATGACCCAGCAATTCTATTCTGAGGTATATATCCCAGATAAATACTTTCACATATACTAAAACATATATGAAAAACTGCTAAAAACACCATTGTCCATAATAGCAAAAAATCTAGGAAAAAATTCCAAATGTTTATTAATATCTAATAGAGTATTTGTAGACACATTCTAAGGAAAAAAATAAAGTAGTGTTTGCTGATAAGTAGTATACATTTTAACTGTCACTTCAGAAAACAATTTGGTGGTAACTTTTAAGTTAAACATTCACATATCTTGTAACTCAGTAATTCTACTCTGAAGTTTATACCCTGAAGAAATTCTTTTATATGTTTACCAAAATATGTGTAAAAACATTTAGGATACCTTTGTTCATATTAACAAAAAAGTTGAGATCTCCAAGAACAGAATAATAATAAATAAACTAAATATATTCACATAAAGGAATGTTATACAGCAGTGAAAATGAATAGGTACTGATGAATCTTAGAGAAATGTAGAAAATAAAAATTATATGACTTCTGCTTCTAGCTATGATGAATTACCTTCTAACAGGCTAGAAAAGCCAGCTAAAATTCTTCCCTCATGGAGTATATGCTGATTTTTGGAGGAGGATAAGAGGCTGAGTAGCTGAGCAGATGCCAGGTGCTCTGAAGCAGTGAAGACTGCAGGGCATTCAATATTCTCAATATTCTGGAGAGGCAAACATCGAAGTAATGGTCTGCCAAGGCAGTCAGCATGAGAGGGTGAGATTCTAGAAGAAGGCACATATCAGGAGATTGGCATTACAATAGTTTTCCCTTGGGGGCATGTCTTAAATGTTAACTAAACAGAGTGACAGGCTAAGAAGAAGTAATAACTTGCTGAAAAACAAAGGTGTTTCGAGAAGTTCCACACTGCTAAGGAGACAAAAATTGTAGTTAATGACATGCCAAGGAGGAGAAATCCTAGCAAACACACAAAACTGTCACTGGAAACCTGAAGGGCTTCACATTAGAAGTAGGAGTAAATCAGTGGTAGAGAGAAACTTCAAAAGATGTATTTCAGTCCAAGATTAGCCCAGTCCCTTATTAGATTCAGATGACTTTCCTCAAGCCTAACTACATATCGAAGGGTAGAGTAAATCCTCCGTGGAGGAAAATCCAATCATCTAGAATCTTTATATTTCATATCCAATGTATGGTATTCAATAAAAAAGTTGTCACCCAAATGTGTTAGTCAGTTATATATACCATTATGGTGCATAACAAGCAACCATAAATCTCAGAAGCATCCAACAACAGGCTTCTATTTCTTCCTTGAACATCTACAAGTTGACTGGGTGGTTCTGCCTAAGCTTGTGTGTCTGGAGGTCAGCTGAGGTAGTTCCGCTTTAGGTTGCATGGCTGTACGTCAACAGAGGTGGCCATGCTCTACCTATTTCATACTTCAACCCAAGCTGAATGGACAATAGAATACTATGTTATTCTTTGGGAATGACAGGAACACAAGTGAGCAAAATCAATCATACAAACACATTTCAAGTTTTTTCCATATCAGTCTGGGAGCAGTGGTGGGCACCTGTAGTCCCAGCTACTCAAAAGGCTGAGGCAGGAGGATTGCTTGGGTCCAGCAGTTCTGGGCTGTATAGTGCACTATGCTGATCAAGTATCTGCACTAAGTTTGGCATCAATATGATGACTTTTCAGCAGGGGACCATCAGGTTGCCTAGAGAGTGTGGAATGGCCCAAGCTGGAAACAGAGCAGGTCAAAACTCCTCTGCTGATCAGTGGTGGATGCCCCTGTGAATAACCGCTGCACTGCAGCCTGGGCCACATAGCAAGACCCCATCTCTTATGAAAAAAATGCCATATCACCTCTACTAAAAACCCATTCACCAAAGTCAAAGTCCTGGCAAATTCCAAAGGTATTGGCAAGTTCTTTCTATCATCAATGAGGTCATGGAAACTATGGTGAAAATTACTACTACAGGTCAAACATGATGGCTCAGTCTGTAATCCCAGCACTTTGAGAGTTCAAGGCGGGTAGATCACTGAGGTCAGGAGTTAGAGATCAGTCTAGCCAACATGGCAAACACCCATCTCTACTAAAAATACAAAAATTAGCTGGATGTGATGGCACACACCTATAGTCCCAGCTACTTAGGTGGCTGTGGCATGAGAATGGCTTGAACCTGGGAGGTGGAGGTTGCAGTGAGCGGAGATCATGCCACTGTATTCCAGCCTGGGCAACCGAATGAGAAATAGAAAATCTAAAAAAATAAAATTATTACTATAGGGCAGGAAGTTGAGTGAGGAGAAGTGGGACCAGGATTCAACCTGTCATAATTTATTTTATTGGCCACAATTATGTGTGTCATCCCCATGTGCAAAATATCCTTATACTCATGTCAAGGCTCAGAAATCTTTCCTTGTATGTCGTTGGGTATACCTAGGTGTGTTTATTCAAGAATGCAAGATTTTATATTATTTAAAAAGATAAACAAATCTAATGAATTACATTCACAAAATAACAGAGAAAAAGCATATGATCTTCTCAAAAGATGTGATAAATCAATTGATAAGATTAATACACATTTATAATAAAATATCTTAGTGAACTAGGAATAGAAGGGAACTTTCTAAATCTGATAAAAGATCGCTACAAAACTCTGCAGTAAACATCACATTGAATGGCAAAATTTTAAAAACTATTTCTTTGAGATTGTGACTAAGATAAAAATGTTCATTCTTACTACTTTTATTCATTATTGTCTTAGTGATCTGAGCCAGTGGGGTAAATTAAGGAGAAAATCATATATAAGAGTAGAAAAGAAATATGTAAAATTGTCAATATTCATGCATTACACAGTTGTTTATATAAAAATCCAAAAGAATCTTCAAATTATTAGATGTGATAAGTTAACAAGTTTATTGAAAATTTGGTCAATATAAAATAATTATGTTTCTATATAGCAGATACATTAAAATACACAATAAAATGAAAAAAGATACCCTATCAATAACATAAAATACTTAAAATATCTGGAAACAAAGATATACAAAACCTCTATGCAGATGTTATTGAGAGAAATTAAAGACCTAAATAAAAAAAGAAATGTATGATGCTTATAGATTGGACAATTCAGTATTATTAAGATGTCCTTTTTCCCCATGTTGATCTATAGGTTTTATTACCTATGATCAATCTAATTTTCTTTAGATTGCATCAGCCTGTGTGTGCATGTGCATATAAATTGACACAGTGATTCTAAAATTATATGAAAATGAAAATGGTCAAAAACAGTCAACTCAATAATAAAAGGAACAATGCTGGAAGACATATTTTTAGTATTAAGATAAAGCCACTGACATTGTACTGAACTGGAGTCACCCACTTTATAGCAGAAGTGAGACAGTATGTACCTGGCTATTGTATCTCCTGGTTCTAACACATACTACACACTCAGAAGCCACTAGCCTGGTGAGTGACGTAATAACTGTTCAAGGCGCAGTTGAGATACCAGCAAGGACAGAATTATTTGTAAGGATGGGACATCATCCTCCAGGATGAATCATACATCCCAGTAACTTGGGAATGTGAGCTCCTTGTTTCAGTAACTCTAGGTTCTGTGGTCTAAAGGGCATGGGAAAATTCACTTTGAACTTACCGCTTTGGCTGCTATTTAGTTACTTTGTGCTCTCATGCCAAGAGATACAGAGACAAGGAAGGGACTCAACAAATTAGCAGGGGAGCCTCATCATGAGGAGGATATGAGACTGCTGTTACAGAAAGGGACAGTGAAGACTGCTTTTGGATTTTGGTCATTCACTGGGGGAGACTCTTGGTATTTCCCTGCTGAATTTGGCACAATACACAAGTGCAGCTGCTATGGCCCCGGAAGGATGTGGTGAACAGGAGCCCACATGAGAGATCAAGACCAGTGCCGTAAGAGAAACGACAGCTTATCCTAGTGAGCTTCCTCTTGTAAATTTCATCAGGAAAGGAGACCAACCAATCAGGCAAGCTGTTCACAGAGGGAATGAACATACCGTGAGAAGCATGTGGATTTAAGCAAGAAGGTTCCAACCACACCGCATCTCACAGTGTGCTCCCCAGTTTTGGTCTTCTACACAAGCTACCACCAGCTGCCAAGTAGGTATGTCACTGAAAGCTCACAGCTATGAACTTCTCTGGACTTTGCTGCCATGAAGGGAGCTACCTTGTTAGTGTTTAAGACCTCTCTCCAGGGCATGGTCCATTGCCTCAATTTGGGACAATTCTGAAGGGTTATTCCAGTTCAAGCTTGTGAGATCAGCTATACCAACTGTTTCATTTTACCTAATTCTGCTTGCTTAGTTTCTCTATAGGATTTGTTCACCATTACACTGTCCAATAAACCATGCAAATTTCCATCTGAGTCTGTTTGCAGGTTTCTGTCCTAAGACACCTTTCCTATTTAGTTTAAAGTATACATATCTAAGTCTAGACTGTTGGCACCTTGAGGGCAAGGACAGTCTCTTTCCTGTGGTATCACTGGCATCTACCAGGGAGCTTTACACGTTGCTGCCTCAATATAAAATTGTTGACTACTTCAAAAACCATCCTTCCTGTTAGACTGCCATCATCTTGAGAGCAAGACTATCTCTAAAATTTTTTTATATTCCTACATATTCTATAATAACCATTCAGAGGAGGCGCTACATAAATTTGCCTTGTTCTTTAAAAGGAAGGATTAGCTCTTACATAACAAAAGCTAAGTTAATGTATTCATTTATATTGAAAAGTGCTTTCTTTGTTTGCCTAATAGCATTTGCTTGTCCTTTTCAGGAATTTTAGATCAGCACCTTTGATCTATTTGCTACTGGCTGGCATGGATGGATGAACAGTAACCTTGATGTGGCTTGCCATTCTTTTATTTTAAATTATTTTGACATAGATGCTAAGAAATAGACTTGTGTTAGGAGACACCAGACATTAAACAAATAAATTTTCAGAGGAGATAATGATAGATAATGATGGAAATTAGCTCTTACCAGAGTCATCCTAGATTTGAGCTCTCCAGCATCAGAAGTTCTAAATTGGTAGAGTACTTCTGTAGCCATGCGAACAAGGACGGTTTGAGGGAAACATCAGGGAGCCCTGATTCTATTAACTGTAATCACCACAGTGTTTCTGCTCACTGGAACAACACATTTTCCATGTAGCAATAAACGCTGAAGCACATTTCATTAATTCGTGATTTCCCCTAAACAGCAATGTGTTTAGCTGCAGATCAGTGTGTGACTTTATCAAAGAAATGGCAGCAAGGAAAGTACAATGAAACAAACCACTCAATCATCTCCTGGGAAGGCTGCTCTTTACTGGGAGGTGCTTTGGACCAGGCCTACTGTAATTACCTCAGTCAAAGGTCTGCTCCACTGAGGGTCCTAGATTCCCATGGGAAATTCTTCGGGGAACTGAGATTAAGCCAGACCTTGCTACATTCTGCCAAAGTTGCCAGCCAGCTGCAGTTTTTCTCTGGAGGCACTAAGCAGTCAACCTGTCTAAGCTTAAGTCAGGAACTTGAAATTCTAATCACCACCCTGATAGCAGTTTGCAACGTGTCTTTGTGCAGGCCACTTACTGCTTCCGATGCTCTAGCAGTTTCTCAGCCGAAACTTGGGAGAAGGGACAGGAGGCTCTAACTATGACTATTCTGAGAATTAATATTGACAGAACACTTGTACATCTGCTGATGAACGGTAAGGTAGCCTTGTAGAAACTCAACAGAGTACAGTGTTTTCACTTGTAGCCACCTACCGGATAAACACTCTACTCCCCACAGTTATTGTATATAGAGGAATTAGTCCAAGACTGAGAGAGATAATATGAACTGCATTTGGCATGGAATTGTGATTTTATTATTATTGACTGCCACCAAATATGTACTGACATGCCAATGTTATAGGCTCATTCAGAAGCATATTGAGATGTTTCTGTTCAGCACCTGCATCCATGAGGAGCTGACACCCTACATAAGGAAATTAAGGGCAGTCTATAGCACTGTATAGAAATGAGCACCCCCTTGCTGGATATTTCCCCTTGGCTCCCCAAGATTTATTCTGTCTCCTTCCATACCTCTGCTAGTGAGGCTGACTTTGAGATAGAAAAAACCTCAGAGCCCTTCCTTTCCTCTGGCTTCCTCTTGGCTCAGGCAGTGGGGAGGACCCAAGGACATCAGAGTAAGGGAGGAGAATGAGGTCAAGTTATTGTTTCCCTCTCCTAGGTTCCCTCCCTGTAGGGTCTCCTTTGGACTAGTTGTGAGTCTTGACTGGAGGTAACTACCTGTCACAATGTGGCCCTCTCTATGTGGCTGTCTGTTGCCATCTGCTTCCTGCTACACCCCTGATGATGGAGTTCCTTCCCTCTCCCCTCCTTCTTTCATCAAGCTCTGCCTTTCTCAACTTTCTATATGATCTGGTTCCTATCCCACTGTGCACTTAGATCTCTGCTGTCAGAGAATTCACATGGAATCTCACAGGTGCCATCCAATAGGAATATAATTCAAACCACAGACACAAGCCACATATGTAGTTTTGAATTTTCTAGTAGCCATATTTTATAAAGTAGAAGGAAACAAGTGAAATTAATGTTAAGAATCGATTTCATTTAACCCAATATATACGGGTACTATGCTCAACTCTTTACAAGTATTATCTAGAACGAATACAATAACCTCATGAGGGTTATCCTGAGGGATTCCTGGATTCAGAGAGGTTTATTTCTTAATTTATTTGCTAATCAGTAAGAACTGATGGAGTGCTTCTGTGTAACAGGCACTATTCTGGACTCTGTGATAATTACAAACTAACATCCTCATTTATGATGTTTATATCCCATTGGGGACAAATCATATAGTAAACAAGCTAAATAACTAAAACATACAGCATATTAGATAGTGGAAAGGTTTTGGCTAAAAAATGAAACAAGGAAGGGGATGGAAAGAGTTTGAAAGGAATTGAAATGTTATGCGTACGAGTTAGTCACCCCCTGTAAAAGAGACTTTTGAGTAACACCTGAAAGTAGCAGCCATGTAGACAACTGAAGGAAGAATAACTCAAGCAAATAATTCAAAGCAGGAAGTGCAGAGGCCCTGAGGAAGGAATGTGCCCGAGGTGTGCAAGGAATAGCAACAAATATAGTGTGGCTAGAATAAGTAGAGTCGGGCCAGGTGCTGTGGCTCACGCCTGTAATCTCAACACTTTGAGAGGCCAAGGCAGGAGGGTCACTTAAGTCCAGGAGTTCAAGAACAGCCTGGGCAAATAGGGACCTCCCCCACTTCTACAGAAAAGGAAAGAAAAAGAAACACAAGAATAAGTAGACTCAGCAGGAGGCAGCATAGAGGAGGGCGAGATCAGGGAAATAACAAAGGAATGTGAGTCAGGCGTGCACATCCCATATGGCTTTTTACTGATACATCACAGTAAGAACTTTCTCTTTCACTCTGAGTGAAATGCAAAGTCGTTAGCAAATTTTGAGAAGTGAGACCGGTCAGGAGGCACAGAAACAATTTGGGCAAGTGATTAGGGTAGAGAGAGTTGTCTGGGTTAGGGGAGCAGGATGGCCATGGAGGGGATGACAAGAGTTTGAATTATGAACTTATTTCAAAGATATAGGAAAATAGGAACAGTTGAAGGTAACTTTAAGAAGATTGTCCTGGTTACACTGCCAATAAACAAGAGAACTAAGATTTAAATCCAGATCTGCCTGACTCCAAAGCTCAAGCTCTTAATTTTGACTGACGAGTCCTTGGTTTCTTCTCAGCTGCAGATGTCTGGGTGTCCCTAAAAAATAAACTCCAATATGTTTTGATGGCAGTTATGAAGGTTCTAAAAATAATACAGCATAAATTCTAAAATTAAAAGATGTTGTACTCTGACTTGGAAGTACCTTTTCAAGTGTAAAAGCAAGTTTCTGGTAAAAGCATAGAATCAGTGGTCATAGGATCTTCATTTATTCCCAGCGATAGCTGCTTGACTTTTTAGTCACCCCAACTAACTTTTTCCTATTTATATATCCTCATTTCTGCATTGTGAATACATATTATTTTTTTCTTAATTGTAAGACTTTTTTTCCCAAAAATATATATATTTTTGATATCAGGATATTTAACTGAACACTTTGAATTGCCTACTCTCCAAAAGAGAGAAATGACAGGACCACTAACCTCTGGATGATAGCAGCATGGCAAAATAAAGGTCACTTTTACCAAGAGAGCCTGAATTTTCAAGAAAAGATAGTAGGTCAGGTAATAGATGTTAAGTAGCTCGATTTGCTCTTTCCGCAGTGCATACGTGGATCAAAGCATTATATTGTACCCTCATAAACATATACAATTATTATTTGTCAGTACAAATAAAATTAAAAAGAAAATGGTAGTATGGGAACATGATTGTGTGTGGGAGAGGAGGTTGTGAAATTTCTGATTTTTCCATTTGGGCAACTAATTCAATTCCATTTTTGGTTTTAATGATGTACAAGCCAGCGCTATATGGTTGCTGCCCCTTCTAATCTCGATATAAGAATACCAAGCTCTCAAGAAATGACCTTGAGGTAACTTAGCTTTTCCATCCCAACTAGATAGATTTATAATTTGATGATGTTCCAAATTAGATATAATATGGTGGTTCGAATTGGTATCATAAAGTGGATGTTTTATATACATATGTAAGGTTTTGAATAGACTATATATACACAAAGAACATGGGCTTAGTGTGAATGATAAACTAGTTACTAGATGCACCGAACACTGCTAACTTTAAGATATTTCGGTGACTCCTCAGTGTAAAGATGCAAGCATTTTAGACAAATAGTGATATCACTATCATTAACTGAAACAGTGGTTTCAGAAACACATTAATTTAATGTCAAATTTTTATAGTTCTAATTATGGAAACTTTTACTCAGTGAAAAGAAATTAAAAGATGTTTGTGGTAATAAACATTCTGTGATTGTGAAAGTACATAACTCTGCAATTGATGTTTGAACTATTATAAGCAAGCCTTTAAGACAATGAATAGCATTGTCAGCAGCACGACTTTGTCATCTATAGGTCGGTTGATTTTCCTTTAATTCTGTAGCATTTTACATTTATATAGAAATGTGTCTTTCAAAAAAGGTGTACATTATTTTACAATATCAACTGATATCTGATTTGTCACATTGCATAGCCACATTAATTTGAGAGACTAATTCAGCTGACAACTGAATTAGTAATTAATTAGTAAAAAACCTAGTAATATTTGGCAGCAAGCAACGGAAGTAGCCTGGGTTGGTGCATTTATTCAAATTTTTAAATAAATAGGGGCCTGATAACTGTCATTGATGTGACAGTAGCAGCCTGGAGAAAAGGAAAATGGGTATTCACTGAATAATTAGAAAAAACAAAAAGAAGACACAGTATTCATATAGAGTAGATCACTTACAGGTTTTGTTTTTTAAAGAATGTCTTTTCCCCAGCCACAGTATAGTTATAAGCTAAGAATAATTTCCAATATTGTACAATGAATGCATCCAGATCCTGTAATATTGATCAAAAGAGTGGATTAAAATGGAATATGACAGCAATTTCATGGAAGTCTCCCTTCCTAAATACTGACAGTTCTTTTTTTAAAAAAAAATCTGAAAAGTCCACTTATTTATTCCACAAACAATTTTTTAGAGTTCACCATGTGACAGATAATACATTTAGTTCTGAATTTTTTAAATGTATTCTCATTTTTCTTCCATGCTGTCATCTTTTTAAAATGTTTAGACATTAAATTGACAGATACCAATTTTATATATTCAACATGTACCATGTAATGATTTGATATATGATACATTGTGTAATGATTACCACAATCAAATCAATTAAAACCTCCATTACCATCCATGCTGTATATTAGGTCTCCAGAAATTACTCATCTTATAAATGAAAGTTTGTGCCCTTTGGCCAACATCTGACAGTTCTTAATTTAATTATTTATATGTTAATAGCTAGAAATTCCTTTAAAGCATTAAAGCAACCTGGATAGAATTGGAGACTTTTTTTTTTTTTCTTCAAGACGGAGTGTTGCTCTGTCACCCAGGCTGGAGTGCAGTGGCATGATCTAGGCTCACTGCTACCTCCACCTCCAGGATTCAAGCAATTCTCCTGCCTCAGCCACCTGTGTAGTTGGGATTACAGGCGCCCACCACCAAGCTTGGCTAATTTTTTTTTTTTTTTGTATTTTTAGTAGAGACGGGGTTTCACCATGTTGGTCAGGCTGGTCTCAAACTCCTGACCTCGTGATCCACCTGCCTCGGCCTCCCAAAGTGCTGGGATTACAGGTGTGAGCCACCACACCGGTCCTGGAGACCATTATCCTAAGTGAAGTAATTTGGGAATGGAAAACCAAACAGCGTATGTTCTCACTCATAAGGAGGAGCTAAGCTATGGGGATGCAAAGGCATAAGAATGATACAATGAGCTTTGGGTACTTGGAAGAAAGGATGGGAGTGGGGTGAGAGATAAAAGACTACACACTGGCTACCGTGTACACTGCTTAGGTGATGGGTGCACCGAACTCTCAGAAATCACCACTAAAGAACTTATTCATGTAACCAAACACCACCTGCTCCCCCCAAAAACTATTGAAATAATTTTTAAAAGCCACCCCGCCACCCTACCCATCAACTAAATAGTAGCTGAGTTAGGACACAGCCCTGTGATTCCTTTTAGTCAGAATTTCTTCCACCACCTGTTGCTTCGATTTCTTTCTCCTCACACCAGTCTTTGAGGTAGGGGCAATAGATTCTATGCCTATCATCCAGGGTATGGCCATTAAGATCTCAGCTCTGCAGCTTCCAGCTCTGCAGGCCGTGAGGCTGATTCCCAGTCAGTGCACTATACTGCCCTCCTTCCTCCTTCAGCTTGCCTCCAGGGATTCACTTTTCCCCTGCCCGTTTTCAAAGCAGCTACCATCTAGGCCATTTCTCCCTCGTACCTCTTACCTGGGACCACCTCCATTGGAAATCGCCTGCCCAGTGCCTTCTTCCTGGGCACTTTGAAACTCTCACAAGTTCATTTTATATCAAGGGTTTTATCACTTACAGAGGAAGGAGGAGTTAGAAATGAATTATGGGGGTAGGGGGCAAGAATAACTAAGTGGAAGCTAATCCGGTTCTTGAATCTCACTTAATATTTTCTGATAAAGCCTCAGCAGCCCTTCTCTGAATATGTGCCAATGCAAAAACAAAATCAGCAGGCATAAAAACAAAAACCATCATATTGATAGAATTAACATACTAAAAGAAATACAAATTCATAAGATAATACATGAGCTTCTCTTTTAGTACCAAGATTTAATGACAGGCATAATAATTACCATAATTACACAGTGCCTAAACAATACTGGCTCTATCTGCCACAATTGTAACTTGGTATGAAAATACCTTTGATTTCTTTTGTGGATTACACTAGAGATAATATAGCCTACATTCTTAATGGGAAAAAAACTGCTAACCTTCTATGAAAACAGATTTTTAAAATTTAAGTTCACTGACATAAGTAAAGAACTCTATTGGAACCATTGTCTCTGGAAGGTAGATCCTATTTATAGACAAAACTGCCTGAAATGGGAACATTCAAAGGAGGGAGAGAATACCATCAAAATCATCAATAATAGTAATAAACACCCAAGGGTCTGCAGCTGGGCTAGATGTTTTCTCCAGACCCTTAGCCATACACTGTGGAATCCACATTGCCTTTTCAAGAAGTCGTGGAGGAGAAGGAGCAAGTGCACTTAAATAAGTACAGAAATTGTGCAGTACAGAGGTGAGGGAGCAATATGTTAATAAGGAGGTGTAAGAAGAGAAGACAATGCCTTCTCTGCTTTCAAAGACTTTGCAGTTGAGAGGGAAATATGATTAACCATCCAGTTAATTACTAAACAATGAAGAACTAAGCCACATAGATTGTATTACGACATGAAATAAGTTGAAACGTGCATCTTAATAAACAGGTAGAAATAAAAATTCATTGTATTTTGTAATATTCTTACAGACAATAAAAATTCAGCAGGCTTTATTTTCTGTTATTAAGCATGGCTTGAGAAGCTCAAAACTCTCTGGGGAAGGATATCCTTGCCAAGGGCACTCCCAGGCTTTTGTGATTTGTTATCTCTTCTCCAGCACACTTTCAGCTTTCTAAAGGTAGGGCAGGGACTTGTTTCTTTGACCTGGCTTTTCATAATTGCTCTGGCTACCAATTTTATTTGTCCAATAGTGTCTTGGGAAATACAGTGTGAGAGTACAACGGAAGGGAGCTTTGAATAACTGGTATCCCATTTTGGAAAAATTTCCATGATTCAATTCAGTTAAACTTTGACTGAGGATAATAATAGATAAATGTCTTATGTATGATTTATATTCTAATGAATTTTTAAGCAGGATTTTAGTGAGAGCAGAAATAAGGTAGATAAAAATATCCACTTGTAAAATTTTTTACTAACATTTACATTTTGGTTCTGTGGCACTTTAACAGGGAAAATACAGTTAGCTTTGAGTATATATATTCAGACTTAAACCTTCATTATTTTTCTGAAAAGCACCTGTTTTGGCTATTTCATGTATATCCTGATAAGGTGTACTTTATTTTAAAAAGAATGTATCATTGCAGAAATATACAATGTGATTTTTAATCAACTTTTATCTGTTTTTGTCTGATTCATCATCGATATGAATGGAAATGCCCACTAGAGGTCTCTCCAACTTGAATTATTTCTAATTCCTGAAATGAGATTGTACTTCTTAAATGTTCCTTGCTTGCTTGTGAGAACTAGTAAAACTTCGCTGCATTTGACATGATAACTGCCCAGGGCCTTAACATAGGAGAGTGACACACACATTCAAACTGCTACTCCTGCGAGTCTATTTTATTTACATACAAGAATGTTAGTTTTACCGCCTGTTCTACAGATTTCATTTGACACGTTTTATGCTTTTGAGTGAGGATGGAAAGCATGTAAGTCCTTTAAAGAGAGTGACCACGTACTGTCGGTTTTTTTTTTCAGCTTGCAGAAAACTGTGGTAGGCTATCAACTGGAAATAATTATTATGATTGTCAATTTTCAGCCCTGCTCTTATCAAATCACAGAAAATATATAAAAATTTCAATTCAAAGGAAGAACTTTCATGTGCAAACTCTGGAGACAACTTTTTGATCTTCTGATACATTTACTTTATTAATTATGTCAAATAAATTTCAGGAAGCTTGGCTTATGTGCAGTGTGCATTAGAGAGAGTCATCGCACTGTGTAATTTTAACATAATGAGTTTGTGCGTATGTGCACCTGTTTACATACATAAAGCAATTCTGACATTGCTTCAGCGAATACATAAATTAGCCTTTACTATATGAGTCTTAAAAGGTTTAGTAAACCTATATTCTTTCTGTAGCTTTTAATCCCACACCCTGGTTCAAGACAAGTTAGAGTTGGTGACCAATGGGCAGGGTGTTCTACTGAGAAAAGTCAGGATTTAAGATCAGCTGTGGCCACTGCCCCCATATTCGATGGAGGTCACCCAATTTGTGAACTAATCCTTGGAAGTTAGATTAATTTTCTGTCATGGCTCAAGGAAACCTGCAAGCCAAATGAAGAAAAAAGGATAATTGACAAAGTGCAGTGACCCATACAAGTAAACTAAAAATGTGGCTAAGAGAAGAGAAAATAACAAATAAATCTATTGTCCTTGAACTCATATTTTTCTTTTCAAAATCAAAGTCTACAGAATCCAGGCATTAGCAAGTTTGCATGTAAGAATCCATTACAGCACCTATCCTTACTAAAATAACAAAAAGCAATGAAAAGGGTTTGCTTTATTCCTGAATCAGCTTGGATGAATAGTAAAGACATGTGGGCAAAATAATCTCAAGATACCAACTGTTTGGGCTGGAGGAATCCTAAACCCATGGTATTTTGCTGCTAGATTACTACAGCAATAACACCAACCCAGACAATAGTTGAACTTAAATTCCAAGCCACTGTAAGCAGAAATGTGATGGTTTGGAAACTCTTTCTCTCCATAAATACAATAGTCAGTGGAAGACTCCTCCAGGATGAGACTGGAGTGGGAATAAGCATCGAACCTGTGATCCTTCTAAGCAAAAGGATCTCATTTCCTCACAAAGCAGAGAGCAATAATGTGAGATGGCATACATTCTTTTCAGGCAGAATTCAAAGTGATTATATACATCAATAATTGTTTAAAAGGAAGAGCTTTGGCTGGGCTCAGTAGCTCATGCCTATAATCTCAGTACTTTAGGAGGCTGAAGCAGGAGGATCACTTGAACCCAGGAGTTCAAGACCAGCCTGGGAAATCTAGGAAGCCCTCAACTCTACTAAAAATTTAAAAATTAGCCCAGCATGGTGGCATGAGCTTATAGTCCCAGATACTTGAGAGGCTGAGGCAGGAGGATTGCTTGAGCTCTGGAGGTCGAAGCTACAGTGAGTCATGATTGTGCCACTGCACTCCAGTCTAGGTGACAGAGTGAGATGCTGTCTTTAAAAAAAACAAGGAGGTTTTATAAAATTAATAAGCAGAAGGCCAGGCACAGTGGCTTATGCCTATAATCCCAGCACTTTGGGAGGCCGAGGCGGGCAGATTGCGAGGTCAAGAGATCGAGACCATCCTGGCCAACATTTTGAAACCCCGTCTCTACTAAAACTACAAAAATTAGCTGGGCTTGGTGGTGCATGCCTGTAATCCCAGCTATTTGGGAGGCTGAGGCAGGAGAATCGATTGAACCTGGGAGGCAGAGGTTGCAGTGAGCTGAGATTGTGCCACTGCACTGCAGCCTGGTGACAGAGCAAGTCTCTGTCTCAAAATAATAATAATAATAATAATAATAATAATAATAATAATAATAAGCAGAAATAGCTAGCCACAGTACTGGTTTTCTAGTATTTTTACTGACAATACAAAAATCACTTTACGTTGTGGTCCTAGACACATTAACACATATATAACTGACAAAATATTTATCCTTACTCTGCACTATTTACTCAGTTACTTTATAGTCTATTTCTATTAATTATTTTAATGCTTGTTGTTACCCACAAAATCGTTTTTCTAACCCACTAATTGGTCATAAGTCACAGTTTGAAAATCCTTAAATGAAAGAATAATGTATGGACGGAATCAATTTTTGTAAACCTAAATTCTCATGGGAAAAGTAATGAAGATCACATATTTTAATATAAAAAACAATTGTCTCTGGGTAATGGATTTTGTGATTTTCTTACCTTTATTAACATATCTTCCTTCAGGACATTATATTTCTTGGGGAAATGGTAAATTGAATCACATCCCATGAAAGAAATATTTTAGAATCTTTGAAATTACGAGAATGTCCTAATTCCCGATATCCATTTGGAAACCCCTCCATCAATAGATTTAGCTGGTGAATTTCCTACCAGCAACCATAATGACATCCCTACTCTCTTACTTCCCAACTCAGAGTACCTCAAACAGGAATAAAGAAAGGAAAGAAAGAAGGGCTGGGGGCGGTGGGGGGAAGAAGGAGAGAAGGGAAGGGTGGGAAGGAAGAGTGAATCTCATATACCTACTCCTAGTTCCTTTACCCAAGGTGTTTGTGTGTCCTGGGGGTAGGTTGGTTTGGGGCTTAGGGCTTATTGTTATATTGCCTAGAACCTGGACTGGATTTTTAAAGTCCTGATTGGGCCATTCATTTCATTAGCCCTGTGAATTTGAGAAACTTACATCCTGCTTTTCTGTATCTCACTTTCCCTATTTGTAATAATAAATTAGCTTTGCTAAGATTTACTTCCCACTTCTATATCCACTAGCCATATTAGATCAGGAGGAGTTATGTCAATAACTGGTTTCTCACTTGCATATATATCAATTATTGATAATTCAAAATTCATATTTCTTGCTTTATACCAAATTCCAACACAGGAAGAGTACTAAAAACTGACTGCCTTTATTATGAATTAAATTTAGCTCCGTGGCTAAATCAGATCTAATGAGTCCTTTTGTAAAAATATGTGTTAAGATTTCTATTACTATCTTATTTGACCACTTGAACTTATAACTTCATAAAATTAAAAGAAAACCTATTTACCATGTGTGCAGACATGTCACTCTGCTCCCATAGGAACATATTTAAACAGTCTATATATCCTATAAATATTTGCTTACCTAATTTTTAGTGTTAAAGATCAAAGTAAGTTATATTTAATAGAAGGTCATGCAAGGAGCTCTATTCATACTCTTTGAGATGCTGCAGATATTTCCAGGGCTCACCCAACTGCCATTCAAAGAAGTCACTCCTGCTATTGACAGTAAGTGTTCAAGGAAAACATTCTTTCTGGGAACAAGTTACAAGACTTCCATATTGGCAGGAGTTTTTTTTCGTTTCTTTTTCTTTTTTCTTTTTTTTTTTTTTTTTTGAGATAGGGTTCAGCTCTGTTTCCCAGGCTGAAGTCCAGTGGCATAATCACAACTCACTGTGACCTCCAACTTTTGGGCTCAAGTGATCCTCCCACCTTAGCCTCCCCCCTGTAGCCCCAAATAGCTGGGACTACAGGCATGAGCCACCATACCTGGCTATCTTTTAAAATTTTTGTAGAGACAAAGTCTTGCTATATTGTCCAGGCTGGTCTCGAACTCCTGGCCTCAAGCAATCCTCCTGTCTTGGCCTCCCAAAGCCCTGAGCAACCACACTTGGCCCAATATGTAGGATTAACAGACAATTCTGAATTCATAAGTGGATGGTTGAGAAACTGGCAACATGTGGGCCAAATTTATCTCCAAAGAAGTATTCTTTGGCCCTTGGAGGTTTAATTTTTTTAATTAGTTGCAAAACTAAAAAAAATGAGAGATTACACAAGTTTGCTTTCAGCTTCCTTTAAAGAGTCATATAACAAGTCTACCCTGGGTCTACATTCCTAGAAACTCCCTCAATGGACCTGAGTAGTGATGGCCACTTTATGATGAGCAGCGGCTTCCCAGGTCAGCATACCCTAACCTGCACCCTTCCATTCATGCAGGTTGGTCTGCCTAGACTTTTTAAGCATTTGAGCTTGAGATCCCTATTGTGAGCAAACATGCTAGGTACAATATCATGAGTTAATCAACAGACAGTTACTTGATGTAATTAATTAGAAAATAAGTAACACCAGTAGCAGAAAGTAACCAAAAACAATTCATAAGGTTTCATGCAACTTCTCAATCTAAGTGCACTTGTTTCTACCTTATTTTCAAGCCTCTTTGGCTTCATCTTGGTATATTTACCTTTATTCACCCCTCCCCACATGCTTTTTGCCTCTGAGAGCTATTTTCGTAAAATGCAGATAATAGCACCTGCTCAGCCCACCTTTCTGAAAGTCCAAGTACAAAAGTGCTACATGAGTGCAAGGTATTATTATATCCATTATCATTCAGGCTCAGACACGGGTAGGTTCTTCTAGAACCTGCGGCTCTGGCTGGATTGAAGTCTCATGTATCAGCAGGAACAGGTAAAGCTGGCTAGATGCCTTTTAAACTCATTTACTGCAGTACTTGGTTCTCCCATACTGGTGTTGAAGTAGCTCTTTTTCTCTGTCAGCTCAGCAGTCAGTCCAACCAAAACTAAGTAAATAAAAAGCCCCCCCTTTTCCTGTGACAACAACCGAAGCTGCAGACCTACATGCACCAATAGAATCCAGGCTACTAATTATAAATAGTGGTGATGAATAACACAATAGTGGTGATGAATAACAGAAATGTACTATACTAATAAGAAGAGTATCCAAATGTGTCCAAATTTGCCAGTAGGTCCATTCAAGTGCAACATGGCTCTGCCAGCATGCAGAAAGGGTGCTACAGTCCACAGAAGGAGATGTGTTTTCAAGCCAGTCCATTTCTCCAGAAAGTAATCCACAGTTGTGTTGTCTTTGAATGTTCTGCATCATTGTGTAAAATGTTAAAATAGTTCAATGTAAAAATACAGAGGCAAAGCAATCTGTCAACCAAAGGACTCGCAAATCTATGCATTTCACCATGGCCATTGTCTTCTGAGCTTCAGGCTCATCACCTCACCATCACTCTGACATCCCACAATGGTATGGAGTTTTTTTCTGTATTTTTTTAAATCATAAAATTCTCAGTGCCCAGAATGCTACCTAGCATATAGAGCGTAAGCAATGCCTTCTTGAGTTTGAAGGATACCACCCAATAAATATCTAGAATTTAACTTGTCTAGGATAAGACTTCTGATTTCCATCTTCCACCTCCAAACCTGCCCCTTTCCTGTTTTGTCTTTGCAATTGGCACTGCCATCCTCCCAGTTATTCAGTGACACTGATTCCTCTTTCCCTTACTCCCACTTCCAATCAGCAAGTTATTTTGGCTCTACCTCTGAGATGTGGCCCACGTCTGTCCGCTTTTCACCGCCATTACTGCTACCCTAATACAAGTCTCTTGGTTGGACAACTCCAGAAACATCCCCCTCCAGCTTCCTGTCTCTCCTCTTTCCTCCTGCAGACCTATTTCTTCACAACAACCAAGCGGAACTTTAAAATATATAATTCTGCCAAGAATTCTCCAGTGGCTTCTCATGGCACTTAGACTAAGATGAAAATATTTGTGGTTTCCAAAACCTGGCCATAATAGAAGCACCTGGAGAGATGAAAAATATACAGAGCTTGAGACCATACGTTAGACTCATCTAATCAACCTCATCAGAGGTGAGAGGCTCAGTAGATTCCACACTGAACATTCCCCATCTTTCAACTTCTTTGTTTTATATCCCTATCCTGTTCACCCATGACACTTCGATCACACATAGCTTCTCTTCCCTATCCAGAAATCATCAAGCTCTTTCCAGTCTCAGGACTTTTGCTTTTGTTTTACTGTCTATTTGGAATGCCCCTCGTCTTCATTGCTGTTTCTTCGCCCCATCCTAGAGTCCTACTAAGCATCTCCTCCTTCTTACACCTTCAATAACGCAGCCCCAACCTCTGTCCTCAGGTGTTTCCTATGCCATAACTTGCTATATTTTCCTTCTAGTACTTATCACATTAATTGAAGTAAACTTATCGATTTATGAGTTTATATAACTCCCCCAGTAGAAAGTAAAATCCACGAGGGCAGAGAGATTGTGTTGTTTTTGTTTGTTTGTTTGTTTGTTTTTAATTCCTGACTTTCCAGATGTGCTCCGTAAGTACATGTGGGTCATCAGTATGTTAGTCTTTGTGGGCTCTGTCGCAGTTATTCACCTCTGCCACTGTAGTGTTAAAGCAGCCAAAGATGGGATGTGATAAATGAACGTGGCTGCATTCTAGCAAAACTTCATTTACAGATACTGAAATTTGAATTTCATTTGATTTTCATATGTTGAAAGTGTTATTTCATTTTTGTTTGTTTAACCATTTAAACAAATTGTAAAAACCAGCTCATAGCCCATACAAAAACATGTGGCAGACTGGATTTGGCCTGTGGGCTGTAACCTCTGATTAAGAGGATTTGTTTTGTCATTTGGTTTGAAAGTCCAGAACATCTTCAAGAAACACATGGAAGCTTCCTAAAACTCTGTTAGCAGTATTATCATTCTATTTCCTTCTAAAGATGTCTGTAGGTCTAAGACCAATTCAAAAAGCATTTGCCAGGTACATATTAGGTTAAATTGAACTGTATTAAGTGGCAGGCCGGGGGCAGCTACTCAAGGTACCAATCTACAACTAAAGCTAAAATATCACTGTAATAAATCTGAAACATTTGACTTCTGAACTCAGTTTTCCACAAGAGTCTTTTTAAATAAATGGCAAAATATAAATTCTTGAAAATAAAGACATCAGTCCTGAATGAGTAGAAATTGAAAATAAAGCACCTATCCACCCTTATTAATATTGAAAAAACATTTAAATATATTTTAAATGGGAAACCAAAATATTTAAATATTTTAGACTTTGCAAACTCTGTTTTTGCATCTTGTGTAACTTCAACCTAAATTGAAGACATTGTGAAAAGACTCTCAAAAAAAATACAAAGAATAAAATAGTTCCTCCCTGTTCTTAAGGAGTTTGTACTGACTGTCCCCAACTTTCACCTTCCCAAATATTAATTATACATTTTACTTCAGCCCAAAAGCCAGTATTTCTAGTAAGATTTCCTGAATTCCCAGATAGATTTGTTGTTTTAGGTTCCCAGTATTTCCTCTTCTTTGCATGCATTTATATATTTATTTTGAAATAAAAATATAGTCTTTATATATTTATTTATAAATGCAATTTTTTTTGCATATTTGAATACTTAGTTAATGCCTGTTTCCCTCATGAGACTGCCAAGCACTTTAGGCATGTTTTATGGACCTGGATGCGTACCATGCCTGCCATTCAGTTAGCAGACAATAAATAATTATTCAATAAGTAAATAAGTACCTGAATAAATGTATGTGGTAGACCTTGAAGGAAGGCAAATTTGTGCCTTAACAACTAGGAAGATATTTCTCTCCACTTTTTCCATAACTTTTTATAATGCATTCTGCACATATTTATTACAAATATGATAATCATATTTCTGAGACCCAAGCAGTCCACCTTTGGGTGAAGAAAGAATAGAGATGGGGAGGAAATGAAGGCTCCTCTGGAGTGAAAATTCATTAGACACAGAGGGTAGGCTTTCAAACCACAGCATTCATTTTAAGTCTCACATGCTGGTTACTGCAAAAAAGGAAAAAAAAAAAAAAAACCCACCACATGTATTTAAAAGCAGAGGAAAACACAAAGAAAAGTCTTCTTTCAAAACCATGGGAAGCTTGTTTTCAATCCTGATTCCAAAAGATGAACAGCCTGCTCTCCCCTTTCATTATAATCCTCATTGCTGCCCTTACAGTTAGGTCCTAGAATGCATGCTGGTGTCAGACACAAAATCAAAAGCTACAGCATAAATATATTTCCAGATACTGTGCATATATTTTCTGTTTCTTTGGCAAGAGGCAGATTCTAGTGAGATCTCTCACATGGCTAATTGTTCCTGGAAAAGATGTCCCCCTTTCCAGGTGGTGATATTTCAGCATGAGCAAGAAAGAGAAACTTGTGCACTAAGAAGAATATTTAGGCATTGAATTGATGAATCCGATGATAATAGATTTCCTTACCAGAAAGACATGTAGCCTAAAAGTAGGTTATAACCTATAAGACCAATAGAATCCAGGCTATTAATTCTAAATAGTGGTGATGAATAATACTAATGTACTACACTAATAAGAAGAGATATATAAGAAGAGGAACGCTAAAAGAATATAACCACTTCTGAGCATAGCAAGTGTATCATATTCTCCAGCAAAAGTTTAATGTAAAGACAACAGTTATAGTTCTTTCAGCAATCTCTAAACTCGCAGTTGCCTGAAATAAACTGGAAAAATATCAAGCAGTCATATTTATCTGCAGATTCAATATGCAGTTATGAGGCTGTAAAATGAGCATTGCTATAAGACAAGATGCTGGCTATCTGATTATATAAAATTAATCTCTATTAAAACAGCCTTCCCACTTAACACTAGTTTATATATTTGCTGATTCTACTATCCAAACTAAATGCAGTACAAAAAAACTCTAAGGTGCAATTACAAATCTTCCAACTAATGCCAGATTTCTTGAAGTTAATGAAAGTGATATTGAAGGATTTCTTTAAACTTCAAGCCATTAATAAATAGATTTTTAACAGAGAAAGAACAGTTAATGATTAAATATGTAATTATTATCAGGGATAATGGCACAATCATCATTTCAAAAAATAATGATTTAAATATAAAGAGTAAAAGAGACCCATGGGAAAGCTCAGGAAGTCCTGAAGAAAATATGATGTCATATATCATTTGTGTAAAAATAAAAAATGAAAGGAAGAATATTCTTTCACACCATCAGAAAATTTTCTCACAGAAAGCATTCTAGAAAAACATAAACATAACTCATATTGCTTACTATAGGTGCTGGCTTTTTGTTACAATTTCTATCAACATTTTATGAAATAAAATATATAGAATATAAAATATTTTATAAATAATATATAATATATATTATATAATATATAAATATATAATTTATATTATGTTAAATATATAAACAAACATAATTTATATACATAAATGATATATAATATATAAAATAACAATAAAATGAAAACAAAATAAAACATTCATAAATAATATAAAGTAAATATTTATATGTGAAATATTTAAAATATAATATCTATAAATAGAATAAATATGAAAGTAAATAATTATTTTCATATTAACTTCAGTTTTTAAGATAACATGCTAATAGCATATTTCCAGAATTTTCATGACATACTCATCTCCATTTTAAAGAAACTTTTCCTTGCACCAGTGATCCTTGGTTATGAAGGATCACTTGAGGTAGTAGAGTTTTCAACTCCTATCTTGGAGAAATGTTTTTTCTCCAATTTTTTCATGGGCTCCTACCTCTACATCCACTACTTAGATGTAGGGCTTTGCTAAATTTTAATGATTTGTAAAAAGATGATATACTTTATGGTCGAATAGAGATACTGTTGAGAATGGCAGGAGAAATAAAAAATAATTAATAGGCATTGAGTGATTCACAGCAATTGTTAACTACTGAAGTCTCAAGCTTTTGGTCTCCATTCTACTTACTCACTTTATGTGCTTCTCTCATGTGTCAATCCATTCTCTAATGAAGCTGTAACCTCTTTCCATATTCCCAATCTCAGATATTCCATCTGGTGACTTTAACTCAAAGTCTTGACATAAACATGACTTCTCCCCTTCTTGACTCGCTTTCAACCCATTCAATCAGCCACCTTTAGCGTGGTTTCACTTTTTTGTGCATGAATACATCTTCTCTATATTTTTAATACTGTTATTAATAAAACCCTCATACTTTCATTTGTATCTCCTACATTGAACTCCTAACAGGTCTTCTCTCTGCTCTCTTTTTCTTTCCAAGTACAACTTAAGCCCACTCACACACACAAATACACACAAAAATATCTTACCATGTCAGTCTTTTCTTATCCTGCAGGAAAGACTTAACTAAACATAGGCAAGACTCTAGTCCTTATGTGTTCTTTCAATTTAACCTCTCATCACTTCCTACATCATACTTTATGGCAAAGCAGTAACTTGTAACTGGGGATACAACAATCTTTGGACAATACAAACTATGACATATGTACATTGTGAATAACATTTCTGGAAAATAATGAAAGAACACTATGACTATAAAATAACTAAGAACCATGATACCAGAACAAAACCAACCCTAGAAACAATTTATGTGCATTTTCAGTGGAGACAGCTATGAGCTTGTGTAGTCTTTACCACTCACTGTGGTAGATATTTGTGAACTTTGCAAGTTAGTTAACTTTCTAAGCATGTTCCCTCGTATCTAAAACAGGACTGATAATTTTCAGCTTATGTGGCTTATTATGAGAATTAAATGAGATAGTATTTATAAAGTGCTTATGTAGTTTTTCAACCAATAGTAGTTTAGCAATGATGCTAATAAAAACAATGAAGAAGAGGATAATAATACATCAACATATTTCTCACTAATAAGGTTTTCTTTGTTATTCTCTCTGCCTAAAAAACACTTTTTTCAGTATAATAATAAAAATTTAAAAAACACACTTTTTTCTTACATTATAACTGAAAATTTAATTACTCTTCAAGGTACAACTCAGCCTTCATCTTCTTCAAGAGCTCTTTCCTTACCTGCCCCAGACTGAGCAAAGTGCTTCATGTTTTCATATTTCCGCATATCTTCGTAGAAGAGGAACTGCATTTCATTGAAATGATTCATAAATATCTCCCCAGTCAGAATATAAGTTCCTTAAAGTCAAAGACTGTATCTTATTACCTCTTTATCCTCAGTGCCTTGCACAGTAATTGGCACACAGTTATAGAGGCTTTGAAGGCTTTGGGAACTGATTAAGGAAAAAGATATTAACACAAGGGGCAGTAACACACCATAAGCTTTATTGGGCAGTGCTTCAACAGGGTTGCATGAGAAGAGAAGTCCCTCATAACATAAGACAGTCCCGAGGCTGCCATCCAGCGAAAAAGGAGGGCAAGGGGATTGAAGGACTGGAGACAGGGATTGAAGAGGGGTCCACTGATGGTGCTTAGCAGCATTTGAAAGTCCCTGGGTCAGAAAGCTCCAAAGTACAACTTGGGACTTTCTAACTGCAGGGCTCTATCTAGTCAATGGGTATCAGCTGCAAGGTGAAGTTTCATGTAGTATGCAAAACAGGTGAGCTCTAAGTGGCTAAAACTACTTGTTTGGGCCGTTATAAAAAATAACTGGATGTATAAAAAATTTAAATTTGGTGCCAGCAGGCTTTTGCCTGGCTTATACACAACCTAGAGGCCAATACACAGAAGCCAACTTTGGCTCATTTATACAACAATAGTAGGTTCTCTGTAAATGTCAAACTTATATGAACTTACTAACTACAATTTTGCTGTATACTCAGAAGTTCTCAAAGGAACATCCTACTTTAATTGAGGTCAGAGTCAGAGTCCAGAGGTAGAGAGCTTGGTTCATTTGTTTCTTAAATATGTCCCTTAATCTATTCAGTTTCAGAATTCAGTACACTTAAAAGACCCCTCTAGTAACTGGAGGTATCATGACTCTCCTTTTTTTTTTCTCCAGCAAGCATACTATTCTATGTATAGTGTGTACTTAATAAATCTTCATTGATTGGAATAAATGAAATTAATGATTCCAAAACTCCTCAAGCACATATTCTTTAAGATGTTCAGAACAGATAACATTTTGTTAGGCTTAAAATAACTATCTTCTTGAATAGCTCAAATCCAACCTATTTGGAAATATCTGGTTACATTTATTAAATTAAGATATATGGGTATTTTTTTCCAGTTGAAAAATATTGAATACAAATATTTATGTACAAGAAACACTAAATAATGCAGGCAAGTTGAGATAATAAGAATCATAATGGGCCAGGTGTGGTGGCTCATGCCTGTAATTCCAGCACTTTGCCAGGCTGAGGCGGGCAGGTCGCTTGAGCTCAAGAGTTTGAGACCAGCCTGGCCAACATGGTGAAACTCCGTCCCTACTCAAAATACAAAATCAGCTGGGGATGGTGGCACATACCTATAATTCCAGCTACTTGGGAGGTTAAGGCAGGAGAATCGCTTGAACCCGGATGGCAGAGGTTGCAGTGAGCCGAAATCACACCACTGCACTCCAGCCTGGGTGACAGAGGAGAAAACAAAACAAAAAACCCATAATGCCTGAAGTATCACCTTCTTCAGAGAAATGCCTATTCTACCTCTGTAAATTCACAAATGGTAAAGAGGAGAATGGATGGATAGATAGATTCATTTGTTTCTTAATAATCTAGATAGATGATAGATAAGATAGACAAATGTTGCACATTTACTATATGCTAGCTATAGTGTTTGGTGCTTTACACATATTATCTCATTTAATTCTCATGACAACCCTCTAAGGAAGAGGTTGTTATTATCACGTTTTTAATATAGGAACCAAGGCTTAGGAAAATATTTACAGGAGACAATGGAGTTATAAGTGATATTTGAATTCAGGTTCTCTAACTCTAGAGTGTGTGTGGTCAGTCACTGAATGAGTACCCATGCAAGCTGAAAGATGAGAATTTCAGCCGTAGAGATTACATTCCTAAAATAATTGCAACTTTTTTCCATATTAATCTTTCAATTTGCCTGCTAAGAAAAGTAATTTTGAAAAGTAATTTCAAACACAATGAAAACACAGTAAAATCTATGCGAATTGTAATTAAGTTCCAGATCACCATGTTCTAGAGGAAAGCAAATGAAAGCAGTTGGAAATCTCCTATTTTATGCACTAACAGAATTATATAGCACCCACTCACTGTTCAATTAGTCTAATTATGGTCAACATCAGTCTTTGTTGTTAAAATGACAGAAGAATATGATTCAGCTACTGTTTTAGGACTAGCTTTGCCAGATGGACAATAAATAGATGTTGTGCATAACATAGATAATTACCATCCATTTTCAGTCATTCTATACAGTTGAAGTGATTAAAATTAAAATAAATTTTGTATAAATATCACTTGGATTTTTATTTCTTGTGGTCATTTGTATATGTACCTCCATAGTTGACTGAATGTTGCATGATTTTATGATATTTTTGTTTCTTTATCCAACAAAAATAAATTCAAGGTATCCTTACAGTTATAGAATGAACTCAAACAACCGCAAACTTGAACATGCTCTAAGTAGCAAAAAGAATTAATTTGACAATGAAAAAAAATCTTGAGAATTAAGCATTAAATTAAATGTGTAATTTAATCTTCATATAAAGTAGAGTTTAAGCTACTGTATGTGTGTATATGCATGTGTGTATTTCATGTGCAGTCTGAAAACTCACCGTTAAAGTTTGTAAAACCCAGGAACTTAACTATTAGGTAGCAACAAGAAATTTACTTCAAACACTTTCCCAGTAGAGCAAGCAGCCTAAATTTTCTACAATTTAGGCAAACATTTGTTATTTACATATTTAGGGTAGGCTCATAAAATAAATTGGTGCATAAGACAACAATTTGTAACCAAGTCACTGAAAGTTATGCACAGAACCAAGAAAATAAGATACAGATTAAGGGAGAGTCATTCTGATTTTACTATTCCAGCTCTGAGGGAACTCCACAAAGCAAGATGATGGAGTAAATCCCACTGGACACTCTTGTCCAAGAGTCTCTATGAGATGCGATAAACTGGGAGCTCCTGGACACAGTTAATTCCAGAAATACTCTCCTTGCAATAAACTGGGAGCTACTGGACACAGTTAGTTCCAGAAATATTTTCCTTGGTCTGCACAATATTTTGGTAGTCTCAAATTTAGTTACCAGTATTTTTTTAAAAATCAAGATATTTTCACCTAAAGTCCTTTATTCTGGTTTCTCTTGAAAAATCCAGTGTATCAGCCTTGGGTGCACAGTCCCTGAAGGCAATGGTGCCCTGAATTTGAATGACTGTTGTTATTAGATGAATCTCATGATTCCCTGATGCTAGAGTCCCTGCCACCCCCTATAGTGTGGCATGAGGTTCACTATGGTCATGAAGCTTATTTTTTGACTCTGGTAGAAATAAAAACGTGAGTTTGAGACTTTTGGACTAAGGGATGGAGAGAATAAGAAAAAATTGGCCACTTATTTCAAACTTGAACTTAAGTTTCCGTAACACAGATAGAAGACTTGATTAATATTTTTGTTTCTCTAAAATCCAATGTAGTATCTGGCATTTTGAAAAGTAATTTCAAACACACTGAAAACATAGTAAAATCAATGTCAATTGTAACTAAGCTCCAGACCACCGTATTCCAGAGGAAAGCAAATGAAAGCGGTTGGAAATCTCTTATTTTGCACTAATTGTATTATATAGCACCTACTCACTGTTCAATTAGTTTAATTATGGTCAACATCAGTCTTTGTTGTTAAAATGACAGGCGAACGTGGAGTTTGTTGAATTGACAATGATTTGTCTAACGATCATCCATAAACGGTGGGTTGAACTGGGAATAAAAATCTTATGAGATTCAAATGTAGCAATTGGATCTCAAACAAATTATTCCATTAACATCTCACCAAATTAACTCATTGCTCAGCGGAATCAATCAAAGCAGTATCATTGTTTGATATATCAAAGATACAGACCTAGTTTTTTTTTCCTTAATACATTTGCTATAATCTGTATAAATGACTTCCACAAAAATATTTCTGAAACTGGGAAACACTTACCAAGCTTCTCTGAAAAATCAAACAACCATAATATGAAGAAAGCAAAGTTTTCCCTAAACCCAACAGGATGACTCTGAAAAATAAAAAATGTGCAAGGGGAATATATTTTATTAAGAAAAAATGGTAAATATATAATACTTTGGTTTGGTTTTGAAAGAGCAAAATGTTTGTGCCAACAGGTTTAATCATGATTAGCAGGAAAATTTGTCAAAATCCATGTATAATGATAAAAAATTATATTTTTGATAAAGAATGAAGCATTCCTTCACTAAACTTTCTCCTTTAGAGAAAATGTACTCTATGTTTCTTTAAAGATTCTGAGAAACATGTACTACAATGTATGTTGACACACTCTGCTCCTGCTTCCTATTAAGCTTTTTAAAATTCTATCTACCTAACATCACATATCAAAATTAAAAAGGAATTCAGATAAAACCTAAGTTTATTTTTTTGACTAATATCAAAAAGACATTTGAAAATGCCTTACTTATCATTTTTTTGAAGTGCTTGCTGTTATTGGTGTCCTGTAGATGTATATAAAGGAATCAAGGCAGCAAATCAGGTCTAAATCTGAAGAGCAGCTGGAGCTTCATATCATGACATCTCTCTCTTTATTATAAAAGATGGTTTCTTCATAAAGAACAGGTTATCTATCATCAGAGAAGAGGAAGTGCTTTGCCTGACCCTGCTTTCACTCATTCAACAAGTGTTTATTGTAGGTCTATTATTTTAAGTTTGGCATAAAATGCTAGACATAAAGAATACAATTGCAAACAGAAAGTGGTAAAAAAGGATGTTCTACAATGAGTTAGCTACACAAACTTTAAGGTCTTTCTGAGCCCTGAGATAAAAATACCAAGTGTGTTGCATATATATTTAAGAAAATACTCCCAGTCACTAAAGTTATTTTTAATCTGATATATGACCAAAATGATTATAGACACTACTAACAACTTCCTGTGTAGTAAAACAATTAAGCGTCATAATGGAAGGAAAAAATTAAGCGTTATAATGGAAGGAAAAAATTAAGTATTATAATGGAAGGAAAAAACTTTTAGAGACAATAAGAAAACCTCATTGCCCTAATTATCATTCATAATGTTGGATATTGTAAGATAGCCTTACAGATAAGAACATTTGACTCTGTTAGAATCTCAATACTGAATGATGTTGGAAGCATTAGAGAAGACTATCAGTTTTGTCTTTTTCCATATTAACAGCATTTTCTGGTTCCTATAAAGGTATTTTGTTTGAGTGTGAACATTTATTAGCTGTGAAGTTCTTGGGACTGGGCTGGTACATAGTAAGTACTAAGTAATTATTTATGTCGCTGTTTTTGTTATTATTATTGCCATAGGATATCCAGATCAACTAAAACAGATGCAAAGAGAACAAGCAAGGTACATAGTAGATATCAGTTGTGAACCTTATAAAACATATAAAATAAAATTTGTCCCATTAAAAAATTTTATCATTTAGGCCAGGTGCAATGGCTTGTGCCTATAATCCCAACATTTTGGGAGGCCGAGGCAGGTGGATCGCTTGAGTCCAGGCAACATGGCGAAACCCTGTCTCCACTAAAAATACAAAAAATTAGCCAGGCATGGTGGTCCACGCCTGTAGTCCCAGCTACTCAAAATACTGAAGTGGGAGGATTGCTCGAGCCCGGGAAGTCAAGGTTGCAGTGAGCTGTGATTGTGCCACTGCACTCCAGCCTGGGTGGTAGAGTGAGACTGTGTGTTGATACATATATATATATATATGTCACACACATATGTGTATATATGTATACATCTGTTTTATATATATATATATAATTTAACACTTAACTACTCTTATTTAAATAAAGTAGTTACTGTTTACAAGAAACTTCTAGGTTAACATCTCCAATGTTCACTTACTACATCCAAACATAAGAATAGAAAATACAAGAAATGTAAAGAAATATATCTCTTTCCTCATAAACATTTTAGCCAGTGTGATTTTATTGAAGGGCATTCTGCTATCTCAGGTTTCTTATATAAACCATATAAATTTGCAAAATTATTAAGATGGCACTGATTCATAAAACAAACACTAAGCCTCATTTATCATTTTCAGGATATTCTTCCATGCTTTTTTGATTAATACTTTTATTAGAGGCATTCAATATAGATAATGCAAAATTAAATGGATTTTGCCAGAATACATTATAGCCATTAAAATAAATCAGACTATTAAATGGAGAGAAAAAGTAAAATCTGAAAAAGAAATATAATTCCATATAACTTATGACAGAGTCAATTAATCACATCACTACAATTTGAGACCTTTCCTATGGAAAGAAAGGAATAAAGATCCGTTTAACAGTCCATAATTATTGTTGCACTCTCTGAAGAAAAAACTATGAGCCAAGGACTGGTCTGTAATGACCATGAAGGCAGAATTTTCTTTGTGTTTTTTTCAACTTCTCTTAACTCAACTATACTCTGTTGCCCTTGCCAAGAGACGATATGAAACAAGATATAGACCAATAGGAAAGAACCAAACCAAATGTCAATGCTTTCAAAAACTGTTGGAAATAAGCCATTTGAGAAGAGCACTTGTCTTTTGTCACTACGTCTCCACTGCTGCATTCTGCTTCTGAATATTTTTCTCCAGTGTTCCATTTCACAAAATTGCCTTCAATTTCCAATTACCTTAATAACAAGATAGAACATTTACTTGACTTTAATTATTGAACTTCACAAGTTTTTTGGCCTTTAAGATTTCCCCTTAAATAATAAAAAAGACAACAGGATGAACACTTTTTTACAAGTATGTTAGTGCATCCAATATGAATTCATAGAATTATGAATAAGTTCATTTTTACCAAATACCAAATGTCTGCTACGAAGCCTTTCTAATATTGTCTTGTTTTATGCCACTTCTGAAATTTATTATTTATTGATTTAATAGATTCTTAGGTGTTATAGTTTAGTGAATTCAAGGAATAATCGAAAAACTTTTACTCTGCTATTGCATGATGACGAGCTTAATCAATCAAAAAGTTCCACTTCTGACTGTGCACTTAGAGCCTAGTAGGGGTTGAGTGAGATATGGAAAGCAAAAAAACATGGTTTTACCATTACAGAACTTAACAGGACTGTTGGGAAGACAGAAGTAACTTATACATTCAGAAAATAATAAAACGTTCCTAGATATTTGATGCCATAAGAGTTAGGCAGGAGAAGGAAAAAGAATAAGATACATTGGATTTGATGAAGAAGGAGCAGGAAGAGACTTTGGGGACATTTTCAGGACTCCAATTTGGTCCCAAGAACAAATTCGGAAGGCAAGAGGTGTGGTCAGGAATTAGGATGACTCCTTGGTTTCAGGGGAGCTGCATGTGCAGTACAGTAGAAGTAGCAAGTCTAACTGAAAATATTCAAGGTTTGTTATTAAAGGGATTCAACCTGCCTTTTACTGCAAACTACATCACATAGGTATAGCCTTCTAGGAAGCAGCATATTATAATGGCTAGAGAGATAAGCATTGTCTTGGAAACCATTACTGGTTACCTCCCCAAAGGAAAAGAAGTTGTTCTATCAAAAAGATACCTGCATGTGTATGTTTATCACAGCACTATTCACAATAGCAAGGTCATGGAATCAAACTAAGTGCCCATCAGTGATGGATTGGCAAAGAACACATGGTACATATACACCATGGAATGCTATGCAGCCAAAAAAAAAAATGACCTTTGCAGCAGCATGGATGCAGCTGGAGACCATTATTTTAAAAGAATTCACACAAAAGAAAATCAGATACCACATGTTCTCACTTGTAAGTGGGAGCTAAACAATGGGTACACGTGGACATAAAGATGGAAACAATAAAGAAGATATTCCAAAAGTGGAGAGTGAGGGAGGGAGGAATGGGCTGAAAAACAACCTATCAGGTACTACATTCGCTGTTTGGATGTTGGGTTCAACAGAAGCCCAAATCCCAGCATTATGCAATATACTCTTATAACAAACCTGCACATGTACTCCTGAATATACAATTTTTAAAAACTGCCTCCTTCAATTCTTGAAGAATATAGTTCTCTCCATGTCCCATCCTCCCCTTCTTGTCATGACTCTTAGTGATTTAAACATTTTCATAGATGAGGCTTCCAGTGCATTACTTTCCTAAGTCTTTCTGCCCTAACATTAACAGCCCCAATGATCTACACTTGTCACCCACTTTCATGGTCACTAACAATGTAAAACACACCACCTCCTTGATCTGTATTACAAACATTGTACTCTCCAAACACCACCTCCTGTCTTTCAACTTTGTCCCTCTCATATCCCGTCTCCCAAAGTTTTTTTTTTTTTGTTTTTCTGTTTTTCTCCTTGGGACTTCTAATTTATTTACCTTTTCACCTTTTTGACTTTCCATCACTCCCATTATATCCTCACTTCTCTTCTCATGCAGCTCAAATTACAGGGTCAGTCACAGTCATCACTCCTTTGCAAATACTAACTCCCTTGGCCTTTCTTTTTCCATCATTCCGCCTGGAAAAATACCAAATTTGTTCAAATTCAAGCTTTTCCCTACTTAGGGCCCATACCCAAGCAGATGAAGACTCCTGAAAAAAATATGGAGCCATGCTGACAGGTCTCGTTTTAAATTCATGGCAGAAATCTCAAGTGGGCTCTTACTGCTTGCCTCTCAGTCTCACAGCTTTTCCCTAGCTAATTCACTTTCTGCTTCTACATGGTTCCTATTATAAACCCTTTACTCTCCTTCAACTTTTAATATCTCCTACCTACTTGCTTCTCTCAGCTGAAAGATTTGCTTAAACGTTTCCCTGAAAAGATAAAAGATCAGAAGAATACTTCCATGCACTTCCAGCACCAAATCTACCAACTAATCTGCATCTGTATCCACATCCTCAACCTTCTTCTCCCTTGTCATGAAGTGCTTATCTCAGGTCAACCCTCCACTTGTTCTCTGGATTGCCTATTCTCATCCCCATGAAAGTACCTAGCTCCATCCTCCCACTTTCTGGCAAACATCAGATTTTGTCTTCTACAGCAGGGATCAGCCGAGGATGGCTCACAGGCCAAATTTGGCTAGATGCCTGAGTTAAGAATAATTCCTACATTTTTCAATGGCTGAAAAAATGTCAAACCGAATTGTATTTCGTGGCATGTAAAATAATATGAAATTCAAAAATTAGCATCCACATAGAAAGTTTCACTGGGGCACAGCCTTGCTCACTCATCTATGGTTGCCTTCACACTGCAGTAGCAGAGTTAAGTAGTTGCCACAGAGACTATAGGGCCAGTTAAGCTAAAAATATTTACTATCTGCCCTTTACAGCATAGTTTTTGACCCCAGTTGAACAAAATAATTCACAGTAATGTTTAAGTATGCTGCAGTTACTCGAATGTTAAGAACAGACCTTTCTTCACTCCATGTCTTTCTCCAATCATAGAACGTCAATGCTGTTCTTTGTAGCAAAAATCTTCAAAATAATGCTCAGTACCACAGTTTTCAACTCCATTTGTCCTGTCTGTTTTAGGATCACTACAGTAACTATTCAAATGAAATAGCCTTTTTAAAGGTCATCAGGAGCTGCAAATTGTGAAATCTAATGACTACCTCATCCTACTCCTACTCTACCACTTAGCAGCATTTGACAGGGATCACGCTCTTCTTCACTTACATTTTGGGACCCAGTCTCTCTTGGTTAATTCCCTTTTTGTCTAGTTGATCCTTCTTTATTTCCTGTGCTGTCTATTCTCATTTTCCCAACTTCTAAAAACAGTAGAGCTATAGGGCTTAGTCCTCTGACCTTCTCTCTTTTGTTTCTCTGCTTGCCAGGTGATCTCATCCAGCATCCAAGTTCGAAGTGACATTAATAAACTGATACTCAAATTTATAAATCCATCCCTGACCTTTCCCTTCAACTCAAGACTCATATACACAAGAGCCAACTTGACATATCAAAGTTTATATTCCTAAAAACACACTCTTGATATCCCCCCACAGCCTACTTTTTCTTTTCTGTCTTTCTCATCTCAGTAAAAGGCAACTTCTGTTCCTACAAATTCCTAATCCAAAATCTTTGTTGTTGCCTTTAATTCGTCTCTATGGTTCATATTTAAATCCTATCAGCTCTTTGATTTCTCTTTATCCCTAACACACTCAAATACTATTAACTCTACCTTTAAAATAACCCAAAAGTTATTTGATTTATTTTATCACCTTCATTCCTTTGACCTTAGTCAAAAGCATCACCCTAGGTCTAGACCATAACAATAGCCTCCTATTTGATCTCTCTCCTTCTGCCCTTGTTCCCTTAAATGATCATTTTCAAATGAAATTCAAATTATGCAACTCCCCTTCAAATGGCTCCCCACTGCACAAGGATATAAATTGAAACATGTAACCATGGTCTTCATAGCCTCAGATTATTTTGCCCCTGTTTATTCTCCAACTTTATTTTATTCTACATCCAGTCCCCTGTCACCACATTTTATCACAATTGTCTGATCTCTGCTGCTCACAACCTCTAAGCCAAGTTCCTGCTGCTGTTCTCTAGGCTTAGATGCTTTTCTTTTCTGCTCATCACATGCTCTCACCTACCCTTAGAGTCCAGAGAGGCTTTTCCTGGCCACCTGGTCATCCCCCCCACCCGTCTCATCCACCTACACTTTATCCTGCTCAGTTTCCTCATAGTCCCTTCTCTATCAGATATTATTCCAGTATGTATTTTTATTATCCCACTAGAATATAAATGCTATAAGAGCAAAGCTCTTACCCTGTCTTAATCTCCATTGTATCACAAAAGTCTGAAAGAGTTGCCACTCATAAAACATCTGTTGATTTAATGTATGAATTAGTAAATAAATGAATGAAAAAAATTCTTATATTAAATGCATTGCTTGGCACAAAGAAATATACTAAATGAATGGAGGTCGTTAATAAAAAATAAATATATATATTAAATAAAACAAAATAATGAATAAAAATCAAAAGATAAATAATACTGTTTTAATTAAACACAGCAATTTAAAAGAGTGGTATGCAGAACATAAATGCTATAAAATAAACCTATAAAAACTTTAATTTTTATAGGTTCAATAGACATGTTATTTTGTAGTGCTGATAATCTTTAATTTTTAGATGTAGTATTATATATTTATTCAAAATACTCAAGCACATATATACAATACACAAAAAGGGATGGAGAGGGATATTCTACAGAAGTCAGTGGCAGCAACGATGGAGAAAGAGAACTGAATTTTCTTTTTTTTGAAGAAAGGAAATGAAGTTGTTGCTGTTCCATGCTTCCTTAAGCTTGAATTTCAATTTGTGTTAAGTCTAGTCTGTTTCAAGTTCTGAATAGAACATTAAATTAAGGACCACACAGGCAGGGTAACTGATATTCTTTTCTCATTCTTCTAGACCTTTGACTATGCCCTGGGTAACAGACTTTACATAGCTCGCTTTGATCTTTTTTCCTTGGTTCAGGTGCTATACGGGATATTTGCAATAAAATTTATTTTATTTATATGTGGTTGCAAGTGATGAATTTATATTTAAACTGCATAAGCTTCTCATTATTTGATTTAAATATATATATATATATGAACACTGAACATCTACTTTCTTTTGAAATTATAATGTTTGTGCAATTTTATTGAGCTTATGCTGTTTGTTTCACTTCGGTGCAATTTATTAAACAAAGGCTGAGTATCCACAAGGTTGGAAGCAATATGTTGGGCACATTAGAGGATACCAAATGAAACAAGTATGGAAAATGGAATCTATTTCCTGAGTAACTCCAGCTGAATGATTATAGTTGCATGAAGGGATGTATGAGAAGGATTGCAAGGCTGTGATTGGAACTATGGGAAAAAAGTTATATGATCCATGAATTGTATCTGACAGAAAGGACCGAAGCTGAATCACTGCACAAATATTGACTGTTTGTCATGTTAGAATTTGACAGTCATTGCTCTTAGATAGTGGTAATCCACTAAACAAGATTAATTTACATGGTTATATGGCAAGGAGTCATATTGATAAATTTTAAGACAAACCAACATAAGTCTAATTTTATAGGCTCATTTTAACACATTATCATTAGTTTACCTTATACAAGAATACATAAATTTTAAAACACAGAGGATTTGGTGAATTCTGATCAGCATAATGGAACCAAATCATATAGAAATCTTTAGCTGATACTCATCTTTTAAAATCTCCATTTATATTTTCATTGAACTATTTATATAATTTTCATATATTTAGCCAGAATGATACTCTCAATACATTAAAAAATAGAAACTGTAAATGTTAAAAACTAAAATAAATTTTTCAAAACAAATTTCCATTCAGCATAGCAGACTATTTGCATTAATCAAAACAGAATATTTCTCAATATTGTAGTAAATAATTAAATAATATTTTAATAAAAAATGAAATAGTATAGATTAAAACATATAGGCAGTGGCCAAATCATCATCTCAAAAACTCCATTATCAGTTCTGCCACAGAAGGTTAAACTGATATTAAAGAAAGGGTTTCAAAAGAGAGCTATAAACATCAAAAAACCATTTTTAAATAATGAAAATAGAAAGAGGTGGCAATCATACATCTAAGACTTTATTTCTTAAGCCATAAATTGACAAAAGTGGATCTCTGGAAAATATAATCAAGAATAAAAGAGCAAAACATCCCTAATTCACATCCATCAGAAGCATTTTGGGTGGTACACAAACATCAAATATAAGGGGGAAATGTTGAGGGAAAAGTTAACATCTCAGTTGATACTTTCTAAAAAATGTTTAGGGCCAGGCTCAGTGGCTCACGCCTGTATTCCCAGCACTTCAGGAGGCCGAGGCGGGTGGATCACTTGAACCTGGGAGATGGAGGTTACAGTGAGCTGAGATCATGGCATTGCACTCCAGCCTAGGCAACAAGAGCGAAACTCCATCTCAAAAAAAAAAAAAACAAAACTGTTTAGATAGTTACTGTGAGCACAGATAGTCCATCTTTGTAAAGAACAATAGGGTTAGTCCTGAATTATGGCAAGCATGGATGATATTAATTTAATGCAGAAATAATTCTGTGGTTTGTTTCTTTACTGCAACAGACTCAGCAGCAGAAAAATTACATGGGCTTTTTCCTTTTTTCTACTCACAGGAAAGGTAACCAGGTTGCACTGCCTTTGTGGATTTGTAAATCACTGGTTCCTGGGGGAATGTTATCATTCTTTTGCATTTTAGCTATGTAGGGTTAAGCTGCTCTGATCAATGTCCTCTCAACTATAGACCTTTAATGGTACATTCAAGAAAGATCATCCAATAAGAGTATACGGGTAGAAATCAATCATTGTAAGAATTGTGAACAGATCAAACCACAGTATATGCTTGGATTTTCTAATCACAAGGAGCTTTGTCCCCACAAAATTCATATGCTGAAATTCTAAGCTCCAATATGGTAGTATTAGAAGATAGGGCCTTTAGGAGATAATTATGCAACCCTTATGAATAGCACTTATAAAAGTGACTTCAGATAACTCTCTAGCTCTCTTTCCACCGTAGGAGGCTACAATGAGAAATCAGCCGACTGCAACTGAAAGAGGTTCCTCACCAGGACCCTATCATGATGCCACCTTGATCTTGGACTTCCAGCCTCCAGAACTGTGAGGAATACTTTTCTGTTGTTTAAAAGCTACCCAGTTATGGCATACTGTTTAGAAGCACAAACTGACTAAGAAATGAGGACATGGAGGAATGAGAACCTTTCCAGAGGCCAAAATTTTCAGTCTACATGTAACAATTGCTCAGGCGGTATGCAGAGTCCAAGGTAAGTGTGCATGGGACAGGTGGAGAACCATGGAAAATGACACATATTGGATTTTGCATAGAAAAGAGTGAAGGGCTCCTGACAGCTAAACACAACATTATTTTGAAGAATAAAGAATGTGGCATCTCTTGCATCTTAAATAGTGTTATAATGTGGCAAAATAAGATATGTCAAAATAGAAGTACAAATGTACTTTGAGTATTCAAGAAAAGAAGGAATTCTTTAAAGTTTAGTTTCATGGGGGAGATTATGTTGACAAATACCTGTGTTACAATTCATTTTACATAAACATATTTTCAGGGTCTTGATCAAATGACAAATTTAAGAAATTCTAACCTTTTAAGGACCTTATCAAGGACTTGGGGATATTAACTTTTGTTTAGGTTTTGGTGTCTCTAGTTATTCCAAATACAGAAATTTCTTGGTCAGTGGTAAGCCTCTAACCCTATACTGTCATCCTTGCCTCTGATATGATATGGAATTAAAATCAAGACAAACTTCCCTGCATTGAAACACCCAAGTACAATGACAGGCCATCTTCTACTGATATAGCTCTTGGAAACAAGTCATAGTTCGTCCAAATTTGGAAAGAGCTCTGCAATTTTTAGCTCTGTCTAGGGAGCTACCTGTCTGTCTCTTCTGGGTTTTAGATTCTATTCTTTAGACAAGATTTCCTGCTTCTCATATTTAAGAATACATCATGTTTTGGTTTTTGTGTCTATCTTACTTCATCTCATGAAGAATTTACTAGTTACCTTGGTTCTTTTTTTTCTTCCTTCCTTCCTTTCTTTCCTTCTTTCTTTCTTTCTTTCTTTCTTTCTTTCTTTCTTTCTTTCTTTCTTTCATTTCTTTTCTTTCTTTTTACAATTTTGTCTTACCCAACATAATCTTGATTGTTTGGTAATCTTGATTATTTGGCTCCAACGTTCCTCACTTGTCCTAGATTCACTAAGGAAGGTCACATATTGGCTCAACGTTTTTGTTCTGCATCAAAATACTTATTTGGTCCAAACTAGTGTATTTGTTTAGGTTTTATTAAATTTAAGCTTCTATGCTAGAAGTGTTAATTCAGATATTTCAACAACCAGGCACTCATGTATATTCCTGAGGTTTAACAACTTGCAAAGCTCATATGATTACATATAGAAAAGTATATGTAATCTGCAGAAAAATAAATGTATTTATTTTTACCTTTATAGAAGAAGTCATTCACGGAGCATTAAACTTAAAGCATCAGGTGATGATGATATAAAGAAGGAAGACAATGAATCTGGGAATAATATGCAAAGTAGAACAAGCAAAATGACTTTCCTATCTACTTACTAGTAAATGATTTTAAATGAAGAACAAAAGACACAATTTCCTCAAATCATTAAGTTTAAGACGGCTCTTTGTGTGTGTGCATCCATGCACACATGTATGTATGTGCAGCTTTGGGCTGGAGCAGTCAACTTGATGTCCTGTCTTGCAAAGAATTTCAGAATAGTGTGTTTGGCTTCAGTTGGAAGTGGCAGGAGCTAGAGGCTGAGTGATCTTATGTGTATCATTCAAGTATTCTAACGCTCAGATTCTTCACCAACCTAACAGAGATTAATATCTAGAAATAAACAAAGTACTGCTAATAAAGACACTGTAGGAATGGCTGTTTCATAAAAGTTGTGCAATAAATGATAGCTCCTGATTTTGTATCAATACAGTAACAGTAGTAGTTTTTTAGAATCAATGGTTTTAGCGTTAAACAGTAGTAGTGGTGATAGTAAGCAGTAATCATCCTTACCATGAGTTTCCAAATGCTAAGAAAAATGATTGTGTTGTGGCTTTCTTTCTTTGAAATTAAACTTCTCAAAAGAAATGGTCACTTTATTCATACATTGCTCATGAGAGCATTAATTGATACAATCTTATTGGAAAGTAACCTATTGGAAAATTGGAAAAATCCATTAAAGTTCAACATATACAGACTCTCTAAACCAGAAGTTCCATTGTAGCAGGACAAGCCACAGACAAAAGCCCTCAGACACCGGGTTAAAGAAGGAAGAGGCTTTATTTGGCCAGGAGTGTTGGCAGACTTGTGTCTCAAGAACTGAACTCCCCAAAAAAAGAGTTCCCGCTTACAACTCTAAGGGGTTCATGTGAAAGGGTCATGATATATTGAGCAAGCATGCGGTACATGACTAGGTGGGGGTGGTGAGCAAGGCAAATATTTCTCCATACCATTATCTGTGATCTATAGATAGCACAAGCAGTTAGGGTGGGGTTAATCTTTAACCTACAGGCCTGGCCAGTGGCACTGATCAGTCTGTTATTTTTCAGTTTTTACTTCCTCCTTTTCTTTGGATACAGGGGACAGTAGGAGAAATGGCCTGTCTCCTAATACCCCTCTTTGAGAACCTCACACACTAGTGGGAGTTCTCATTCTCATCCTCACTATCTAGATCTTCCTGTGAGACATATCGATAGTGATTCATGTAATATACTTGTGCTGAGGTCTTTTGATGAACTAAGGTGGTAGAAATATGGGTAACATACAGGTGAGTAACATGCATGTTCGTAACACTATTATTATTCCTATTATAAAAGTTTTAAATCCTCCTAGAGCTGGAAACTATTTTCCAAACAGGGATCAAGGATCAAACCCATGCCAAACCTGCATGGGTACATGTGCCAGCTTTGTCATGTCTCTAACTATATTTTCGACTACTTGTCCTTGACCATCTATTTGCAGACAGCAATTGGTCAAGTTGAATTTTCCACAGACTCCTCCTTCAGCTGCCAGCAAATAGTCTAAGACCAATCTATTCTGATAGATGGCATTTCTCATTTGGGGTTTCTGGTGGGCTAAAAGAGTCAAAGCTCTGCCAGTTTCTTTAGTGATTATTTCTAAGATGGCCTGTAACAGTATGATCCAGTTGAGCATGTAGATAGGGGTTCAGTATCCCCACAAGCCATCTTGTGCCCATGTGGCAGGCCTATAGTACTGTGTGATCCTTTCGGGGGGCCACTCATCACCTTTCCAATTTCCTATAGCTATGCTCCTCTTTTCTCGGGAGACATAGACAGGGAAACCTAGGAGCTCACCTGTTCTAACGGGCAGTAGGAAAACGGATGGCTTACTGGTGCCAATGACACAACTACCTGGCCATTGATCAGGTAACTGAGTGTAGAATCTGTGACTACATATCCAGTATAGTCCAGTAGGAGCCGTCCAGTCTCGATGAGATTGTGGATGGGCCAAGCAATCTGTAATTTAGGAAATTTACTGAAGGGATTCTTTTCAGTATGGTTTAGACCCCACCAGGTGACTGTCCCTGTTGTGCCGTTATACAGCCTCTGTCCTAGACCTCTGTCCTAGACAATTGAGCCTTCCTACAGGGATGGTGAAGTCTTTTCATTCCCTAGCTATGCAGTATTGTCCAATAATAGAGGTTTTCAAGACCCAGAAGTCTTCTGGACTGGAATTATGTCAGGAACTGGATCAGTAGGCACCAATTCTCGGCTTCCCAAGGCCATCGGTCTCCCATAGTGGTTCCCCCACATACGTAACAGGAAGTAACATTGAGGGAATGAGCTACATTTTCTGCTAAATGGAGAAACAAGTTCTTTTCTTTTTTGTGGAAGCTCTGGTGCTGGCAGATTCAGCTCATCATAAAAGGTCTGAAACACTGGTTTGGGAGAGAGCCTGTGGACCTCCCCTTGGGCTAAAATATTTACTCAGGGATCCAGTCCAGTTCCATTGATTCCTAAAGTTACATACTCTCCTGTTTTCCAATGGGGATCAAGGAGATTGGAAATTAGTAGTTCTAATAGGTTACAGTAACCATGAGTGCATGAAGAGTTACTCTTTCCTTTTTGAAGGTGGACAGGGTCCTTCTCATATTTTTTTCCAGGCGGCCTAAATAACACAGGACCAGTAACTACATTCATCACTACATAGTCCTAATTCATGACAAACATACTTATTTTCTACTATATAGCCCCTTTCCCAATCTAGAGAGCTACATCTTATTCTATTTCCATACAGGTCACTGTTGATTGCTGCACAGGCATCAAATTTTAAGAAAATTTGTTTGGGGACTCCTTTCTCTTCTATTCTAGTTACTACTCTACTCATATCAGCTTTTCCCCAGCTCCCAGTCCTCAATCTTATTTCAAAAATGGTAGTCATAGGAGGCTCAGATGGGTTAGAGCACACATCAGGCTGGTCACTTCCTGGGCTACATACCTTGTATAGAGTAGCATTATACAAACAAGTTCCTCTTAGAGTCCCGGTACACTCATAATAACTATAAAATAATGGACTACAGCAACCTTTTGTCCTACCTCAGTGACTTGATATATACGCTGGGAATAGTCCTCAGTCTGAGGAAGGTCAGTTGAAGTCCTTACTGTATAAGTCCAAAATTTAAGGAAAATGAGTCCCAAGATGAGTTTCCTCATGCTTCAGCCGTGTGTGGACCAGTCAGCTTCCGGGTGTGACTGGAGCAGGGCTTGTCATCTTCTTCAGAGTCACTTTGCAGGGGTTGTCCGGGCTTGGTCTTACCTCCCAGGTCTCAGGTGCTGCAGGTTTAACATGGCTGTGGTGGATCCAGGCTGGGATTCCCTCTACCTTTATGGCTGTGGTCAAGACGACAGTCTGGGGTCCTTTCCACCATGGCCACAAGGGGGTTACATTCTAATCCTTGATCCACACCCTGGGGAGAAAGGGTGAACTGGGGAGAATAAGCTGATGGGGCATCTCTCATTTACTCAGGCTGAAATTGTTTGTGTAATTTTCCCTGAAGCCTGTAGCTGTCTCTGTAACTCAATTTCACCTAGGTCTCGAGGAGTACCTGGGAGTCCCCATAGTATGGGAGGGGGCCTATGATATAATATTTCATAAGGAGAATAGCCTATTCTTTTAGAAGGGGTACATCTAATCTTAAACAATACCATAGGGAGAGCTTGTACCCACTTTAACCCTGTTTCTTGACACACTTTCACTAAATTATGTTTTGGTAGTCTGATTCATCCGCTCCCTTTCCAGAACTTTGTGGTTGGTAGGCGGTATGTAGTTTCCATGTGATCCCCAATACCTTAGCTGTTTCTGTACCAAGTCAGCCACAAACGCCGGCCCATTGTCCAAGCTGATTCGTAAGTGCAGTCCAAACCTAGGCATGAGATCTTGGAGAAGCACATGGGTTACTTCACGAGTTTTCTCAGTTCATGTTGGATAGGCCTCCACCCACCCAGAGTACGTACACACTAGAACTAGCAAATACTTTTTACCTCCACATTTGGGCATCTTGGTGAAGTCTACTTGGAGATCTTCCAAGGGTGCTGCTCCATAAGCTTGTATGATGGGCAGAATGGTTGGACCTTGCCTAGCATCATGCTGCCAGCAGGTAACACATGGCTGCGCCACTGTTTTGGCAAGGGCTGACAGATGCGAGATTTAGAAATACTGGCCTAACAACTTTTCAAGTGACTCTTGGCCTAGGAGGGTGGTCTCATGCACAGCCAGTATGACTGTGGCTCCTAGCAGTTGTGGCACAGCTATTCTTCTGTCCAATAACCGGATCCATCCCTCTTCTATCACCTGCCCTCCCTCTGCCTGGAGAAAGTACTTCTCTCCTTTAGAATAAGTACGTACAAGGTCAGGTTCCTGAGGGAGCAGGGGGTGCTGTGACTGGTGCCCGGTAGGGTGTGGATGCTGCTTTTTGAGCCTCTGAGTCAGCTTGGGAGTTCCCCAAGGCAATCAAGGTAGAATCTCACTGGTGTCTACTGCAGTGCATGACTGCCACCTTTTGGGGCTTCCACACTGCCTCTAATAGTTGCAGGATCTCTTGCTGATACTTTACATCTTGTCCCCCAGAGTTCAATAGGCCTTTTTCCTTGTATAATGCCCCATGCACTTGAAGAGTTAAAAAGGCACACCTAGAGTCAGTGTAAATGTTTAGTCTTACCTTCACTTAGCTCTAAGGCCTGAATTAAAGCAATGAGTTCTGCCTTCTGGGCTAAAGTACCCTGGGGCAACAATTTGGCTTCAATGACACCGTCCAGGGTTACCTCTGCATATCCAGCACACCTCTCTCCTTGGGTTGACGAAGCTGCTCCCTTCCATGTATAGCCCCCAGTCTAGTGATGTCCAAGGATGGTCTCGGAGGTTGGGCCTGCTAGAATAAACTGAGTCCAATACCTCTACACAGTTATGTTCAACTGGGCTCTCTGATATCAGGAGCAAGGTGATGGGGTTCAGGGTGTTGTAAACTTCAATGGTTATGCGGGGATTCTCACGGAGCAAGCTTTGGTTCCTAGTTAGTCTAGCATTCGTTAACCAATGATGTCCTTTGATGTTCATTAGTGTTACCACAGCATGGGGGGCCTTTATGTTTAGGTTTTGCACAACAGTTAGCTTATCTGCCTCTTGTACTAACAGGGCAGTTGCTGCCAAGTCTCTTAAGCATGGAGGCCAACCTTAGAAACTCCATCTAGCTGTTTGGAGAGGTAGGCTACCGGTCTTGGCCAGAGCCCCATCATCTGGGTTAAAACTCCAACTGCCATTTTTTCTCTTTCTGACACATACAGTGTAAAAGGTTTTGTTAGGTCAGGTAGCCCCAGGGCTGAGGCCGACATGAGCTTCTCTTTTAACTCATGAAAAGCTCATTGCTGTTGGGACTCCCATTCGAAAGGTTCCTTGTCTCCCCGCTTTGTGACTCTGTACAGGGGCTTAGCCAATACTGCAAACTTTGAGATCTGCAACTTGCAGAACCCTACAGCTCCTAAGAATTCTCTTACCTGCCTTCTGGTCTTAGGTTCTGACAGGTTGCAGATGACTTGCTTTCTTTCTGATCCCAGGCTGCGCTCTCCCTGTCGGATAGTAAATCCCAGATAACGTACCTGCTGTCTGCAATCTGAGCTTTCTTCTTGGACACCTTATACCCACAGTCTTCTAGGTGCTGGAGCAGGGTATTCATTCCCTTGGCACACCCGACTGCCGTGGGGTGTCCCAGCAGAGGTCGTTGACCTAATGGAGCGGCACGCAGCCTAGGTCTCTGGTGGGAAACTTCTGGAGGTCTCAAGCCAGCACCTCCCCAAAGATGGTGGGGGAGTTCTTGAACCCTTGGGGGAGCTGGGTCCAAGTGTACTGAGTGGTGTGACACCTGACCCCAGATCCTCCCACTGAAAGGCAAACAGTTTTTGGCTCTCAGGGGCTAGTTTGATACTAAAGAAAGAGTCTTTTAGGTCAAAGCAGGTGAACCAGCTGTCCTCAGCTGGCAGCAACCCCAAAAATGTGTATGGGTTAGGTACCGTTGGGTGCAAAGTCACTGTAGCTTGGTTGACCAAGCACAAATCCTGTACTGGCCTGTAGTCCCTGGTCCCTGGCTTGGGAACAGGTAGGAGGGGATTGTTCCATGGAGACTGACAAGGGACTATAATTCCAAAGGCCCTCAGGTGCTTGAGATGGACCTGGATGCCCTCAATGGTTTCTCTGGGGACCCGGTACTGCTTTTGCCTGAATGGCTGGGCCCCAGGCTTAGCTTCTAAGTACAGGGGCCTGGTTGATTGCCAACCCTGGAGGGTTGTCTTCCACCCACACCCTTGGCCACCGCTTAGCCAGAGCTGGTCCTATCTCTTGGCCTGGCTCAGTTAAGAAGAGTCTCCATTCCTCCTCCCAAGGAACCATAAGAAACACAATGACTCCCGTTCCAGGTAACTTTAGCTGTAAAGAGCCATGTTTTGTAAAAGAGATAATGGCTCTCCGCTTGCTAAGTAGGTCCCTTCCCAGTAAAGGCAAGGGGCAGTCAGCCATGTACAGGAACTGGTGAATCACTTCATGCCCCACACAGAGCAGGTCTGGGGCAAACAGAAAGTTTGCTTTGCCGAAATCCCTGTGGCTCTGATTATATCAATAGTTTTTTTGGATAAGGGGGTGACCGGGATGGTTAATACTGAATGTTCAGCAACAGTATTGACAAGAAACTCAATGTCCTTGCCCCCGACTGTCATCCTGACCATGGGCTCTTTGGAGTCACATGAGCTCGGTCCCCCTCAGTCCAGTAACCCTTCTGCCAGATTGAACAAGGCCCCTTCATCCTTGTCTGAGGCCTGCTCAGAGCCACCTTGTTTCCCTTTCAACTGTGGGCACTTGTCCTTCCAATGTCCTATTTCCTTACAGTAAGCACACTGGTTACGCTACAAGCATGGAGGGCCAGACTGGGTATTTTTCCCCAGGCCCCCCTTCTCTTGCCCCTTCGGGGGAACCCCTCTAACAGCTGCAGCTAACAGGTTGGCGTTTCACTGGGCTTGGCGTTCGCTCTCTCTGTGGTTCTCTCTGTGGCTTACCGCATCTCTATTCACAAACACCTGGTTGGCTATCTCCAATAACTGTGAAGTATTCATACCTGCAAACCCAGCCTGTTTCTGTAGTTTTCTTCTAATGTGTTCTGCACTTTGACTAACCAAAGTCATGTTAATCATGCGCTGATTTTCAGGGCTATCGGGATCAGAGGGAGCATATGTACGATAGGCCTCACATAGTCTCTCATAGAATTGTGCCAGACTCTATCTTTTCCTTGAATGACTTTGTTAACATTTGTGGCCTTTGAGGTCTCCTTTTTAAGCCTTCCAGAAGGGCTTCCCCGTACCGGTTTAGCCTTTGCATACCCTGTCTTTCATTTGGGTCCCACTGGGGTCTGTTCCTGGTAATTGGATCCTCACATACTCTTGGGGGTTTTGGTAATCAGCCAGAACATGTTCCTCTAGCCACTTAGTTGCTACTTGGAGCACCCTTCACCTTTCATCTGAGTTAAAGAGGTACATGAGCAATTGGTGGCAATCAGCCCAAGTAGGGTTGTGGGTCTGGGTAATAGTTTGAAGCAAATCAATTATAGCTTGAGGCTTTTCAGTATAGGATGAGGTATTGTTTTTCCAATTGAGGAGACTGGCAGAGGTGAAGGGTTGGTACACAAAGGCACGCATTTCCACCATATGGCCATCCTCGTCTACCCCAGTATACCATTGCTCTTTCAGGGGCATTTGTATCCCAGTTCTAGGCCTCAAACGGGCTGCCAAGGGAGAGGTTTCTTCCAAGGTCTTGCATCCTTTCTTTTCTACTCTGGGTGGTCTAGGGGTATGTAGGCCTTGTGGAAGCTCGGGTGCAGTGGGCTCAGGAATGGGAGGCCTTCCTTCTTGGTGAAGGGGCGGGCAGGCACTGGTGCTGTTTGTTGCCATGAATCCTCTAATGTTGGGTCGGACAGGACTTTAGGAGCCGACTTCTCTCGGCGGGTGGAGCGGGATTCTTCCTTGGCTCTCTGTCCTTTTGCCACCAGTACTGCTGCTGCCTGTCCTCTTAACCACTGTGGCGAGTCTAAAACCAGCTGTAGCCAAGTGTCTACGGAAACTGGCCTGGGAGTCCTGGCTTACCAGTTACCTTCTGCCATAACTTTGAGACTAGGGACTGTGTAGCCTTCCTTCTGATGGCCAACCCACTTCTAATGTGGCCAATCTATCTCACACAAGGTACTAAGTCTTCCTGGGGTCATAGTAACCCCATAATCTCCATTAAAACATTTTTGGAAATTCTTTAACACAGTCCATAATGGAGTAGGCTTACTTTGCATCTCACCCATTACCCCCCACCGAGACAAAAACGACGCTCACGACACAAGAAGGGAAAGGGTAAAGGAGTCACTCACTCACCCTGCCTGCCACTGGCCACTTCCCTCATGGGAATCTCAGATCATCTTAGCTTAGACAGGCTGGTACCAGGTGGCAGCATGAACTGCCACTTAGCTGTATGAGGTATCCTATGGAACTGCAGCTCAGGGTTCAACACTCACTTCAGACAGCGACCACTGTCCATCCGGCGCCCGTCTCAAACACAAGCATTCACTCACTTTCACTTTCCTTTTTTTAAACAAGCCAAGCCAAATCAAAATCAAAACTGAGACCAAAGTGCCAATAATGGCACACCGTGGGTGATTAGGACACACTTCCACTCAAATGGAGTGGACAAGTTCCCAGGATTTGTCCTACCGTATTCCAGATGTCCAGACTCCAAGCACCAATTCTATCCCGGTGTTCAGCCACTGCACTGATCCTCAGCAGGGGCCTGCCGTGCACCACTCTGACAAGGAGTTCCACCAGGGCAAATGCCTACCCGGGAGCGCTCTCAGGATCCGCGTTGCCCAAGCCAGCTGGGGTCCCCCACAGGGATGCTCCATGGGGCAGGCCTAATCTGCCTAAGGGGCTGCCTCGACCAACTGTTAATCACCTCACTTCCTGGTCAGGGAACCATGAAATGCAGCAGGACAAACCATAGACAAAACCTCTCAGACACTGGGTTAAAGAAGGAAGAGGCTTTATTCAGCTGGGAGTGTCAGCAAGACTTGCCTCTCAAGAACCAAGCTCCTGGAAGAAAGAGTTCCTGGCCCTTTTAAGGGCTTACAACTCTAAGGGGTCCAAGTGAAAGGGTCATGATAAATTGAGCAAGCATAGGGTATGTGCCTAGGTGGGGGTGGTGAGCAAGGCAAATATTTCTCCATACCGTTGTCTGTGATCTATAGATAGCACAAGCGGTTAGGGTGGGGTTAATCGTTAACCTACAGGCCTGGCCAGTGGCGCTGATCAGTCTGTTATTTTTCAGTTTTTACTTCCTCCTTTTCTTTGGAGACAGGGGACAGTAGGAGAAGTGGCCTATCTCCTCATTATTTTAGAGAATCTCTCTTTCAGAAATAGAATAGAGTATCAAGACATGTTCATATTATTACAGTATTTATATATATATAGCAAAAAATGTAGAGCTAATGTAAAAGCTTATTAATAGGAAATAGTTGAATAAAAAGTGGTAGAAGATTATGTAGCTATAAGAAGAATTGGTTATATCTGTATATTTTGAATGGGGGGATTTTCATGATATATTGTTTAGTGAAAAAAGCATGTTTTAGAATAAAGCATATAGTGTGATCTTATTTTAGATATATTTTAAAAAGGATTATATATATAAACATAGAGACAGGTAGAATTAAGTGTGTGAAACAGCTAATATTGGTTACCTAATGAAGCAGACCAGGAGTAGGGTTGGGAGAGATAGATTGTTGACCTACATATTTTCTTATTAGTTTAACAACACAAGCTTTTACTGCATTTGTAATTTTTTAAAGTTTGGTGATGTTAAAAAACTTGTAAGTCACTGTGTTTATTTGCAGAAAGATAAGTACCACATAAGGGCCACTTACCTTCTGTAGACTTCACTTTATTTAGAGAAGATCTAAAACAGTGGACATGGAAAGAACGTGGAAAAAGAGATGTTGGAAAATGAGACAAAGCCAAAAAATCCTTGGCTGTAGAGTATTAAAAAGTTCTATTTTTACACTTTGGTTTTAACTCTAAATACGATTGAGAGCAGGGCAAGAGCAGTAAGCTATTCAAGGAGATCAAAATATGCCTCTTTGGCGTATTGATTATTGTGAGTTGCAAAAACAATTGAGAAACGGCAGATACAGGAAGAGCTTTCTACCCTCCCACTATCTTAAGCCAGGGCATGCATTTCCCTTGACAAAGTTCCCCTCCCCATACTAGGAAGAGGAGAGCACTCTTATCACCACATACAAGGAACTGATGCCAGGATGAGTCTTCATAAATAGACCTTATTAAAATAATTCTTATCTTCTATTATTTCCCTCCATATATTTCCTAGTTACTTTACCACAACTTATCGGCCCTAGAAAAGCAAAACCTTTTTCCTTTAACTAGTTCCTCCTACACAATTTATCACCTTAAAATATATACCAAAATCTCACCCATGTTTTAGAGATTTGGTGTATATTTTACATATACACCAAACATTAAGTAGATTATGAATTATTATAACATTTATTGTGCTTTAAAAACCCTGATTCCAGATATCAGACTGCTAATTACAGAAATTATGACAGATAATGCAAACTCTAATAAAAATATAATATTTTGGTTTATATTTAATGCTACAGTATAAGGCAGGAGAACCATATATCTGAAATATATAACCTGCCAACTTGTAGTTATATCATAAAAGGAAAGAAAGATATGTTTTTTGTTATTTTCCAGGGTTCTACTTGAGTCCACTCTCTCTATACTCCCATTAATTGATCTAATCTACCACCATGGCTTCCACAACCCTCTTCTAGATGGTTTTTTAAACTGACCTCTAACTAAGGGACTCTTTTGACCTTTGGACACATATGTCTAGCTCTCTAGTGGCCATCTCCAGTTGGATGTCTCATAGTTATCTCCAATTTAATATTACCAAAACATAAACATGTCGCTACCTGTTACCCACCCCTTGCATATATTTGCTACTGTGCCTATTACTGCTGTTTCATGAAATACCATTGCCATTCAACGTGTCTCTCAAGACATATACTAAAGAGTAAAGCATCTTCTTCCTTGCCAACATTCAGCTCAAGTGGTCAGCCCTTCACTGATCACCATGACTAAAGGATTTCCTGAAACATGAGTTTCAGATAAAATGAGGACCTCTGGGGACAAACCTGAATGAGTTGGTCACAATACATTCAACTGGGTCTAGTCACAGGAGTTTCTTTTCACCATCCTCACTATCCTTCCATTAATTTATTACCAAATCTCTAGAACAGCATCATTATGGGTTTTCACACTATTCTCCCCTTTGCACTCAGGGCAATATTTCTTGTTTTTTAAATTATTTAAATAATATTTTAATGATTTCAGTTAAATACAACTGAAAATGTGGTGTCACTGAGGGTTGTTTACTGCTGAATTTCAAAGTATAGATTTATGGGCCATCTCTGTGCATGCATATCAATTCCTACTAAATATTCGTTTTATTATCTCAGGTTATTGGCAGCTTTGTAATAGGAGGTGGGGAACAAGAATGATCAGCTGAAAGGATATGGTTAAGAGACAAAACAAAAACAATGCAAGTGACACTTAAAGTGGTACAGATATTACTAAAACAGAAATACGACCCCAACTATTTATCCCTAAATTATTGGGAAAAAAATACAGGTAAAGTTAAAACAATTACAGTCTTCACAGACTTAGGTAACTTTATTTGTATTTTTTAGTTATTTCTTTTTTATCGTTTGTTTGTTTTGAGACAGAGTCTTGCTGTATTTCTCAGGCTGGAGTACAGTGGTGTGATGATGGCAAATTACAGCCTCAACCTCCTGTCTGTCTCCCAAGTAGCTAAGACTACAGGTGTGCACCACCACGCCTGGCTAATGTTTCTGTTTTTATTTTTTGAAAAGATGAGGTCTCACTGTCTCACCCAGGCTGATCTCAAACTCCTTGCTTCAAGTGATTCTCCCTCCTTGGCCACCCAAAGTGCTGGGATTACAGGCATGAGCCACTACTCTTGGCCTGATTTCTGAAGCCCTATGTCCAATGAAACCATTTTAAAAAGTTCTACTGGAATAGGAATTTAGCTATTTATTATACTTTTTCTTTATCAGATCATGAGGTTATTTTTTAAAGCAAGTCCCTTCACTTGAAATTAAATTTAACTATTTAAATTAATTGGATTAAGAGGAGTTAAAAACCTCCCTTAAAGAAATATCTATAGTTTCTCCCTCTGGTTTTTGAAATGAAGTCTTAAACTAATGAATATGAGTCAGGCAAGGACATGTAATGCATCCTTTAATATCTTGTCAGCCTTTTGTGCCTTTGATTTTCCTTCTTTCTCTTTTAGGTATGTAGCAGCATTTTCTTGTGGTGTTTAAAGTATTTTTAAAAATGAAGATAATACCTTCATAAAGAAAAGTGCCTAAATTATTAGTATACATCTTGATGAATTTTCACAACACAGTGGATTCACCATGTAACTAACACATTAAAAAACAGATCATTACCAGCACCCAGAAATTCCCATGATGCCCTTTTTCAGGGACTACCTATACCAAACGTAACCAATTTCCTTACTTCTTTTTTTCTCTTTGAGAGGGAATCTCATTCACTCTGTCACCCAGGCTAGAGTGCAGTGGTGCAATCTCAGCTCACTGAGACCTCTGCCTCCCGGATTCAAGCGAATCTTCTGCCTCAGCCTCCTGAGTAGCTAGGATTAAAGGCGTGCGCCATTACATCCAGATAATTTTTGTATTTTTAGTAGAAATGGAGTTTCACCATGTTGGCCAGGCTTGTCTCAAACTCCTGGCCTCAAGTGATCTGTCTGCCTCAGTCTCTGAAAGTGCTGGGATTACAGGCATGAGTCACCGCACCCAGCCTATCCTTACTTCTTACACCATACATTAATCTTGTTGGTTTCCAACATTGTGTAAATGGAATCACAATACTCTTTTTTTGGTCTATATTTTTCCCCACAACATTGTATTTGTGGCATTTATCGATATTTTGGGGTGTAGTTCTAGTTTGGTCATTCTCATTGCTATGTGCAATGAGTATGTAATTCACTGGTGAATTTACCACAATTTATTTTCCATTCTATTGTGTTTTGTTGTGGTTTTATTTCTATTCTTTACTCCCTCCAGCTTTATTGAAGTATCATTGTTTTAATATACGTATACATTATTAAATAATTACCACAGTCAAGCTAATTAAGATATTCACCACCTCATGTTGTAACCTGTGTGTGTGTGTGTGTGTGTGTGTGTGTGTGTATGTGTGTAGTGGGAACACTTGAGATCTCTCTTCATAAATTTCAAGTATTCAATGCATTAAATGTAGTCCCCATGCTGTACATTAGGTCTCCAGAATTTACCTTATAACTGAAAATTTATACCCTTTTACCAATATCTCCCCATTTCCCCTACCCCACAGTCCTTGGTAACTACCATTCTACTCTCTGTTCCTGTGAGTTCAACTTTTTTTTTAGATTCCACACAGAGGAGATTAAAAAGTATTTCTCTTTCTGTGTTTGGCTTCTTTCACCCAGCATAATGACTTCCAGGTTTATTCATGTTGTTACAAATAGTAGAAGTTTTTTTCTTTTTTTTAAGACTAAATAATATTCCATTTTGTGTGTGTGCCATCTGTTGACAGACGCTTAGCTTGTTTTCATATCTTGGCTATTGTGAATAATGCTGCAATGAACATGAGAGTGAAAATATCTCTTTGAGATAGCGATTTTATTTTCTTTGGATATATAGCCAGAAGTGGTATTGCTGGGTCATATGGTAGTTTAATTCTTATTTTTTTCGATAAAACTCCATATTTTTTCCCATGATGCTTGTACCAATTTACATTCCCACCAACTGTGTATAAGGGTTCCCTTTCTCTACATCCTTGCCAAGGCTTGTTATCTTTTGCCTTTTTAAATAATCTTTTATAAAATTATAATTTTATAATTGCTAACAGTTGTGATATGTTATCTCATTGTGGTTTTGACTTGCATTTTTCTGCTATGATGTTAAACATCTTTTCATACACAAATTGGCCATTTGTATGTCTTCTTTGAAAAAATGCCTCTTCAGGTCTTTTGTCCATTTTTTAATTGTATATTTGTGTTTCTGCTATTTAGTTGTATGAGTTTCTTATATATTTTGGTGTAAAATAAGGGTTTGATTTAATTCTTCTCCATATAGATACTTGGTTTTTCCAGAATGATATATTGAAAAGACTGTCTTTTCCTCATTGTGTATTTGTGGCACATTTTTTTAAATTGGTGAACCATAGATGTGTAGATTTATTTTGGGGCTCTGAACTCTATCCCATTGGTCTATATTGTCTTTATGCCAGTGTTATAGTGTTTTGATTACTGTAGCTTTGTAATATACTTTAAAATCAGGAACTGTGATGCCTTCATTTTTGTGCTTTCTCATGATCGGTTTGGCTATTTATGGTCTTTTGCGATTCCATATTAATTTCAAAATTGTTTTTTCTGTAAAAAAGTCATTGAGATTTTCATAGGGATTGCCTTAAATTTTGAATTATTTTGGGAAGTACAAACATTGCACCAATATTAAGCCTCCCAATCCATGAGTACAGGATATCTTTTCATTTGTTTGTGTCTTCAATTTTTTTCATCAGTATTTTCTAGTTTTCAGTATAGAGATCGCTCATCTCCTTGGTTAAATTTATTCCTAAATATTTTGTTATTTCTGATGCTAACATAAATGGGATTGTTTTCTTAATTCTTTGTTACATAGTTCATTGTTCTAATATAAAATTCCCACTGATTTTTATATGTTGATTTTGCATCCTGCAACTCTACTGAATTCATTTATTAGGCAACAGCTTTTGGTAGAGTCTTTAAGGTGTTCTGTGTATAAGACAGTGTTATCTATAAAAAGAGACTGTTTTACTTCTTCCTTTCCAATCTGAATGCCTTTTGTTTCTTTTTCTTATCTAATTGCTCTGGCTTGAAGGTCCAGTATAATGTTGAATAGAAATGGTAAAAGTGGGTACCCTTGTCCTGTTCTTGATCTTAGGAGAAAAGCTGAAAGATTTTCACTATCAAGTACGATGCTAGCTGTGGGCATTTCATGTATATCATTTATTATGTTGAGGTAAATTCCTTCTATACCTAATATTTTGAACGTTTATCATAAAAGCATCTTGAATTTTTTTCAAACACCTTTTCTGCATATGTTGAGATGATCACATAATTATTGTCCTTAAGAGTACTCTTAAGAAAATAACATTTTCCATGAGTCAGCATGCTAACATCAAGCAAGATAATTACTTTATGAAAATGTAGGAGAAATTGTATTTTATTTTTTCTAAAAAATATATTTTGATGATAAAGAAATTTTCACCGTATTTCAAAAAATAATACTAACATGTACTCTATAGTTTTGTACAATACCAAAATTTGGCCCAAAACATGGCTGGTTTTAAAATAATTTTCTAAGGTGAATGAACATGTAAAATATGGAACAGAAGTTTCATCTGTTCACCAGCTATCAACCCCCTTTTGGCTGTCTGCCCTGTGCTGCATTCTAAACACAGGCAGCTGGTACATTCTGAAAGACTAGAAATGATAAATGGGGTAGAGACTGCTTAAGGTCTTTGTAAAGTTTAATGAAAGATTTATCTCTTGAGGGTAATGTTCCTCTTTCTTTTACTGAAATGAGAGTTTGATAACCTCTCATTGTGCTTTTGATAAATTACACCTCACCGTCATAACTAAAATGACTAAGTGGATTTTTTTAATGTAGCTAAGCAAGGTCTAGTTATCACCAAATGGTTTAATACTTAGTATCTACAAAACTAAGTTTGAATTTGAAATATTTTTAATTATTAAGCTGAGAAAAACTGTGATTCAATAATTTAACAACAATCACTGGGAGACCCTTTAATATTCTCTATACCGATTATAGCCATAGGAATGGAAGATTATGATTTAGAATTTATAGTCAATTTAAGGCATTCTAA